>NW_024100464.1:0-610833 GCF_016545835.1 Crotalus tigris
GTCTCGCAAATAGCCTGGCCCTGAGCAATACTTATTTTAAAGCAATACTTATTTTAAAGCATTAAAGAATCAGACATGAATTGATAATATAATTACTCATCCATATGAAACAATCTACTCACTCAGGATATATGTTTGTGGAGCTCAATGTAATACAAGAAACCCCAACTCTCACCCCCCAAACTCCAGAAAGCAGAGGAAATACAGGTTGTGCTGCTATTTGAACCAGATAATGTGGCCTGAGTATACTAGACTAGAGCATTTATGGCATACTCAAAATCTGTATGGAAGAAGTGACAGAATTATTTCCAGTGAAGAAAACTATTCCAGTTGTTGCACTGCTTTTGTGCCCATTTTCTATATATAGTATTTGGATGGATCCAACACATAATCAGAGAACAAGATTTTCCTGTACTACAGTGGTTTTTTTCCACTGACTCTTCCTACATTCTAATCTGTTTAGAAATTATGCTCAAATTATCTTTAAAAGTTTCACTGTGCATGAGAAAAAAACAAAAAGAGTAGCCTAAAAGAAATCCACTGTCTGATATAGTAGATAAGCCAAATTGGGGCACAAAAGGGATGGGAAAGACAAACGGGTGAATTCAAGTGGGATTAATTATATCAGGTTTTCATTTTGCCCCGTTGATTGACATAAAGCTGAAATTCCTTGCATTCTTCTCTCCAGAAACTGTTAAAATTATCAAAAAGTGAAACATCTGCGTTTTCTGTCTGATGGACTGCCTAATTCAGCACCATTCCTGTGTCACCATTCATTCTTATCATATCCATTCAAGACTTCAGCTTGATGTAAAAAAAAAAGTTTGCACTGTTTTAATATGCTGCTGTTGCTGCATAGTTTCTTTTAAATATCAGGATAATCATTTTGAAAAGTTTTATACAAGTATTTGGCTTTTGGGTAAACTATCTGTACTTGTCTAATATATAAGAAAAAAAAATTCCTGGCAACATCAATTGTGTTATCTGTCCTAAGAGACTCCTAGAATAGATCTTTTTCATTCATAGCATCTGTCAGGACTCCAGATAATTTCTCCTCATACTAGAAATCCTCCTTTTTCCCCTGTTTCTTTTTTCAAAACACTGGAGAGGGAACAATGGAATACTTAGGTGATGTCCTTTGGTGATAGCAAGAAGAATCCCCTAGTAGTTGAAGCTTCATGATTTTAATATGTTAACTAGAACAAAGGTACACACAACCTGAAATCCCAAGATTACATATTCCCAAAGCCATAGGCTTAGTGTTTAGTGCTCTTCCACACTTAAGCAGTAATAATAACTGAATTTAATTTTATGCAAATTACAATTTTACTTTAGTCCCACCTGTTACATTCTGTTTACCCTGCTTGGTTATTTAAGTCTGGCTTTGATGTACCAACAGCAACTCTCAGGCTGGAAAGAATTATGCACACTTACATTAGACAACCTCATCTTCTGTAATGAACCTGAGGCTCTATTATTACTCTAATTTGATTGGCAATATAAGAGGTATCAAGATCCCCAATCCAGCCTGGATTTTCACTGCATTGGTTTAATCCAGTTCAAAAGGAAGATTTCATACAGAAAGTGAGAAAGTGGCTTGACACTCAAGTACTTGAGGATCAGTTTTGACCCACCCACCGCAAATCTCTCAGGAAAATATGCTTGTAATTCCCCATTCCCATGAAGTAAAGGTAGGATGGAAGGTCAAAGAGACCCCTTCTCATTGGGTGCACCTACATTTGTAACAGTCCTCCTCATCTTCTCCCCCCCCCCCATTATTCAATCTGATCCAATTCTACTTAGTTTTCAACAACTTACAGAAAACAATTTTGGGAGAACCCTAGAAGAATATGTTGGTGCCATTAGACTGAACAATGCATGATATTTCCTTTAATTTTTTACAATGGATCTTTTAATTTTTTCTATGTATATTGTTTTGATTGCAGCAGAGTACAAATTCAGTAAATATGTATTTTAAAAAAGCATTTTCTCAAAGCCCCTCCCCCTTATATATATACACAGACACATCTGTACCTTTTTCAGCATTTAATGGGGCAGTAGAATCCAAAAATACCTGATTCATCTTAAAGTTGGATTCTGACATCTCATAATTCAAAATATTTTTATTTTATTTAGATTTAGAACAGAAAAAAGTGCCGCTTTTTTTATTAAGTAGGGAGTCTGGAGATACAACATACAACTTTTCATCAGCTTGTTCATTAATTAGTCATTTTTTTCCATACTCAGACTGTTCATATCCATGGAAAACAATAACAAGCAATGTTATAATTTTTTGGCATTTTGGAATACTTTCACAATTTCTAGTTCAATTACAAGTACAAATATTCCATAAATCCAGATTTCCAAGCCTAAACTATGGCAATTCTGCTAACTTTATCTGCTCCGTTGCCCTCTCTCCTTTATAAAACAAAAACCTGGAAGCAATTTCTTAAGAAGATGGAGTTAGTGAAGCAGATATTGGCCTCACTTTATCACCATAAAAAAGGTTACAATGAATTATTCAAATAATGTTTTGTTATTCAGATAGGAGCATAAAGCACTGCTTCAGGAGAATACTGACAGCTTTATTGGCAGAACCTAATCAGCAGGATAAAGGGTATTCGACAGGATAAACCCCTTTCACTTTCAATGTGCTAACAAACTAATGGGGGGAAAAAACAAAACCACCATACTTTTCAAACAAACCACTTGGGAAGGAATAGAGACAAAATTTATGAGTTAAACATCATTAAATCCACAGTTTTACACTGAAGAGGAAACAAAGTAAGAGTTTTAAAGGACATAGATCTTCCTCAACAAAGATGGAAGGAAAATATTGGCTGTGACCCAGCTGGGAAAAAGACATATTAAAGTACTAATTGAAAAGGCTTTGTTGAATCCATGTGGCAAGAAGAAAGTGACAAATCAGCAGCTGCCTTTCAATGACCTGAGAATTTTTTGAAATAGCTTTTAAACTTAAAAAAAAAAAAGATATAGTGCAGGGAGCAATTTGCTTGTAAAGTCAAGTACATTAAAAGCTGTATTTGGTTTTAATTTGATAGACAAGCTTGTGCAGTCTATATAGGCCAACATCCATGTGTTTTACTCCTCAGCTCAACTGTTCCTAATTAAGCCCTTCAGATATCACCATTTGGGGTCCAGGCTTAGATTCTATACATGCTCTCAAGTGTTGAAAGGGAACTGCCATTACCTTACATAATAGCATGGCTTAAATTGGTATGCAGTAAAACTTTAGGTAATAAGTCTTTTGGGCAGACTTAAATAGAAACCCCAAATTTCTGCTGCTTTTGGAATTTTTGACTCTAAAGGATTTATTGCATGCATTGGATTCAATCTGCCACATTTTAACTATGGCTACACATCTGGTCATAAAAGGGGCTAAAAGGTACCGCTAGACGGGATACTTTTTCCTTCCTCCTTACAACACATCAAACATTCTTACAATGACAGATGTTTGTGCAGCCTTCTAGCTTTCATTCAGTGAAATGCACTGCCACTGAATTCTTGAAATCTCTGCCTGCCTTCTCAGTAGCAACTTCAGCTCATGAAAGCTCTACAAACTTGGATTAGACATTAGAATTAACACACAAATGCATATCCAGCTGTGGAGTTAGATAAGCAGAAGTCACTTTTATCAACTTCAGTCCTAAAGTATATTTTTAAGGGGCTGGCAGGGAGAAAGGACTAAGAACTGAAACTTAATATAGGTGGGCCAGTTCTATCCATTAGAGAAGAGTTGCATTAACTCAGGAGCCAAAAAAGCAGGACAGTCTGGAAGCACCTTTTCTGACTAACACATTTTATTAAAAGGCACAATGCTCACTTCATCATATGCTATTCTATCCAAATTTCTTTAAAACAAAATTTGAACTAAATAGAATTTATTTCAAAGTATGCACAAGACTGCTAGCTATAAAACTAGATTACATTGCTCTTTAAAACAAACTTTAGGGGAGAGAAGCATTTAAATTTAACAAATTCTTCTATTGTAAATTAAAACACAGACTTCTCTCCACCAAGCCTGAATCTAAAGCATCACAGTGATTGGGGAAAGGTTAATTTTTAAACCAACATTTATTTAATCCTCATTTGGAAAATAAAACAAAGTCCTAGTGATTTGTTTAGACTGCATGGTAATTCTTTGTTCCATGATAATTTAACAAGAGAATGCTAAATTTTAACCCAGCCATATGTTCACTTATAACAGCTCTTTGGTCGCACAAATTTATCCCTGGGATTAAAACCACAATATTAAAAACCAGGGCTGAAAAACCCACACAGCCACATTTTCCTTCCTATAACAACTATCCAACTTGCTCTACAAGAGCCGCTTTTCATAACGGTAA
The DNA here is from genome assembly GCF_016545835.1 of Crotalus tigris. Classification (NCBI taxonomy): domain Eukaryota; kingdom Metazoa; phylum Chordata; class Lepidosauria; order Squamata; family Viperidae; genus Crotalus; species Crotalus tigris. The sequence goes on from NW_024100464.1 coordinate 4,368, forward strand.
AAAGCCATCCTTCAAACACCGGGGCTCTGAAGAGGACCGTGTAGTTTGAAAGAAAACAAAATGTGTAAATTATTTCTCCATTAGAACCAAGTAGGTATCTACATGGAGAGGAAGGTTTTTTTTTTCTTTTAAGTTTCTTAACAAGCTTTTTTAAAAGAAAAAAGAAGAAGCAGAAGCAGCTTCTAAGCCCCTATTTAAACTGCAGAACGCCTGTCAAGAAGGGAGTAAAAGCAGATCCAGGGGTTAGCGCGAAGACAGTTAAATCAGAAAACTGTGTTTGAAGCACCCCCCTCCTCCTCCTCCTGTACCTAAAGGGGACAAGAGGATGGGCGGAGGAGTTACACTCACCCGGGGCCCCGTAGTTCTGTGGAGATGGACCTGGGGGAGCAGCAGTAGCGAAAGCAAACGGGCAGTCACCAAGCCCCCAAATCTGGCAGGCATGGTCTCTCGGGAAGCAGGAAGGGACAGCTCAGCCTCAAGACAATCCACTGCACGACAGCGGATCGAGGAGTTAATTCTAAGGGGCTTCGACTTGCTTCTGCCTCTTCTTTTTTTTTAAGCTACGATCCGAAGAAAGCCGAGTGTCGGCGCTTTATCCCCCTGCCATACACTCTGCGCGCAGACGAGAGCGAGGACGCTCTGCCCCTCCAATCGCAACAGGTTAAATGCTTCAGCCTGAGCCATTGGGAGGCAGGGTTCCCATTATAAACCCCACAGCCGGCGCAGGGCGGGGCCAATTTAGGCCGGGCTGGATGACTGACAGGCCGAGGGCTCTTTCCCAGCCTCCCCGGGCTTTTTACTCCCTCTCCCTCCCCCCCCTCCCCCGCGGCATAACCCGTGGAAGCAGAGGGCTTGGTCATTTCTTTTCCTCAGTGCCCGCGCCTCCGATGGTACCTCTCATAAGAGGCGCCCTTCCAAGAAAGCCTCAAGAACCTGTTTCTGTTCTTGCTGAGCCGCGCCTGTTTTCTTCTTTTTTCCAGTTTTATCCTAAACACCAGAATAACTCACTCCATTTTCTGGTTTTTCATGACCGGCTGAGCTTCAGACTATTTTCACACGTGCTGATTTTCCTAAGCTAAAGTATGACTGGGGGAAGCCACCTTCTCCACCAATACAAACCACAACCGGGCCAAAGACCGTTGACTGAGATCTAGGCTACTGGTTGCCCACCCCTCTTGCAGCAGGAATGGGCAATTAATAGCCTATGCACAAATTTTTAAAAGTTGTGACAAAAAGCGTTCTGTTCTGCTCTGGAAGCATATTAGTGAGACAGGTGGGGAGAAGGAGGAGGACCTGCCTCTCCTGGTTTGGCCCTTATTAATTGCTGGTTTTAGCATTTTCCCACCAGTCACTAGTGACCTCGGACAGATACCCCTGAAGCAGTGGTTCTCAACCTGTGGGTCGGGACCCCATTTGGGGTCGAACGACCATTTCACGGGGGTCGCCAAACAAGGCTGTCCGCCATTTTTTTCCCCTTTTCTTTGGCCATGCCCCTGGCACCCAGTGATGTATAAGTGGTTGGGGGTCACCACAACATGGGGAACTGTATTATGGGGTCACGGCATTAGAAAGGTTGAGAACCACTGCCCTGAAGGAAACATAATGTTTGAGAAGCCTGCTTTGCATGTAAAAGTAGTACATACTAAACAAAGAATCCTAAGTGTGCATCAATGCACACTTAGTTGGTAGGATACAGGCAACATCCCTAGTGTAGAGAGTAGAGAATCCAGCTTGCATTGAATAGGGTGAGTTCGCTGGCAGTAAAACTGGGCTTCAGAAGTTCTTGTGACATATTGTCCTTGTTTGTTGGGAAAGCTGCATCTGACACCCATATGACTTAAGGCTGATAACCAAGTCTAGTCCTTCTCTATTTTACTTATGTGAAAGCCTCAGCTGGTCAAAGCCATGAAGAGTGGCAAAGCTCACTATGACCAGGCTAAATGAAAGACCCCAAACTGGAAAATAATAGGAGGGAATGGTAAAAGACATGAATTGATAAATAAAATAAAATAAGTATGTTTCTGGGACTGCATGTGGAACAGATCATTATTTTAGTAGTGTCAAGAGTGTATCTTGGGGGGGGGGGAATGAATATAAAAAGGAATAAAGTGAAACATCTAGAATTAAAGGATGACTGTAGGAAATCTATCCTTGTAAAGAGGACAGGAATACAGGAATTGCAATAGTAATGGATTTGGGGGGGATTTGTTTATTTATTTATCCCATGTAAGTGCCACAAGAACCCAAAACAACAACAAAACAGCTCACAGTATAATAAGCAATAAAATCATTAAAAAATCACATAAAAATCACAAAACAAAATAGGGTGGATCTGATTGCTCTATTCCAACTAGGGACGCCATCTACCTTAAACCCAGGTCTGGGAGAAGCATCTTATGGAATATCAACAGGGTAGGAGCCACACAGATCTCAGGGGGGAGCTTCATTCCAGAGGATAAGCGCTATGATAGAAAAGGCATGCTTCCTGGGTCCCCAATAGATGGCACTGTTTAGTTGAAGGAATTCAAAGTGTGCCAACTCTGCTGGCATGTAGAAGAAAAATTACTGTTAGCAAAACTTTTTGCTAAAAGGTATAACTTTGAGAAAAAATAGTATAGCAGCATATCTTGTTTGCACGTTCTGTTTCCTTCAAATTGAACATAATCATAAATAACATAATCGTAATTCATCTACCTGCTCTCCTGCATCAGTGGTTAGAGCATAAACGTCAACGATTATCTGATTAAAAGGTTAATATGAAGTCTAATTGATAGTATTTAGTCATTGATTGCATTGTAGCAAGCACTGTTCTTGTTAATCCCTTCCTGACTATGAAAGCCACATCATTCTTCTTTGGGGGTTTGTTTTTGTTTTTGTTTTCTTGTATGTGTGTTTGTGTGTGTTCTGAGTAGTAAACACTGCTATTATCTGATAAAGTGTCCGTCTCATTTTTTCAAGGCTAGGATGTTAATGTGTAGTCAATTCACTTCATCTCTCTTTGTGTTGAGTTTTCCCAGGCTTGTTATGTTCCATCTTTCCACTGTAATTCTATCTTTGCAGTTGTGTGCTTTATTTTTTCTTGTGGCAACATTAGACATCTTTCAATCTTTAATACAGCCAAGTTGTAATTAACATTAGTACTCCAAAAAGGTCCTCCATTCTTCCTCAATAGCATATTGAATGCCATCCAACTTGAGGGTCTATTGTCCAGCACTATATCATCAATCACATTATATTGCCTATCCATATGGATTTTTGGTAAAATACAGGAATAATTTACCACTGCCTCCTCCTGCACAGTATGAAATGATGCCTTTGCCACTGTCACTAAAATGATATTTTCTATCCAGCATCTTCCTATATTATTGCTTCCCAAAATAGATTCCTGCTTGCTTTGGCTGAGCAGCTGGGATGACCTTCACACTTTTGATAACCCCATTGGGATTATTTACTTTACCATACACTCTTGGCATTCTTCATTTATTCCTTTCACAAACCCCCACTGTGCCACTAACAGGCAACCCAGCAGGACTTGAGGAGGACTTAAACCTTTACTGAGTTGGAAAACTGTCCTCAATTAGAAAACAAGTTAATATTTTGATATTCTATGCTTCTCCTGTTACTGCATTTTGAAATCCACAGATTTGGAGTCAGGTTAGTCATCTTGCCTACTTAATCTCCAAATGGAAATCAAATGCTGGAAAATATACAAGTTGATGTGCATTCCTCTTGAAGGAGAGGCATTTACACAATTCTTATTTCTGACATTAGCTCAGCAATCACTTTCACTATTGGATTGTTCGTAATAACATGAGAGCACCAGGGGTGTCTTCAAGACCATGAAGTTTCCATGCATCAAGTAGGTCACCAAGTGTTCACAGTGTTATAAGACATCTTTCTACTCTAATAGTGGAGATACTCAACTCAAGATTTACATGGAGCTATCCAAGGTTCTGTTTCCTTTGCTTTTGCCTTTTCTCTTCACTGAAGGCCTCCTTATGATCTTTCCTGACTTCCTTTGTGAACCTTCAGTAGCCAAAAAAACATAGGATTCCCTACATTCAGCCTCAATTCCTGGTGACAACATGGACATGTCCATGTTTTTTTATTAGCAACAGTGTACAAGTGGTTTGTCTTCTAGGATGCTTTCCAACATTTTCGTCTAGCTTACAGTTTGGAAATCTTTGGTGGGCTCCCATCCAAGCAGTCCAACTCTCCTTAGCTGCTGAGCCCAGGGAGGTTGACCAGATGCTATCACATGGTGAGAACTCCAAGTAGTTGTAGATCATGCCAGTAAGAACAGCATGCTCTCTTTTCATACTTTAGTTAAAGAATAAATGAGTAATTTGAAAACTTGCATTGGTTGACATTATAGATGGGACTGAAGTGACCTAATTATACCAGCTGAGAAAATATATATATTCTTGAATATATGGTTTTGACTCCCTGAGTCCATCCTGTGATTGGAGGTGTTGGAGTAATTATAGGAAAGAATGTAACTTCTAGAAAAGTGTTTGCTAGGTATGAATTGTTTAAAAACAGAATGTGCTCATTCTTCAACGGAAATATTAATTTATGAAACGTGGTCAAATAATACTAACAAATACAAATATAAGTAAATAAAAGTATAACATGGATTAATCCACATACTCCATGGCAGCAGCAGAATAAGAATATCCATATGGTAAATGAAATATAGATTTTACATTTTATGGAAAAAAACTAATTCCTGAGTAATTATTCCTGAGTAAATATTCAACCCATTTTGCAAACAAACTAAGACTTGAATGAAACTCCAGAGTTTCCATAAAACAGATCTTTGAATCAAATATTGTAGTTGAAACTAGTGTGAACAAAGGGTGAAAAAAATCTTCATGGCATAAGAATATCTTTACAACTTTTAAAATGAATATGCAAGGTTTTTTTTAAAAAAACACTAAAACTAATTGCATCCTTAGGTTTAGGGTTAAATTTAAAATATTTCAATAAATTTATCAGTTTCCCTTTTGTCACTGCCACTAACATAATGCCAAGTAAAATTACTCATCAAGTAAACTTTTATAATCAGCTTTCTGCAGTATCGCCCTGTGGTATATATTAACCTTTATCTTTTGGTTGATCGATATCATCCCCAAAAATGTAACAGAATACTTGTGTTTGCACATGGGTATTGTCAAAGGAATTGATGTGTTGCATTCCTTTCCTTAAACCCTTCATTTACAAAATTATTTCCAAAAGATGGAGGTGGGCAGTTTGGAAATTAGAAGACATATGGGGAAAGCAGGATAAAGTTGCACTGAAGAAAAGGAGAGCGGAAGAACCTATAACCTCTCCTACTTACTCCAGTGTCAACAAATATGCAACCAATTAATATAATCACAGACTAATTATGGCATGTAGAGAAATAGAGTTTCAAGGGTTTCAAGAAGGTTGTAAAAAAAAATAGAAGGACTTTCCCATTCCACATTGCAGAGGTTGCATCCATGTTCTTATAATTGGAGATAGATGCCCACCTGTTTTGCAGGTGTGGTCTTTCATAGGGAAGTCAGGCAGAAACAGTTGAAAAGGAGAGAACAAAAAGGGTCATTCTCAAACTCTAACCAAGTTGTGTGGGTTGCTTTACAGTTATTTCCCAACAAAATAACACTTCCTAACAAAAGGTAAAACTAGCGGTGGCTTATAGCACAAACATGAAATCAATTTAGATAGAAAATAGCCTCCTTACTAAAATGGCACTGACTCTCAAGAAAGTATGCCTTAAACCCAAATCAAAGCCTTCTATAGTCCCTAAATTAAAAGCCCCCAATATATTTGAGTAGTGTTAACTACATCACAAGTCTGAACAAAACCTCTCTGGATCTTTTAAAGGTTTAACAGATTTCTGCTGCTGTTCTTATGCCCTGTTCTTTTTAAAAAGACTTTCTCCTTTCATAGTCACTTTCCACACTTGCCACTCCTCCTCCCTCCAAGTGATTACTATCTACAAACTCCTGACCTTCTGAATGGTTTCCCAGTGCCAACACTAATCACATTTTAAGGAGCAAGTCAGCAGTGAAGGAACTAAAATTCATGTGAAAAAGTTCCAAGGATGGCCTTGGTGGCTCACACCTGCACTTCCTATTCATTGGCACTGTTTACATATTGTCACCCACAATTAATTCTTTCCCTGGACACTTGGCTGATTGCCCTCCCCTTGCACAGGGACCCCTTCTGAGCCGTTGTGGCTGTTCAATTGAGCATGGGGCACCATGATTGAATTAGGTTTTGCGGCAGCCCCCTTTCTCCTTTTCTCTCTCTCCTTTCACTAAGGATGCCTATTGGAAAGTGATGGGCACTGAAGACCAAAGGTAATTATAGCCACAACATGTGTGAGGATTGTATTTTGAAGTGTGAACCGGGACCACAAGGGGAGGAAGTGGCAATATATTTCTTGAACTAGGGCCTTTTCATTTAAATTGGAGGAGTAGAAGAAGAAAGCAACAGAACAAGATCTGATAAAGAAAAGCAGCGTAAAACAGAGAGCAAGAGGCACATGTATATGCCAGTTGTGATAAATGACGTTTTTCTCCTTATGACTGGGATTTTTAAAAGTGATGTATTGGATGATTTTATTTCATGCTGCTCAGTCCAAAGATTTGAAGAATGGCTAAACCTTTAAGTGCTGAACCCTAGCACTTAATCAGCAAAGAACATTAGCAAACATACCAGAGTTTTGTGCGCTGGGCAATGTTATAAATATCACTAATTACTTAATTCAAGGAAGATGTATTGTATTGTATTGTACTGTATTTTGATTTTATTATATTATAGTGATTTATTATACTATACTATCTGAATACTCATGAAGAAAGAAAAAAACAATCATTAAGGTGAACTGATTGTAAAGCACGGCAAGTTAGTTAAAAGTTACTGTGAGAGTAATCTACTTTCTGTTCAGGCCTGCATAAATGGCTAAAATAGCTGGCTTCTTTAATAAACAATAGAGAGATGCTACATTCCCCATGAATTTCAGTGTGTATCTTCAGTGTGTATCTGGATAATTTTCGGAGCAGCCTTAATATATTTGTTACAGACACTTTTAAACTATTCCACTTCAAAAACAAAAAAACTGAGAAAGAGATTCTTGGACATTTGATTTATTTATTTATAAATAAAATTTATTGATATCCATTTTACACTAAAACTCTCGTATCAGTTTGTTTGTAATCTTCAATTACACTCCAATGGGTGAAAAAGTATATTACAGGGCAACAATCATTGAACTAAGGTACCTCAAATAGGCTAACCTGCAGAATGTCAGGGATGCATTACTCCTGTAAGAGTCACTTCAGCACTGCCATTTGCAAGTCGCTCAGATAAGTCTCCCCCATCTGTGCTACTTCCCCAGCCCCTCTGCCCTTGTGCCACCCTGGCCACTCATAAAACCCCTTATATCCTTACCAAACTGTGCCACCCTTCACATGCCCTCCCTAACCAGCACAGCACTTCTCATGTATCCCAGCACTCCCTTCCTGACCTTTTCCCCTTTCCAACCTGTACAGCATCTCTCATGCACTCCCACACAATGTGTACCCCCGCACACCATCACTGACCTACTTATAGTAGTATGGTGCAAGATGTAGATAGGAACAGCATACACTGGAACATCTGCACAGTGTATGGATTAGATCCCCTGAAATCCACATGAGAGATTCTACAATAGGTCATGAAAAATAGCAAGGTTAAGTTCCTGCGGGACTTTTAGATCCAGACAGACAGGCAAGTGCCGGCAAATAAAGCCAGACATTGTGGTAATAGACAAGGACCAAGGTACAAGTACAGATTAGGTGAAACCTGACTCAAAAACAGTAAATGTGAGAGGGACCTTAGAGTCCTAGTGGATGATCACTTAAATATGAGCCAGCAGTGTGCAGCAGAGCCAAAAAAGCTAATACAATCCTTAGTTGTATAAACAAAGGCATAGAATCAAAATCACGTGAAGTATTAGTACTGTTTTATAAAGCCTTAGTAAGGCCACACCTGGAATATTGCATCCAGTTTTGGTCACCACATTACAAAAAAGATGTTGAGACTTTGGAAAAAGTACAAAGAGGAGCAACTAAGATGAATAAAGGCCTGGACACTAAAACATATGAAGAAAGGTTGCAGGATTTGGGTTTGACTAGTCTAGAGAAAAGAAGGACTGGGGGGGACATGATAGCAGTATTCCAGTATTTGAGAAGTTGCCACAAAGAGGAGGGGAGTCAACTTATTTTCCAAAGCATCAGAAGACAAGGCAAGAAACAATGGATGGCAACGACTCAAACAGAAAAGGAACCTGGAATTAAGGAGAAACATCCTAACAGTGAGGACAATAACCAGTGGAGCAGCTTGCCTTCAGAAGTTGTGGGTGCTTCATCACTGGAGGTTTTTAAGAAGAGACTGGGCGGTCACTTGTCTGAAATGGTATAGGGTCTCCTGCTTGAGCAGGGGTTGGACTAGAAGGCCTCCAAGGTCCCTTCCAGCTCTATTCTGATTGAAAGACCACGATACAGCAGGCGGTGATAGATGTAGCAGTGCCAAGTGGCAACATCAGGAAGAAGCAATATGAGGAACTGGAGAAGTACCAAGACCCGAAGGAGAAACTAAAAACCATGCAAAAAGTAAAGGCCAAAGTAGTTCCAGTGCTGATAGGAGCACTCAAGGCTGTGATTTCTAAACAACAGATCCCAAGAACAACAGGTCCCAGGAATAACATTAAAGCTCTCTGTCCAGAAGAATGCAGTGCTAGGAACAATTAAAACACTGCACAGAAGCCTCAAACTCCCAAGCCTCTGGCAGATGATCTGAGATTGAGTAAGGCACAACCTCACTTAGGGGTGAGTAGGCATTTTTTTAAATAGATATATGTCATAATGTCCCAAACTTATATTCCGAGAAGTAATCAAGATATTAATTTGACTTTGACCCAGGGTTTAATGTTTTTGAATTACATACCTATTACAGTACATAGAAACTGTTGTTTTGCTTTCACCTTTCTTTTTTCTGTTTAAATAACTAAAGGCAAACAAAGTAGTTCTATTGCAAAAATAGACTACGGCTAACTTAATTATTTCTGTGCCAATGGCATCCATGCACAGAGAAGAAGCTTGCATTTTTCAAGCAATGCCTATCACCAGAGAAGTAGCATTGGATCACTGCCTTATTTTCATTTTCAAGGAATGCCTGCCCTGTATACCATTGGGGGCAGCCCTGTCACCAGAAAGTATGTTTTACTTGGCTAGGCTCCCAGTTCCTGTAATCCTGCTGTGGTGGCATAAATGGCGTGGGATCCAAATAAAGAGTAGCTGTCAAATCACCAAAAGCAGCTTGAACAGCAAAGGAGGTTTTTCCACAGATTTCTTTCTTTCTTTCTTTCTTTCTTTCTTTTTCTTTCTTTCTTTCTTTCTTTCTTTCTTTCTTTCTTTCTCCTTCCTTCCTTCCTTCCTTCCTTCCTTCCTTCCTTCCTTCCTTCCTTAGAAAAGGAAGTGTGACTATGTGAACAATGAAAAGGAAGATGAGACACTTAATAACTGGCATCACATAAGCACTAATTGGCTTATTGTTCTTGTGCTCAGTGATTGGTTAGAAAATTAAAGTGCTGATTGGCTGTTGATTTTCTGGGAGCTATAGAGACTCAGAAGCATGTGAACAATCTGTTCACAGCACTGCAAGTTTCATACAAGTCTCAGATCAATCCTGACATTAAATTTAAATTAGAATTTGATTAGCTGAGAGACAGAAATGTGGGGTATTTGGTGCTAGATTATATACAGAATTATGTTTAGAATCATACAGAACACTTATGTAAGCTCAGATATATGAATTGCAGGAACAGTCCTTCCCCAGTTTTAAATGTTCAAGCTCCTGCTGTCCACAGCTAGTATTCTACTAACCAGCATGTTGGGAGTCATAGATCAATGCTTCTACTGAATATCCCTTGGAAGAAAGCTAACCAACTTTATACAGTACCCAAAGAAGTCTTACTGGTGGAAATCATAAATATCTGTAACCGGTCTCAAAAAGCCAAAGAGTAAGACATACGAATGTTGCAATTAATGTTAAAGTCAGTCTCCTTCTGTACATATACAAAATTATTTGTTTTTCTATATCTGTGCAGAATAGCCATGTTCCTCCAGTCTTACTTTTGGCTGTTGGAGAAGTGAAAATGATGAAAGACTTTTGCCTCTTTCCTCGTGATCTCATTCAAAATATACATAAATCCTACCACCTGTAAATATTCAAGTCATTTTTTTTTTACCTTAGTGGGGACATTTCACATCCAGAAGGATACATGAGTTTACAAATCTGTAACTTCCCATACATATTCCTTCACGCTTGACTTGGTCGCTCAACAGCGAGACGCTGGTGAAGCGGGCACAGTAGCGCTTGCATTTTCTGGGTCGCATGAGAAAAGCACATCTTCCTTCTTCCCCTGTCCTTACCACTTTCTACAGAGGGACGATCGAGAGCATCCTGTCATACAGCATCACAGGCTGGTATGGAAGCGTCACTGCTTCAGACAGGAAGGCAGTGCAGAGAGTGGTGAGGATGGCTGAAAAGATTATTGGCAGTTCCCTCCCTTCCATCCAGGACATGGTATATAAGTGTTGCTTGAGCAGGGTCTGCAAGATTGTCTGGGACACTACACAACTTCTTCTTGTTACTTTCTGGGAGGAGGCTTCGTGGTATCCGAAGCAGAACATCCAGATTCAGTCACAGTTTTGTTCCATACAGTATTAACCTTGTGAACTCTAAAGTTTCCTCCTTCCGTTATGGATTCAAGATGGACAGTGATTAATATTTATACGTTACTTATATGTAAGGGTGTAGGTCTATATATATGTTGTATATAGTATGTTTAAATAGAAACTGTTGTTTTGCTTTCACCTTTCTTTTTTCTGTTTAAATAACTAAAGGCAAACAGAGTAGTTCTATTGCAAAAATAGACTACGGCTAACTTAATTATTTCTGTGCCAGTGGCATCCATGCACAGAGAAGGAGCTTGCATTTTTCAAGCAATGCCTATCACCAGAGAAGTAGCATTGGATCACTGCCTTATTTTCATTTTCAAGGAATGTTTTACTTGGCTAGGTAAATGTGTGTTATGTATGTATACACTTTGAGAGCAAGCAACTAAATTTCCTTTTTAATGTGTGCCATTGTGCCCACAGTAAAAAATGACAATGAAGCTTATCTATCTATCTATCTATCTATCTATCTATCTATCTATCTATCTATCTATCTATCTATCTATCTATCTATCTATCTACCTACCTACCTACCTACCTATTTATCTACACAGTGTTTAACATGGTTGTGGTCTCCCTGCCTTTGGCGGCAAATACACCTTTATTTTATTTTGACTCCTTTCTTTCAAAGAAAAAATAGAGCAGATCATGGTCTTTTCAATGTCATTGATCGTAAGAAGACAGAAATTCTGATTTTCCTTTGGGGAGCAGTTTGATGATAGGCTACTGAACTTTGAGTGGCAACTTGACAGGGAGTGTGAGATGAACACCAAGGTGCCATATCACTTATATATATATGTCCAAAAGGCAATATATATAGATATATGGGTGATAAATTAACTACTTCTGTTTAACACTTTTAAGCTGCAATTCTACATAAATATATTAGAAAAGACACCTCACTGAATGTACTAGAGGTACTTCAACCACTTCTAAATATCAGTTGATAGAGAACATAAGTGAGATGTTACTATTACCGTACATTTTTGGGCTTCACAGGGTTTCTGGTTAGCCACTGAGGACTGGACTGGATATGGCTTTGGTCTGATTCCAAGGCTTTGATGTCATAGAGTCTGCTGAGTAAATATACAATAGAGGATGGCACTCTCATATTGCTCTGCTGATTTCATGTCCTTTGTGTTTTTCTAGCAAACAATAATGGATGGAATTCAATGCAATAAGATCAATATTTATGGCATAAAAGCAGCCCTGGGAATGAACAGCAAAGAAATAATAAATCTACAATTGTACCATAAAGTAATCCATGTGGAGTTTTTTTTTGTTGTTGTTTTTTTAAAAAAGGAACTGGAAGCTGAAATCAGAGAGAATCATAATTCTGTCATCACTGCTATTAAATAATCCCTATTTTTAATAATACTCATTTAGGTCCAGAATATTTTTATATGTAGCCTTTTAAAATTTGTCCTTCTAGCATTTTGGCATCATGAGCTTTGGTCTGCTCAAGGAAGATACAAACATCTAGTTGTCATACAGAAATGTGTGGAGGAATGCTTCTGGATGGGACTACAGCCAGCCATTGAGGATTTCTATTGTCTCTGGTACTCTGGAGGTCTGAAATCTAAAAGTGTTTATAACTGGTCAGATCACCAGTCCTTCATTTTTTTGCTGCAGTCTGTGTCTTTGCTCTTTCAAAGATGTTTTTAGTTCCCCACACCTCCCTGGAAGCACTTTCTAGTTCTTCAAGTAAGATTGTCAAACCAAATGGATGAAGCCATGCACATTTTATGGCTTTGAAAATAACCCTCCTTTTCCCTGACAGAAATATACTATGATTTGATTAACAGTCATCTGTATTGGATGCGAGGCTCATTTCCCACCTGCCCCTATCCTGCAAAAAAGGTTAATGGAAATTTTAGACAAGTGATGTGGATATTACTGATCTGTATCCTCTCCTGCATACACAGGATATTATATATACCAGGGGTCCTCAACCTTGGCGACTTTAAGACTTGTGGACTTCAACTCCACAACTTCTGTTAATTTTTAGAGGACATGGCAGATATGTCTTTCATGGGCTGTATTCGTAGCTGATGGTTTAAGTCTTTTAGGGATGACAGAACTGCCATCTTTCATATTCCACATGACAATACAGTCATTGCACTGCCTGTTAGAAACTAGAACCAGAACAAATAATGTGGGCTTTACTGAGGATTATCTCCTCCCATTACTGAAACCTGAGATGTTGACCCAAAGAACACAACAACTGAGATGAGGACAACAATTTTCCCCAACACAGGAATCTCCAAAGAGGCCAGATTGAAGAAAGCTATATACAAGTTGATTCCTATATAGTCCTCAAGAATGTCCTGCACAGTTTGCAGGCATAGAACATAGAATAATAGAGTTGGAAGGGACCTTGGAGGCATTTTTCTAATCATCACTGGAGAAAAACTGCTTGTAAGGATACGTTCTCCATAATGCCACTAGGAAGGCTTTAACTGGTTAAAAGTCGTGTCCCTGTAGTGGTCAGAATATGCTTTCCCCAATTGGTACTAATCTTGTTAGTTCTGTTTACAATAACATTTCCCCAAAGATTCCTTTGAACAAATAATGACTTCCTTTGTCACCCCTTGCTGTCAGAATGAACAGATGGGTATAAAACAATAAACTCTTTTTGTTTCTAATGATGGTGGCCTTCAAGTGTAATTAAAACAAGTCAATTTTCCCCCAAGTGACAGCCACTCTGGAGAATGGAATGCCTAGGCCTGAATTTTCCCCAGATGCCTGTACACTTTCTATTCTGAGGCAGTCTCTCTCTCTCCCTCTCTCCCCCTCCCTCCCTCCCTTCTCCCTCTCTCAATCTCTTTTGAATTAAGTTTACTGCCGAGCTTTATAACCTGAGGCCTAAGGCCAATTGTAGCTCACAAAAGCCCTCTCTAAAAATTACCACTAATTGTTGTTTTTTATGTGACAATAGAGAGAAATTAGTATACACATGACTGGAATGTATTCAAATGAACTGTATTAATTTTAATTCAATTTAAAAGTAAACTATACCCTATTTACTTTTTATCCTAACCACTCAGCATTTTTGGAGCATAATTCCCTTGGATTAAGTGCAATCCTTATCCTGGAAAAGGTTGCAAAAAACATTTCCCCATCTTCCTTCCAGGAGTCTCACCTGTTCAGCTGTCAATTGATATGAAAGCCATGCAAACAACAAACCTTGATCACTCATTTTACCTCAACAAACTCTGTCTCAAAGGTGAACTTGTTCCTTATTTCCACACATTGCATTAATCACTGTTTGTTGAATAAACCCTAATTGTCTGAGTTCATGCAGCAGCCAGCTATAAACTCTAATTTTCAAACTACAATGTTTGGAGCCACATAACCTATTAATTGAAAATCAAATGAATCACATTATGGCTTGGAGGCACGTATGACTTTAGCAAGTGTCCTTGGGCATAATGGAAAAATAAAGTGCAAAAAAGCTACCACAGGCATCTCTTGGGGCATAATTACTCTCTTCTTACTGTAATCTGAATTATACATTCTGATGCAAAGCCAAGTGCTTTTGGCTTCAGATCAAACCGGGAGCTTTCTTTCCCTTAACAATAACATTTAAGATGAGAGATTTATATCTTCTATCCACTTCCCATACCAGTGGAATCACTGTTCTTTTATCAAAAGTCAAAATGGCACCTGTTCTATACACAAGAATCATTAAAACCAACCTCTGCACCAGAAAACCAACTTCTTCCCTTCACCATAGAATCACCAATGGCTTTGGGCCATTCAATAATTTCTGTTTGCGGCTACCATTTTCTTCATACTGGCAGAATTATTTCTGCTTTGTGAGCTTGCTTTGAATCTAATGTAACCATTTTAGGAAGCCTCAGCAGGTATCAGTACTCAGCCAATCTTGTCTAACCATAGTTGGGCCTGGTTGATACTTGAATGAAAGACTGCTAGGGAACTCCTGGGCTGTATGCTAGACTTGGAAGTTGAAAAAAATCCAGAATAATAGAGTTGGAAGGGATTTTGGAGATCTTTTAGTCCAATCCCCGGCTTAAGCAGGAAACGCTATATCATTTCAATCAAATGGCTGTCTAATCTCTTCTTAAAAACCTCAGGTGATGGAGCATCCACAACTTCTAAAGCAGGCATGTCAAACTCGCGACGTCACGTGACATCGCGCGACGTATCATGACTTTTTCTCCATTGCTGGCAATGGGATGGGCACGGTTTCGGTGTGACTCATCCAGCCCGTGGGCTGGCAGTTTGACATGCCTGTTCTAAATGCAAGCAGTTTCATTGATTAATTGTTCTCACTGACAGGAAATTGCTCTTTAATTCTAGATAGGATATCTCTTTGATATGCTTCCATCAGTTAGTTCTTGTCCTGCCCTCAGGTGTTTTGGAGAACAGTCAATCCCCTCTTCTCTGTGACAGGCCTTCAAATATTGGAAGACTGCTATCATGTCACCCCCTAGTCCTCTTCCATTAGACCAGACTTATCCTGTTCCCACAACTGTTAATTGTATGCTTTGGCCTCCAATCCCTTAAGCATCATTCTTGCTCTTTTTTGCACTCTTTCTGGGGTCCTTTTATAGTGACCAAAACTGGATGCAGCATTCCAAGTGTGTTCTTACCCATGCAGTATAAAATGATACTGACATTTCAAGGCTATGGCAAATTCCTTCCATATTGTCGCTGTGGTGATATATAAGTAATCATCAGAACTAGAACCCAGCTCAACAGCATCCTTATGTTAGCCATCTTCAATCTTTGGTCTCATTAAATTTGCTCACTTCCCATGACTGGGAAGTGAGAATGAAATTAGGGAGTGAAATTAGGGAGAAATGTGTGTGTTTGCTTGCTTCCTTATTTATATTTATTTATAAATAAGACTTGTGTGGTCTCTCATCTTAGAATCACAACTCTGGGCTGCTCACAAAGATTATATAAACTAAATAGCACTTAAAAAGATAAAAGCAAAACAAAAACAAAACAAAAATGAAAACAGAAACAAAGAATCCTAGTGGCACAACCTTGCTGCAACCAAAAGCACTATGTTTCAGTTTCAATTTCTCCCTATCCTAATACTTGGGGTAAAGGCTGGGGAAGTTAAGGGAGTGGATCTCAAGAGGAAGGATGCTCTAGTCTAGGGGTCAAGGGCATCAAGGAAAAGATGGAAAGATTTAAAAGAAAAAAACTGTAGTGTACCCACTGTATTTCAACCAATCAGAATAGATCTGGAAGGACCTTAGAGGCCTTCTAATCCAATCCCCTGTTCAAGCGGGAGACCCTATAGATTTTCAGACAGGTGGCTGCCCAGTTTCCTCTTAAAAACCTCCAGTGATGAAGCACCTACAACTTCTGACGGCAAGCTGTTCCATTGATTGATTGTCCTCACTGTTAGGAAGTTTCTCCTTAATTCCAGTAGTTCTTCTTTTAAATAGTCTCCATCCATTGTTCCTTGTCTTGCCTTCTGGTGCTTTGGAAAATAAGTTGACCCCCTCTTCTTTGTGGTGGTCCTTCTTAAAAACCTCCAGCGATGGAGTGCCCACAATTTCTAAAGGCAAGCCGTTCCATTGGTTAGTTGGTTTCACTGTTAGGAAGTTTCTCCTTAATTCCAGGTTGCTTCTCTCTTTGATCAGTTTCCCACCATTGTTTCTTGTCCTGCTCTCTGGTGCTTTGGAGAATAATTTGACCCCCTCTTCTTTGTGGCAGCCCCTCATATACTGGAATACTGCTATCATGTCCCCCCCAGTCCTTCTTTTCTTTAGACTAGCCAAACCCAAGTCCTGCAGCCGTTCTTTGTATGTTTTAGTCTCCAGGCCTTTGATCATCTTAGTTGCTCTTCTCTGAATTTTTTCCAAGGTCTCAATATCTTTTTTATAGTATGGTGACCAAAACTGGATGCAATATTCCAAGTGTAGTCTTACTAGGGTTTTATAAAGTGGTACTAATACTTCATGTGATCTTGATTCTATGCCTCTGTTTATACAACCCAGGATTGTATTAGCTTTTTTGGTTGCTGCTGCACACTGCTGGCTCATAGTCAAGTGATTGTCCACTAGGACTCCAAGGTCCCTCTCACAGTTACTGTTTTAAAGCCAGGTCTTGCCTAATCTGTACTTATAACTTTGATTTTTCCTGCCTAAATGTAAAACTTTGCTTTTCTCCACATTAAAACTCATTTTGTTGGATAGGGCCCATTGTTCAAGTTTGTCAAGATTTTTTTGGATCCTGAGCTTATCTTCTGAGGTGTTGGTTATTTCTGCCAGTTTAGTGTCATCTGCAAATTTGATGAGTTCCCCTTCTATTCCCTCATCTAAGTCATTAATGAAGATATTGAAGAATACTGGGCATAAGACGGAGCCTTGTGCTACGGCACTGCTTACTTCTCTCCATGTGGATATAGTACCATTGAGGAATACTCTGTCAGCCAGCTACATATCCATCTGGTGATGTTATCTATTCCATTTCTTCTAGCTTACCAAGCATACTGAAATCTAAGCATACTATGTCCACAGCATTTCGCTGATCTACTAATTTAGTCACTTTATTGAAGAATGAAATAAGATTGGTTTGGCACAATCTGTTTTTAACAAACCTATGCTGGCTACCAGTTAAAACTTTGTTTGCTTCTAGTTGTTTGCAGATCTGTTTTTTGATTATCTTTTCCAGGATCTTCCCAGGTATTAATGTTACACTGATTAGTCTATAGTGTCCTGGGTTTGGTGGTTTTTTTTCCCTTTCTTGAAGATGGGAACCACATCGGCCTTTTTCCAATCCTGAGGTACTTTCCCGGTGCTCCAGGATTTTTGAAAGATATGGTGCAATGGTTCTGAGATAACATCGGCCAGCTCCTTCAGAACTCTGGGATGTAACTCTGGGTCATGATGATTTATATTCATCAAGGTTGGATAGGAATTCTCTTACCATTTTCTTGCTCTAGTTTGTCTTTTGCAGTAGTTTTTTTTTGGTATGTTGGGCTGTAATTTCTTTTTGTATGAAGACTGATGCAAAGAATGAGTTAAGCAGCTCTGCTTTCTCCCTATTACCTGTTACTTCCTTGCCATCTTCTCTTTTTAATGGACCTATAGTTTCCTTGACTTTTTTCCCTTGTTATTAATATGTCGAAAGAAACCCTTTTTCTTATCCTTGATTTCTGTTGCAAGTCTTTGTTCATTCTGAGCTTTTGCTTTCCTGACTTCATCTTTGCATATTCTGACTGTCTGCTGATAATCAGCCTTAGCTATGTGTCCTTCTTTCTGGGTTTTTTTTTTTTGTACTTGTCTTTTTTTGTCTTTCAGTTTGTCAGAGAGATCTTTGTGCAGCCATGCTAGTTTCTTCTTGAATTTCTTGTTTTCTTTTTCTGTGGTATGATGCTGGACTGGGTTTTTATGATAGCATTTTTCAGAGTTTCCCACGGTTCTTGAGTTGTTTTCCCCTTTGGATTTTCATCCATGGAATGTTTCCTAGGTTCTCTCTGAGTTTGTTAAAATCAGCTCTTTTGAAGTTTAAAACACTGGTTGAATTATTTTCTATTGCTTGTGTTTGCATTATCTTGAATTCCAGTATGATGTGGTCACTTTCCCAAGGTTCCACCAACTTCAACTCCATCACTTTTTCTCTATTAATAAGAATTAGGTCCAGTATAACTTTACTTCTAGTTCCCTCCTCTACCTTTTGGATGACCAAGTTGTCAGCTAGATTGGTTAGGAAACTGTTTGACCTCTTGCTCGCTGAAGAGTTTGTCTCCCAGCCGATATCTGGGTAGTTGAAGTCTCCCATTACTACTGTGGTATGCTTCCTACATACATTTGTTAACTGGTTGGCAAAGAGTTCATCTATTTCTTCTGATTGGTTGGGTGGCCTGTAATATACACCTATGGTAATGTCACTTTTTTTTCTTTTATATTGACCCATATACATTCTGGAGGGATTTTATCTCTGATCATGTGCATTTCTGTAGCTATGTAGTATTCTCTTACATATAGTTCAATTCCCCCTCCTCATTTTGTAGATCTGTTTCTTTTGAACAATTTGTATCCATCCATCAGTACATTCCAGTCATGGGTTTTGTCCCATCAGATTTCTGTAATGCCAACTATTGTCATACCTGCCCTCGTGTACTATTGCTTCTAGTTCACCCTGTTTGTTCCCCAAGCTTTGAGCATTAGTATATAAACATTCAAGACTTTTATGCCTGTCTGTGGGTATGTTTCATGGAACTCCTAATTGTTGTTTGAGTTTTAATTTTTTCCCCCTCATCACTCCCTACCTCATTGTTTGATCCATTTTCTTGGGATTTATGATTGGTTTTGTGTTCTAGGGATTCTAAAGATTGGTCACCCTTCCCCCTCAATTTTAGTTTAAAGCCCTTCTAATGAGTTGGGCCAGTCTTTTTCTGAGTAATTTTTCTGTTTTCATGAGGTGCAGCCCATCCCTTGCCAGGAGTCCTTCACGTAGGAAATGCAGCCTATGGTCCAGGAAACCAAAGTTTTCTTGGTGACACCAACCCTTTAGCAAGTGGTTTATTTCTAGAATTCTTTTTTCCCTCAATGGGTGTTGGCCTTTGTTGAGAGTACTGATGAGAACACTAAGACTCTCAATTTTGTGCTCAGGTTCTTTGTTGTGTCATTTGTCCCAATGTGAAGGAGTAGGAAGGGGTAGTAATCTGTGGGCCTAATTATTTTGATTAGATTCTCAGCCATGTCTTTGAGTTTTGCTCCAGGGAGACAACATACCTCCCTGGATTGTATGTCTGATCTGCAGATGGCTGATTCTGTTCCTTTGAGGATAGAATCTCCTATCATCAACACTCGCCTTCCTTTTGGGGGGGCTGCAGTCTGAGGTGCTTTTTTGTTTATCTCAGGTGTGTTTGTTGATGTGACTTTTTTAGAGATAGTTGGTGTTATTTCTTTGCTAGGTGTCTGCATGTTTTCTTTGAGGAGGAGGTTGTGGGTCTGTGTATTTCCATCTAGGAGGAGAAAACAATTGCTCAGTTTTAATGGGGCTGCTTCTGGTTGGATTAGATTGCGCACTAGGGGTATGTTAGATGTATGCTGCTTCTTTCTTTGATTATTGTGTTTCCTTCTATGTGTGACATACCTCCATTTGTCTTCCTCCAAGGGTTTATCAGTAGGGTCAGATCCTCTGGGAGCTATTTGTTCATTATTTGGTTTGGTTTGGTATAGCTTTCTTGCGTAGATTGGAGTTTGGCTAGAGTTGCCTCTAGATCCCTTTTTCCTCTAGTAGTTCACATAGTTTACATTTAATGCATGTATAATTTGGGTGTTCTTTGGGCATAAGCACATACATGGAACATGTATTGCATACCACAATAGTATCAGTCCCCTGTTCCATGAGTTTGTTGCTTGAAAATCCCTCTTTTTTTGGTTGGTGGATGTGCTTTGCTGTTAACCTGTTTCTACTTTTTTGTTATGTGGTGCCCAAAACTGATTTTTTTTTATTTTATTATTTTTTATTTGATCTGGTAGGACAGGCAGATACCATCAGGGAGAAGCAGTCGCACCAATATCCTGGCCTGATGCCATAGAGGGTTTTAAAGGTGATAACCAGCTTCTTGAAATGACCTGGAGCATAACTGAGAGCCAAGGGAGCATCTTGACCAGTTGTAGCTTTTGGTTAGATACAAGGGCAATCCCATGCAAAGCACACAGCAGTAGTGACCAACGCGTGAGCGACGATTATCATTGGCATACTAAAGATACTGCAGTCTGGTTAAAAACTACAAATATTTTAGTTAAAACAATCATTTTGGCAAATTATTCATATCCATTTCATTTAAATAAATAAAACTGCATATAAAGGAAAGATTCATTACATTAAGCTAATTCCTTATATTGTTGGCTCAGAGATAAGTTCCTCAAGAGATGTGGGCAGTCTAGAAACACGAAACGAAAAATGTATGCATGTATGTATGGAATGCTCTTTTGGAATCTTCTTAATTCAGCCAGTACCAACTGGGTGTCATATTGGGGATTCTGGAAGTCATAAGAATACATATATATAGGGAATTTGGTTGGAGAAGTTGTTTTGACATGACTGCCATTGTTCAAAATTATACTAGGCAAGTGAGTGGGTGGCATTGATCACAACTGTTAACAAGCTGGCTTGTATGATATCCAAGAGTGTGAATTATGAAGCCGAAACTCTCGGGTTCAAATGGCAATGCTACCATGAAACATTTGGTTGGCCAAAGGACAAGCAAGAATATCTAACTACCAAGTGCTTGAAAATCAAGAAACATAGTCCTGCACTGCCATCTGGTGGCTGTTGAGGTCCAGACCTTGAACACTGACATTCCATTCAGCAGCTGAAATGAATCTGACAAAAACTAATCTGAACTAATCGTTTTTGATCCAGGATTTGCAATGGATGCCCTTCTATAAAACAAATTTGTGAAACAAATAGGTAGGATACTATTCACATCTGGAAGACATAAGTATTACTACAAAAGATGTCAATTTCCACAGCAAGTCAAGAGGAAACAGCTGTCCCTTATTGTCAAGACAATTGTTTCTCAGCATTCAAAGGCATCCAAGTGAATTGAAACAAATGAACTATGAAGCCAAATAACTAGAATTTATTTCATTTAGTGTAATCATGCATCGAGATCCTTTAAAGCAGACATGTCAAACTCACGACGTCATTTGACGTTGCGCGACGTATCGGAGCTTTTTCCCCATTGCCAGCAATGGGGTGGGTACGTTTTCGTTGTGACACGTCCGGCCCATGGGCTGGCAGTTTGACACCCCTGCTTTGAAGGGGGAAGCAAAGATCTAGTAAGTGAAAAAAATATCACTCAGAAAAAGCTTAGATAGAGAGCAACCATGTAATTTTTCTTTATCTTTTTAGGAGAAAACTGTAGGTAGCTGAATGTCAGTGGAGATTCTTAGTCATCCAGGTCATAGTTGTCCCAAAGATGCTTTTTCACGAGGCAAATGGACTTTCTTGTTTTTCTTTGAAAATGTATCACTTCTCATCCAAGAAGCTTCTTCAGCTCTGAAGGCAGCTGAAATTTGCATTACCAATATTTCTGAAATCATTGTGGAGGCATCCTGACTATGTTTGTTGTCTGTGTGAAGTAAAGCAAAATCTTCTTTGGTTGACCTTAATTCCCGGATCTTCAAAGAAACGAACTACTTGAACAATATGGAAATAATTTGCTATAGTCTACTGTATGATGATATGAATTTCCAACTCTAATCAATGACCATGAGAGTTCCTGATGTTTCCCCATTGAAGGACCAGCTAGCTTAATCCTGCTTAGTTTTCAGGCTGTCAGCCTGGTGCTGCCACTTAGAAGATATGTGAGCACTGGGGCAATTTAGCATATCTTTTTATATTGTCTCAAACTGAGTGGTTTCTGCAATTATTGCACTAGTAAAGCTTTCTCTGTATGCATGTATCTTCTAACCCAATCCAAATCTTTCTACAACTGAGTTTATATAGTGGTTGAATCTATCTAACCCTATTAGCCTTTCATAAAGCTCCTGGGCCAGGAGTTTGGGTGAACTCTGTTGATTTGTGTGTGTATCTGTTGCTTTAGCCAGGACATCATGGGTTATAAGCTGTTGTAATCGTTGTACACCTTCCAGAGTCACTGCATTTAAAGTGTTCAGCCATCACACAGCTTGGTCTAGCTTAAGACAAGCCCAGCTAGTTGTGACTTACTTGGAAAACATGGTTAAGGAAATAACAAACATGATTGGTGATCATAACATAACCCCTGCCTCCAGGGAATTTTCCGCCTCTAAAACAACAGCTGCATTATTATCATTTTTGTTTTTTCCCTTTCCCTTGTCGTCTTTTCTTTAGTGACTCCTGAGGGAACTGTCTCCAATGTGCAATCTCCCACCATCTCTTTATACCAGGGGTAGGCAACCTTGGCTCTTTTATGACTCGTGGACTTCAACTCTCAGAATTCCTGAGCCAGCCTGGCTCAGGAATTCTGGGAGTTGAAGTCCACGAGTCATAAAAGAGCCAAGGTTGCCTACCCCTGCCTTATACCATGATTTAGCTCTCACAAGGCATCATAAACTTCTCTATAATCTTAACATGGCTAGGACAAAAGCTTTGCTCCTCTTTTTAATCTATCTTGATGAAAAGAACAACTCGCACATGAGAACAGACTGGTAATTTCTGAAAAACAATTGTATGCCAAATGTTCAGGCATTGAAATACTACCCAATATAAAGGGATACTGATATAACCATTTCCAAGATAGATGCTGCCAACAATCTTAAGTCTGAATGCCCAAAAACACAGCTCTGTTTTCTCTGAGGACAGTCTTCACCCTCGAGATGCTGGGTCTCTCTTATACACTTTCCCATCTCTGAATCTCATATAGTATCATAAAGTATGAAAGAAATCAAACAGCAAGAACCTTTTTCAGTTTATGCAGCCATTAGAACACAAGCTGTCTGATAAATTCCACCAGTGAAAACATCACACAGAACTAAACAGTGTTAGGTACATGGCACTGAGTCTAATTTAAGGAATGGAAAAAATAAATGGGTCTGCTGCTGGCTTTAACAGTAACCTGATGTGAAGCGTGTGACATAAGTAAAATAAATATTTGCTCACATCTGTGGGACAAGTTTCTGATAAGAACACAGCTGTAGGGGCTGAGAACCAGAGGTGGTAGTTTACTTTAACTTTGGTTTATTTTGACAACTCAAGTTGCTTAACAATTTGGAACCTGCTTTTTCTCAATTGAAACAATCTCTCTCTCTCTCTCTCTCTCTCTCTCTCTCTCTCTCTCTCTCTCTCTCTCTCTCACACACACACACACACACACACACACACACACACACACACACACGTGATTTTGTGGTTAAGCAATAGAACTGAGGTGCCCTTACTCCCTGGTCTGCTCCATTACAATTTCTGTCTACATTGGCCCAATCTTGCTCCAAAACTGCTTTTATTGTATTGGTTTCAGTTTTTGCTTCTAGTCTGTAACTTGATCCAGAAAAGTAGGAAATAGAAGGACTAAAACCACGTATCCTAGTTTCCTTTAAAATCTGTGGTGAGTTTGCTATATTACTTTAATGACATAAAAGCAAAATCATTTGTGTTCAAGGTCATCTTAAAACTGCTGAGGCTGAGAAACACTGTAGTAGACCATCTTGTAATGCAGTGTTTCCCAAACTTGACAATTTTAAGGCATGTTTTAAGGCAGTTTTAAGCAATGCTGGCTGTGGAATTCTGGGAGTTGAAGTCCACATGCCTTAAAATTGTCAAGTTTGGGAAACATTGTTGTAACGGGAATAAATAAACCCAACAAAGCAAATGTATAATGTACCCATTTCTCCCCGCACACACACACTCACACCATCTTTGGGATGTGAACGTGGTTAAACTCTTTGCCAAACTTATCCCTTCTCAGCCCCTGATGAAGCTGCCTGCAATCCCCTCTAGACCAAAAAATAGAATCATCTTCACCAACTCCCAGCATAGCCCAACAAGGGCAACCTTTATAGAGAAACTGCAACATAGAGAAATTCCAACCTTCCATTTTCTTCTGAACTGAAAACCTCAACTTTCCATCTCCGAAGGGCTTCCCCAGCTCTGCTACCCTCCTGAAAGGAGCATTTTGCCTAACAATAGAACTCCTTCCAAGTACATACTGATAAAGGGCCTAGCTAGCTTTCCCAAATTGGCCAGCCAATCAGATCCCTAGGATTTACCACCTTTAGCCCTCAACTTTTGTGAAAATCTTTGCTTTTCCGTTGTTCAGGGACCCTCTTTCTTCTAAAGCAGGCACCCAATGATCATTCCAATAAACGTGGTTCTTCTACAACTTAACAACTTCCTTCTGTCTTAACAATGGATGCTGAAGAAAGTGAGTCACCCTGTTAGTCAATGTTAATCATATGTCTGTGTTTTGCTGAACTCTGTCAGCTTTGCATCAAACGTTAGGTCAACATTATTATTATTGGGAAATACACATGTCCTCATACACTAAATACCTCTACTTCTTTGTATATGTTTTCATTCTATAGATCATAAAGTATGTGGAGACCAGTTTTAGACAATCGGATGGACAACTTAGCACTAAGTACGTTATCCTATTGTGCCTTGATGAAAGAACAGTTTCTTAATACTAGCCCAAATGATACAATCCTGCTTATTTCAGATCTGTTTTTCCTTTGTTTATACCAACCTTGCAGCTATTTTTGTATGTTTGGTTCCTTTTAAAAAAAAATACAGTATAGGAATTTCAAAGCTTCTCAACAAAATTCATTCTGACTATAGCTTTAAAGGGCACTGTTTTAATCAACATCTATTAAGAAATTCCAAAATACAGACAAGACTGAAAATCCATAAAAGACAAGTGACAAATCACTTCTATATTTTTGCCAAGAAAAATGACTTACCTTATATTAAATTGCCCTAAACCAGTATTTTTCTACTTTTTCAATGTGTGGACTTCAACTTCTAGAATGTTATTGCCAGGCGTAAACTACTGCTTGCTGTTTATCAGACCAATAACTGAAGAAACCTGCCACTTAAACTTTATTAGGCCATCTGATGCAACAACATGAGGCTCCTATGTTTCTCATTCATATATCCACAAATTATAGGTGGTTTAGATTTAATTTGTAAAAGGGAACTGACTCTGATGTTGGTCACTGGCAGGGCCAAGGACATCCTTCCTGCTCCTAGGACAGGGGTAGGCAACCTTGGCTCTTTTATGACTTGTGGACTTCAACTCCCAGAATTCCTGAGCCAGCCATACTGAGGGGAAAGGGAGAGGTTTCTAAGCTGAGCCATACTGGCTCAGGAATTCTGGGAGTTGAAGTCCACGAGTCATAAAAGAGCCAAGGTTGCCTACCCCTGTCCTAGGAGGAGCCAAAGATCACCTTTAGGTTTCAGTGTAGAAACACATTTTGGCCAAGACACGTGCAGTATCATTCTGTGGAAGATATGCGCTGGGGGAAATAAATGTCATGAAAAAATGTGGTAATCCTAGCAACCCATTAGATTTAAAGGTGGAATCTAAGTCATCCAAATAACTACATGGCAGGCAAAAATGCAACATGTGCTTATTTGTAGTGCCTACAGGTAGTCCTCAACTTACAACCACAATTGAGCCCAACATTTCTATTGCTAAGTGGGACATTTAAGTAATTTTTGTTCCATTTTACCACCTTTTTTTACCGCAGTTGTTAAGTGAATCACTGCAGTTGTTAAGTTAGTAACATGGTTGTTAAGTGAATCTGGCTTCCCCCATTGACTTTGCTTGCCAGAAGTTTGTAAAAGGTGATCACATGACCCGAGACACACTGCAACCATCATAAATATGGATCAGTTGCCAGACATCTGAATTTTGAACACGTGACCATGGGGAGGCTGCAATGGTCGTAAATATGAAAACGGTCATAAGTCACTTTTTTTAGTGCCATTGTAACCTTGGACAGTCACTAAATGAACTGCTGTAAGTTGAGGACTATCTGTACTTGTATTGCTTCAACTTCAAATTGAAAACTCTTGCACATCTGCCAAATACATGTCAAGTTTCTATTATTGGACAATAACGTCTTGTAAATGCCACTTTTCACCTACTCAAAGGAACAATAACTCTGCTAGTGATTTCAGTTCTATAATAATGTAATCCAAAATGGAATGCTTCCATTCTAGGACTTAGCCTTGGAAATCCCTTCAAAGTGGATGAGAGCCTCTGTTTTTAGAGACTGGGCAATAACACCTAATGTCCTAGAAATATCAATTTGATCCATTACCCAGCCAGTTCTAATTATTCCTCTCCACCCACCTTTCAGATTTCATCTGCATCATCTCTCTGGAAAATTTCCGGGATGTGCATTGACCATATACATATATGTATATGATGCTCAGCCTGTTTTACCTGCTCGTTATTATGATGTAAACAACAAAAAAGAGAGGGTGAAGTTTCTTTTACGGATACCGCCACATCCGGGTTCTTGATTTGCGGAGAACCTTTTCGTTCTGTTTTCGCTGGATCGTCCAGATTTTTGCAGCTCAGACTGCTTTTCCAGTCAGGCTCCGCGGTGACTTCGGGGTCCCTTGGTGTTCACTGGTGAAATTCCATCCAGGTGTTAACCGAGGCCGATCCGATTGCTTAACTTCCGAGATCAGCCAAGGTCAGCGGGGATGCCCACTAGTTGGGCTAGGATAAATTAGGCTGAGATCAAACAGATTAGATGTCTTTAAGGTATGGAAGGAAAAAGCTTCAAGGGACTGGGCTGTGCCGACACCAAAAATGACCCCACCCCATTTCTCCAAAACAGAGCCGCAAAAGGCGGGGCGAGATAGATCAAAAGCGTGCAAGTGACAACCTCGTCCTTTAGCCTGAGAACTGCTTTCTCGTTCACCTTGATGGTCTTTTTTCCTCGCTATTCACATGACACAGCTTCTTATGCTACCCGTAGCAGAGGCGTATACAGAGAGCAAGAGGAGTCCTCGAACTTTAGAAAAGAGAATTCGGTTTCCCGTCCTGTGAAAATGGAGTCGTTTAATTTTTAAAGCGATTAGGTTTGGGTAGCAAATAACCAGCCGACCACTAGATGGCAGCAGACACAGAAACGCCAGCTCTTTTTTGCTTTCTAGGAGCCATTCGAATTTGCGCGGCTCCGACCTGTTATCCTGAAAAGTTGTCGCAAATACCAGTACTGTACTTTTACTCAGCAGACGGAAGGATATTGCCTAACTCCTCAAGTACCTCACGAGCGCAATGGATTGATTTTCCGGGACTGCCCAGCCATGTTTGCCTGGTGTAATTTGTAATCCTACCGAATCCTCCACTGCTGGTTCCCGTTCTAATTTTTATACATGATAGGATACTTCAGCATCCACCCTTATATATTAGGCTCGTGACCGTACCTGACCTTTTTATCTAAGCAGATAGCCAGCCCAAAACACTCGCAGCAGGCGAACTCCGTTCATATATGGTCCATTGGATGGATAACATTGCAACTGGCTAGGATGATGCAATAAAACGTCTTGCAAATCACAAAAACTGAGGGTGAGCCCAGTTGTTATGGAACCTGCAGTTGGCCGTTTTTTTTTCTGGCTGCCGTCTTCCATTTGCATCTTAACATAATAACAGATTCAAGCAGCAGCTGCCCTCTTTTATTTATGCTTCATTGTATTAACTACCAAGTATGCATAGAACCTTGTACTTCCTTTCTCCTAATATTTGCAAGCTCATATTGCTCCATGTACTACTGTTAGGCATTCTTATAAAAATCTACAATAAACCACTGAAGCAGCCAGCCCAAATGAAAACACAGATAGGCGATCACTGAAAATCACTATTAAAAAATTACTTCTGAACACCTGCTTCGATTGTTGCAAAATTGTTTAAATGCCAGTGAAAAATTTATTTGGAGGAAAGTTGTAATGTACTTATTAAGCTGTTTTAAGTACATTGTTTTTAACAGCTTGCCATTTTAAAAATGCTTTGCCTTGACTATTACTGGAGCATGCAAAACCCAGACATACAATGTAAGGTCCTGCCTCAGCTAGTACTCCCAAGAACAGAACAGAGGGTATGGGAACCAGAATGACAATGGATGGCAAAATGAAAGACATCGTAAAATGTCTTCCTTTTATAAGGTCTCCTGGTACATTCCTCCCCCTCTTCACACCCAGTGATACACCAAAGGTAGTGAAACAAAGTAAATACATCCGTAAGCCCCCCCCCCCCAACAGAATCAAACTTCCCTCTCCCATCAGAATGGCAGAGCCCCAAAAATACGATTTTGAAGAGGTCTTGACACTGCTTGCCGGAAGGCAAAAGTCAAAAAAATCCGCCTTTCACCCATCTCATGCAATCAAAATTTGCTGGGAAAGGTAGAAATGACTAGACACCATCAAAGCTCACTAACCAGAGCATACACTGAAAGCTGTACAAAATCAGAAAATGTGAAAAACTTGGTCCATAGAATTGCTGAATAGAGTTGATTGAACCAATAGCAGTATCACTTTTAATTAATGCAATCAGGGCCTCCAACCCAAAGAGGTAAAGAACTCTGTACCAACTATTTTTGATTGCACATGCCCTGCAATGGATTAATAGCAGCATATGAATTCCATAAAAGTAGGCAAATCACATTTAATTCTTTAGTTTTACCATAAAAGATAAAATGCAGGGCTTGTAAATATACAATATATCCTTTGGAAAAAGTGAGCTTTGCATTAAAGGTTCTTTGATGATGGGGGGGGGTGTTTCTGATATGGAAGAATATGGTCATGGTATCATACTCCTTTTGACCCCTGTAAAAAATATTTCCATTTAGTACATGCTTGGCCAATTACTTTATTACATGAATATCAATGTTGAAAAAGCTTGGCACAAGTGCTGTATTTCTGACCGGAGGTATATTCACAAAGCACATTAAACAGAAGCCTGGTTAGCAAACTACTGCCACAGCCAACTGTGCCATATTAAATTGTTGGTGTAATTACTACTCACACAGCTGAGTCACTTGAAATAATTGAAATGACCTATCTTCATTTCACGACAGAGCACTTAAAATTACCTAAATAGTTTTTATCTTAATTATGTCCTGCAAATCAGCTGTTAACAATTCTATTGTTGTTTGCAAGTTACACTAAAATACCAGTTAATTTACCTAGACTGCTTATTTTCATTTCAGGGCTGGCTGCAGTAAGCCAAGACAACATCTCAGTTACAGGTATATGTTTATAATTTTATACCATTACTTCACAAACCTTTCATTACCTGCAAAGTACCAACTGTAAGTAGAAATTGTAGATTGCATTACAGTAGAATATGCTATGAAATGTATCACCACAGGAAAGAAACATCTAGAAAAAAGTTTTTACGTTACTATACCATGTCTACTAAGCTAAGGAGAGACACAGGTTTCCAACTATCTCTATGCTTTATAACTCTATTTCTGAAAGGTAAGATAACATTTAAGTGTAAGGTCATGTAAAATACAGCTCTCCCACAGTGTTGAAAAAAAAAAACCACAGATTTTTTTTAAATAGTTTTATTGTGAGTTTTGACCAGTATGTTTGGAAATATGGCCAAGGCAGCAAACAAATACTTGGGAATTATTCCCAAAACCTGAAATAAAGCTTTATTTACAGCTGGTGTAAAGCTCAATTAACCAATTTAAAACATTTAACATCCCAAATTTTAATTACTAGAGTATAGTGAGAAAATGTTCAGAATTAGATTTTTTTTAAATACAAAAAAATTAGTTTCTTCAAAGAACTCTAGCAATATACATAAAGCTATGCACTTCTGATTTAATGAAGTGAGCAAGAAAAAATATTATCAAAAAGAGAATACAATTAGTTCAGTAACTTTCTGATGGTCCACATTTACAAA
Source organism: Crotalus tigris (assembly GCF_016545835.1). Classification (NCBI taxonomy): domain Eukaryota; kingdom Metazoa; phylum Chordata; class Lepidosauria; order Squamata; family Viperidae; genus Crotalus; species Crotalus tigris. Next base: position 34,488 of record NW_024100464.1, read on the forward strand.
GTTGTTACAACCCTCTCCTCCCCCTGGTTCAGTCCCTTTCCCAAAAGTCACATACTTACCACAACTATTAGCAAGTATGATTTAAAAGTTCCAAGGCAACTTGCACAATTCAGTTGCCACTATCTATAGATCTTGACCTTGAGCGTGATCTCTGGCGATCCACAGAAGCAGGAGACTTTGATCTACTGGAGGAAGCACGTTTCTGACTCTTTTCAGGGGCAGGAGATCGACTAACTGATCGTGATTTGCTACGGCTCCTGCTCCTGGATCTGGTGTAAGACTTGCGGCTTCTGGACCGAGAGCGACTACGGGATCTTGAAGAGCTCCTGCTACGGGAGCGAGACCTGCTTCTGGACCTACTAAGAAAGGTAAATATCCATGTTAGGTTAGGTTTATATTGACTACAACTGTGTATATATACGTAAGCGTATCTTAGCTGAATTCTTACCTGTGTCTTTTGCTGCCCTCAATTAGTTTGATTTTCCTTCCATTGATTTCCTTGCCAGAAAGTTTTTCAATGGCATTCTTTAGATCACTATAAGAGGCAAACTCAACCACCCTAATTAAAAAAAAAAATACAACTTATATATTAAAACTATCAACGCTTAAACTTTTTAAAAAAATCTACTTTGGAGATTCCTTCCCCCAAATTATATTTTGTAATATATTACGATTGCTCTAAGACATTTACCCTTCATTTAGTTTGGGCCTGTGTGCATCTGCAAATGTTACTTCCCCAGCTTGTCTCATGAAGTCTTTGAGATCCTATCACAAGATTAAGCATATTAGATAAAGGAGGTAGACAATGTTTATTAATAATAAAAATTATTACTGCAAAAAAAGATGTTAACAATTAAAACGCGGCAGATGCCACACGTGTATTTGATAGAATATATCAGGGCACGAAATAAATGAAAACAGCATACTGCTTTAAGCAAAATGCTCAAATCATAAGTTATTTGTCTATACATTTTACACAACTGAATGCAAGACAGTTTATTGTACGAAAGCATTCTGAAATGTCTTACAACTAAACAGCACAATTTACAAAACAAAAACCAGTTATTTTGTGCCCCATATGTCATTAAAAATATAGTTTACTTTACCTTTATTAACATTTCCCTAGGCTAGCCAAGCAGCAAACTGCATTAAGCGATCGAAGATACCACCACGGTACATGCCCGACTGGCTCTTCGCCAACCATTTGAAGAGAACTACCCAGTCGATGGAAGCCTTTAATCGCACAGCCCTCCCTATTAGCAGACTACTGATGGATCCAGACATTCTCTACTCTTGTGAAGTTACACCAAGGATCACTTTACTGCGATCAGGATTCCAAGGACCACCTAATGCGTATCTTTCAACTCGTTCGATCACGATCTCTTATTTCGAAGCGTTACAGGAGGTACAGTTCTCAACTTAGGAATCAGATCTCGTTAACTTTCGGGGATCGCTGCAACCCGGCACTTTAAGGAAGTGCATCGATTACGTCTAGACCGGCAAACACAGATCTAGAGGTGGCCAACTGATACACTGGAGGAGCTGACTGGAAAAGTCAACCAGGCCCAACCAAGAGTGACCAAGACAGAACGATTAGGATAACCCACAGGCACTCCTCGTCATAAGGCCAACGACACAGATAGGCTGGCAAATAAAATGGATTTTTAAAGTGGTTAAAATGGATTTATAAAACAAGGTAAAATTACATTGAAAATACTATTAAACTACTTTTGAACAATGCATTTAAACATTAATTAATAATTTTGATAAATGTTTTAAATTTAAGATAAAAATTACTCTTAATAAAAAATTTACATATTACATACCCATTAAATGAAGTCTAAGATAATCATGTTTAACAAACCTGCCAGCTGACTCGAGAAGACAAATTTTCTACAATGAGACGATTTTCTGTTCTTACAGGTGGTGCATTTCTAGCAAAAACAAAATGTTAATTCATTAATTATGCCTACAAAAAGTTAAATGGAGCATCAGCTATGTTCTCTGCATATTTACCTTCTGTCATTTCGTGGACGGCGGCTGCTAAAACGATCAGAATAACGCCCTCTGCCTCTTCCACCTCTAGAGCGGGCTCTAGCATGTTCAATTGTAACTCTAGAAAGCAAAATAATACACCTATTTATAATGCAACAGTCCATCATAATGTCACATCCTATTGACATTAATATGAGAAAATTAATTATTCCAGTTTCAGACCAAGTAGGCCTACCTGAACATACTGGAGTCAAATATATTTTCAAAGATTGTTTTTTTAGCACTGTTATTGTCACGCATACAATAAAACATATACAAAGCATCTAAATGCAATCAAAGGAATATGAAATGTTACCTTTCACTGCAGAGCTCTTTTCCATCCAATTCATAGACCGCATCATCAGCATCTCTGGGATCTTCAAACTCCTGTTAAATAAAATAATGCATCGGTAATTTACTGAATGTTATCTCTGGTTACTGTTTCAAGTTTCTTAAAGACACAGAACAGGCAGCATATGTTTTGGTCCATTGAATTTATTCCCAAATCCCAATTCCCTTTGTGAGGAAAATTATTGAGAACTGCATTGTAACAGTTTTTTTTAAAACTATCAGTTCTACATATTGCAAAGTGTATTGCCACTGCAAAGATAATTCTTATATACTTAAAAGACCATGGGTCTGAATTGGCTGCCCAAAACCATCTTAGGCCCTTTTCCCCATAGGAAGTAATCAATTTCATCGCTCTCAGTGCTGATCGTACAAAGCATTTTTTCGTACTGCTTACCACAAATCCAAAACCTCTCTTCAAATCAATGTCTCTGATGCGTCCATATCCCTTAAAGAATCTCTCTACATCCTTCTCTCTGGCGGCTGGATTCAACCTTCCGATGAATACACGACAACCACTCATGGTACCACTTTAGAGTAGCTGTAGAAGAAGAAAAAAGTTAAAGGGGGAAAAAAATAAACGAAAAAAATTCAAGTCGGCAAATCAAGCCTAAAATAAAAAAAAAGATGGCCGCCTCCCAAAAGGATCAGCAGCTGCTGGCACCGCCAGCTCGATTCATTGCCGCAGTACCTCCTCCTCCGTCCCCTCCGCTGCCGCAGTCTGACATCAGGAAAGGCAGAACCCACGCAGGTCCCAAAGCCCCGCCCACCGCTCACGCCAACCCGACGCCGAGTTCCGCTTCCCTTCGTCCAATTGGAAAACGCCACCTCGGTTTCGCCTTTCTCGAGGCAGCCTAAGCAGCCAACACGAAGTTACGGGGAGCTGCGCATGCGCCTTGCACACGACCGCCCATCAATCCGAGCCCTTTTGATTACTCTCACGAAATGGCGGCGCGGCCGCACCCAACATTCCACGCCGTCTCCTGGCTTTTTTTGTTAAGAGAAAATGTAATCACTCACACACGCTCACGGTTTAAACGAAGTTTAAGCTTATCTCCCACTCAACCATACTTATATAATGCAACCGTCTCTCTCTCCCAAGCTGCTCTCCTGGATCGCCCATTAAATTTGAATAGACAGGCACTTACGATCGTCTGTTCTCGGTTTTTTTATTATTTTAAATGAAGGTGTCAACGGACAAAGACGGACTAGCAACCACCTCCGACGATGTCCTCGCCTCGACTGGGCAGGTCGAGCGTTAACTACGCCACAAAATGGAACCTCGTCCCACATGACCGCGAGGCACGTGACATACTTGTAGTTCAATGATAGGTGGAAAACGAAAAAAAAATGAGGTCAGTGGTGGGGGGGAAGGGCTCTCGGCTTGACTGAGACACAAGAAGAAAAGCCCAATCCTTCGAGGTAATTGGGCGCATGCGCAATAATCTATTTTCCCCCCCCCCTTACTTTTGTGTATTTTATAGTCCGCCGGAACTGCAAAAGAGGGTAGTGTGGCTTTTTTTATTATTATCTCGCAGGCTCTTGTTTTTCACTTTGAAAAAAAAAAAACATACTGGCAGAAAAAGAGTGTGGATAGGAAAGCCCAGAACAAGCGACGGCCATACTACATAAGGGACAAGGTTAAAGGGCACCAAATCAGAGCTACAATGGACGACCGCGAGATGGCAGCAAAGCAGTGGCGGTCCGGATTGTTGCATCTCATAACTGGTAGTCCCACGGGGGACGGGAGGTGAACTGGAGCAAAGGGCGTAATCCATTCGCTCAAAACATCTTTCTGTAACTCCTTTTTGGGCACAATTGTGTCTTTTACTTGGGGGTTTAATCTCGATGAGCGTCTGGCGCTGCAGCCTTCTGCCTGGGCGTCCGCCGGAGTCGCCCCCCTCCCAAAAAAATCACAGGGTGAGATAGGCTGCTTTCAACATCAATTGAACAAACAAGCCCGAAACGGAAGGCTCCCGTTCGCGCTCAGCCTCTCGGCCTCCTTCCCTGTGATTAGTATTTATATGTAATTAGTATGTATATAGCATATCTATGTGCGTTATGTATGCGTACACTTTTGAGAGCAGGCAGCAGAATTTATTTTTTATTGTGTGCCAGTGTGCCCTCAGTAAAAAAATGATAATAAAGATTATTATCTTTCGCCCCGCTTGGCCGCTCTTCTCCGATGCTTCTCGAGCGCTCCGCGTCCTTTCCTGCAACCGCAGCTGCGCGGGATGGGGGAGAAAGATGCCAAAGTGCCAAGGATCTTTCCGGGTCTGGAAAAAAAAACAACCCCAAAACCTGCAACTGCAGACTGGAAAGGGCCGAAAGGCTGTACCTCTCTGCGCGGGGCCAGGTGGATTCGCCTTTTGGGTTGAGTACGAGGGGCTATTACGGCTGCGTCGGTTTCCCGCCTCAACCAGGCCTTATTTTTCAGTAGTCGGGATTGGAGGGGGAAATCGGGGGATTCTCAGGACCCCGGGCTGTTTTTATACCACCCTTCCTCGCCAACTCTTTTTAATCATATTTTTTCAATCCGTTCTAATACTCTGGCTGTTACCCTAATGCAGTGTTTCTCAACCTTGACAATTTTAAGGCATGTGGACTTCAATTGTCAAGGTTGAGAAACACTGCCCTAATGAAAGACTTTTGCAAGCCATACTTACAGTAGGGGCTGTAAATGACAAGTTTCTCTGTAGTCAGTTTCACAACTCTGCTAGGAAAGGTGACAGGTAGCTTTTCTAATTTAATTTTCAGTATGCCATTTGATTTGACTAGTTTCAGTTAGACAAGGGAACTGCAGGATACAGCCTCAAAGTCCTTGTTCTTGGTACACTGTATTGAATTAGAGAAGACTGAGTCCTGTCACTTTTTTCAAGTGCTGCTCCACTCTGTTTCACATTGTCTCTGTTCCTTTTTCATTTTAAAAAGGCAGTTTGTATGAAAATGCAAAAGGACTTTGTTCCTGTATAATATGTTTTTAATTTTTAAAATTTAGCACCAGTAAGATTGCAGCCCTACATGTAGCCATCTTACCATCAGGATAATAAATATTCAAATATTCACAATAAAGTTCACACATTGCTAAACTATACTGGGATTTGATTTTAGATTACTATATGTGAACTCTCCAGTTTTAATCTGTGAACCAAGCCACAATCAGTTCCTTAACAAATATGCCTATTTTAGTATTATGAATAAAATGGCTTTTTAAAAAGTAGTACTTACTGTATAAACAAACTGAGGCCTCTATCCTATGGAATTTACACAACTAAAATTTCAACTTCTATGTGGGAATGCTGTACTGCATTTATTAGTAAAGAATTTGTGTTTTTGCAATATTGTCGGATTACTTTCAGATTTTGTCTTGCTCTATGTCAATGGTTTAACTTTCATCTCCATGACTGTAAATTCTAATCACCTGAGCCAAACAGTGATTAACAAACAGGCTTTGAGGAAATATCTTGAACCTGATAATTCTCTAATGCAATTTACTCTGTGTTTGTACTAATCTAAAAAAAACCCTCTTGAGTTGGAAATCCATTTTTATACCATAGTATAAGATATAATTCTGACTGATGTATTTATATATGCTTTATGTCTATGCTCATCTGGATCACGATGGTCCCAAAGGCACTTTTTTCCCCCAGAAGACAACTGAACTTTCTTGAGGGTTTTTTGAAAACATTTCCCTTCTCATCAAAGAAGCTTCTTTAGTTCTAACTGACCTAGTGGAGAATGGAAGGATTCATAATCTTTGCAGTCATCTGGTCATTAGCTCTCTGAGAGTCCACCTGAGTGGAGTGCAAATGGATGTGGAATCTTCTTGGGACTGCTGAAAGGAGTGTGCAGTAAACAAGAGATAGGTGGTGTCATATCCCTCCCCCTCTGTTGAGAGAGGGCTGTTCCATTTTAACATAATGGCCTCTTTGACCCCTATTTCAAACCAGTGGTCCTCTCTGTCCAGAATGTGAAATTGCTGTTTTCAAAAGAGTGGCCTTTGTCTTTTAGATGCAGATGGATTCCTGAATCTTTCCTGATAAGTTTGTTCTCTTAGTTGTGCCATGCATTCATTAAGTGGTTGTTTTGTTTCCTCAGTGTAGGGGTGTGCAATTTTCTCGCATTGCACTGCATATATCATGTGCTTTACATTGTAAACTGATAATCTTCATATATAAAAAGCATGCTGTAATAAATGTGTTAGGCCTGGGGTACCCAACCTCCGGTCCATGGACCGGTACTGGTCTGCGACATGCCAGCAACCAGGTCGCACAAACAAGCAGAGCCCCATCCATGAAATGCAGGCACCACACAAAATCACACCTCCTCCAGTCTGCGGAAAAACTTCTTGCCGTGTAACCAGTCCCTGGTGCCCAAAAGGTTGGGGACCTCTGTGTTAGGCTTTGAAGAGAATAACACAATAGAAGCTTGGATAACTGGTTACCAATTATAAATAAAACTTTTGGGATAAAACTCTTTTTGTGAATGTGATAAGCATTTAAATAGTTGTTTGCTGAGGAATGGTTTGGGTCCTGTTGCTAAGAAGTTGTCAAGAACAATTGGAGTTAAAATATTTGGTGCTCTTTTAAGTTGTCATTTTTAAGTATAAAAAGAATTACAAACAGCAAATTCATAAATGTGGACTACTACACTATAATGGTAAATTAGACTGATTTGATATTCAAACCAAAAACAGAATAACCATCATATGACAAAGAATACCAGCGTTTAGCATTCTGGTGGCTAATAGACCAAAGAAAGGAGAAGTTACTCTAACACAGGGGTGTCAAACTGCTGGCCTGCAGGCAGGTTTCATCATACCGGAGCCATGCTCACCCCATTGCCGGCAATGGCGAAAAAGCTCCAATACGTCGTGTGACGTCACGAGTTTGACATGCCTGCTCTAACAGCTAAAAAAAAAAAAAAACACCAGAGGAGCAAAGGTAGATGCTTCAAGCAGATGAGTTACTTTTTAAACATAATTTGAGTTACACATTTGTCCTTTCAGGCTTTGAATTTTTATTATAACCTGGTTAAAGTAATTACAAACTCTGTCCAAGTTACCTAACTGCTCTATGTAGGTACTTATATAACTTGCATAAATTGGAATTGGACCAATTCTTTCCCCCCCAAAAAACCCTGCAGTTCAGTTAAGAGAGAAACAATACTAAAAATTACAACATAAATGAATATCTATTCACAAGGTAATTATACTAGCTGGCTCAAGAATTCTGGGAGCTGAAGTCCACGAGTCATAAAAGAGTCAAGGTTGCCTACCCTAGGCGATGAAAAAAATAATGGACCTCTAGCTTCTCTGATCTGGATATAGCCCGACAACGCATGGTCCTCTTAAACATGTTGTATACCAGTCTTGCTCACTTTCAGTTGGTAGCCCACTTAGACTCCTTTCACATGCGTTAAAACCAAACCAGGTCTCCCCAGTCTTTCAGATGTACCATTTGATTTTTTTCTAAATCAGAAGTAGGCCATCATCATTGCAGCAGCCCTAAATTACTCCTACTAAATGTGACCCAATGTCAAAAACTTGTTTAAGTCAATGTGACTTGTGATTTTATCTTAAGTATTTCCCAATTTCCTTGGTTTAATGCCATCTGTGAATTTGTTAGTTTCTTCCAGATTCTTTATTCACATGTTGAATAACACTGCGCCAAAGGAGATCCCATATCTCTCCTTAGAAAAACTATCTGAATGTCTGTTTATTAAATCTATATGCTGGCCATATCATTATCCAAAGTGACTCTGGATGATTTATGAGTATCCTTTGGATGTGGTTTTTCAGCTAGCAGCAAATCCACTAGAATATCTAGAAAGTTTTGGCAAGGTGAGTGATGTGTAATCTCAAAAATGTTAGCAAAAGAAGAACTGTAAAACATTTGGTCCTGACAGACAATACTGGAACCTCTTTCACAGAGTTTGTGCTATTAAGGGATCAATGAGACTGTTGCAGTGTTCCCTTGGGTGTAACCAGCTAGAGCACGGCTGTCAAACTCGTCACATGATGTGACGTGTTGCGACGTATCTTAACTCTTTTTGCAATGCCGGCAATGGGGTGGGCGCGGTTTCGGTATGAAATCGGCCCATGGACCAGCAGCTTGACACCCCTGAGCTAGAGGGACACAATGGCCAGTATATTGTAGATGTGTTTGTCCGCAGGCTGTGAGTATCTGACTACCTCTTTAAGGAAAAATTCACTTTCTTATAATATGTTTGAAAATGGATTCCAAATGAGGGATACTATTTTGAGATAAGCTGGAATACCAGCTGCTCCTGGGCCTAGCCTGGAAAAGATCTCCAGCCAAGGGCTTTGCTACAGTGTACATTAATTGCACAATGTATGTATGCTAATTTCAAAGGACATCTGATTTTCCTTTGAGCTGATTTATGGTGTGGTGAAATTGTAAGTTGCAACATTTTGTAGCTGGAGAAAAAGAGCATGTGATTCTTCCACATTAAAGGTATTGAAACCAGAAAGATGCCTTTAAGTTTCCTTTTCCCTTGGTGGCTCTGTGCGTTAATGTGCAGTTGGAGCACTCACTGGAGTTCAAAGATCAGGTTAACACTTCACAATTTATTATCCCTTTCTTTGCTTGCTGTGTCACCATCTGCTGTACACAAAGCTACTAAGGAAATTATTGTGTACCTGTTCACATTTACCACATCACCTTATATGGAAATAATATATTTTAAGGTTGGATAAAAGCTAAGTATAAAAAAGATATAAAAAGAAAAGTAAACTGAGGATACTGGTGCCTTCTGGCAAACTGTAATAAAAAGACTGAATGTGATCATTTGAAATATTAATGGTATTTTCACCTCTAAAATTCAAAAGCTGCACTCTGCTGAATTCAGTGGAGTGTACATGTTTAGATTTGAAACAAGACAATTTCACTGTACGATATTCTGAACAGATTGCCGATTGAGTTGGTCAATATTTTAGATTTCAGCTGGAAGGTTCAGTTTTAAAGAAAGCAAATATAAATGCAGAAATAGCGTGCAGACCTTTTCCAACCCAGGCCAAGTTACAAGCCAGAGATATCTTCGGTTCTAAGCAGTATAAGCTGAATAAATAATATTAAGTGAGTTTTCCTTTACCTGGTGTCTTATATTTTGACTAAATGCTCCATCAAACCCAGAGTGAATGATTACTATAATGACGCTGCTCTTTGGGGATTACAGGTAGTCCTTGACTTATGACCAGTTGCTTAGCAACTATTCAAAGTTATGATGGAACTCCCAAAAAGTATTTGTGACCTAGTTCTGAAATTCTGACAGCCATCCCTCCCACAGTGATATGACCATATTTAGGGTATTTGGCAACTGGCTCTTATTTACAGCCATTTGCAGTGTCCCAAGGTCACATGACTAAAATTTATGATCTAGGCCGGGGTAGGCAACCTTGGCTCTTTTATGACTCGTGGACTTCAACTCCCAGAATTCCTGAGCCAGCATGGCTCAGCTTAGAAACCTCTCCCTTTCCCCTCAGCATGGCTGGCTCAGGAATTCTGGGAGTTGAAGTCCACGAGTCATAAAAGAGCCAAGGTTGCCTACCCCTGATCTAGGCTCATAAGTTAAGGACTACCTGTATGGAAATTATAGTTAGGCTTAGGTACATCTGGATAATGCCAAGTTGGACAAGGCGTCTTAGAATTTGAAGTGAAGAATTGGTAGAGAGTTGGGAACTCCCATTTGTCATCTACAATCCTTCCTTGAAGCTATTGGGAACTACTGGGCATCTTGCTTTTTCGGTCATGTAGCTTTTTTTTTTTGTGCACTAAAACTAAGAATGTGTGTGATCCAATAGAAATGACAAAATTATTGTAATATTTTAAGCATGAATAAATTGAAAGTTTGCCAGATTACTTTTTGATTTTTTAAATAAATATTACCTTTTGATATTGAAAATGTAAAAACCACATCAAGGTATTAAATGAGGTTGCTTTGACATTTTATTGGAAATTGATGTGAAGTTAGATTCTTATTATACTTAGGTTCAGTCAGATAATCCATTTCTAGAGTAGTTCAAAGATTTTGTCTCTTAAGACTTTCCAGATTTAGGACTAGATTATATTGTTTGAAGGACTACTTGTCATAATTGATAATCATTTCTTAAATTAGCATTTTTAATGGGAACATCTGAGCTGATGTAGGTGGGATATAGAGGACAATACAATAAATCATTTTAGCTCCAGAGCACAAGTAATTTTCCACACTCTGAGACCATGTCAGGAAAACATACAGTAACTAGTATGGCATAAGCCTTCATGAGCTAGTGCTCAAGCTTCTAACACAGCGGTTCTCAACCTATGGGTCGCGACCCCATTTGGGGTCGATCGACCATTTCTCGGGGGTCGCCAAACAAGGCGATCCGCAATTTTTCCCCCTCGGGGGGCGGCGCCGCGCATGCGCGCCGCGCATGGGGGCGCCGCCACGCATGGGGGCGGTGCGCATGCGGGCACGTTTGTGTGACGGGGGTCGCCATCACACAAACGTTGAGAAGCACTGTTCTAACAGTTTCTAATTCAATAACAAATTTAGTATTTAAGAATCTATGGGATTGTTTGAAAAATCCTTAAAGCCCACACTATGATGACTGGCTGCCTTATTAGGCAGGAAAGTTGTGGTCAGTTTCTATTTGTATGAAAGGTAAACCTGTAGGAAGTTTACAGCACTCAGTCTTACTGCAGATGCAAGTTGTAGGAAGAGCAGAACAACCACTATATTGCCTCAGATCCAAAGGAAAGTGTGGGATGGTAATACATGGTTATCTATTTATAAAATTTCTTTCTTTATTTGCAGTGCTTTAGTTATTAATCTGCAGTGCATATACAGTATTCTGTCCAGTATTAGGTCTTATTTGGGAAACAATTTGACTTATTGCTCATGTTACCCAAACTATACACTCAGATTCATATTGGTTTGGACAGCCTTCAGTCTCACTTTCAGGATTTCAGTAGACTGGTTCTTGGGGATGGTCTGCAGATGTTCCTTTTGAACTCTTGATTGACAAAAAAATAAAGATTTACTGAACGCTGTACTTTCCTTCTTGCAGTATTACTTTTCAACACTAGAGGGCGAAATTTAATTGTAGTTGCCTTGATATATTTGCAGAGGTACGATTATAAATGCATCAGCCACAATATACTGCACAGGGTTCTTAGCTTATCTAAAATATAAATACACTCATAGCAGCTGCAAGCTTGTATGCCTTGTGGTAAGGTTTGTGCATCTAAAACTTATAACAAGACTGTTGTAATTACTCCTGGAGAAGATGAACAGTTACTAGGGACTGCTATGTATAATAAATCACTATTGGTATCACACCACTTACTTCCAGAAATGAGAAGAACAAACAATAAAGTGATGTGCATATTTCAAGCTGTAGTTATGCAATTAAGCATTGTGAATAAGTTAATTTTGAACCAAGACTAAAGGAAAGCAATTAGATGAGATTAGTTGCAAGTAAATAGGAAAAACCAGCAGTGCTTTGGTATCAGAGATCAAAGAAGTCTCTAAGAATCGCAGTACTACAAATATTGCAGTTCTAAACTGCAGAGAGTTCATTCATCTTTCTATTCTTAGGCATTTGTAGAAAATTTTTATATCTTTTTTTTCCTTTCTCAAATTTCTTTTAGTCAAGTACCCATTCACACTCTTCACTGTCTGTGAAGTTGGCTTCTAAGGTAAGGTTAATTAGTTGGATTTGTTTTTCCATGCCCTCATAGAGATATGCCAGTGCTGTGTTGAAAAAATATTGGGTATTTCAGGAAGAAATGATCCAACTATACCTCCAAATTAATTACAAAGTACTAAGGCAGTGGTTCTCAACCTTTTTAATGCCTCGACCCCCAACTGGTCGTAAGTCGAGGACTACTCAACCGGTCGTAAGTCGAGGACTACTCAACTGGTGCAGCACCGTTTGCAGAATGGGACTTTTGGCAGGCTCAGCAGGGCAGAGACAGCCTGGACAATTCCTATTGGCTTTTGAAAGCCAATAGAATTAGACTCTATTCAAGAGAGTCTATTCTATTGGCTTTCAAAAGCCAATAGAATAAAAGGGAGTAGCACAGCTAAGGAAAAGGGGGAAAAAATGGCGTACTGCATTGTTTGGCGACCCCCGTGAAATGGTCGTTCGACGCCAAATGGGGTCCCGACCCACAGGTTGAGAACCACTGTACTAAGGAAAAAAAGATAGATTTTAAATAGACATCACAGGTCCCAAGTTTAAATATTATTAAAAATGTCTGATATACAACATACGTAGGGAAGTGTTCTGGAGTAAGGGAAAAAAACGAAAGCAAAAGTAGAAAGACTTAGCTGGCTAAGAAATGTTTGGCGGCTATTAGAGGAGAGGTGACTGAAAGAACTTCCAAATGTCTGCATTTGCCATTGTTAACATTTTCTAATTTTGAATCTGTAAACAGCTATACAGTAAGTATAGAGACTAAGGTATAACCAGAAGCCAACATGGGTTTATCAAAAACAGATCATCCCAGATAAATCTTATTGCCTTCTTTGACATGACAAAATTAGTGGATCAGCAAAATGCTGTGGATATAATTTACTTGGACTTCAATAAGGCATTTGATAAAGTAGACCACAACCTACTACTTAGTTGGGAAATCATCAGAGAAATGTTGATGATGAGGGGCTTCTCCAGAGATGAAGAGGTCAAACTATTTTCTGAAGCACCAAAAGGCAAGACAAGAAACAATGGATAGAAACTAACCAAGGAGAGAAGCAATCTCTCTAAGAACTAAGGAGAAAATTCCTAACAGTGAGAGCAATCAATAAATGGAATAGCTTACCTCCAGAAGTTGTGGATGCTCCATCAAAAAAAAAAAAAAAAGTCTGGAAAACCAATTTGTCTGACATGGTATAAGGCCTCCTGCTTGTACAGGACTAGAGGTTGAGCTCTACAAAGCCCCTTCCCACTCTATTATTCTGTTAATTTGGCATTAGGCAGCATTGCCAATCTTACAAAAGTAAATATGCACACGTGCAGAAAAATGTCATTCAAATTTGTACTCTATATCATGTCACCTTCTGTTCTGTTAGGTTTCTATTTTTTTGTTTGACCAGGGATGTGGGAGAAGAAAGGAGGCATAAGTCACCAAGGAAAAGTTGTCTGCTCTTTTCCCAGGTGGTCTGGATGTGTAAAGATGTCAGGAAAGCTGAATCTCGGCACAAGATGACATTAGTAAAGGAAACCAAGAAGAAAAAAGCTTCTTCAGATAGGTTCAAAATAAAAGAGAAAATGAAATTATATACTGTACCAAGTTCTCAGTGGAAATCGCAAAACTGTAATAGAAGAACTATTCCAATTCTGAGTCAATAGTTTACATGATAATTTGAAAAGTTTGAAAAATCTGGATTCAGATTGAGTTTTTGCTCACTGGAGAGACAAGAAGTTGCTTGGAATGTTAACAGACTAAAACAAGGATATTTTGAACCTGCTACACAGTGCTGTTCGAGACATTGGTTGTAGTATAAAGATGCACAATTATTTTAAAAATTGCAACAACAAGGGAGAACATTAGAAAGTTTGAATTTGAAAATCTTATAGCACATAATGCCAAACATTTGTTAGGCACAACCTGTAACTTACTAGTAAAATACAAATCAGAATGTGAACAGATTAAAGCCTGAAACGTTTAAATATATGAAGAATATAGAGATGAAACAATAGTAATTTCAAAGGAAAAGAAAGTTATTTACTTCAAGTAACAAAGAGAATTGGGATAAGATGCTTTATTGCTAGTACTGTGTATCACTGTAGTCTTGACCATGAAAATGAGTAATTCCTTTTTCCAAAAAATGCTAGAAAAGTAATGAACAAAATAGCAATAAAAAAAGAAAAAAATCATCCAGTCGGGGGGTCTGTCTTTTGAACTAATGTAACAAAAATCCATTTCTAGTATTTTCCCATGATGTTCTTCAGTGCTGCAATAAAACAGTATCAGCTGAATATTATCTTCTCCAATGGAATGCCTGACCTTTGTAGATGGAGCGGTTGCAATTCTCACTTGGCAACTGCATACCTGAAGAACCGGGAAAACTAGCTGGCTCCTTCATACCTAAAAAGCATTTTCATAATCTTGGTTGTATAATTGTATGCATGAAAGAAAACTTTACAACAAACTCATTACTGCCCTTTATCTAATTTCTAAAACACCCTACCCTATGAAATCATGCCTCTTTGTTCTTCAGTTGCTGAATATGAAGATTATCTATATCTATATCTATCTGGTATCTATAACTCCATCATCAGTATTTTTCCTTTAAAACACTGGTTACTATATGCTCTTAGCTGAACCTTGACTTCATTCTGATTCTTTTCTCCTGAGATCCATTTCTTGGTTCATCATCTTTCACTCAGGTTTCTCAGTGCCCATCTGTTTGCTGCAAATTTATCACTTAGTTTTCAGCATCACTACCATGGCCACAACATACCACTTTTCCTGTCAGGAAATCAGAAATGGATTGATTGGAGTAATAATCATAGGTTTCCTCATGTAGCAGAATTAAATAACTATTTTCTCTCATTCTCATCCATCAATTTGCTTTTTGTTTTTGGAAAAATAGACCCACTTTCTAAATCGGAGGTACACAGTTCCTTTTGATGCTAGGACTGCATTACAGTTTGTGTGGCACGTTGAGGGGCAAACTCCAAAAGTAGGTCCCTTTGGGGAGTTAGTTGCAGGATGCTGAAGGGGAGAAATGCATGTTTTTAGCAACTTCAATCTGTGGTGGAATGCAGTCTGATTCTGTCTATAGCGGAAGCACTATAAAGGGAACTAACTCCACATATTGCTCTAGGCCTGACAGTATCCCTTAAACTCATCAAAATGCAAATGGTGCCCAAACTGTTGGCTTAGTCTATATGAAGAAGGCTCTGTTGGCCACAAAAGAAATCTGGCAAACCCCATTCATCTCCCAAGCACAATGCAAATCAAACAGCAATTAAAAGATATCAGTCTATGCTTAATCAGCAGTCCACTCCTTCTTTTTCCCAACTGGATTTAATCTGCCACATTTCCTAAAACCATATTGTATGGTAAAACCCAGTAATCAACACTGATGATGCAATAATTTACCCTACATTTATTTTACTTTTCCTTAAGTGGATAAAATTTACTATCATTTACTGATAAACTCTCATTTACTGATAGGCTCTCTGGCCTATCACATTACCGTAGCAACACATGCAGTAATCATTGAGGGACATTTTGTTAATACTTAAGGAACAAGTATTCTCTTTACTGCTGATATAGGATTCTCTATAGTAAAAGTGCAACCTTTACTGTACTTCGTGAAGTTATTTAACTGTCATCCAGGAATGTTCTTAACTGGCTAGGAAACTTTGGAAGTTGTAGTATAGTTAAGAGACATCATCAAGCCATCAATTTGAAGATGGCTGGGCTGGATATTTAAAAGACTGCAGAGAGCACTGCTTAAATAATATTTTCACTTCCATTTATTATTTTAATATTTTTATGAACCATACCCTCTGAATATTATAAATGAGCTGATGGAAGAATTGAATCAGCATAAAGGAGAGCTTTAGGAAACCATTACAATTCTAATTTATATTAGGGGGACTATATTCTTAAAAATGTTGTGATGCGTTTTGAAATAGCATGGCCTGCTTTTCTGGGAGTGGGGTGGAGGGGGAGGTTGTGTGTGATTAAGGCCTTTCTAATGTGCTGACTGGGAAGAGTGTAGCTCTGCTTGGATAGCAATAGCAGTAGAGAAGAGTAATAACTTTAAGTATAATCTTATCTCAGTATAAAGTGTACATAATTTACTTTGTGCATGTTCAGTCAACTGTACCCTGACTATAAAATGTGTTTTAAAAAATAAAAATAGGATGTTAACAACGAACAGCATCAGTTTCGTGGGCTAGAATATGCCTGAGACCTGATGCTGGGCCTCTGCTTCCTCTAATTTCAGAAAACTATAAACCTCAAGTTTCCTTGGTGGAAACTCTGACTATCAGATCTTTTCAAAAACAGACATCAATTTTGATATATAACTGAGATGCTTCTAAATGGGACCCCCGCGTGATCAAAAAGTTAGAAGTTAATGAACAAAGTTTCAATGAGTGTTCAAAGACAAAAGACTTAAATCAAGAGAAGATGCCCTTTTAGTAGGCTGACTGCAGACATTATGAAACAAATTTAAAAGATTATATTAAAATGTAATATATATGACACAGGACTTTAAAAAAATACAATATGAAACATGGAGATTCATCCAACTGAAGCCTGATGCTAAAGATATACACTTAAAATTTAAGAATGTTTACTTCCGGAGGAAGTATGCTGAACTAGCACATCTCTGAACAAGCAATCTTGACAAAGACTAGAGAAACAGCAAATAGGCCAATTCTGTGGAACATCTTCAGATAAGGAGAGGATAGAAGATTTCCCACATGTACTCCAGACAGCTACCCTTTGAGAGGAGATCTCAGGACAGCAGGACACCAGGAGATGAAGGAAGGCCATCTGTAGTGGAGCTTTTTAAAGAACACTGGGTTTATTAAACTTACTTTCCAGTCATTTTCAGAAATTACCTATTTAACTACCTTAAAGCTATTAGAGATCTTTCAAATGATAAGTTTGAAAAGCCATTTGGTGAGACTACCTTCATTCTTCAATAAAAGGTTAAGAATTTAAAGAACTGGAGATAAACAGTAAAAAAAAGATAAATAAGACCCTGAGCCAAGAAAGTTATAAACAAAGGACCAGACAATTTTGGATTATTAGGACTTTTACTATAATATTTTTGGAAATAATTATATAAATAATAATAATTTTTTGCCTATCTTAAATCATGATGAAAATTCAAGACTGAGTTCAGAAATTAGATATTAGATGGGACTGAAGATTTCAGGCAGAAAAGTAATAGAAAAAAAGTGAAAGCTTCTCATCGCTGCTCCTTTTCATATTTGTATTTAACAGTGGCGGTAGTGGTAAGGTTACATGTGTCCTTTATGACACTGCTGTTGGTTGCTTGGTTACAGGGTCAGGATGAAATCCTACATTTCTTCACAGTTCCTTGCAAGCTTTTTTAGAGCGGCAGTCAATTTGTCTGCTTTCTTCCTATGGGCATTTAAATATCACTATTTAATGCAATGTGGTAAAGAAATGTAATTGCAAAATAAAAGCAAGGTTAAAGAGCAATGCTATGACTGCCTAACACAGAACATTGCATGGTGTAGCAAAAAAAAAAAAAAGCATAACACAGCATAACAAAGTTAAGAGTGTTCATTATTTTGATGCATGTAATCAACAGCCATAACTGGTATATTAGTGACTAAACTGAAACTCTGTTCTCTACTGATAAACACAGTCTTTCCACCGTAGTTTTTCTATTTTATTCTTAACAGACTGTTATATTTTTCATGCCATCTGAATGGCTGGAATAATTAATTCTATCAAACTACAAGAACCCTTTTGGAGGAAACGCCTGGCAAAAGGACTTGCTCCTCAGTGACTGACACAGGGGATACAAACAAGAGAAAAAACAGCAATGTGCTTTCGTGTTGAGCATTAATATCTTATTAACAGCCTACTTCCTGATCTGTTTCTTTGTTGTTGTTTTTAGTTTTTGAGACTGATACAGGTATTTTTATATATGGGCACAATTGCTCTAGGATCCAAGCATGGAGGGGCTCTCTCTATGCTTCCCAGAGGCAATTCAATATTTTAATAGATGGATAGTTCAATGCTTTTAATTCAATATTCTAATCCTCTAGAATATATTTTCCAAAGTTTGGGTTTGGAGTTTCCTCACACATGCCTGTCTACTTGGCCACTGTCATCAGTGGATAAAAAAATAATGGAGGAAAACTAACAATGTAATCTCATGGTTCAATTCCTATTCACTTCATGGAAAGTTTCTAACATTTCTGGCCCTTCAAGTATGCTCCCACATAGAATACATTGCAGTAGACAAGAAAGGTTGTAACCAAACATGGATAACCTCACCAAGTTGGACCAGCTCAGAAAGGGTCACTGGAGGCAAACTAGCCATAGTTCTACAAATATGCTTCCCTTCATAGCTGCAAATTTAGGTGGTGGTCAAGATGCATTCCTAAACTATGAAACTAGTTATCGGGGGAATACAATCCCATCTCTACTCAATCTCCAAGACCAATTTTCTCTTTACCAACATAAAACTGCTATGTCTGAATTTAATTTTATATTATTCTCCCTTCTCTAGGCCATTATTAAGTGTAGGCAAAATTCAAGGTTAACAGTAGGAAGAAGCAGATGAGTGTTACTGACACAGTGATTGTGAAACTTTTGGATTCAGAAAATGCTTAACATGATCTGCTTCTGTATCAGATCCCCCCAAACAAAAACAAAAAACCGAGTTCTTTATCTCCCTCACATTTGGGCCATCCTGAACAGTGGCCCTCAATAGCAGCACAGAAGCTGGATCTGAAGTAGAGGCCCGGGCAAGCCTTGCGGAATGACATGATTATCCCTGGGGTCCAGCATTCCTCAGGATCTGCCACACACTGTTTACCTTTAGCTGGTGTTCTCTTTCTGTTGACAGACCTCGGCAGCCTGCATGAGGCTGCTCTGGGTCGCACAAGGCCTTCGATCCTGGAGAGGTTCAGAGATGCTCTACCAAGGCCTCTTCAGCCTCCAACAACTGTGTGAAAGCACACACCCCTTCTCATGTGATTTTCATATGTTCTGAAGGCCACATAAGAGCATGACTCTTTCATGCAACTTCCAGAAGTTGCCCGAAAGCCAATCCTATTCTTGTGCGGTTTCTGCCACCTTCAAAAATCACATGGGATTGCTTTTGAGAATAGGTATTGGTGAACCCTACGCCTGTCACCCAAAACATTATGTTGTGTCACCTTTGACATGCCTATCATAGATTCGCCATCACTACAATATCATGTTGATAGCCTGTTTCAAATACCTCCCTGGAAGTTTCCATAAAGATTTTATATAGCATAGGGGAGGATAAGAGCCCTATGAGATGCCATAGATCAGTGGTTCTCAACCTTTTTAATGCCGCAACCCCCCAACCGGTCATAAGTCGAGGACTACTCAACCGGTCGTAAGTCGAGGACTACTCAACTGGTGCAGCACCATTTGCTGAATGGGAATTTGGCGGGCTCAGCAGGGCAGAGACAGCCTGGACAATTTTCTATTGGCTTTCAAAAGCCAATAGAATAAAAGGGAGTAGCACAGCTAAGGAAAAGGGGAAAAAAAATGGCGGACTGCGTTGTTTGGCGACCCCCGTGAAATGGTCGTTCGACCCCAAATGGGGTCCCGACCCACAGGTTGAGAACCACTGCCATAGATGAATGATCTAGATTCAAACAATAAGGCTCCCATCACCACCTTTTGAACATGTCCAGAAGAAAGGACTAAAATCACTGCAGAGAAATATCTGAGTCCCACCCCACTAAATAGCCCAGAAGAATGTTGGAAGTGTGACTTTAGTTGCAATAACTCTCACCACCTCACAAGCTACTGCCCACAAAAGGGTTAGAAATAGGAAGTTAGGAATTTCCCATTAGTTCTTCCTTTACTCTAGTCTATATTCTTTTTCTGTAGGGTGAGTGCTTCCTTCCTATCTTTGCTTTACAAAACACTTGCTGTCTGCCTGATAAGGTGTGTGTAGGCAAATTACTAGGTTTTGTCTATTCACCCACCCCCAATGTATTTCCTGTAAAAACTTTTATGTTGCAGTTACAAAATGCAGTTACAGTTGCTTTACTAGCAACTGCTTTATTAGATTTCCAGTGTCCAGAAACACCCAAATTGTTTTCTGTAACCATAGAAGTTCAAAGTGAAAGTAGCCAAGAGGTCTAGGAGAACTAATGGCGTTGTACTTCACTCATCTAGTTTCTGGCATAGGTTATCTACCAAGCTGACTATATACCTGATGAAACCTCCATTTATGACCACATACCAGGTAAAATAAATCTGGCAACTACTTTCCCAATCACCTGACCCAGGAGACTGCCTATAGATGTGCCAGAACAAGAAGTAGCTTTTTCATCCAGGAAGAGCAGAGGACAAGCAAGTACATTGTAGCCCTCATTTCTCTACATACCATGTCCATATCCTAAAAATCTACAAGTTGAAAATTATCTATAAGAACAAGCAGAAGAGTTGCCAAACTTACATCCCTTCTGAACATTGGAGCCCAAGTCCTAGTTGTACTGATAGTCAAATCTGGCCCTAGGTTCTGCCTGAGCTTACCTTCCCAATAAGCAACTGAGTTGGAAGATCATTTAAAACAGTGTTTCTCAACCTTGACAATTTTAAGGCATGTGGACTTCAACTCCCAGAATTCCACAGCCAGCAATGCTGGCTGTGGAATTCTGGGAGTTGAAGTCCACATGCCTTAAAATTGTCAAGGTTGAGAAACACTGATTTAAAAGCAGTTTATTAAGGTACCTGATAAAGTGGGATCTCCCTATGAAAAGGAGAACCTCAAGACCCATCTTACATTCCTTTTTATGGTTAACAAAAAATGAAAGAGGAAAGTTGATTGGACAAGATAAGAGTAACCCTTCCTTGCACAGGAAATCAACTGCAAAACTTATTTGAAGTTAGATAACCAGATGCCCATTGACACTAAGACATTTCTTCTTATCAGGAGATAGTATCCAGCCATCCTTCTGTAATTTATCTTTTCAGTTTAGGAATATTAGAAGTTATCAAGCCATACATCCATAGGATAAAAGTTTTCCTACATTCCAATCCATAATGAACCTGAACATTATTTTAAGAGATAAAATAAGTCAAACTAAAATACAAAATAACTGTCTTCACTTAACAAATTCCAAAATCCATGTCATGTGCCCTTCATAATAGAGATCTGCCAAGGCAGTTGCTACCTTTCCAGTATGGGATGTTTGCTATTTCGCACTTTGCTCTTTTAGAATATTCTCATTAGAGAATATTTAAGGGCATTTAAGGGTTTAGCAGTCTGAAGAGGAAAGCATAAAGCTACTGCTGATCATCCACAATGAGTTGTAATTAAACAATGTATAAATAGGAGACAGAAGGAGTGTTATGCATGATTGCTGCTTTAAGTTACTTATAAAGTAATAAAGGTGGGATAAGAATCAGATAGCTAGCTAAAAAGACAGACAGACAGATAAAATGAATATATACTCTGAACGCTACAATGATTTTGCTATGGCAGTGCTGAATCCAAGGAGTAGAAGAGTGAAAGTCTTAAATCTCTTCTCCCAGAAGCCTTCTGATCTCCCCCTGCCTCCTGCTTCTTGAAGTCATAGCTTGATATGACGCTACTCATTGTAGCTACCTGTTTGGTGCTACCCACTTGGCGCTACCCATTGTATCTTCTAGGGAGCATTTTTGGCATCCTGGCTTAAACCTTGTTGGATGGGAGCAATAAGACTGCCAGGCTCTGTATTACTTTTTCACTGCAGTATTTTTCTCTGGCAACATTGTACCATATTTGGAGAGCATATATATTCACAACGGAAGTTGTTCCATTGTATATTACATATTATACAGCAAGGCAAATTCAGGCACCTAGAATATGGTTTTTAAGGAAAAAAAGAATTTAACTGAAGAGATGAAATGTGAAATACATGATAATTTAAAAAAAATATAAATTTCATATATCAGTTGGAGTGTAACGAAGGGGAGATTAGAAACTAAATACTTATTAGCAGTGATTTTTTTTTTTTTAGTGGGTTTTCTTCTTTCTACCCCAAATAAAATAGTGGAAACTTTGATATTTACTCAGGGATTCAAAATGTTTTTAAACTCTTTTTTTCCCACAAAACTAACTTCCTAGTCATTGTTTTTATGGTTAATTTTCCCTCAATGATTTACCGAGCTCCAACTTTGTAATCTCAGCAAGTTCTTTGTCCACTCATTGGTATATTGCTGCATCAATTATTTTTCTTTTTCCTTTTTTTTATTAAATTTGTAAATATCATTTTGGACTTTTAAGTACAAAAAATTGAGATAAATTGGAAAGGATAAATTGCAGATCCAGTAACTACAGATGAATGGGGAAGAGAGGATGAATCCTACAGAATATATCTAAGTAAATAAAGTAAAAAGTTCTGGGAAGCCACAGGGTGGCACTGACCTGCTGTTGCTGGCTTTATAAAATGGGAGCTGCCCCAGTTTAATAAAGGCAAATTATTATATTTATGCATAGATAAAAAGATCTGGCATTAAGCATCCTTTCCCAATTTAATCCAGGGAGCAGCACTAGGAAAAACAACTCAATAAACAAAGTTCTACGTTAAAACTTTCCCTCACTTGTATTAAAATTAGTGATGCTGGAAACCACTTGTATTAAAATTAGTGATGCTGGAAACAGACACTATTTTTTGTTCCAGTGGGTTACCAGGAAATCTCTCCTTCCTGGAAATGTTTCTAACAACAGGCCTTGGAGAATAGGCCTTGGAGGGTTTTTTTCCCCCCTCTTCCCCATCACACACATTCTCTCCATTCCCCTAGAGATCTGCCTGCTGTGTCCCAAAGAACAAAGCCTCTTCCGATTAAGGAGAGGAGAGCTGGGGTTTCATGCTGTGTGTATAAACAAAATCCACGTCACCTCAGAGTCAATGTGGATTGAAACTTCCCTGCTCTCCATCTGTCACTTAGACTGATCAGCTTGAAGCCTGCCTTTCACAACAGGTCACTTCTGTGGCATACTGGGCTGCTTGGCAAACTGCTGGGGGGTGGAAGGGAGAGACTGACCTAGCTTTTACCTCCTTTCTTCCAAGAACAAGACTGGAGACCATGCTAGTGGCCCAGTCCAGACTTAGCTACCTTAAGCCAAACCAGTCCACTCTGATTTCCAAAGTGTAATAATTGCTTTACTTGAAATGCTGATACTTTCTGCCTGCAAGCTAATTCAAACTGCATTTTAATGCCTTCTTCAGGCATGAAAACTAAAGTGACAGTCACTTTGCAATACAAGGTTTTATAGATAAAATGCTGGAGGGGAAAAATCAGCAGTTGATACAGGAGAATCTGACCTTGCACATGTGACAAAGGACAATTGAAAAAAAAAAGCAGAGCAATTGAAGTTGCAGTTGCCACCCACACACAACTGCCCCCCCACACACACATTGCATGAAGCTCACCTACACAGAAAACAGGATCTTAAAAGTCTCTGGCTTTATTTGTAAGATTTTCAGACTTAACTGCAGAAATGATGTCACAGGACCTTAAGATGTTTCAGGGAAGAGACCCAACAAAAGAACAATAAAGATAACTAAGATTGAGTTCTGCACTCTGTATACAACTGACAAAGCAACTTTGGCATTTTGTTTACCATATTAAACTATGACTTAGCAGCTTTATAAATAAATCAGCTTTATCCAGCATGACCTTCCAGTTATACTGAGCAAAATTCCTATTCTGGCTCTTGATGATATGAGCTACGTGAGGTACACTTGGAAGACACCATGTTAGGAAAGGCTGATTTGTGCTATCAAACGTTATTTTCTGAATCAGGGAGGATGTAGCAATAAGTCTTCTCCATTGGAACTGCCTGGCTCTGCATTGCTCTCCCCAGAGACTTTGGCTCTTCTTAATCTTCCCTGAGGTAGGAAGAAATTTGATTTCCCCAAACTTTAGAACTTTAGTATCATAGACGAGGGCCTGGTGAGCCATTTTGTTCCAGCCTCTTTTTCTTTCAGGAAAACTGGGCCTGGACATCCCCAGTTCTTGAAAACCTGATTGAAAACTAAAGTGGCAGCCATCGCCATTTCTTTAAAGGAATTGCTTTAATAGACAAAGCTCTTCCACTATTCATCTCTAGACCAGGGGTAGGCAACCTTGGCTCTTTTATGACTCCTGGACTTCAACTCCCAGAATTCCTGAGCCAGCCATATAAAGTGAAGATTGGGAGGTGGGGAGGGAAAGGTGAAAGCTTAACTACCCAGATTTCGTGTTCTATTGTCTTGTCTTTCAAGTTGCACCTGTTTTAGGACCTGCTTGGGTAGGTGGTTTAGCTTACTTTAAGTTGTAAAAACAGGGCACCTTGAATATTGCAGTTAACATAATATGAACCCAATCATCATTATTTTGCAGTGGTTTTTCTAAATATCTGATGCTAGCCAATAAAGTATTGGGCTTTATAAAGGTACATTAGCATTTCATCACTGAAATGCCTGAGTCATCTTTTCAAAATCAAGATGATTTGTCCCCACTGACATTGGGCAAATAGCAGCTATAATCACAGCAGAGGCACAGCAACAGAAAAATGAGTTGAACTGGAAGACACCTCTTGAAGTACCTATTTCTCCTTCCTCCAGTAATGTTCTGTACAAATATAGCATGCCATTTATTCTTCCTCATGTTTAGATTCTCACAAAAGTTAGACCACCATGTTGACATTGTACCCTGTCAATCTGGTATTTATAAAACACACAAAGCATTCAAATTTCTCTTTTAATTTGCTCCTCTAAGGGTAGACATTGCATCGCAAGGAATGCTCAGCATGGCTGAAATCAGTGGGTTGGTAGGGTAAGCACACACGTGGAAGGTTTAGAGGTGAATGTAGAGGAAAAGCTTGTATACAGACAACTTAAAGGCTGGGTCAGCATCTCTGAATCCAGATCCTTCAGAGAATTTTTGCCTGCTACGGCTGAACAAGTGCTGTTTTTCCCCTTCCTGGTTTTATCTGTGCGACACCGTTCTATATTGAAGTTTGAATGATATAAGACTTTGTCAGATTCTGTTTATTGTGAAATCAGCTTTAAGCTGAAGTCAATTTCTGATGAGTAACATATTATCAGCCATTAGTTTTCTTGGCATAACATAGAAGTGTTTTGTTTTGCCCATTTTCCAAGGTTTTTTTAACTTTATAGATCTGAACTTTCACATTTTTATTTTATATATATATATAGCACCGTGTATGGCACCGTGTTAATGCAACCAAGAAACAAAATCCTTAACACACTTAGGGCCCTAGGTGGAGCACACAACAAAATCTTCACGGCATTATAAAAGGCCAGCAGGGTTGGGGTCATTCTTTGTTATGGCTATCCCATTCTTTGTCTTGCATTTTGTTTACAAGGAACTTTTATGTCCTTTTTAGGTTTCCCTGCTTGAATTAATTTTGTTCATTAACAATTTTGAAAGAGATAGTTGCAGTTCCATTAAACCAAAATATTCTAATATGGGTTGTCTTCTTATTCTTCGATGAAGTTTTTGTTTTGTTTTTCTTTACAAAAAGAAATCTCCTTACCTGGAGCCTAATGTAATTTTGTTGGATTTCTCTGGCAATTTTTCTGCTCACATATAAATTAATTTGACTATATTGTGGATATATTTCCAACCAACTAATACTGTTCACAACTTGTTGTAAGTCCTGGACACCATTTAGATTCATATCCAGGATTTCATCTGACCATTTAAAACTCTGATAAGCACTTGCCTCTTCAAAGACAAAAAATAAGGCATCAAAGAGAGTTTTGGCATGGGGAAGGGGTGTCCTCTTGTTTCAGCCCCATCCACGAATTCTGAAAGATATTTGTAGAAAAACATTAGCTCACTCCTGTTCTAAAGCAATTCAAGATTTCTAAAAATACTAATTTATATACTGTCATTTGGCCAATAACTCAAGGTGATATACATAGCATTCCTCCAGTTTTGGCCCACAAATCCAAGAAGATTGGGTTCTGAGTAATTCATGACTGAGGTGCACTTAAATCTGGCTCTTCCTAGTTAGTCCATTGTTTTAACCACTACACCCTGAACACACATCTAGACAGTCTTCTTCAGAATAACAGAAATCATTTTTGTTATTTAATACCTTCTCATATGGGTGCAACTCTGATTTTATTCTGTTTGAAAATTGTTAACAGGATTTTAGTCAAATGAAAGGTGCAATACTGTTTGTTTAGGACTTTGTATTGTCATTCCTTCTTTTGAAGTTTCTACTTTGATGTATAGAGACAATGCTCTTCTGAATGCTTACATTTATCCTTTGCATAATTTTATTTAATAATGCTACACGCCATTCATTTTTTTTCCAGCCTTGCCTTATCTACATTTTCTTCTCAAGCTCCAATTTTCAGAACAGGCATAACAAAATATCAGCTTTTTTGATGTGTCTTTATCAAACTTCCCAATTCCATTATCTTTGGATTAAAACATCCATAGAGACAGAAGAAACATGTAAAAGTAAAGGAAAATTATTTCAGGACATTTTTAAAATGCCAAAGCAAGGTATCTGATTCATCACCAAGCAATTTTATCTACTAAATCTGCCAGGAACAAATTAAAGGAAAATTCTAAATTACTGCTTAAAACATTGGGGAAATCTAAGGAAAGATATTGAATTTTTTCTCACATTTTCTCTTACTTTTTCTACAATCTAAATAAATGCCAAGAAGAGAATATTTAAAGGAACTCTTGTCTGAATTAAGAGAAGTATGATAATAAAAAAAGGCTGCAAGCGGCAAAAATGGTTTTAGATTTTGTGAGTATTGGCAATTTCAAATTGCCGAGTTCACAAAAGGTGTTAAAATTATTGACATGTCCGGAAGCATTTGTGGTTCTTTTTCTCCTCTTCCTTCTATTGTAAACTATACAAAATCATTCTGGAATAGGGTAGCCTCCAAATCAAATCAATAAAAAAAAAGTTGTTGCACTGAACCTAAATGATGGCCTTAAATAAAATGCCAGGTGTCTGTTGGAGCAATAGGTTTTCTGGCTACGAATCTCAGTAAAATGTTCATTATCCAGGTATTCTTTCAAGAAATCACTTCAAAGTTATCTATTCAAAATACTGCTTGCATATGAATAGAAAAAAGGCACACAACATGGGTAATTCACTTCAAAACGTATTTTAATTTAGAAATGCAGTTATATACATAGAATTGAAATTAAATTAAATTTTGTACAAATATTAAAATACTATCATCACACCCACTGCAATGTACAGGATGGATCTATATATATATATATATATACACACACACATACATACGCGCGCGCACACACACATGCTTATATAGATCCATCCTGCACAGCATTAATTATAGAATCTTTGAAATCCCATATATATATATATATATAGATATATACGAGTACCATTCTGTAAATAAATTCCAATAAATTCCTTAGTGATGCAGTTCAGATTACAAATAAGAAGCACTGAAGGCAACCAGGTTTTCCTCTTTTGTATATCCAGCTACCTACAGCCTGTCATCTGCATTACAGTGTAAATGTGTGCCTGAATGTTTGTTCTAACAGGATGTTTGGTCTGAACTCTCTGAGCTTCCATGAAAAATGAAGCATAACAGTCAAATTTCCAGCAGAAATTGACTGCTATGCTCCTCAGCTCACCAGCTGGAAAAAGATTTACATCAACACAGAGGTTTTCCATTATCCAACGGCATTTCCTCTGATGTAAAAATTGGAATCTTAATAACATGACAGAGGTGATCAAGTTCCAAAACAATTAAAAGCATCTAGGAAACAAACCAGCCATGGTTTTGAAATCCATAAAATACCACTAAATGTAGCATGGTGTGCCAATTAATGGTTTCCAACTTGCCCCTCTTAAAAGCACATGTCACTCCTTTCGGGAGTGTGTGTGATACACATACGAGAGTAATAATGGAAACTGAAACCTGATTCACAGCATTGCAATTGCATCTGCTGTATACAGTAGTTAACATTAAAATGTTAAGAAAATGCCATGTACTTCTCAGGGATTTGCAGAACACAAGCCCTGGGACCTGAGGTTGACCAGAGATGATTAGTTTGTGTCTGTGTATTTACTGGCATACAATGCAATAATTATTGCAAATCCAGTTATGTTCTGTCATGTAAAGTATGAGTTAGATGTGACACATGGCCTGTTTCTACACTTCTAAGCAATGGCTGAAGATTGTATGGGTACATTATATTTGAAAACAATACAAGGACACAGTAGTACTAATTTTTTGCACTGTAGACACTCTCATCTCACAATAATGAGGATATAGGATTACATACCACAATTGTGTATGCATTATTTACTCAACCTAGCACAATTAACAAAAACATCTTTGGTTCTGGAACCACTTTCCATACACATACCCCTTGTAAATATTTTAATTAGTATCATGGTTATCCTTGTGTTAATATACTTGAAATGAGTAAACATTACAGATAGCAAAAAAAAAGAGGAAAACTGAAATAGTACTGACATTCCTGGAGACTAAAAAAAGCAAGGAAGTGGAAACAATTGATTGTGCAAGATTTTTCAAGCTGCAGATCTAGCTGCCCATGCATTCAGTGCATGAGGGCTGCTGACACTGATGTAACATTTTAATCAGGAAACAGATTTGCAGACCCCTCACATTTGCCACAAATAGCAGGAAGTGATTATAATTCATTTTCTTAAAGTAGGTAAAAAATGAATCATTTAAAAGTGCTCCAGTGTTGTTTTAAAAAGTTTTCTGGGAAGAAGACTCAGAAGAATGCTTAAAAGGTGTAGCCTGCCCTTAAGCATCTAGAATTTGTTTTCTATACTTTCCTCTATACAGGTATTCCTCGAGTTATGACAGTTCACTTAGTGACTGTTCAAAGTTATGTCCCCCCCCAAAACCACACTTACGACTTGGTCCCAAAGTTATGTATGTTGCAACATCATAGCAGTTGTTCGCCCTTATGACCAACTGCACAGGCTGCAACATGCCTCCTGCTTATTTCTCCCCACCCATGCTGCCCTGCCGGGTCTCCACAGGCCTGCTTTGCTAGTCCACCAGATTCCACTTGTTCCTCCCCACCCCATGTGGACCTCGCCATTTGCTGCTGTGGAGATGGAGAAATGGACAGCTTGGTACGCCTGTCTGCTGCTGCCAGGGAGTGGGCCTCAGGCTCCAGCACCCAAGGCACAGCATGGGCAGCGCAGGACTCCTAGATGCAGCCAGCAGGTGCACTGACCTGGCAGTGGCAGATGCCTCCCTGCTCATCCGATCTCTTCAGGGGTGCACCCAGCATGAGCAGAGTGACCTGGGTATCAAGCTTTCCATCTCACCATGGTGGTGAGTCCGTGTGGGTTCACCACAGGTGAGCAAGCACGGGTGGTGCAGGACTCTCAGACATGGCATCCGGCAACTGCAATGAGTGGTTTGCTATGAGGGGCTGGAGTGTCCCTGACTTCATCTCAGCTATCTCGCTGCTGCCCTAGCCAGCTGCCCAATGGCCCGTTGGTCTCACCTCCTCGTCCAGCCAAAACACAGCGCGAAAAATGCCTGTTGATTGGCTGCCGCTGCTTTTGCACAATCCCTGAAGCCGCTCATTCAAACCAGCCACCCAGCAGCACGCGGAAGGTGCCTGCAGTGCCGCCCAGGCCAGGACCAAATGAGGCTTACAGCGACACTGATCTCATGGCAGAAAAGTGGTCATCTTTTACTCAGACCCTGGCGAAGCTGTTTTCCTTAGATCTTGCATTCTTACAAATGATTCCATCCTCTGTGCAAAAACATGTCTGTAAGAATGCAAGGTCTAAGGAAAACAGCTTCGCCAGCATCTGAGAAAAAGATGGCTGCTTTTCTGTCACGTGAGTCAGCCTGTTCTGGAACTCTGGAGATCGTCTAAAAGGGAGTGATTGGTGATGCGGGGTTGATGCGGAAAAGGCCCAAGGAACTATAGGGACCCCAAGGGGTTGTAAACAGAGCATAAGATATCTCACAGGGAGGCCTTGGATGGATGAAAGCAGGTGGCCTGTTCCAGCACTAGCCCCCCCCCAATGGTCTTTCCCACCCTGAGATACCTCACGTGCACTTAATGATCTGCACATTCATTTAACAAATGCATTGGAGAAAGAAGGAAGAGGGCTCATTCATTTAACATGATATAATTAATGAATCCTCGGGTTATGAATGTAATTGGCAGGCTCTATTAGATTCATAATTCAAGGATTACCTGTATGTTTTTTGTCTTACTGCATTCATGGCTTAAATGTGCAGTTTTTAAAATATTAAAACACAAAAGCAGATTCATTCTCAATCAAATTTCTTCCCCCACTTCTTATTTTCTATGATACTTCAAAAGCAAGGGTAAGAAAATAAACAAGCAACTTGATAGTTCTGTTTATTTTAACAGGCATAGATTCTCAAGCTTCAGCTTTTCCTTCAAAAAAAAAGAAAGATTTGTCCTCTCCAGATCTAGTCTTGCAGTAGTAGTAAGAGCGGTAGCTGTTTTGATACTGATATTATACTAATCATTAATACAGGAGAAAAATGGGATTCTCAGGCCTCACATCCTTGTTAAATGGCAGCTTTCTATAGTGCGCATCAATCCACTTGATACATATTTACCGCAGAAAAGCAGCACTGCATTTTAATTTAAATGTCTTGTTTTTAGCACGTAGTAGGTGGAAGAATAAGGAAATAACTTTTCTCAGTGGAAGAAAAAAAATGTCCTATGGTTAATTTCTACAGTTGATATAAGATCCATATGTTCACCGTCTCATCCCAATTATAACTACTGGAATGAAAAAACAACCTTCATAACAATAACAACAACAACAAAATCTATTGAACTAGACAGGCCAATTTAAGTCACTTTAAGGCAGTTTCATGGGTTCTTCTATTAACCAGGATTTGTAATAAAATGGGGGATGAAATGGCAAGCATTCATTCATCAGAAGAACAAGATTAACCAGGAGACTCAAGTTTCAGAAAAGACTTACATTTTAAAAACCAGAACATTTTATTCCTGCAAGGCACAAAGTGTGCTCTTGCAGCATCTACCTCTCCCTATAAAAGGCTGCAAAAAGTTAAATGAATAACTAGGCACCTAAGAACTACACAGTATTGGAGAAGCAGCCCTTCCAACCTACGTTAATGCTCTTTGATGCGTCAGAACTTTAATGTCAATTAAAAAAATATTCTATTCATTTACATCTTAAGAGATACCGCAGCATATACTTTAACAACTATTGGTATCTCTACTTTATATGAATTTGCCAATCAAATCAAAAACCTGAGAATATTAGATTTTATAAAGGGAAAAGTAACTTATAATTTTGAAGATGGCATTTTTATTGTTGATCTTCAAAATTCAGTTTTCTACAAAGGAAAGCTATTTCTTGCCCTGAAAAAAAAATCACAAGATCCAGCTATAAATTATTCAGATAAAATATTAAGACCCAAATCCCTTATAAAGATTATCTATACTAAAGGTTTCCAGAGACATACGG
Source organism: Crotalus tigris (assembly GCF_016545835.1). Taxonomy (NCBI): domain Eukaryota; kingdom Metazoa; phylum Chordata; class Lepidosauria; order Squamata; family Viperidae; genus Crotalus; species Crotalus tigris. The sequence goes on from NW_024100464.1 coordinate 66,078, forward strand.
ATGCAGTACACAGAACATGCTGGCTACATATTAAAAAGGGAGGATGCCTATGCATTCATGTCTTGCTTGCATGGTTCCCATTGGCATCCAAGTTGACAATAAGATCTGCTCCACCAAAACCCTTCTTTTGAATGGAAACACAAGATTATAAATTTTGCTTGATGGAATGAAAGTATGTTATTTCAAAGTTCTTACATAAAATGCAATGGTTTAAAAACTGCACAGCTGAGTGAGAAAGAAGCTCATATTCAAGACTAATCCAGTCATATGAGTCCAGAAATAAACCAGTATTAGATAAATGTCCCTCTATGCTTTGAGACATCTCTATCTCAACCAAAATATTTGCCACTGCACTAAGTCACAGTTACTTAATCTTACCAAATAAGCTAATTGGCTGTGTTCACAGACCATGATAAATCATTCACCAACATTTATAAACCACAATAGCTAGGTCTATAGAGCATGATGAACATTATTGTGGTTATTTGGTTCAGGAAATTATATGTCTCTAATCATTAGGATGGTAAAACTCCTTCGAAAGAGGTGCTTCTAGCTTTGTGGGATCTCAATCAAAGCTCCTCTTTTCACTAAAGTAGCTATAGGAGAAAACCAGGTAGAGATAACTGGAGCAGCACAAACTTGAAAAAAGATTGTTGTTTGATTGAAGAAGAGGTGTTTTATACACAGCCTTGTATCTGGAAGCATCTCTTTCAATGGATTTGCACAGCCTTATTAGATCTTCCTGCACATTTGCTTACTAACTGTTATTGAAACATCTTCAATGTAATGAGATGTATATATATTTGATATGTATCCATTCACTTACAAGAGAGCAGAATCAAAGCCAAGGCAATATATAACGATACCAGTATCAGGCCCCAAGAAAATCCAGAATTGTTTGCCTCTGTCATATTATCAAAAGCAAGCAAATTATTGGTTTACTCAGTAATTCTGCACATCCTGAAGGATAAAAAAACCATGCAGAGTTCTAAAGTTGTGTCACATTGCCACAGCAAATTCTATTATACACCTTAAGATTGCCATATACATTACCCTACAAATTTGCAGGAATATATTCACAAAGGTCAGAGATTTTGCCTTTATTATTTGATAAAATGCAAGCTGTGGTTTTCTGAATATTTGGTTTCAATACTAAATTTTACTGAATATTCACAGGAATACTCATAATTCTGAGCTTGTGCAGGCCACCTAAAGTCAGGGATTATGGGCAGCCATCCAAAGAGGCAAAAGCTGTTTCTCATTCCAAGTTCTTTATGCCTATAGTTGGCATGTCCTCAGGGCTGGGACAAGATGGAGAACTGGTACTTAAGCTGCTTACTTCTGTTGTACAAATCTTTGGGAAATCACACAAAAAGTCTTGATTTGGGAGGTTCACTTGAAGAAAAGCTATGGAATCAATACTTCCATAATGTCAAGAAACATTGTTCACAGACAGCTAGAAAAACAAGAGCAAAAGCAGACTTGTGCGAGAGGACGTGAGGTAAACAAGCATGTTCCCTGCATAGTAAGAAATTTCCAAGTGGAAGTAGCATGCAGAAGGCAACACAAAAAATAAAGCATGTTGAGGAAGGGAGGATCTTGCATCTGGACAAACAGCAGCATGGCTCTTTTTTAAGGCAGACTATCACTAATTCATTCAAGGCAATTGGACATACCAATTTCAAAAGCTAAATACTTGCTAACCATGATCAATACTTTAAATTAACAGTTGCTAGCTGAACAAAATGCAGGCCCTGGCAATACCTCCACAAGGACAGAAATCAACCACAGCAACAAAATAAAGTAACAATGCCAAAATTACTCTGTGGCGAGGTGACACAGAAATGCACGTGACAGGTGATAATGCTACTCAAACACAACAAACTGACATTCAATTGATATCTGAAAGAGACTAAACCAATCATTTACTCAAAGATGGAAGGCTTTGGATCAGCTGTAATACGGCCACAGTATTGCTGATAGGATGAGGACATGGGCTTAGCCATGCAAGTGCTCTTAAATCTGGCTACATATAAGGGACTTTCCCAAAGCTTTCTGCAGCCCTCAATGTATGCCACAGCGTGTTCAAAGAGATAAGAATGTCCTAGTGGGTGTGGTGGAATGAAAAAAGAAAAGAATGAATGCAAACATATGAGAGTTATTTCACCCTTGAGGAAAACAAAGCACAAGTAGCAGCCTAAGCTATTTTTTCTAAAGTGGCCAGTAGCGATTCCCTTTAACACAGCCAGCACTGCTTGTTAATATGTTGATGTGCAGTTACATTATGGAGTATACAGTTTTCAACACCTGAGATCTATAACCAGTATGTGTGACTTTTATAAACTCCCTCCCACTCAGGCCATCTCCAGGCATTCTTCTTGCCTTCACAATGTAGTTAATAAATAGCACAAAACCATCTGCACCAAACAAAGCAAGCTGTGGTTTGACCCTGCTTTTTGAAATGTCCAGAAGCTAGCAAGGCCTATGAGAAATTGCAGCGAGCCAGTGTGACAAGGAGCAAGGCACAAGTAAATGGCAACTCTTCAGAGATTGTACTCAAAATCATCTATCTGGGAAAGAGGAGAGGCTGGAGGAACTTGAGTCTCTAAAGCCCTCCTTTAATGCTTATAGAATGAGATGGAGAAGATAGCTGGCACTGGTGCACCCCACTGATTCACCGAAGGTGGTGTCCTGGTGGCATCCTTTGGATCTTCAATTAAGGGATATTTTCTGGAAATATGCAGGGTGCAGCACTTCAGGGAAGGGAAAGCCAGCATGAAGTGCTCATCATTCCGAAAACTAGAGAGTGTAGACTTGATGAATGTTGTAATCCTCATGCTTCTTTCAACAATGGAATATCTGGAAAGGGGAGGGGGAGAGGAAAGAATGTTAGATAACCTTTCTATTAGGTTCCAGCTTTCAAAGCCAACTGGGCGCAGCTCTGATAGAGTCTTAAGAAATCCATTTGATTTACAAAAGTTCTTATTTAACCAGCCAAGTTTCTATAAAAGCTTGGCATTCTTTAAAACTTTCACTGGCTGTGTTTTTGCAAGGCCTTTTCTTTACAAAGGCCTTAGAGTCTAATAATAAGAGCTTCTTTGGATTGACTCAGACAAGAGAACAAACCTTATTTATTCTTCCTAATCGTGGGATCAGACTAAGGCTCCTTCTAATAGTGAGAACTGTACCAGTCAGGGACTGACTTTGCCCTGTGTCACTTGAACTCCTGGTCTAGAGAAAATACTGTAAACTAATTATGCACTATGTCATCTGGCACTGTAGAGCAGGCAAATTTCCACTGGAAGAACTTCCCCCTTCTGTCACCTCCTGGGATGCCTTCTCATACCTTCTGTCCTGGAGGTATAGTATAATGCCACCATCATCCACACATCTCCAGTCATTCTATGGGGTGGCTTTGCCACTCTCCTACTGTAGCAGCTGGCTGATTTTTTTTTTAAAAAAAAACCCTGTTTCCCTCCTCATTTAAAAAAAAAATGCACCAGGGAAGAAAAAGGGCACAACAGAGGTGACAGGTGACCACAGGTTTTTGTGGCCAGCTTGAAGAGAAACTGTCCAGCTCAAGCATAAACAGCTCAGTGGTCAGGAGACACCCAGTAATGTAGAAGCGCTGCAGAAAGTAAGGGAGGAAGGCCTAAGCTGCCTTTTTCAATAGGTAATAAAGTATTCATGAGTTTAAAATGCATGAAATCCAAACTTCTATACCAGAATAAATAAAGACTACGGCTGAAACAAATTATGCAACTTTGGAACCCTGTATTAGTAAATCCTAAAGGCAAGACTAGGAATTTTTTTGTTTGGTTTGTGTACTTTTGCGAAATGCACAGAAAATTGCAATTTAATCTATTAATGGGCAATCCTGTGGAGTTCTTAGGGAAAGTATGTAAGAAAAGGAGAGTGCTGTGTGGGTTACCACAGGACCTGGTACTTTCTCCACTGCTGTTTAACATCTACATGAAGCCAATGGATGAGATTATCCAATGATATGGGGGGGGGGTCCTGTCTCAATGTCTGGAAGCTCTGGGGGTTTGGATGGGGAACAACAGGCTTCAGCTCAATCCAAGCAAAATTGAGTGGTCTGGGGTCTTGGGGCCAGGGTCTTAGGTCCTCCTGGCTCTGGGGACTTTCCACCTCTTGTCCTGACTAGGGTTGCACTACTCCAAACACAACCTGCATGGCTTCTGCTAGCTTTTCACAAGGTTCTGAAAGGTTCTGCCAATGGGCATGAGGACCTGGGACTGTGGTAGAGCCTGTGCCATGGTTTCATTGGCAGTTATGGTCAGATGTGACTACTTCAGGTATGAAATTTCTTGTATGGTTTATACATGTTTATATATTGTTTTAACTTACTATGTTGTTTTGGTGTTTTTATATTCTTTTTAAATGTTTGTCATGTATTGAGATGGGTGATTATATAAATTGGAAAGATAGGTGATGGATAACAAAAAGGTTCTGGAACAGTTATTTTTTTTCTGAAGACTATGCTACTTTTTGCAATTTGTTGATTAAAATGGACCTTGTAGGAGTTACAGACATTTTTATTACAGTTATAGAAATCCAGATTCAATACTTATTTCACATTACTTACCATCCATGTACTCCTCTGAGGACGCAAGCGATAAGAGGCTTTGCACATCACTATTTTCTGAGTCCAAAGTCTCTTTGTGCCCAGATTTACTACTAGATGTGCCAGCCACCCAGGAAGACGTGGTCGCCTGATGCACTAGAACAGTTTCTGAGTGGTGAGAACTTCCAGCTTCACACAATCCAGAGTGTCCAGGGGTTTCATCCTCCCTAATAAAACCACTGGGACCCACTTGGTCTGGTGGCGGCTGTTGCATTTCCCTTGCCTCACTCTGTCCAGCTCCTTCTGAAAGGACGATCTGTATTCGTGTATCTGAGGATGGTATGCAGTTTCCAGCACTGCCATAGACAGCTTCTTCATAAGATGGCAAAGCTACCTGAACTCCATCCACCATAATAGAAACCTGGTCCCCAGAAACACCTTGATCACGCCTGTGTTTGGAATTCAAAGAAATATTTAGGTACAATGACATAAACAGCATTTTATGGAACAATAAAATGTACAGGATTAGCAATCCTATTTGTTTCACTATTGTTTCAGAGTTAAAGGTACTAGTAATAAACTATCTCTGCGCTCTGGTTTTCTCCAAATGTCTTAGGATTGAAATTTTTTAGAATTCTCACTGCAAATTAGCATAGCCATCAGATATTTAGTGACCTGTAATGTCAGAGCCAGTTTGCTGTAGTGGTTAAGGCACCAGGCTAGAAACTGGGAGATGGTGAGTTCTAGTCCCACATGAAGGCACAAACTGGATGACTTTATGCCAATCACTCTCTCTTAGTCCTAGGAAGAAAGAAAGGCAAATGCCTGAAACCTCACCAAGAAAACTGCAGGCACTTATCCAGGTAGCCACCAAAGTCAGCACTGACTTGAAGCACACATACACAAAACCCCCAATGTATCTATAGGACATTAAATGGAAGAACACTTTAATAAGCCTAAGCTAGACCAAGATATGGTTGATCTTGGGATTATTTTCAATGAGGTAAGCCAATTCTTTAATGAGCAACACAAACTGTCCCTCTTAACATGGAAGTGCTTATGAAATTGCTGTTAACTGGAATTAAAATTCCTGAACAAAAATTATGCTGAGATGAACCCTTCTTGTTAAAAACTGAAGGGCTAGGCTCTTCATTCCAATTAAGACTGATATATCCCTAATATATGCTTCCATGTGCCCTCTATTTAACATTATGTTAAATTCGTTGAATGTGTTACTTCAGAACTTTCCATTGTTTCATTATAATTTTTCCCTCACAGACAGTATTAGGTATTAAAATGCTTTCCATACAGTAGGCAATTAAGGGAACGTTTCATGCAAAGATGGGCATGATAAAGGACCAAAATGGCAGGGACCTAACAGAGGCAGAAGAGATTAAGAAGAGATGACAAAACTACACAGAAGAACTATACAAGAATGAGCTTAATATCCCAGATAACCACAATGAGATGGTCATGGAGCTCAAACCAGACATCCTAGAATGTGAAGTGAAATGGGCCTTAAAAAATCTGAGCAACAACAAAGCTAGTGGAGATGACAGTATTCCAGCTGAGCTATTCAAAATCTTAAAAGATGATGCAGTAAAAGTGCTACACTCAATTTGCCAGCAAATTTGGAAAACTCAACAGTGGCCACAGGATTGGAAAAGGTCAGTTTACATTCCAATTCCAAAGAAAGGCAATGCCAAAGAATGTTCAAACTATCGCACCATTGCATTCATTTCACATGCTAGTAAAGTTATGCTTAAAATCCTACAAGCTAGACTCCAGCAGTATGTGGATCGAGAACTACCAGAAGTACATGCAGGATTTCGAAGAGGCAGAGGAACTAGAGATCAAATTGCCAACATACGCTGGATCATGGAGAAAGCTAGGAAGTTCCAGAAAAACATCTACTTCTGCTTCATTGACTATGCAAAAGCCTTTGATTGTGTGGATCATAACAAATTGTGGCAAGTTCTTAAAGAGATGAGAGTACCAGACCATCTCATTTGTCTCTTGAGAAACCTATATGCGGGTCAAGAAGCAACAGTGAGAACTGGACACGAAACCACTGATTGGTTCAAAATTGGAAAAGGAGTCCGGCAAGGCTGTATACTGTCGCCCTGCCTATTTAACTTATATGCAGAGCACATCATGAGAAAGACAGGGCTAGATGAATCAAAAGTTGGAATTAAGATTGCCGGGAGAAATATCAACAACCTAAGATATGCAGATGATACCACTCTAATGGCAGAAAGTGAAGAGGAACTAAAGAGCCTCTTGATGCGGGTGAAGAAGGAGAGTGCAAAAGTTGGCTTGAAACTCAACATTAAGAAAACCAAAATCATGGCATCCGGCCCTCTCAATTCCTGGCAAATAGATGGGGAAGAAATGGAGGTAGTGACAGATTTTATTTTTCTGGACTCAAAGATCACCTCAGATGGGGACTGCAGCCAAGAAATTAAAAGACGCTTTCTCCTGGGGAGGAAAGCTATGGCAAATCTAAACAGCATACTAAAAAGCAGAGACATCACCCTGCCAACAAAAGTGCGTATAGTCCAGGCCATGGTTTTCCCAGTTGCAATGTATGGCTGTGAAAGTTGGACCATAAGAAAGACTGAGCGCCAAAGAATTGAGGCCTTTGAACTATGGTGCTGGAGAAGACTCCTGCGAGTCCCTTGGACTGCAAGGCGTTCAAACCAGTCAGTCCTAGAAGAGATCAACCCCGACTGCTCTTTAGAAGGCCAGATCCTGAAGTTGAAACTCAAATACTTTGGCCACCTAATGAGAAGTAAGGACTCACTGGAAAAGGGCCTAATGCTGGGAAAGATTGAGGGCAATAGAAGAATGGGACGACAGAGAATGAGATGGCTGGATGGAGTCACTGAAGCAGTAGGTGTGAACTTAAATGGACTCCAGAAGATGGTAGAGGACAGGAAGACCTGGAGGAACGTTGTCCATGGGGTCGCGATGGGTCGGACACGACTTCGCAATTAACAACAACAAATAGTGAGATTTGTCCCATATCAGCTTTAGATTTTGTAGGAAATCTGCCATCTTGTCAAACTAACTACAGTGCCATAGCAATGCCAGGCCAATCTGGGAGCCAAAAATCTCTTAGGATATTTCAGATTTATAATGGGCAGATGAACACCTTGCTTCTCTTTTTTTGAGAAAAGAGGAAATGTAACAATATAATGTGTAATACATTTCATCCTAAAACCACCTCTTATTTTCTTAGTAATGTTTAACCCAACAATGTAAGATAGGAATAAGAGGAAATAAGAGACCCTGTAAAAATGTATTTATCACCACTAGTAAATTCATAAATGAGCTGGGGCAGAATTACAAGACTTCTATCTCATAGTTCATAATAATTGCACTATGGCTAAGATACTGGATGCAGATGAAAATATGAGTTAAGGAAGAGAGGCTAGATATGATATGGCATATCATTTCAATGGCAAATTATGTTAGTATTAAATAAAGAGAAACAGAATGGCTTTATTGATAATCAATTTCCTCATGCTATCCTGGGCCCACAGTCAACTAAGGAAGCATCTATTATTTTATATCCTTATAAACTGTTCGATTTCTATAAATTAGCCATCTCTGCTGGAGTCGGAACTATGGGCTAACTTGACAGACATTGTCTGCCAGGTAAACTGTGAGTCACAGATCTAATTCTGCTTACAGAGACTTCATGATTAGAAATACTTAGCTCTATGCTAAGCTCTATGCACCAAGCAGCTACCTACCTAGGCTGACTAGCAACACTACTTCTATATGCAGCCTATATTTCTTGCCAAACTGTACTGAAAAAAAGAACTCTAAACATCTCCAGACACTGATCTGAATTTCCTATAACCAAACACATTTCACAAAACTGGGCAAGACCTGAAAAGTACATACAGTTTAGAGAAGTCTATTTCAGACAAGGCCATTTGATTTATGACAAAGTAATGTGGGTAGAGTCAGGCGTTTTTCTGAAAATAAAGCTAAATGGACCCTAGAAAATGCTGCTATCAACAGAGCTGCAGGAATTTATGAAATACCTGTAGAATTGTTTCATATCTTGCAAGGATATTGTTAAAATACTGCTGACAGTTCATATGGAAAACATAGCTATGGCCAGAGAATGGTAAATAGGAATCTGTATTTAAAACAACAAAAAATTACAGTGTCAAAAGATGTTCCAACTACCAAACAATTGCATGTGTTACACATATTCCATGTATAATTGAAAAGACAAGACAGTCCCCTAAAAGCCACTGATTTTTGTTTTATTGATTATACTAATATTTTTTATGTGAACTACAGCAAATTGCAGATAGCCATTAAATACAAGGGCTGGACCAGTCTAACTGAATATTTTGAGAATTTTTATGACATCTAGGAAGCATCAGTTAAAATGAAATATAGAACACCACATTGGGTTTAAAATTGGCAGATGAGTGTATTAAGAATGTATACTATCACCCTATTTAATATGAAGAACATAAGATGAAAAGCACTGGATTGGAAAACATAAGTTGGAATTAAATTTGCTGGAAGAAATAGACCAAAGTAAAACAACCAGGTGATTAGAAGTGAGGAAGGCTTAACGAATTCCTTGCTAAAATTTTAGAAACAGAATGAAAAAGCCAGTCTGATACAAATACCAAAATATGTCAAGTGTACAAGATCACCTAATGCAATCAGGTGAAGCAGCAGAAACAAATACTACCTTCCTGGATCAAAAATCCACAGGATTGGTTACTGTAATCATAATTAAAGGAGCACCAGCTTCTAGTAGGCTATGACAAATCTAGACAAACTTTTAAAGTATAGAGACAACACACTGCCAACAAAATTGCTGTCAAACCAGCTGGAGGATCAAAAAGCTGGAGGATCAAAAAGGCTGAAGAAAAAACCAATGTCACTGAACTGCAGAGCTAGAAAAATAGAGGACATTAAACAGCAAGAGGATCACTATCATCACCCTAGCATTTTTTCCTACAGGTGCAGGGTTCTCTAACATTGGACAGCAAGAAAAATAAATTATTCAACATTATGGAAGCAGAATCAGTCAGCACACTTGAAGGACTAAATAAATATTTTTGCCATATAACATGTTAAGTAAGAGTTGTTGGAAAAGATCCTGATTGAAAAAAATACTTGAAAATAAAAGAGGCCAGAATAAGGCAGGCTGGCTAGAGACTATCACTAATATTGCAAGCGTGAGCTTATCAGAATTTAAAGCAGTTACGGATGAACAATTCCACTGGATCACAAAATCTTGGAACAGTCTAAATTTCATAGCTTCTTATGTAAGATTGTAAGAGACTGGAAGAGAGAAAAGACTACCTGGATTAAACATAAATATTACTCTTCTGATTACAATCTTAAGAAAGCATACAAGGCAGAACAAATGGGGCATACCTTCCAAGGGAATTAGCCATGAAGAAACAAAGTAGCGCTCTTACTATAGTCTTACCCACCCACTCAAAGAAAACAACACAAAGTTTTGATCAATTTATTCATTGAATAATTTTTGTTAGGATATGATGGGCATGCAATCTTGAAGTTGCATTATCTTCATCATTAAGAGATATTTCTATCCTGAATCACATTTTTTTCAGCTTCAATTATAAGAATAGAGGGAAAACTACTAAGGTATGTGTCTACTGTTTGATAATTCTTTCCTTTATCTCAGAGAATAATATACAAATAGTCTGGACTACAAAAGTATCTATTAGCAGTGATGATAACTGTTCATTTTAAATAATTAAGCCTGTTTACAAAACTCCCTCTTCCTCTGAAGTGCAGTTTCCACATTGTGCTTGCCAGAGTAAACATACTGACAACAGTCTGTGAGCTCAAGGAATTCCAAGCTTCCTCCCAGCTTGGAACTTTGAAGCAGGCAGGGAGCAAACAATGCACAGATCTTTTTCAAGTTCCAAGAATGGAAGGAAGGCTAGGGGTTCTTCTGGTTTTTGAGTAACGGAGGTGACTGATAATGGTGCCTGTCCTGATCATATGGGCAGCCTGGAAAACACAATGTTTGGATATTTTGAATCCCTCCAATAAGCCTTAGGTAAAGTTTCTACTAGAAGAGACCTTGATAATTAGAATCTATTGAGAGCAATGTACTTTGAAAAAAATCTATCCATTATGGAAATAAAAAAAAAGTCCAGGTATGTATTACACCACAAAGTCCAGTTATTCTTTTACAATAGAATTCATGATTACTATCTTCAAGATCAAAATGGAAATAGTTTTCCCAAGGAAATAAATGGATTCTTTGCCTAACAGAATGAGTTCTTGAAGTAGAAAAAAGTGACTGGAGGAAAAACTTGAAAGAAAATAGTAAGGTACAATCAGGAAAAAAATGCATGGCTTTGGGTCAATAAAATAATGAGACACTTGTCACCATACTGCACTTATAAGTATTTATATGAACAGTGGGGATTCTGAAACTTTGTAGACATTACCAAACAACTTCTAGAATTCTTCATCTTTGACTGGTGTAGCAGAAGATGCCAAGACCTAGCAGCATCGGAACAGGTTCCCCATCCAATTTACATGCATAAACATCTGCCCATCAAAAGCAGCTGATGATTATGTCATCTTCTCAAGTAGCTTCTATGATCAACATTAGGATCTATTCTAATTTTTTAGCAGTTTGCAGTACAGTTGGCATAACTCATGTGCTATCTCTCAGGCTATTCTGCAGTTAAGTCAACTGTAGCATATAGTGTGAGAACCTTGGCCACTAATTTGCATGGTTTAGGCTACTCTGGACATTGAGTTGGTATACACACCACTCTAATCCTAGCAGTTTACTAAAGTGAGCAGCAGCATCAACCCCAGCAGCTAGCCTTCACTTGATACCCAACTAGTCATAATAGCCTCGTCTATTTAGCATCAAACACAACCTCCACCCCCCCACACCTCTCTAACTGAACAGACCCCCACAAATTCCGAAAAACTCACCTGCTATGATGAAATGACTTCAGTTTTGGTTGTAGCAAGACAAACAATACAACTAAGAGAAGGATGAGAGCGACTGAACTTGCTGTAGTAGCCACTATGGATAAAGTGGGTACTCCTACACTTGGAGGAGAACCTTTATCTACAAAATCAAACAAAAACAGTCAATGGTTTCTCTTTAGGAAGCAGCTGTTTCCTATAAGTAAGACAGGATTCCTGAATAAACTCAGTCCTGATAGCAAGCTGTTTGCATAGGCAGTATTCTTCTCAGAGAAGCCTGGTTTGGGGTGAAATCTGCTGCAAATACATTCAGAGAGAGACATCCTCAGAGAGATTAGATTGTACCTAGCTGTCAAGTCATGTTCCTTTCAACTGAACTCTCAGGCTGTCTTAGCTGTCCGATAACTCCCAAGCTTCCTGTTTTAGGTTAACTGAAATTAAAATCATTTGGATACAAGTCAAAACTATAATGGATATATTCAAGATTTATATTTTTGAAATTTATTTAATTCTAAGGGGAAAAAATAAGCAGCTGAATGGTAATTCTGACTATGACTGCATGATTATAGGCAGAATGTCGTGGGAACATTCCATTATCAAGTCAAAGCTTGACAATAAGGAGATTGGTATTATTCCTATAATGTCAAGAGTTTTATTTTTGAAGATGAAAAAAGTCCCAAGCTTAGTTTTTCCACTGAACATGAACATTTCAGCTTCAGCATTCATCTGGCCTTCAGGGATTTTGTTTTTCCCCATAAATTTCTATTAAAAGACATCTACTCCTCTCCTACTGCTGCTGCAGTGCCCCCGGTCAATTAAAGCAACATGATAAATATTTTCTTCCTTTTTTTGCTTCATATCATGGGAAAGGAATTCTTATCTTACTGATGGAAAATTTTGCAAGACACAATAGTCAAGCTGCTTTTGAGAACATTCTTTTCAAGAGAGTCAAGATGGGGCAAAGAACAATGTCTTGCAGCAAGCAACGATCAAGTTGGTTCGAAAATCCCTTCCTCTAAAACACTTCCACAATTTAATTGCTATGCACTTGCTTCATTTATCTGTCAAATTTGAGAAGTCTGAAGCCATCCAACTCCAGAATGAACGGCATATATTAAAATAATAAACCTAGCATAACCTACCAAAAAGAGATACAAGTTTAATTTATTCAGTTTAATATCACCACCTACTCCAGACGAGATCCCAAGACAGCAGTAGAAATATAACTCTCATTCACCCAAATTCCCAAAAGGGGGTCACCACACACTAACCCAGGGTTTAGGGGAAGAGTCAAGTCTCCATAGCTTCATAGTTTTCTGAATTACATGGGGAATATACTGCACGGTGGAGCCCATCAAATGGCTCATTTCACTGTGTGTTGTTGCCAGGGTGGGTGGGTGTTTTTGTTTGTTTTACTGTATTTTTATTGCTTATAAGCCACTTAGATTAGAATTGCTGTGAGCGAACAGGTGGCTATATAAAATTTCTAAGTAAAAAATATGGTAGCTAAATTTATTTTTAGAGAGAATCCTTGCCAATACTTTCCTAAGGTGTAACTAGGATTTTATGTCAGTATCTGAAAACAATGGACAAAAATAAACAGCACAGAAAGCAAAAGTGAGCAAATTCACTCAGATATACTGACCTTGACTAAGTCTACAGGTAACCTCCAATTCTGGATTCCACTTGCCATTCTTGCAAGTCAAATATTTGTAATCTCCTTTCAAAACATAACCTTTGTCACAGAAATACTCTATGACACTGTCAGATGTCAGTGGGTCTTTGCAAGGCGTTGGATGACATTTGTAACCTCCATTCTCAGGTTTGGATGGCTGTGGACAGACTGCAAAGGAAAACAGAAACTGTGACCCCAGTTTTAAGCAATAAATCCTATTAAAATATGTAGTAACCCAAGACCGCAGCACCATTGCATTTCAACAAACACTGAAATGTAACAAGAATGTAAAACCTAATAAAATATTGTTTTAAAAAATGGAAAAATAAAGTACTTCAAAAATAGTTTAAAAAGAAAAAAAAGAATGTGCATTCTTGTCTTGCTACTCTGAAGGAGATAATGATGAACGGTGGGCCCAAATCTCCATCTTCATCTATGAAAATGGTCATTTAATATACCCTGTAGCAGGTTCTTTTTTAAAAAATGTATCTTCTTTTTAGACTGATAATTGAAAAGCCAGAAATCTTTCCTAAAATGATTGTTGTTGCTGAGATTTAGTTTGCAACTAATGCTTCTGGTGACCATCACAACTATCTCAACTCATTCCAGAGGTTTGTTGCAATTTCAATACGTCCATTCAAAGTCGTAAGTCCAGAAATGCTCAAGAGATAGTAGGAATAGGAAGACAGAGTAAAGAATAAAAACAGAACATGACAAGGTAATACATTGACTTTCCATACACTAATGTGGGCATACATTGATGGCCTATTTTATATTCTGCAACTTGTAGGCAACTACTGATTGCTAGGAACATAATTAGTGAAGAGAACACAAATGTTCTCTTTTGAGAACCATGAATGAGCATTCAATAGATTTTGGACATTATTATGCTTATCCATGTCTTCCCTCAGGAAACAAGGTCAGTGAGATTATGAAGTCGGTGAGCCTCAAACAATGATTTAGCCAAGACCAAGTTAAATAAGAACTTGAACTTGTCGCTTTATGTGGCTTAAAACATTATACTTATCCTGATCACCACAAGCCAAAACACAGTTGGCATGGCAGCAATTTTGAACAGAAAAGATAGGTGGATAAAAAAGACTGAAATCCATTCATCCACTCTTTTCCACTGATATTTCTCATCAGAATAAACAAACAATAACCAATAATAGGAATTTATTAAATGCAGTTTGTTCTTCAGAAGACAATCCACAAAAAGTTATTTTAAGAGCAGCAGCTCAAAGTGGATTATATCTATTCACAAGCTTATTTAAAGTCCAGTAGGAAATTATTGTATTAATAAAGAGATAAAAACATATGTAATTATAGCTATCCCTATTAGTTGGTCTAATCTGCCCTACTCTACCCAGTCTAGACCATCCCATCCCATCCCATCCCAGGAAACATAGCAAAAAATCACAGCGGAACATAAAATTTAACCATGTGTTGGGAAGTAGCAGGTCTATTTCTACAGAAATATTTAGCTTATTTTACCATTGATGACTGACCACTAATTATAAAAATACTTGTTTTAGCCTTTCTTAAGCTATCACATTCTATAAATAATCTGACTATACACGTATCCCACCGATGAAACTGAAACCATAATTGTCTCATACTAAACCAAGCTATTTCCTCCTTGAAGAAATGGGAATAAACAACCAGGTATATATAGCTATCACCCATCAATATTGTTATAAATATAAATAGAGATACTCGAATGCATTAAGATCATCAACAAAGATGATTGGGGACTGGAGGCTAAAACATATAAGGAACGGTTGCTGGAATTGGGTATGTCTAGTTTAATGAAGAGAAGGATGAGGGGGACATGATAGCAGTGTTCCAATATCTCAGGGGTTGCCACAGAGAAGAGGGAGTCAAGCTATTCTCCAAAGCACCTGAAGGCAGGACAAGAAGCAACAGATGGAAGCTAACCAAAGAGAGAAGCAACCTAGAACTAAGGAGAAATTTTCTGACAGTTAGAACAATTAATCAGTGGAACAACCTGCCTCCAGAAGCTGTGAATGCTCCAACACTGGAAGTTTTTAAGAAGAGACTGGACAGCCATTTGTCTGAAATGGTATAGGGTTTCCTGCCTGAGCAGGGGGTTGGACTAGATGACCTCCAAGGTCCCTTCCAACATCATCATCATCTTCTTCTTCTTCTTCTTCTTCTTCTTCTTCTTCTTCTTCTTCTTCTTCTTCTTCTTCTTCTTCTTCTTCTTCTTCTTCTTCTTCTTCTTCTTCTTCTTCTTCTCCTCCTCCTCCTCCTCCTCCTCCTCCTCCTCCTCCTCCTCCTCCTCCTTCTCCTCTTCTTTTGTTATTATTATTAAGTTTCTGCTGATAGTAAGCCCTCAACTTAACAGACAAAATCCAGTGCGTCCTATTTCAGATAGGAACTTTATCCTGAACAATGAATAAAATCCATCACTTGGCAGATCAGATACCGCTCCTTCTGGTCAAAAAGGGTATTCACAGTTGTAAGAAAGCACAGGAGTGTTTTTATTCTTGAAAAATCCCATTTGCCATTTAATATATATTTGTTTTTAACAGAGTAATATTAGAGACAAATATCTTTATTTGCCTTTAATATTAATCTATTAATATTAATATTAAATTTTAATAGTTTCCTCCTTACTGAGTGTATGTAGCTTTATTCTGAACACTGAATTAACAGTAAAGAACCAAATATTACTTGCTCCACTGTAGGTCTTCTTCATATTCAGTGCTGATTGAAAAATTACTGTTTCTCTATCAAGAATGCATTATGAAGAAGTCTCTTTTAATATACTAAAATGAATAAATGAGATCATATTGAAGGAAAAGGGTTTGTCTATGTAATCAAAGCTATACATTTAGGTAATTAGATTCTGTTACATACACAGGATAAAATGTGCCTAATCATTTCAAGCTTCTTCAAAACTTTTTTAAACAAAAGACATCAAAAGGGAAATAAAGACTAATTATAGTCTTGCATCAATGCAATCATCAGCTGGAGATTCACAAAAAGCAGAGAGTTGAATTACTTTAATTAACATGCAACACTAGGATTACCACGTGGTCATTAAACCTCTGCCACTAAGAAACCATGGAGAAAATTATGCCATGCACAGAACTATCTATTAAAATGTTTTTCTGTAACATGTCTGCCTTGCCAAGCTAAGACTATACTGTAGTTTCAGCAATAGAGCTCTCCCATCTCAGTAAAATCTATATCTTAAAAAAGCAATAGAGCTATCCTTTCCAAAATGGAAAAGATATCCATTTCATATCTTAATATGATTGTGGAATGTAACAACAATAACAATACTTTCAGATAAGTAACTTGGCAATAATTGTAGGATCAGACCCAGAAAGTCAATGCTAGAAAGCCACCTTCAGACAAAAAAAATGCACAATATTCATCTCAAATGCAAGCAATCGATCATTATAGATAGGCCTTTAAAAATAACTGCCTCCTCTCCCAAATATTATTTGTACCCGATCTCACTGACAATGAAGCAGTCTTATTTCCATTAATTGCCAACAGGCTTTTAAAGCTAAAGAAGAGGGAACAGCAAAAATGAGTCTCATAGGCAAATGTAGGAGTGGTGTATATTTTGTCTCTTTAGTAATTATTTGCAACACAGAATGCATTCTACTTAATGTAAATCCTTCCATGTAACACAATACATAGTCTAATTTCAGTTTTAAAAACTGGTTTAATTTGTAGCAGAATAAAACGGGTAGGTGAATAAGCTCTTCTAGTACATGCCTGTACTAACTTAAAAAATTAATTATTTTGATGTAATATGAGCAGAAAACAGCTACAGTGCTTTTAATTTAATTCATTCTTATAACATGTTCTATAAAACGCTACTAGAGAAGAATAATGCTGGCAATGCTAACCACTGTTCCCATTAGGATGAGAGTGGTTGAAGAAATAATGTTATATGTAATTAAAGATGGAGAAAATATTCATTGATTATATTTATTGAAACCTCTCCTGCTATTACAGAAGGTGATGTGATTATCATTACTGGTATGTTACTGAAAAGATTTCAAAGCAGAATGAGTGAACTCAAGAAAAGAGAGAGATCTTTATGAAGGCTTTGAGTTTTTCTCAGCAAACTGTTTGCCTGAAATATACCGATTATTTTCTGTTGTTCTATTGAATCCTTGTTATGACATAGATGGTCTACAGCAGGGGTTCTCAACCTTGGCAACTTTAAGACTTGTGGAAAAGTCTGGCTGAGGAATTCTGGGAGTTGAAGTCCACAAGTCTTAAAGTTGCCAAGGTTGAGAACCCCTGGTCTACAGAATATTTACACTGCTGCAGCAGTGGGAACAAGTTGGAGATGTATAACGAACTAAGAGCTGAGAGACATATAGTTTCTGAAGTCAAAGTAACAGAAGGAGAAACTGGCACTGGAAAGGTAAGGATTTGAAAAAAATGGGTGTTTCAGTGAAGAGAACTGGAAGAGCAGGATTAAAGAGACCAAGCCCCAAAAGATATGGAATAGTTCTGAAGGAGGTAGATGAACATCTGAAAGATTCTTTCAACTTAAATTTCCAAAGCACACCTGCACTTAAGAGCTGAACCCTCCTTCATTCTTTTGTTCCCTTAGTAATCCTCAGATAACATTGGCAGAGCTCAACATTAACCTTTACTAAAAACAAAAGTGGTAAAAATTATCATAGATTCATGGATTTTGCTGTCATGGCTTCATAACATCTTTAACTGTAAACTCAACATTTGATATTGCCAGACTTTTGATTTACAACCTAATAATTAATAAGGATACCTAGTTAAAATAAGTGGAAAACATAGTTAGGATACAGAAATGAAAAACAATGACTTATCACTTCCTAACAATTCATTGGTAACACAATCTCCAAACAACTAAAATGGCATTTATATACGTGGACATCAGTTTGAGTACACAGAAATCGAATTGGTTATATATTATTGCAACACATAACTGTTACAAAAGAGCAAAAATGTGCCTGGAGCTGACTGTGGAACAAATCAAAAATTGTTCATGTGGAAATTCCAATTTAAGCTCAAGTAGAACAAAACCAATCAGTTTTCATGATATGATTTTCAGCATGTACATATATTTTGAAGGAGAACATCAGGAATCATTTTAAAGTCTTGGACCTCATTAACAGGAACTGAGGAATGAAATCAAAGAAGTTGTTTAGAATGAATATGAAAAAAGACTGCCAAAGACCAAGCATCAGAAGAAAATAAACTGGATGTCAGAACTGATGGCAGACACCACAAAGAAGAGAAGCCAAAGTGAAGAAAGACAAAGATCACCAGAAGGAATTTAACAAAGAATTTCAGATACCTATTAGAGGAGACAAAATGTAGTATTAACAATCAAATCAGTAAAAGCATCAACATGTGAACAGAAACAGAGAAAAGTCTTCCAAAAGATCTCTGAACTCAGAAAGAAGTTCCATACTCCAATTAGTATGCTAAACGACAGTAATTGATAGGAGTAACTGATTCAAAAGAGATTAAACAAAGATATCAGGAGTATTGTGATATTCTATATACAATATCCCTATTCACAAGAATCTCTAGTTCTTGAACATGAAGTTAGATCACCATCCTAATTACCAAGTTGGAAAACTACAGGAATTGTTGGAATATCTACAGAAATATGGCAAGCAACAGAAACCGAATTTGCAACGATTCCCCTCCCTCCTTTATTATTTTTACAAATAACTGAAGGTTGTGAACATATCCAATATACCTTCCTCCTCTTTGAGTGAGTTGTTGAGTTGCACTGAATGTGTGTGACTGGCACAAGGTCATCCAACTGGCTTTCATGGCTAAGGCAGGACCTGACCTCACGGTCTCTTGCTTTCTAGCCTGGGTCTTTAATAACCAGATCAAACTGGCTCTCCAAACTATGTAGTCCACTGCCTGCACTCCACTGCCCCTACTGCCCACTGCTTCCCTCAATTTATTTTTGCCATCTTCTTCAGCTGCTGAAGAGGCGTGTCCAGCAAGGCAGCTGCTGGCTCTTGGTGAGGTTGTACAACACCTCCCTAATGCCTGCCTAGATTGGGATAAAGCAGTTGTTGTAGGACACAGACATCAGCTACAACAATTTGTGGTTCATAATCTTTGGCATTTCTTAAGTTTCCACCCTAGATGACTCATCCTATAGCTCTTACAATTCCCAGACAATATAACTGATTACAGAGTCAAGAATTGTAGACTGACCCATTTGAAAAGTGTGAGGCCCTCCTAAAGTATAAGCATGAACTTCAGATAGACATTGTGTAATCCTAAGAATATGAGATTTTATTTAATGAAAGAACGGGTTCTAATTTTTATGGCTGTGTAAAGACGCATAAAATTTTGCAGAAAGTTTCTTAAAACATTAAATGGCTGCTCTGAATGTGATTTTTTTCCCCCCTAGCAGTCCAGAGTATAACTTCATGTGATAGTCTTAAGATTTTGGTCAATGCACTGCATTGTGAGGAGTCCATTCAGAGCTGCTCTTGTATGATTTCAGTTGTTCCAAGATGTAACTATTAGTAATTCCCTATTAATTATATAGTGATCCAAAAGTCTCTCATTCAAACAATGAATTGATCTAAATGCAGTTCTCTTGTTAAAGATAGTTTAGGTCATCTTTAAATGGGATTATTTAATTTATTTGCTTATTCAGAATGCAGAGCTGGCGGGGGGGGGAATAGGTGGTGGGGGAAGCAGAAGTGGAGGTAAGAACTGCAGAGCAGAAGTATAAGATCCTTGACTAACAATGGTGTGGTTCTCACCTAGAGACCGCAATCTGGACTACCAGAACTGCCATCACTAAGTGGTGTAATCATGGGATGTTTCACCTAACAATTGCTGGGTCACTTCATAAACAAACTTTATCCATATCTTAAATGTTTTTCCAGTTACAATAGCTATCACATTTTTTAAAACTTTTTTTTAAAACAGTGTGGTGTTACGATTAAGGATGTTGGAATAGAGAGACAAAGGTTCTAGGCCAGTCTCATCCATGGGAACCTAATTGGTGACTTGGGCCCCAACTTATCGAATAGAGATGATTATTATTGGAATAAAATGGAGATCCTCATCTAAGCTGCTAGGTCAGTGATGGCGAACCTTTTAGAGACTGAGTGCCCAAACTGCAACCCAAAACCCACTTATTTATCGCCAGGTGCCAGTTGGGCATGGCCCACTGGGTGGGTGTGGCTGTGGTGGTCATGGCAGATTGGCTGGGTGTGGTCACCTCAATGTTGCTCTTGGGGAGGGACACCTGTGGGGGTGGGCAGGGTTGAGGGAGATCCAGGGTGTCTCTGGCAGGTGAGACGGTAGGCAGGAGGCTCGTCCTGCGGGGTGAGGAGAGGCAGGGCGGGGGTGCCATTGCCATGGGGCAAGGCAAGGGCCGGGCAGCTGCTGCCTGACACCATCAGCCCCCGCACACAGAGACCAGCGAGAGCATGGGGGCCGGCGGTGTCCGTCAGCAATCACAGCCAGCTGGCCCCTCGATCGGTGAACTCTGGGGCTCCGCAGCCCGCAGTTCAAAGAAGTTGCCTCTGAGCTGGATGGCTGGCCAACAGCTGAGGAGGCAATGCAGTGGGTCGTGCCTGGGAAAAAAGAGCATGTGACGCCAGAAGGGACGGGATGGGGGGGAGGGAAACCAGCTGTGCCGGGATGCATCCGGTCATGTGGGACCTTGGCAAGTTAGCAGGTGGCTGGTTGAAGAGGGAGAGTTGCCATCTCCAGGGCGTGCCCCCAGAGAGGGCTCTGAGTGCCACCTCTGACATGCGTGCCATAGGTTCGCCACCACTGTGCAAGGAACTCTTGGAAGAAAAGTGACATATCAATCAAGCAAACATGTAAACAATAAAACCAGGAAGCATGTTTCTTCATTGGTACCTTTATATCCTTTCATAGCAATGTATAGAACTTTTTCTAACCCCCCCCCACTCCAACCAACATTTCCATGGATAGAACGTCAATGCAATGTTCGTATTTCCAAATGTTGTATATTAAAGATGATCTCATTAAGGCTTGAAATGTTTGTCTTCTTTTAAACACTCCTTTTCCCCACCTCTAATTTTTAGGAGCTCTGTGCAGACCACACACATAGAACATACAGAGCCTTCATTTGAGTGGAAAATAGCTAACATTTGAACAGGTGGAAAAACACATTAATTGGCAGGATAAATTGCTGGATTAAGCTACTGCATTCAGTAGACGGATGTTTCAGTGTTGAAAAGTTATTTCCATTCCACAGCTATATTCTAGCTACAATGAAAAGAAGTCTGAGAAAAGATCATTTTACCAAAAGTCACAGCAGTACAGGGAAGATGAATATAAAAAATATCTTCTAAGCTGACTTGACAGAATTGTTGTTACCATCAAACAAACTGCAATAGTTAGAAAACTGAGCAACATCCAAATAGTTAGGTAAAAATGCAGAAAGCAATCAGCCAATTAGTTTTGTTTACATATCACTTCTATAATTAATGTCTTATTTGACTTCATACAGAAAACACATTACATGCTTGTAACTTGAGCAACTATCTTTATATTAAACATATGGATGATGGGACTATGCAGACTCTGTCAGAATCTTTTACAACTTTTGGTGACTTTTTGGCTGGAAGTAGACCTCTAAAGCACATGTTCCTAGGCACGGTTCTTGTTTGTACTCACTGTCTGAAGAATATCTAAGCAGCCTTTGAAAAACTACATGAACCTTAAATAGAAGTTTCTGACAAGAGAGTTGTAGATGCAGGTATAGATGAATCGGTGTCAGCCCTTCAAGGCAGACCCAACTGGGAAATCAAAGTTATAATCCTAATGTTAGTTTTGTTATAAGGTTTTCTCAAAATACATTTCTACCCTAGACTCAGATTTCTTTTATCTGACTGTTATCTTGGTTGCAGCACTTCCTACTGTCTGTCAAGATTATTTCTTCTGCCCATACAGTCTGCTGAAGGAAAGCAGAATGTTCAGTTTGAAGAAAAGACAACTGAGAGAAGACATGATTGTCAGGTGGGAGTACATAAAGGGAAGATGGCCAAGAACTATTTTCCATGGCCACTGAAACAGAAATAACTGGTACAAACTTTGTGATGCTGTGCATGCAATAGTGACTACTTCAGGAACCACAAATATATGTAAGGAATGTATTTTACTTTACTGTATGTGGGCATCAATATATGGATAAATAGGCTTATATGAATGGAAGTAGGACAGATATCCCATTACATAAATGTAAGTAATAGTAGTAGTAGTAGTAGTAGTAGTAGTAGTAGTAGTAGTAGTAGTAATAATAATAATAAGTAGTAGTAGTAGTAGTAGTAGTAGTAGTAGTAGTAGTTGGAAGGGACCTTGGAGGTCATCGAGTCCAACCCCTGCTCAGGCAGGAACCCTACACCATTTCGGACAAATGGTTGTTCAGTCTCTTCTTAAAAACGTCCAGTGTTGGAGCATTTACTGCTTCTGGAGGCAGGTTATTCCATTGGTTAATTGTTCTAACTGTCAGGAAGTTTCTCCTTAGTTCTAGGTTGCTTCTCTCCTTGATCAGTTTCCATCCGTTGCTTCTTGTCCTGCCTTCAGGCGCCTTGGAGAATAGCTTGACTCCCTCTTCTTTGTGGCAGCCCCTCAGATATTGGAACACTGCTATCATAACCCCCCTCATCCTTCTCTTCGTTAAACTAGTGAGAGAACACTCTTGCCAAGCATTATTTCCATCCTGCTTCTACTGTTGAAATGTTCATGTTGGGGAGGGTTCATGTTGTGCAAAGCTGGAACTTTGCACAAATCAAGGAGAGGTAAGCCAAAATCCTCACATTTCTTATGTTATGTTATGTACAGGATAATATGAAAACTATGTTGATGAGCTTTTGAATGAGTCAGCTATACTCAGGTGGAGTGATTATCAATACTATTTTGAAGGGATAATCTTGATTGTAGATATTGCAACTAATATGGAGTATTTCAAACACATCATTATGTGCTAACTAGTTTGTGACAATTTTAATTGGCCACAGAGACTGATTTTCCCAGGGCGATCTTTCACCAATGAGACTGTTCAGATCTTCCAGTGCTGTACCTATGCTCTAATCAAGTCCATCTACCCTGCTGTTGGTTGTCCTCTTTTCAACTTTCCCATTATGGACTTCTCCAAGGAGACAGGAACTTCATATTATGTGTCCAAAATATTAAATGAGAACTCTAGATTGATTTGTTCAATAATCCATTTACTTTATTTCTTGGTTATCTATGTTGGTCTAAGGAATCTTCTTCAACACCAGAGTTGAAAATACTTTACCCTGTTTCTTCAAAATCCAAATTTCATTTCCATTATAAATATATTTTACATGTGGTAAACATATACATACACACACACACACGTAGGTCTTTGGTTATTCGGGTTTTCTCCCGCATAAAATTGGAAGTGTCTTGGTGACATTTCAATGAAGTCCCATTTGTCATCTTCAGGCTGGTGTTTTCAGCTTCGAGCTTCGAGGAGCAATGTGTGGTCTTAGCTGTTTCTTCCTTTTAACTGCCAGTGGGGGTATGAACTGATTGGGTGGGAGCTTGGCTGTGTTCTGATTGGGTGGAGGTGTGTTCTGATTGGTTAGGGGCTTGGTTGTGCTCTGATTGGCTGGGGGGTTGGCTGTGCTCTGATTGGCTGGGGGGTTGGCTGTGCTCTGATTGGCTGAGGGAGTGTTCTGTTTGGGTGGGGGCTTTGTTGTGCTCAGGTTAGTCTGAGTTGCAGGGGGATTTAAGATGGTGGGCTGCCTTGCTATTTTTTGGCTTTATGTTCGTGGTCGTGCCTCATCTTCATGGTGGGTGTCAGTTTGCTTCATGTATGGATTGGAGGGGTTTAAAGTGGCTAATGATGCAGCTGTGGTCTGGCTTCTGGTTTGTAGTCATGCCTCATCATCGGTGTGGCTTTGGGTTTGCTTTTTGCGTGGATGTGTGGTGGTGACATCCTGTATGATTTTTGTGAGTGTGGGTCTGGTGTCATTTTTTGTGTTAGGGAGTCGTTTGTCAATAAGGGCGAGTTTCCAAATGGCTGGCAGGCGGGAGGTATCATCTCGCTTGTTCATGCTGTGTGGGCGTTTTTCTATCTCGATGGCTTCTCTGATTATTCTGTTATTAAAATGTTCACTTTTGGCAATGGTTCTGGTATTTTTAAAGTCAATTTCATGTCCTGTGGCTTTAAGGTGTTGGACCAGGGAAGCTGTTGGTTCCTCTTTTTTGACTGAGCACAGCCAAGCCCCTAACCAATCAGAACACACCTCCACCCAATCAGAACACAGCCAAGCTCCCACCCAATCAGTTCATACCCCCACTAGCAGTTAAAAGGAAGAAACAGCTAAGACCACACATTGCTGCTCGAAGCACGAAGCCGAAAACACCAGCCTGAAGATGACGAATGGGACTTCGTCGAAACGTCACCAAGACACTTCCAATTTTACGCAGGAGAAAACCCGAATAACCGAAGACCTACATACAAACACCCGCAAAAACCTCAGAAAACACACACACACATCTATCTATCTATCTATCTATCTATCTATCTATCTATCTATCTATCTATCTATCTATCTATCTATCTATCTATCTATCTTCTGTTCAATCATATCCAATTCCTGAGGACTGCATAGACATATTCCTGCAGGGGTTTTTTTTACAATATTTTTTAAATGACTTGCCATTTTTTTTATTGTTTTTCTGAAGTAAATGAATTTATATGGGATAAGATAAAGAAATAACCTTGGAAACGGTATGGAAGGATTTGCCCCATGCAGGCCTACTGGCTCTAGCCTTTGGACGATGTGCATGGAAATGTTTTCACCTTGATCACAGATTAACTTAATGATATGGATTGGTATTACTTACACAGCTGATTATTTTGATCACATGTAACAAATAACAAGCCCACCTTTAAATATATATACCCGGTATATATAATATAAAATTATAAATTATATAATTATAAATTATATATATAATATAAATTAAATATATAAATGAAATTTCATTTTAATGTATGCCAATTAGTATACATTCAAAGTGACAATAAAATTATTATTCTATGTCGTTTAAATACATTATAGAATTTGAAAATATGTCTTCCTCATATATTCATTGCAACAGTCTTATATCCATACCCCTACTTAAAGTAGTTAGCCTTGTCACCAGCAGAAATCAGATCTCCATTTCAGGTACAAGAATGCAATCCAGTGGGACACCCCCACACCAAGTAAATGACTGCACACATTCCTTAAAAGTATTTTTTAAAAGGTAAAGGAGTCCCTGCGGATTTTACTCCGCTAATCGTAGCCAACTATAGGGGACGGTGCTCATCTCCATTTCAAGACCATTGAGCCAGTGTTGTTTGAAGATATTACCATGGTTCAAGTAGCCAACATGACTTCACAAAGCAGTTATCTTTCCACCAAATAGATGCCTATTTATCTATTTGCATTTGTATGCTTTCAAACTGCTAGGTTGGCAGGAGCTGGGATACCAATGGGAGCTTGCCCCATCATGTAGAGTTCAGATCTTGAATCTGGACTGCTGACTTTCTAGCCAACAAACCCAGCGTCTTAACTGCACCACCCTCCTTAAAACTATATATCTGCTTTAAATGATAGCTTAGCTTGGTTTATAAAAATTTTCTACAAGAACCCATTTTTCAAGGGATGTTGTTAGTTGCCCTGAATTATAGCAGAGAAGGGTAGAAATATACATGAAACAGATAGGAAGAATTTTACTTACATGAATCCAATCCTTCCACCATACAGGAACTGAAGATAAAGAATGGAAAAAGTATCCCATGACTGATCAAGGCAAGCAACGATGTTGTGGTGCTCTTTGCTCCTACCATTCCATGGCACATCTTTTAGATACCAAAAGTTTTTAATGTTTAAAGTCAGATGGTGAGTCCAATTTTTACCTTCAACAAAAAGAGAAAAATAAAGCTTAGATAAAACATCCATAGTACAGAAAAGAAAAAGAACTGAGTATTTTGAACCTATGACAGTGGATATATTCCTTCAACAAGACATAAGTAATATTTCAAAGAAACACAAAACAACTAGAAATTCACACACACAAAAAGAATAACTATCTTGTCTGAATGTATTAGCACTCAGATAGATTGTACATAAACACTTTCAAAATGGAACTTGGAAGACTGTTTTTGTTTTAAAGAAGCAAATAATTGTAACAAACCTGCCTTGTCTCGTCTTTCCTGAACCAATTTTGTTTCCGTCTTTTTTTAAAAAAGGTTCAACTAGATAATTAGGATTAAAACATTAAAATCCTTAATAAACTACCTAGAAAAAAGACAAAAGACTGATGGCAAAGCACTCAAGAGAAAGAAATGTGCATATATACGCCACACAGTTGAAATGACTATATACAAAATCTAGCCAGAATAATAATCAAGCTTAAATATCAAAACATCACAAACATGAATTGCAAAAGGCTAAAACTATTTAAACTCCAGGAAGTGACATCATTTCTTCTTGTCTAATGATAATTAGATACAAGCCAAAGGTATATGTCACCTTCTATATTCAACAAAGTCCTAGAGCAGTATTTCTTAACTTGGGGAACTTTCTGGCTGAGGACTTCTGGGAGTTGAAGTGCACTTATCTTAAAGTTGCAAAAGTTGAGAAACCCTGTCCTAGAGTAAAGAACCTCTGGTAGTCAATCATGTATTTCATACAACATAAGTAATTCTATGATGACTTCACATCTTTTGACAATCAAAATTGGTATGTCAAATTAGAAATTAACTTTCTTAATTATTATATATGCATATTGGTATTCTTTCAAATGCTATATTGTAAAAAGACAATCTCTGAGGAGAGGACCTGCTGGAGCGTAAGAGCAAGAGATGCCAACTGCTAGTCAGACTTGACTGATGACATTAAACTCAAGGGAGACTAGGCAACAGGAAAAGAAAAGACATTTTATTTTGCTTGTGGAACATTAAATTTAGATTCATTTTTTCTTTTTTTTAAGAATGAGGAATATAAAATCAAAGACAAGTTAAAGCTAATGATCCATTCAAACCAGGCAATGGGGATATTTTTCCTCAAAAAAATCATTATAATTCTGATATAATTGACAGGCAGATAATTTCTGTCTCTGTGGAAAGAAAACAGGGAAAAGGATAGGAATTTAGGGAGTTGATTTTTTTTCCACAATAAAAGGAAGAAAGCTAAGAATCTACAGCAAACCTAGAGCCTCTTGCCTGATGGGATTTCTCATCTCCACTGTGAATGTTGGTCAAGAATTAAATAGCTCTTTTAAAAAGGCACAATATTTCAGAATTTGCTCAGTATGGTTTTCCCCTTTCACATATACTAATAAATCATGATTTGGCACATATTTTCATAGACTGAATTCCATGGGAACCACAGTGGGGGAGGAACTCTGTCTTCATGCTTTGGGTTTGGCTGGCCAGTTTCAAAAAAAGAAGCAAATTTTTTATAATCCCCAACACCAATTACGTAGAAGCAAAAAAGGAACTATAGATAATAACAAAACTTTTGAAAGTCTTTCCATGTAATATTATGTTTGTTTCAATTCTAAAAAAAAGGTTTTCATGGGTGTTTCACAACTATGTGTTTCACATCCTTCTCAACAGAATTCTTTTTATGTTCTGAGTATGTGAATCTGATTTGAGAATTTTTATGCCACAGTATACATATCTACTTTTTCAGAAATAAGTAAATATTATCATGTACTGTTCTAAACAACAAATAATATGAAGTAGTATGTTGATAAATTGGGGATCACAAGCAAACTTGAGAAAGGTTATAAATTTATTTGGAATTGCTACCAGAATTTTCTTATATCCTGCATAGATATGCAGAGCATGTTCTGACAGGGCTTTGGGTGTGCCTATGCAAAACCAGATTGCAACCAGAATTTACCATGGTGCCTGGATAAAGAAGCAGTAGCATTACCGTATCAAAGCACCTCTTGTTTTATCTTGACTTAACTAGCAAAGTGAGCAGCAAACACACAATGAGCATCTAGCTATTTATCAAAATCATTGATAGTAACGTTGTAAGATGGTGATTTCCAATCGGGCATCTAATATATAGTGATTTTCTTTTTTGTACAGCTATAGAAGTGAAGTTCAGTAATACAGTACTACCATGCTTCCCGAAATTAAGACTTGGCCGGCAGAAACGGCCCAAAAAGCCATGCGGCATCCTGCCGTGAGCAGCAGACATGGGCCAAAGCACTATGCAGCTTCTTGCTGCAAGCAGTAGAAATGACCCAAAGAGCCACAAAGCGTCCTGCCGGGAGGAGTGGAAATGGCACAAAGCACCATGCAGCGTCCTGCTGAGAGTAGCAGCAATGGCCCGAAGCGCTATGCAACCTCCTGCGAGCCACATGGCTTGACAAGTGTCGAGGAGTGGAAGGCCTGGCTGTGAGGGTCCTACCGGTAAGATAAGTGGGTGTGGGGCGTGTGGGGCAGGTTCACCCCCCTACCCTGCCCTAGCTTGATTTTTAGGCATGCGCCTTGCGCCAAAACTAGGGCTTATTTTTGGAGTACCACTTATATTAGGCCAACCCCCAAAAATCAAGCTAGGGCTTACTTTTTGGCTGAGTCTTACTTTCAGGGAAACACGGTAATATTGGTGAAGTTCAATGTCCTTATTCATTATTTTAGATTTCTAACTTTTAAAAAAATAAAAAAAGGTTTAGGTCATAGAAGAAAAGTTGAATATAATTACGCTACCAGAAGTGTTAATAAAAGTAATCTTATGTCAAGAAATTATGATGAGAATTATATGTCTTTTTGGATTCACAAGAGTACTTTTTACTGTGGAGGAACATTTTGTGTTATTTATCAGAAAAGTCTGTTCAGTTGGAATCTGACGTCAAGCATACTAAATCAACCTCTACAAACAAATCATGGAGTCTTAGATAACAAACCTCACAGGGTTGTGGTATTTTGTTCTTCATTCCAAGAAGAGATTAAATGAAGAAACAAAATGTTAAACATTAAGAGCACCATTTCAAAATCACATCTTGCTACTTATCAAGTTGCATATAGAATCATGTGCTACAAAAGTCCTACCAGAATATTTGACAGCTAGATTTTTAGGAAGGATATTTGATTTGCCAAGGTGACCAGTTTATCATAACTACTAAACTCCCTTCATCAATGAACAGTTACCAAAAAAGTAGACGTATTGTACTGATTCATACAAGAATATGAGTCTATAATTGAGTTCAGACATCCATCCCTGACCTCATAAAATATTGTCCTGGAGGCAAGGTCATAGTCACAATCTTCTTTGTTCCATTCCCCTAAACATGAGTACAGTGTTATTGGCTGTATTATGCCAAAGTTCCCAACTGTTTTTATTCTTTCTTAATGTCACTTAAATCAAAGTAATAGTCTTATCCTGGTTTTGTCTGCACACTGCAGAAGTCTGAATTAGACTTGTGATCCTTTTCAACTTGCTAATTACACTAAAACCAAGTTTCCTAACTTGGATGAATAGAACTTCATAAAATTTCATGTTTCTACATGAAAATATACCTAAAAGAGGAGAAAGAAAAAAATGGAGCTATTTCATAGGTTCTGTTTTATAATCTTTAATAATAAAAGATCAAACTGTATACCTTCAATAAATTATATTTATTTAAATACTAACTATCTGAAGCTTGAAGTTAGCATGCATATAAAAGCTGTGACAAGTGAGAGGAAACCAGTGATTCATAGGCTACAGCCTATATAAACATATGTCAGCTATCAAGAAACTAGCCAAATGTCAACTTGGATCTCAGGAAGAAAAAGCCTCTCTCCCCTTGTTCTCCCCTCCACACATACAAACAAATGTGTTGGGTTAAAATTTCATTCTTTAATCCAGTCAAATTGTGTCTGAGAATCTTCTGCCAAGTACTGAATAATGTCTGAAGAGCTGCAGTTTGCTGCTGAACTCTGGCAGAAAGTGTGATGGTTCAAGCTGTAAAATAACCTTGATTATACTGAGATAGATAGATAGATAGATAGATAGATAGATAGATAGATAGATAGATAGATAGATAGATAGATAGATAGATAGATAAAAAGAAAGAAGATTTCTTTCTCCCATATTTGGGCCGACAGGGTGCATCAAAAAACACTCAAGGTAAAATATATTCTCTCTCTCTCTCTCTCTCTCTCTCTCTCTCTCTCTCTCTCTCTATATATATATATATATATATATATATATATATATATATATATATCATAGATAATTTGGTAATATATAAATAATATAAACAGTAGTATAACATATGAGGAGGGTAATCAGGTGGTAAAATGTGACCTAAGGCAACTGATCAATGGATCAACCAACTCTTTGTATAGGAGAAAAATCAGATTCTAATACAAGTTTGTTCAGAATTCTGGATTATACTAATTATGTCAAGTATATTTAACAAAAATGCACTGAAACTTCACAACAACTGCTTGTACAAAATAAGATTATAACTACAGTCATTTTAGCATATTCAAGAGGCAAAAACCTTGAAGTAGGCTAATGAAAGAAAGACTTGTTTAAACCAGACTGCTTTCTAGTTGTTTGTTTTAGCAGTTTGATCAACTGAAATAAAGTTTCCTAAAAATGGGAATGTAGAACTTCTGCTGTTAATTATTCCTGTACGATATACTTCTATGTGTTTATATCTTTTATAAAATCTGAGGCGACTTATCTTGCACTTCTTTTGTAAGCCTCAACAAAGAATGTCTAGTTTGGGAAGAGTAATAGAAGAAATAAGCAATAAAAGGGAAAGAAAGCCTGCATCTAAAAAGTTAAATTTATTTATTAAATGTACCAATCATTTTTCACTGTTAGAAGTAACCCAGAGCTAGATATAAAACACAATAAAATAATAGAACCAAATAAAAGAGTCTTTGGAGGTCATCCCAAACTTACATGAATCAAAACCAGTCATAACTGAGTAGAGAGTATGTTCCACAATTATGAGTGTTACTTCACTTGATGCTATTAGTGAAGAAGGTGAAATGAAACTTGCTACACTGGAAGAACCTAAGTACAAAAGCTTTTTGAAATCTTGCTGGGAAAGGTGAATAGATGATAGGGAGGCTAGGCTTGAGTCAGCAGTTAGGCATATAAAATAGTATAGGTAGTACTCAACTTATGACCACAATTGAGCCCAAAATTTATGTTGCTAAGTGAGAATTTTTTAAAGTGAGTTTTGCCCCATTTTACGACTTTTCTTGCCACAGTTGGTAAGTGAACCACTGCAGTTGTTAAATTAATAACACAATTGTTAAATGAATCTGGTTTCTCCATTGACTTTGCTTGTCAGAAGGTCATAAAAGGTGATCACATGACCCTGGGACACTGCAACTATCACAGAGCTCCCCAACCTTTCCGGGTTGGCAATTCCAGAGGGAAAGGAAGGAGCAGGGAAATCTATGCTGGTGTCCGCACGCATGTGCAAACTGGCCGCTAGCACCCCTGCACATGCGCAAACAAGCCTGCTAGCACCCATGTGGCGGCACTAACATAAATGTGGAGGGTGCATCCACACGTGCGCACACTCCCCAGCCATTCCTGCAGTCTGATGGCCAACAGACCACAGATGGTACCAGACCGCGGCCCACAAGTTGGGGACCTCTGAACTATCATAAATGTGAGTCAATTGCTAAGCATCCAAATTTTGATCATGTGACCATGGGTGTGCTGCAACGGTCATAAATGTGAAAAATGGTCATAAGTCGTTTTTTTCAGTGCTGTTCTAACTTCTAGCGGTCACTAAATTAACTGTTGTTAAGTCGAGGACTACCTATATCACTTGATATTTGTGGAGAACAACTATAGACTGTTTAGGTATCAGCATTAAGTTTCAAAGGTGGTAAGATCTGATCAGATACTTGATATTTTTCAAATAGAAAACAGTATTTCTCCAATCTGCAATTAAGTACTTTTAAGGCAGTTTTCACTACCCGGCATTATGACCTTATGAATGAGCTGAATCAAGTCAGGCAATATGTTTGTTGTGTTGAAGAAGCCTGCTTTACATTATTACTTATCCTACGCTCAGAACTGGTAGCTTGATGTCATCCACATATTTTGGACTATCTGCCATACAGTCCAGACAAGGATACTGGGACTATTACTTCAAAATATTTGTTTGGCATGAGGCTGGGCAAGGCTGACCTAGTCATCCATAGGTTAGTACAACTGCAACTGCCTTAAGATGAAAAGGACTCCCCCCCCCCCCTCCTCATTTGGAAGAAAATGTGACATACTTTCTGAACCAAGCAATAAAAAGTAGGCACTGATCAAAAATGTTGACCTTGGCCAACACAATAAATGATAGAAGTCAAGCAACAGGGCTTAAATAGGCTTTTAAGATCATGAGTTCCTATGGCCAAGTACAGTGGGTCACTTTAACATTTGCCTCCTATTGTTCCAAAGTACAAAAATCACAGTCACGGCTATAACAGCCAGTAAGAGTCCCTTTGAAAACGTTGTCTTCTTCCAAGTGATCCCAGGGATTTCTTTTAAGTAGCAAGAGAAAAGCAAACTTTTTTGTTTAGAAACATTAATGCTTTCTACAGGCAAAGTCATAGAAAGAAGGTACAGTTCACCAGCTTTCTCTGTTACTCAGTACTCAAGAATGCACTGTGGTTTCTTGATAGCAAATAATTTTGGAAAAATGAATTTAACAAAGTACAGGAAATATTTACTAAACTATATTATGAACTTTATGGAATGTTTGTCAGTGTAGGTAATGTTTGACATTTTGAAGGGGGAAATAAAAAGTATTTCAATTAATACAAATCCCACAATTTTATTTTGGGGCAAAAAATGTTGCTGGAGTCAGAAAAGATCTAGAATTCAAAAATTCCTCTAGGAGGAATTTGATCAACAAACATTTTAGTAATCCTCTACCTAAATTAAAGTGGCTGCTCATAGACAAATTTTACCTGGCTGATTTCAAAGGCTGGGTTGGATCATAAATCATATGATGGGCTGTATTCAATTGCTTTAGACTGAGGAAGGCAACCTACTATCTCCAGGCTTCATTTTAAAGAGGAAAAGCAATAAAAAACTATAATGTAAAATAGACATGCTGAACTCAAAAATAATAATAAAAGAATCCCTCCCAGGCATTTGGGTTGTGCATATTTTCAAGTGCAAGTCAAAGTTGCACACATCTACAAATTTTTTAGAAGCCATTTTGTTTGCAATATTTTAAATTACAGTGTGGATTTTACAGTACCGGTGCTCCTCAACTTACAACTAGTTGCTTAGTGAGTATTCAAAGTAATTGCAGACTCCTAAAAGATACTTGTGACCCAGATTCAAACATTCAAATTTCTGATGGCTGCCCCGTCATACGACTGCATTTTGGGCACTTGGCAACAAGCCCACATTTATGACCATTTGCAGCTTCCTCTGGTCATGTCACCTCAATTTACCTTTTTTTGCCAGAAACCAGTATTTATTTCCAGTTTACAGTGAAAACCACTTGTTGCTTTGCTTAATATCCATGGCATTTGCTTAACAACTATGGCAGTGATGGCGAACCTTTTAGAGACCGAGTGCCCAAACTGCAACCCAAAACCCACTTATGCATCGTCGGGTGTCGGGTGGGTGTGGCCCATTGGGTGGGCAGGGCTGCGGTGGTAACAGCAGACTGGGTGGGACTAAAAAGTTAAATCAATCAATTCCAACTTAGCAAGATCTTTTTTTTTCCACAAGAAGTTGAAATTGACTGATCGAACCTTTTTTTTTGTACATAGCAGCGGAGGCCTAAAACAAAAAGGTTTTATAAGACCCAGCTGAAGGCCTAGAACTGGGGCGACGGCACGCATGACCACAGAGAGGGCTCTGAGTGCCGCTTCTGGCACCCGTGCCCTAGGTTTGCCACCACTGAACTATGGTATTCACTTAATGACTGCAGCAGTAGCTTAACATCCACTGCAATAATGTTGTAAAATAACAATGAGTGGAAATTTAGCTTCCCGCTAAGGAATTAGTTGGCTTTGTACAATAGCAGGTAGACAGCATGCAAAAGGGAAGATTTTCAATTAAAAATAATATGTTAGAAGTCAGGATCTAATAATCACTGAACTCTTGGAAAATGCAAAATACATTGCAAGCAGCTCCTCTGTTCACAATTTTGGTATTCTTAAATACACATTAATAATTTGAGACATATTAGCAATTTCTGCCCACATTGCCACTCACAGACTCATACTGGCAGGACATGTGGGACCAGGAGGCAGCAGCAGAGGAATCAGCACAGAGCAAGAAAAACATCTGCTGGTTTTACTAAAAATACTATATGATTTGCACTAAATACACAATGACAATTGACGTTTAGATGAGATCCTGCCCCATCATTTAGACAGAAAATGAACAGTTTAGATACCTCATCCACCTACTCCTGCCATGTGATATCACAGCATCTCAAAATAGACCAACCAGAAACAAATCAACATCCAACAGTATTTCTCTCTTAAAACCCCAACTTCTCTTGGTTCCATGTTTGCAAGGCTTTGTGGAATTGATTTTTAAACCATTACTAATATTAGTTTCTATTTCCTGGATGACAAAAAAGGCATTCACTCATTCATTCATTCATTCCATTATAGTCATATGTCTGCCCAATAACCAGACTTTTAAGAGATCAAGCATCTATTAGGATAACAGGTACTGGTGCTTTTAAGGCCAGCCTGATGCCTGGGATCAATAGTCAGTTAACTGTCTTTGATAATGTAGGAACAGTGGGATAATATGAACTTTTGTTCCTTAAGCTGAACAAGGAAATTGGCAAATAAGCTTTGTGCCCTGATATATATCCAAAGATATTTAGGTATTACATATTAGGAAGAAATGCACAATCCCGAGTTAGGTAACTTTGATTGATACCACCCTATCAGACTATGTCAGAGTCAGAAACATATTCTACCTTTCTCAGAACTAGCAAGTCAGCAAAAATGGACACACGCTTTCCCCATCAATTCCATAATGCCTCCAATATGTATTCATTCTAGATTGAAAGCTGAAAATCTGGTTATGATTCTGAATAAGATATAAGATATTTACACTAATCTAGAAAATATATAATCTCTAGAATCAAAGAAACATACTAAGATGCTAAATAATATCTTATATTTATCAAGAATAACTTTACAGGTAGTCCTCGAGTTACAACCACAATTGAGCCCAAAATTTGTGTTGTTAAGTGAAACATTTGTTAAGTGAGCTTTGCCCCATTTTTTGACCTTTTTTGCCATAGCTGTTAAGTGAATCATTGAAGTTGTTAATATTGTTATTAAGTGAATCTGGCTTCCCCATTGACTTTGCTTGTCAGAGATCACAAAAGCTGGTCACATGACCCCTGGTTCCTCAACTGTCATAAATATGAACCAGTTGCCAAGCAACCAAATTTTGATCATGTGACCAAAGAGATGCTGCATGTGAAATGTGAAAAATGGTCATAAGTCACATTTTTCAGTCCTATTGTAACTCTGAACGGTCACTAAATGAACCATTGTAAGTTGAGGTCTACCTATAGTTTTACCGTACTCTCCATTCAAGCTTTTGTGTATTTAAATGCTACAAATTATTTAAGAAAAAAATCATCTTGTATAATTCTTTGTTTTTAGCCTCTTCTTTGCATATCTAAACATATACTTTCAGCATAAGAGTTCAGAACAATAATTCAAGTTTATCTACACCAGAAAAGAAGACAAAATTAGCTATGTTGGATTGCTGTAATGGTCTATGACCAAATAAAAATTGATTGATTGGTGGGTTTGCTGTAAATTAAAATCTTTAAGTTATGCTCTATTTTATATATAAAACCATAAAATTTTCTTAACAGAACATAGACTTGCTTGGCCACTGCCTCTTTCCAGAACATTTTTTAACTTCTCAATTTAGCTTACAGACCTAGTATTTCTTTGTAGTCTTCCATCCAAAAACTACCCAGCCCAGCCCCGCTTAGTTGGCTGAACTCAAACAAGGACAGCAGGGTGCTGGGCTACATAGCCATTGTTCTCATTTAAAGTAGCTGATTCATCTATAATCAAGAAAACTATGGCTTAAAGAGCTTGTCTTCAGGCTAAGGTGAGTTTCCTTTAAAATAATCTGTTTCCTTTAAAATAATCAGATTTAAATTACAACATGCTTCCCAGTCTACCACAGCAGATTTACAAACTGTGTGAAGAACGAATACTGGAGCGGCAACATCCATCCTTTCAATAATATCTCCCCTGCTAGGTACGATCCTGGTGACACTGGATCATTAGTTCTGTATTCCAAATCTGTATTCCAATTTAGATTTCCAAAAAGAAACTGCAGGTACTCACAATTTCATTTGAGTAGATCTCAAATGATCATCCAGATCAGAAAAATCAATTTGTCATCAGTATCTTTACAGCTTTAACAAAATAATGGTCCTCTAAATCACGGGTGTCAAACTCGGTCATGTCATGTGACATATCGTGATGTATGACTTTTTTGCCTTTGCGGAGCTCAAGTGGGCGTGGCCTACATGTGACGCATCTGGCCCGTGGGCCACCAGTTTGACACCCCTGCTCTAAATCATTAGGCATGGAAATCTGTTAATCATTTGGTTGATGAGGTATACTCCATATGTCATAGTAGGTTTGAGCCAAATTTGAAGTACAGACTTAAAATATTTAATGGATGTGATCAAAGGAACATGAAACAATCAAAAGTAAAGATTAATGAAACATTTTCTGATTAAACTTCCATAGATCTTCAAATATATATGAGCTAAAAATAAAAGACAGAAGCTTTAGGTATTTATACAATATAACGGGATATGAGTAAAATGAAATATATATTCTAAGACAGTGTTTCCCAAACTTGACAATTTTAAGGCATGAGGACTTCAACTCTGGCTGTGGAATTCTGGGAGTTGAAGTCCTCATGCCTTAAAATTGTCAAGTTTGGGAAACACTGTTCTAAGATACAATTATCTGGGATTACATATACAGAAAAGCACCAAATGTGACTATGCACACACATGCTATTTTTATATTTGATTATAACTGCCTCCCTATACATACCACCTCCCTCCTGCCTCATGGTCTTCAAAACTGAATAGGTTCATTTGAGAAATAACATATGTACTTCTAATCTCAATGTCCCACTAAGGAGAATTACAGCAGGTAATCATACTTCCCACATTATCTTAGCTATTCAGTTTCTTATTTCAGCATTCCTCATAATTAGCTACAAAAAAATCTAAGCAGGGAAAGAATAGTTTTCAATTATAAAGATGCAAGGTAACATTAAAGCGCTTACATTTGCATACCTGGGCTGTGGGACATTAATTCACTGGAAACAGCAACTCACTCACTTCAGCTGGCAAGTGAAGGGATAGTAATTTATCCTTTCACCTTAGAACAATGATGGCAAACCTTTTAGAGACCAAGTGCCCAAAACCCACTTATTTTATCTCTGGGTGCCAGGTGGGCGTGGCCCACTGGGTGGGCGTAGCTGTGGTCATGGCAGACTGGGTGTGGCCAAGGTGGACGTGGTCACCTCGATGTTGCTTGTAGGGAGGAACGCCTGTGGGGGCAGGGTTGGGGGAGATCCAGGGGGTCTCTAGCAGGTGGGGTGGTGGGCAGGAGGTTTGTCCTGCGGGGCAAGACGAGGCAAGGTGAGGTAGGGTGGGGGTGCCATTGTCGGAGGGCAAGGTGAGGCAGGGGCCGGGATGGCTGCTGCCTGACACCATTGGCCCCCACACACAGAGGCCAGTGAGTGTATGGGGGCCGACAGTGTCTGTCAGCAGCCACAGCCCCACACTGGGGCTCCGCAGCCCACCGCCAGTAGTTCAGAGAAGCCACTTCTGAGCTGGAAGGCCAGCCAACAGCTGAGGCGATGCAGTGGGTCGTATCCAGGAAAAGGAGAGCTTGCGCGGCCAAGAGGTATGGGACGGGGGAGGGAAACCAACCATGCTGGGATGCATCTGGGCATTGGGATCTCGGCGAGTTAGTGGGCAGCTGGTTGAAGAAAGACGGTTGCCATCTCTGGGGCATGGTGCGTGTGCCCACAGAGAGGGCTTTGAGTGCCACCTCTGGCACGCATGCCATAGGTTCGCCACCACTGCCTTAGAATGTTCACATTTCTTGCAATCAACAACAATGCTTATACCAACTCAAGTAATTTCTTCAACACTTTTTAATTTACTGCCCAAACTGGTAATCTGATATGAAAGCTGCAATATATACACTATCATTTAATCAAAATTAAATGTAATGTCTTCCATAAGCAGCACCAAGCCAACAAACAGAAACCAGTCAGGTGTCATCTGAGGCCAAGTTGAAAATAAAAGTGAGCTAGTATGCTCTTTTTAGCATTGCTCCTGAATTCCCACCTCCTCACCATAAGCTAACTTTGCTGACAGAACCATATTAGGAAGTCTTTCCGTAGTGAACAAAACTTATTTACCAACTCATCACAGAAACAACAGATCCACCAGATTATTCCAGAATAAGAACCCAAATACAGAATCTGAACAATCTTGTATGTATTTACAAATAAAAATATAGCTACTTTTCTCATTCTTCAAATGATGTAGTCTACACAAATACTGATAACACGAGCATTGCAGCTCTTTTAATATTCCATGCTGTTAAAAAAATGCCACAGTGAAAAACTAAAGTATTTTCATAATCTTGTGAAATTTCAAATTCAAGTTATTTTTTTAAAATTCTACTATGTATATCTATACAGTTATTTGTCCAGTTATTCCTTGAAACAAATATCCAAGGTAATTTGTTTCAAGGAACTACCGTATCAAGTTTATAATTAACACTTTCCCAATAAAAGTGTACCTAT
This sequence comes from Crotalus tigris, assembly GCF_016545835.1. Classification (NCBI taxonomy): domain Eukaryota; kingdom Metazoa; phylum Chordata; class Lepidosauria; order Squamata; family Viperidae; genus Crotalus; species Crotalus tigris. The sequence goes on from NW_024100464.1 coordinate 105,178, forward strand.
ATTTTCATTAGAAAAATATTCAGTCTGTTCCTTTGAATCTTCTCTGCGTAGAATATGTATATACAAAAAGAAGCAACTTGTTGAAAGATCCAAAAATTAAAATCTGAATTGCCACATGACAGACTTACAGAGAAAAGTGAAATTATTGCTTTGCAGTATTACCCTGCATCAACTATCCAAATTTACATGCTATATCAGCCAACATGCACTAGAATTTCAGAATTCTGTAGTTAGTCTTCTCTCTTGTAAGGATTTTGGTGTAACTCTATTTCATGCATCCTGAGAAAAAAGTATAATGCCTGATGTAGAAAAAAAGTGACGTTTAAAATTCCCAGTAAGCCACAAAACTCACTAGATATTCTTGGGCAAATTGCAAAGTTAAATGAATTTACAATTTAGGATTTAATTTACTTTAAAAGCACATATATTACACTCTGAAATATTAAGACGTGTTGATGTAACAACATTGCAATCTGTCAAATTAAACTGCAAGGACAGAAGCAATAATGACTTTCTAGGCAATACAAAAATTTAAAATTGGAAAAACCTAATAAATTGTTAAGATATAAAAGAAATGGAATTATTTGTCAATTTACAATGCAACCAATCCCAGAGGTATACAGTTCAGTAATATACAAAATAAAAATTGTTTGTTGTTCGTCCATCGATTTCGATGAAGACCTTGACATCTTGTGGGTTATGGGCCATCAACGATGTGTCCGTAGGTGGCTAATAAGACTGATGTTAGCACGGAATGTTCTGCCACATACTGAACAAAGAAATGTAGACACTGTTAATTCAGCATTTGCAACTCTGGCGTTGCGGAGTGCTCGCTTTTCTTGTGCCAAGATTGTCCTTCTGTGTTCATATGTCTGGCAACCCTGGTATACCAAGGTGCGCCATGTCGGTCGATCATGCACCAGAAGTTCCCAAGAGATGGTGTTAATATCCAGGGACTTAAGAGAAGCTTTTAACGTTTCTTTGTATCGCTTATTTTGTCCCCCGTGTGATCGCTTTCCTTGAGACAGCTCACCATAGAAGAGCTGTTTAGGGATGCGATGATCTGGCATCCTTACAACATGGCCCACCCAGCGCAGCTGGGCTTTCATCAACAGAGTGTAAACTGATGATAGACCTGCTCTGGAGAGGACATCTGTGTCTGGTATCTTATCCTGCCACCGGATCCTCAGAATTCTACGAAGGCAAGTCATGTGGAAGTAGTTCAGTTGCCTAACATGCCTCCTGTACACTGTCCAGGTCTCACTAGCATACAATAGGGTAGTTAGCACTGCTGCCTGGTAAACTTTAAGCTTGGTAGCAAGACTTATTCCACGGCGGTCCCACACGTTAGTCCGCAATCTGCCAAATGCAGAACTTGCCTTGATGTCAATTGTCACTGCATGGGAGAGGGTACTACCAAGATATGTAAATTGGTCCACTGCTTGCAGTTTTTGTCCCTTTACTGTGATGGTAGGCTCTTGATATTGGGCTTTTGGAGCTGGCTGGTACATCACTTCAGTTTTCTTCATGTTGATGAAGAGGCCAAAGTTGTCACAAGCGGCTGCGAATTTGTCCATGCTGGCTTGCATTTCCTGCTCCGATCCTGCATTAAGGGCACAGTCATCAGCAAAGAGGAGATCTCGTAGCACAGTCTCCTTTACCTTGGTGACAGCCTGAAGTCTTCGCAGGTTGAACAGTTTCTCATCGGTTCTGTACCTCAAATTAACTCCCACTGAGCTGTTCTGAAAGACGTCTGACAGCATGGCTGAGAACATCATGCTGAACAGGGTTGGTGCCAGCACGCAGCCTTGCTTAACGCCATTAGTAACAGGGAAGGCCTCTGAGGCTCCACCGTTACTCAGAACATGAGCCGCCATGCCATCATGGAACTGTCATACCATCAGAATAAACCTGTCAGAGCACCCAAACTTCGACATAATGCGCCATAGTCCTTCCCGACTAACTGTGTCAAAAGCCTTAGTGAGATCCACGAAGGTGGTATATAGTTCACGATTCTGCTCCTGACATATCTCCTGGAGCTGTCGAGTTGCAAATATCATGTCTACTGTGCCACGCTCTTTGCGGAAACCACACTGTGTCTCAGGTAGTATACCCTGTTCCAGATGGTCAATCAGGCGATTTAGCAACACTCGTGCAAAGATCTTGCCTGCAACAGAGAGAAGTGATATTCCTCTATAATTATTGCAGACTTGTCGATTTCCTTTCCTCTTGTAGAGGTGCACAATGGACGCATCTTTCAGTTCCTGAGGAATGGAACCTTGTTTCCAGAAAGATCGAAACAACTGCGTAAGTTTTTCAACAAGCACATCACCACCAGCCTTATAGACTTCCGCTGGGATTGCATCAGATCCTGCCGCCTTACCACTGGAACATTGATTGATGGCCTGTGAGGTTTCAGCCTCTGATGGTAGGGCATCCAGGCTATAGTTCATATCTACCTGGGGTATCCTGTCAATCGCCTCATTATTGATGGTGGATGGGCTGTTCAGCACAGAGTGGAAATGCTCAGCCCAAAATAAAAATTCATAATCATAAAACCCCAAAAGGTAAGGGGCATTGTCTTACCTGAACGCCTTTTCTCAGCATGATGATGTAGAATCCACTGGATGGGTAATTTCAGCCTTCCTGCTCAGATGAGACTAGGTCAGAACTTTGGCCATGCCTCCCTCTGGGTGTGTCTTCCCAGTTTTGATGAGGCGAAGCATCCCTGATGAAGTCCAGTGCAATGGCTCCAATCATCGTGACACCTGCCTAGACTGCCCTAACGGGAGGGTGTGGATTCTACATCATCATGCTGAGAAAAGGCGTTCAAGTAAGACAACGCCCCTTCTCCAGCATGATGAGTGTAGAATCCACCGGATGGGACATACCAAAGTCGCTCATGTCCCTACAGGTGGAAAAGTCTAGGCATGTGTCCCCTGAGAAGAAACAACCTGTTGTAGGACCTGCCTACCAAACGCGGCGTCCGCCACTGCAAACCTATCTATCCTATAATGCCTGACAAATGCTGAAGGGGAGGACCACGTCGCTGCCCTACAAATCTCCTCGACCGAAGCCTGTGTGGACCAAGCAGCAGACACAGCTCCACTGCGCGTCGAGTGAGCTGTAATGTGTGCAGGAACTGGAAGAAAGTGAGAAAGATAGGCCTGAGCAATGCATGCCCTTATCCACCTATCTATGGTCGAAGATGAAATCTTCTGACCCATGGCGGAGGGTTGAAAGGACACGAACAAGGCCTGCGACTTGCGAAAGGCCAAGGTTCGCTTGACTTAGTGACACAGAGCCCTGCGTATGTCCAATTTATGCCAATGTCGTTCTAGACTGTGTGAAGGATTCGGACAGAAATTTGGAAGAACTAAGTCTTGGGACCTGTGAAATAAGGTATTAACCTTCGGAATGAAAGAAGGGTCCAATCTGAGGACTACCCTGTCCTCTAAGAATGTACACAAATCACTCCTTACTGAAAGCGTGGCCAATTCCGATATCCTTCTAGCCAATGTTATGGCTACTAGGAATGCCACTTTCAAAGACAGAAAATGAAGAGAACAAGAACTGAGAGGTTCAAACGGAGCCTGCAACACCTTAGGTAGGTCCCAAGATGGATAGCGATGTACCACGGGCGGTCTAGTGTTAACTGCCCCTTTTAGGAAGGCACTAATTGCTGGATGTTGCGACAAAGGAAGCAAGTTGTCACAGGTAAGGACCGTTGACAGAGCCGTGACCTGCCTGCGGATGGTACTGGGTAATAAACCCTTGTTCATACCTTCCATCAGATAGTCCAAAATATTTGGAATTGTAACCACGAGCGGTCTGAGATTTTGTTTAGTGCACCACATGCAGAGGTTTCTCCATGTGGCATCATAGATCCTATTAGTCAAGGGGCACCTGAAGGCTTGAATCATCAAGATCACTTCGGATGAATAGGATTGCCTAGCTAAACTTTCCTGCTCAAGTGCCAGGCGGCCAACTGGAGCCACTGTGGATCTGGATGTTGAAGGTTCCCTTGGCTGAGAGCCACTCAGTCCGGGGGAATCCTCCACGGTGGCGAGAGCGATAGATCCACAAGGTCGGCAAACCATGGACACCTTGGCCAATGTGGAACAATCAAGATTACCTCCATTCTTTCCTGAATCAGCTTGCGGATGGTTGCCTGTAACAACGGAAGGGGAGGAAAGGCATAAAGTAGACCCCCCAGTCACTGGCAGCGGTGGGCGACCGTTCCCTCCGCTCCCCATGGAGAAGGGCCTAGGAAGTTGAGTGTTCGACAGGGAGGCAAAGAAATCCAGAAGTGGATGACCGAACCTTATCGAGATGTCCCTGAACAGTGCTGGGTCCAGCTGCCACTCCGAGTGGTCCACTGTGATCCTGCTCAGGGAGTCTGCTTGTCGATTTGCCTCCCCCAAAATGTGTTCCACTCTGATGGACCCCAGGTTGGACTCTGCCCATAGTCCTAGATCCAAGGCCTCCTGCATGAGCGACCATGACCGGGTCCCTCCCTGCTTATTGATGTGAGCCTCGGCAGCCACGTTGTCCATCAAAATCAGGACATGCTGTCCCGTCACTAAGGAGGAAAACTGTTGGAGTGCCAAGTGTATGGCCCTGAGTTCGAGCCAATTTATATTGTGAGTTAGGTCTGCCCGGGACCACTGTCCCTGGGCCAGATGAGTTTGAAGATGGGCACCCCAACCGAACAGACTGGCGTCTGTGGTCAAGGTGAGCCTGAGGGGCTCCTTGAAGATGGTCCCCTTGGTCACTGCGGGTGACGCCCACCATAGAAGGGATAACAAAGTGTGGTGGGGAACCCTGACCCTTCTGTTGGAGAAACTGAGGTTCTGTTTCTGAAATGGAAGGAGGAACCATTGAAGGCTTCTTGAGTGAAGCCTGGCCCACGGAACAATCCCCATGCAAGAAACCATCTTTCCCAAGAGTTGAGACAGCTGTACCAGGGGCACTGCTTTGTCCCTCCGAACTTGATGTACTAGCTTGCAGATGCTGACCCGACGTTCCTGTGAAAGATAGACCTTGCAAAGGTCCGAATCTATGACCGCCCCAAGATGTAGGAGGCGCTTTGTGGGGATCATGTGGCTCTTCTTGAAGTTCACTGAGAACCCATGAGCCTGAAGAGTATGTATCATGACTTCCAGGTCTGACTGGGCCGACTGGAAGGAACTGGACTGAACTAGAATGTCGTCTAGATAGCACTGCATACGCACCGGCCTCAGCCTGAGGTGAGCTGCCAAGACTGCCAAGATTTTTGTGAAAACCCATGGAGCTGAAGATAGACCAAAGGGAAGAGCTCTGTATTGGTAATGCCGGTGTGCGTAACAAAACCGGAGGAACCTGCGGTGTTCTGTGAGTATCGGGATGTGTAAGTATGCCTCTGTTAGATCTATGGATGAGAGGAAATCCCCTTTCCTGATACTGGCAAGAACGGACTTTAGGGTCTGCATCTTGAACCTCCTGTAGGTTAAGAAGTAATTCAGACCCTTTAAGTCCAGTATCGCCCTCCATCCTCCTGAGGCTTTGGGGACCACAAACAGAATGGAGTAAAACCCCTTTCCTTCCTGATCCCATGGTACAGGTTCTATGGCCTTGATTTCTAACAGATGGGAGATGGCCGTGGCTACCAATTTTACTTTGGTTGCGTTTCTTGACACCGGACACTGAATGAAGCGGTCTGGAGGAGATTAGAACTCTAGGGTGAGACCGTACTTGACGGTTTCCCTGACCCAAGAGTCTGTGGTGGTGCCTCCCAAATGTCGCTGAACAGCGCCAGATGACCCCCGATGGGAGAGTCCTCCTTGGCGTCTCTTGGACCGCCTATACAGGCGACCGTTTGATCCCCGGAAGGGGCGTTTAGATTGAAATTGGCCCTTGGCTCCCATGTTCTGGTGGTCCTGCGGGCGATCCTGTCTGGGGGGAAGGATCGTGAGCCTCTTGACCAATCCCAGGACTGCCCTGCCCGAAAGGGCTGTCTCCACTCCCAGGAACCACTGGGACAGAAGGTCTGCCTACGGAACTCCTGTTGGGGCCGCCTATCAGACCGTTTGGAGGGGTGTGCCAGAATCTTACGTTTATCCTTGCCCTCAATAATGTGCGGTTCAAGGAATGGCCTGAACAACTGGGTACTGCTTTATTTGGACGTGGACAAGCGCCACTTTGACTTCAAATCCGTTCTCCACTGTTTCAGCCATAGTAGCCTACGAGAGGCAACCGTAGCTGCAATGGATCTGGCAGAGTACCTGGTCGAATGAAGAGAAGCGTCTGCCACGTACTAATTTCCCTAGTGTCTGATGTGTTCGAACCTGATCCGGTGGAACCAGTGGCTGAAGTTCGCGAAGCCACATGATCGATGCCCTGACGAAGAAAGAGGATGAAGTCGCGGCCTTTATTGCCCATGCCGAAGCCTGGTGCGCTCGGCGGAGAGAGAGCTCAAACTTCTTTTGCTCTACTTTCAGGGCTTCAGCCATATCCCCTGGAATAGCAGATGTGGAAAACAAGAAGTCAGAGGAGTATCAACTGAAGGTACCTCCAAGAGGGAAGCAAATGAAGAAGACACATTGAATAGTTTCTTCTCTGTACTATTAGGAGAAGGCAGAGTGGCCAGGGATGACCACTGTTTCTCCACTGTAGTACGGAAAACCCGTGGACAGGAAATCTGTTTGTGTATACCTTACTGTTATGCACTAAACTGAAGATGCTGAACCAGCATCTATAAGGTTTGGGCATCTGGATAAGGCAAAATACATTCAGATCCTATCAAGACAGAACAGTTGTAGTAACTATCAATAACATGAATCCTAGTATTATTCTGGATGGAGATGCATTCCCCTGAAGAAGATGACTTAAAAATTTGTTTGCACTTTCATTTTATCCTCAAATAGCAGTTAGAAACCATGGCAGTGTGACAATCTTAACTTAGCCTAGTTGAGGAGCCAAAATTTTTGTGCCTTGCTGAGCATGAGACTAAGTCAAAACTGGGAAGACACACCCAGAGGGAGGCGTGGCCAAAGTTCTAACCTAGTCTTTTCTGAGCAGGAAGGCTGAAATTACCTATCCAGTGGATTCTATACTCATCATGCTGGACAATATAGGGCTTCTTGCTGGAAAAAAATACAGTCTTGGATTGCTTATAGAACAGTAATAAGTAGGACTGCATGTGCCTCTCCAGGAAGAGTTTTCATAGAATCATAGGGCTGGAAGGGACTTGGAGGTCACTTAGTCCAACCCCTGCCATTTTATAAGCACAGCCAGATGAACTAAGTCTCCTTTCTTATAAGGATATATTAAAAGAATTCTTGCAAATCTGAAAGTACTTTTCTCTCTGTCACGTTTATAGCCCAAGAAACTAGGGAGGTTCTTTCTGATTGTTAGGCCCACATTCCTGGTAGGAGCTCAGCTGTCTCTTATCCGAATGTTGTCCTGGCTTTGGCTCTTTCCCGTTTACCAAGGTAATTCCCACATACCACTGCATGAGGGGAGGGCTGCCACAGAGAATGCCTGTTATCTAGTCCAGCGGCTCCCAATATTTTCTATACCCTGCACCCTTAGAACACTTCTGATTTATTCTCGCACCCTTTACAAAAGTTCAAAATAACGGCAACGAATTATGCACATACACTATAATTTTGAAAACCCAAGTTTTTGCACCCCCTGGAATATTGTCTCGCACCCCTGGTTGGGAACCCCTGATCTAGTCCATATCTCATAAAGCAAATGATTGTCAAAAGGCCCTCTTTCAGTGATTGCATCAGGTGGGCAAATTCAATCTTGGGAATATGTTGCCTGATAAAATTCTGATATAGAGCTATATACAGTTTTAAGATAATCACCAGCCCTTTGAAATTGATGTATCAGCTGTAGCTTCCAAGTAATCTCCAAAGACAGCCTCATATACGACATGCTAGCTAATTGGATGTTGATCAGTTTTTGAGTTCCTGAGGTCAGAACATTGTGGCTCAATTTCATTATTACTGAAGCACTAACCAATGAAAGTCACACTGCCATGGTTTCCAACTGCTATTTGAGGATAAAATGAAAGTGCAAACAAATTTTTAAGTCATCTTCTTCAGGGGAATGCATCTCCATCCAGAATAATACTAGGATTCATGTTATTGATAGTTACTACAACTGTTCTGTCTTGATAGGACCTGAATGTATTTTGCCTTATCCAGATGCCCAAACCTTCTAGATGCTGGTTCAGCATCTTCAGTTTAGTGCATAACAGTAAAGCATCAAATATTAACAATATATTTACAATGGCTTGCTCTTAAGCAAATAAATTTCTCTCTTCTGATTTCATGAAGTTAGTAAACAGCATGGGGGAAAACGAAGAGCCCTGTATGACTCCTTATTGGAACTTCCATGGAGTAAAGCTCTTTCTTCACTAACACCTGGCTGGAATTATACACTTAAGTAAGAGAGGAACCATTGCAAAAGTATGCCCTCTACTCCCAAAGCTTATAAGCCAGTGGTTCTCAACCTGTGGGTCGGGACCCCATTTGGGGTCGAACGACCATTTCACGGGGGTTGCCAAACCACGCTGTCCGCCATTTTTTCCCTTTTCCCTAGCTGTCCTACTCCCTCTTATTGGTGGCCACACCCACTTGGGGGTCACCACAACCTGGGGAACTGTATTATGGGGTCACGGCATTAGAAAGGTTGAGAACCACTGTTATAGGCAATCTAAAACAATACCACAGTTAATAGTATTTGTAATGGTATGAAGGAATGACCCTGAGAGGTAGGAAGAAAAGCTACAGATTAGAAAATGGTCAGATAAGAGGCAGATGAGCCCACATAAGGAATGGGGGCGTGGGAAACATTTCAAAAGGGACCCTTCTTAATTTCTTGAACTGCCAAGGGGGTGGGGGACATACTTTCAGACTTGCAATATTCTGTTAATATAATCTTACAATAAAGATAGAGCTAGTACTTCTGGAGTTGGGCCCGTTCTTTTCCTTTTGGGCCCTCTGAAGCTGAAGCCCAACCACCTTCTCAACCTTCTCTAAAATGAGAAGGTTGGAGACTTTATGAACATTATCCAAGGAGAATCTTGAGAAGAGGGCACACCACCATCTCTTTCAGAGTAAGAGGGACTGCCTCCTCTCTCAGAGAAGCGTTTACCACCATATGGCTCCAACCATACATTCCTTTCCTAGCAACCTTGATCAACCATGAGAGACAAGAATCTCACAACTGGGATGGTTGCAGTGTCCCATGGTCACATGATTGCCATTTGCAATCTTTACTTCCAACTTCTAACAAGCAAATTCAATGGCAAAACCAGCAAAAGCTTGTAAATAGCAATCATATGGTACAGGATGCATATTTTCTCATACTAATCGTACTTCCCATGGCATTCATGGAATATACAATATGAAAGAAAATAAGCACATGAAGAAGTACAGTTTATAACATATTAAAGTGCTTCCAATGTTTTTGTGTATCAGGAAAACATTAAATGAAAGGAGGTAACCATCAACATTGAGCTATTTTAATCCAGTAGAAGTATCCTGTTTGCGAAATTGAGAATATGGAACAAATACTCATAACTGTTTCCTGTTTTCATTCATTCTCTGTCCTACAAAACAACATTGTGCCATTAAAAGCTGTACTTATGCTTGTCTATGTGATTTTGTAAAAATTAGACTCAATATTAGATATATATAATGTATGTTTAAAGCATAAATTTTTCATGGCAATAAAAACTCCTAATAGCAAATAATGCCTCTTTTCCCCTTATACACAAAAGAACAGAACCAGAGAGAATTAACATTAGCTAATGATGCACAATCATATGGCAACTTTATCAAATCTATTTTTTTAAAAAAAAAATCAAACACAACAGATTTAATTGTAATGAATAGTAATTATTCCTAAACACTAAGTCAGCTATAGAAGCAGCAATGACTGGGTTTTTTTGTACAACCTATTTTAAATGTCTGTCCTTCCCTTATTAGTATACAAAGAGTTTATTTTCAAATGCCCTGTACTTTTTTCAACATAAAAGCAGTAACCAAAGATGCAAAAAACTTAAAGTATATTAAAGCTATTACTTAACAGTTGGGCAAATGGAATTTTTTCCAAACTCCAAAAATATTGACAAAAGAATATTTTGTAAAAAGTCTTTGAGATCGCTATCCAATTATAATACATTATGTGTTCAAGGAAGCCTGAATCAAAACACAATAAAAACTCATCGCAATTATTTCAAATCTAACATGTATGGGTAGCAGAAGCAAAAGAACAAATATGAATACTCTAAATTATTTTCAATGTATTAAGTGCCTGACCGTCAAAACTGTTTTTGAAATGTTAAAATGTTTAACAGAAATGTTAAAAAACAGGAAGAGCTATATAGTTTTGCCTTTAACCTCAGGAACATATTAGTCAGTATGATAACCTTGAAAGATGCACTTTGTGCATTGGAGGCACTGTCAAGATTTCCATTACAATAAGGAAGTCTCATATATTCTGTTTCTATATTAGCAATATCTCAATAAGAATACTAATAAATAGAGATAAATACATGGTCATTTCAAATATTTTAAAAGAAGTCCTTTTTAAAATGCATGGACCCAGCTTATACTCACAATACAAATGCAGTTCAAGCTATTTTATTCATTTTGTTAAATATATATTGTTTTTTCCACAGACAGATTTATTTTATTTATCTAATTTTGAAACTGCTCATCTCTTTCACAAAGGGAGACTACACGGAAATTTCCCTCAATTTTGCCCATACAACAACCACCTTATTGGAAAGGCTTCACTGAGAGGGTGAACTTGAACCTGGGTCTTCCAAGTTATAATTCAGCAATTTAACTACAATACAACATCAACTGTTACTTTAAAAAATTATGTCCAGTCCCAAGGAAAAAAACATGTGTTTAAAGTATTCCTACATATGTCAAACACATGTGCCCTAAATCCCTTTTTTTGCCTTTTCAATTCTTAACTCTGTACTGCCTTATAAATATAAACTATTATTCACTCAAAGCTAAAAACCAATCTGACTTTGTCCAAACCATCAAAACTGATATACCAATTTTCTCCACAACCATTTAACTTAAGACTAGTAGCCTACAATTCTTTATGCTTGTTTTTTTAAATCAAAAAATCATAACTCATACCCCATAGTTAAATTACAGTTTTTATGCTTTTTTAAAAGACAGAACTAATAACTCAGCAACTATGATACTTTGCTCCAGTTTACTGTAGTGAATAAAATAACAAGGAATTAGTTCCAAAGATTAACACCTGAATATGAAATCTGAGAGCTACCCTTTGTTCAAGTTGGAAAAGGAAGTCCAGAAGGAAAACAGACTCTAAACAATGTTTGATTAGTCTATATTACCTGACTCAAATCATTCACACCCTCCACATACTTCACCATTTATGAGTTTCAAGGTTCAGGAAGTGAAAAAAACAATTGCTTTTGCCAGAACAAAACAAAGACAGATATTATGACTTATTGCTATTTTATTAAACATGTATCTCATACATCCACCAGGAATAGGCAACTAATAAAAACATTAGAATTTTAACTTTTCAGAAGCTTAGTTGAATATTTCATTGGGCCTTAACACATATTTTCATTTATTTCTTGCTCTAGTTCTGGTGCAGCCAAGTATATTTAATTAGTAGACATAAAGTATCATTACTACACTGCTTCAAATTAAAGCAGCAAAATGTGGCTACTACCCTCAAGTCAGCATTAATAATCTTGTCCATGTATAATTAAACTGTACAGACTGAAAACCTGTATTTTTTTTTTTTTAAAAGTAGACCCTCTTTAGTTAAAAATACAGGGTTGGAGTATCCAATCCAAGTAACCATCACAGAAGAGGGGAAAGGCAATTTTTGTTGATTTCCCCTTCAATTACTTCTGAGGATCAGTCCCAAGAAACTGTGGGACACTTTAGTATGAGAGTCAAACAGGATAGTCAGAGAAAGATGAAATAGATTGAGATAATATCACTGCTCAATTCCTCCAGTGAACTCTAGTGAGAAATCCCTTCATGATGGAATGCTGTAAACTTATAATGGTGCTATAAAACTTCAGTCTCTAAAAGAATTTAAATTTTTGAACTAAAATGATAGAAAGGATCCTGCCAAGCATAGCCTTATTACACAATTTGCAGATTTACCAGAAGATAAAGAAGCACAAGGAAACAACTTGATGCAATATTATATGTTATTCAGAAAGCTCCAAATAAACATTTCCAAAAAAAAAGGAAATTTAAAGCCTATTAAAGAACCTTTCTGCAGAAGATCTCCCACTCCTAAATTCCATATGATCAGTTAAAACTTTTCTCTCAACTCTGGAATTGACAGTGAGATATAGTTGTGCTGCACATGGAGCATAATAAGAGGAAAGATCCCCAGTTTGTTTCCATCTTCACCATTAAGAATGTGGCAAAGACCAATAGGTAAACTGACAGTATAAGTTCTTCATAACTATTAGTTATGAACATACAATATAAATCAGTATCCAGACATTTTGCCGTCTCTGCTCAACAATCAAGTTTAAAATTTAGATGCCCTAAATCTGCAGTAATCACGTTTAAAACCCATTTGCACTAAACCTATATTGAATAACCATTTTGAAAGAATCACAGACCAAGTTCCAAATTCATTTATTGCCTTTTTTAAACTTCAAATTCATCACTAATTTCTGTACTGAAGAGGTAAGAAGTAACTGAATGTTCTTGCTAACAGGACATGATGCACACATGCTAGCTAATCTTTCAAATCAAGTAAATCCTCAGAGACATGCAAATACAGAAAATCCCAGGCAATCATTTAGTCTTTGACATAAACTGATTTGGTTAAATATCTAAATCATGTAGAAACTTTAACAAGATATTGCAAATTCAATATAAAAATTAGCACGAATATATCCATATTTTTATATATTAAATTTATACTATAGCAATACCATATACATTTACCTACAAATACCAAAACTATTTTTAGAAGTGACTTGATAGAACACAATATAGAAATATATTTTTAAAAAATCAAGTGAGAATGTAAACCACTATGAAAGAAACCATCAACATACTACAACTATTATAAGACCGTTGGGAAATAAACATCAAATTCTAGGCCTTAATCTTACTTCTTTCCCATGTATTAAAGTCAAATAACTACAAGGAATAAATTAAAGCAATGAGATGTAGAGTAATACTGTAAGATTAATGATCAATATAACACTATAAATGATAATAGTACTGTTTAGAACAAAAAGTATAATAGTTTACAATTAAATGTTCAAAAGTATTCAAGAGATATCACCATTTGATAGCATCAGGTTTTCACTTACGTGTTTTGAAAATATTAAAAATGGGCTTTTCAATGTGAAGTCTGAATAAGCAGTACATAAAGTCCCACTGCATCTTGACTCAGAATTGCAATTTAAGCAAATTAGAGTAAATTCTATCTCTACAGGTTGACATCAGTATCATATCTACTGTTTCTATTCCAGTAACCAACTATCTGATACAATCGGCAACTCTTACAGAAAGCTTCTCAGAAAAAGCTGTTATGGAAACTGATTTCTTCCTAGGTTTTTAACCCAATAACAGACTTACTTTTTTCCACTTACACCTTCTTTTACCTTTCCCGGCTTATTACAAAACTAAAACTGTATATGAATTACATTTAGAATTTCATTTTTAAAAGCCCAAATATTTTTGCAGCCTAGTAAAACAACGATTTTATCCAGAAATTGTCTCTTTTAAAAATAACAAATGAAGCCACAGAAAGCCCAGCTTTCTTTCAGAAAGCCCACATTTACTAAAGTATCTCCTTAGCAAGCTGCAGATTGAGACACAAAGAAACCGAAAAGCATTCCATTTCCCACTCCACCCTCTACGAGTATATTTCATATAATACTTGTTTTGTTAAGTCAGCCAGCCTAAGGTTTCGCTTTAGCCTTACATAGCCCAGAAGAAGCTACAAGAGCGTTAATTCATCTCTGTTTCAGAATCCATGTCTGACGTAGACCGTCCTCCAGGAAGTGCTCCAAATCTGGCTTTTCCACACTGGAGCTTCGTCCAGACAAGTTTTCAAGTTTCCCAGGCAAGGGGATGTCCACCACCTCGGCCTCCCTTTAAGAAAAGGGAAAGGGAACTGCGGCCCGTTTCCACGGCGGCCAACCCCTCCCTCCCCCTCCCGCCAAAGCACGCAGAGATTCACAGATGCTGACCTTCACCTCGACTCTCAAATCCACCCTTGACCTTTGCAAGCCATCCTCCGTTGCATCCGCTGAAAGGGGGAAGCCTCCAGCAGTCTCGCCCTTCCCAGGCTCTGGAAAGCAGGTGCGAGCGCCTGGCAAGGCAATAGCCGAGCAACTCTGACCGAGCCCTGCTGGCGGAGGCGCCCGAACAGCCGTCTTCCGCACTGTCTTTACCCGTTTGGGTAACAAAGAGCCAGGAACCGAAGGGGGGGGGGAGAGAGGGAGGCGCTTTCAGACCCTTCCACCCCCGCCGCCGAGACACTCCTCCTTCTAAGCTGGTCGCCACCAAGCTACTCACCCAGCGGCCCGGGCAATTCGGGCTGGTTCAGAACTGGGCAGCTACTTCCCCAATTCCGCTCCACGGAACCGGGAGCTCGGGTTATTGCAAGGCCTGCGTGCCCTTGGTTGCCTGGCGCTGGGAACGGCGGGGGAGGGGAACGGAGCCGTCTCCTCCTGCCGCAGGGCTCGCGGCCGCTGCAAACCACATTCACGGCGAGCAGAGTCCCGCGCGCAACGGGAAGAGGCCGGGCAGGGAACGTCCCGTGTTCTTCCGAAGCCCCGCGCGCGAGAAGGCGCCGCTTCCTACGCCGGTCGTCTGCGCTGCTGCTGTCGCCGCCGCCCGCTTCGCCCTCCTACTCCCTTCAACTTTGCTTCTCCGGCTTCGCCGCTGCCAGAAGCAACAGCCGCTCCGAGCTGGCTCCACCCACTCTGTAAGCGCGAGCGGGCCTCACGCGCCGGGCCTGCCGAGGGGGGGGGGAAGGAGGCGGCCCTTAAGCGCGCGGGTTTAAAGGGCCGGTTGAATGGCGAGCCAAGGCCGGAGTGAGAGGAGCTGGAAAGGGGAGGAGGCGGGACCTCGCCGGCTAAGCAGCCGCGCCTAGCTGCACGTGGACTGCCAGCGTTGCTGCACGCTGCCCCTTCTCGCGCCCCCCCCTCCCCGCGGCCGAGGTAGGCGGGGGAGACCGCAGGTTTCCTTCACGAGTATCGAGGACGGCGGTGTCGAGATAAACCAAACAAAGCGGCGATTTCTACTCGGTGCGATATGCCCCGTTTTGCATTCCTTTTACTTTGGAATGTTCTCACAAAACATTCCCCCTCCCTCTTCTTGTTCAACTTAAGCAAAACTTGAAGATGCCCTCAACGTGGGTCTGCATCGACTCAGAAGAGGCGCTTTTCAGTGCAAAAAAGCGTGGTACGTAAGAACAAACTCTTGACAGTCGAAACTTTATTTCGAAGTCTTCCTGAGGGTTTCTCCTATCCTTTTAATCCGAGCCCTGTTTTTTGCTATCACTTCCATTCCTCGAGGAAAAATCCCTTTTGCGAGATAGACAACTTTCTTTGGGGTACAGGACTTTCTAGAGCAGTAAAATTGGATTGGGGCACTTTAGTTTGTTAGTCTTTCATCTGCCAGAAATCTACTTATTTGTCATTCAGCCTATCTCACGTTGAATTGTTTTCAAATAGAAGTGAGTATAAAACAGAAATTCGTGTTTTGCTCCAAACCTGGAACAAAACCATTGCAAGAAGTTCCATTTCTATTTCAGATTGGCAGAAGTACAGCCTGTTTCAGATTTTGCCTGATCAAAATAGTGTTAGAGCCCCTCCCAGTGGCATCCAATGCAAGTAATTAGGAAAACCAGGTGGTGTGTAATGATGTCATGATAGAGATGCAAATATATATGGTATGTAAGTTGTTGCATTGCAAGATGATATGCACATTTCCTCATATTGCCCGCCTTCCTGCCTCAATAGAGGCCCATAAGCCCTCCTCTTGTCTTTATCTGCCAAGAAACAGCCAGATGGATGAGAAGAGGAGGGAAGCCTATTCTTTAAAATCAATAGAAATAATTACCTGTTTTGTTTACTATTCACTTTTCCAGACAATGAAGATGGTCATGAAACATTTTCCAAATTCTTCTCTAAATTGGAAAAAAAAAATGTTTTGGTGATGACCTACGTTCTAGGCCAGTGATGGCGAAATCTGTAGAGACCAAGTGCCCAAACTGCAACCCAGAACCCACTTATGTATTGCAAAGTGCTAGGATCATATCAACATTGTGGTGCCCTCAGGGGAGGCGGGGAGCATGGCCCACTGTTCGTGAGGGGGATGCCTGTGGGGGCCAGGCAGGGTTGGGGGAGATCTAAAGGGTGTCTGGCGAATGGGGTGGTGGGCAGGAGGCTCGTCCTGTAGGGGGAGGCATGGGGGAGGGCGGGGGTGCCATTGCCGCAGGGCAAGGCAAGGCAGGGGCCAGGGCGGCTGCTTCCTGACACCATTGGCCCCCGCACACAGAGGCCAGCGAGTGCATAGGGGCCGACAGTGTCCATCAGCAGCCACAGCCTGCTGGCCCGTTGACCAGCACACTCTGGGGCTCTGCAGCCCGCTTCCAATATCGGGCCAGCCCTCCAGCAGCAGGCGGAGTAAGGGAGGCAGGAGGCATGTGATGAAAACCGCTGGATGCGCTTACCTGTCCCATCTGTTTTTGCTTGCGGTTGGAGAGCAGGTTGCTGCTGGTCATCTCCTCCCCCTCACAGATCTTGCCCTTGGCCCAAGCATGGAGCCTGTTCCCCTTTCTCACCTGACCTGTGCAAGCTGCTGGCAGCAGTGGTGATGCACATGCCCACAGAGAGGTCTCTGAGTGCCACCTCTGGCACGTGTGCCATAGGTTCGCCACCACTGTCCTAGGTCATTTTCTGGTTTGTTAGTATAGCCAGCCATGCTATCCTATCTAGCTCACAGGATCACAATAAGACTCTTCTATTGCCTGATACTGGCCACAAGCCTGATTGCTTTGGCTACCCTGCATTTTTCCTGAAGAGATAGACTCTGCTCCCCACTGTATCCTGTCCTATATTCTGTCATCATAAAATGTGTCTATGTTCTTTGAGTTAGGATGAGCTTCCTTTCATTGACCTCAATGGGAAGACAATTTCTGGTGTCACGTGGACTCTAGTTATGCTACCATAAGAGCATGATCTTTGATTAGAGAGATATAAAATACTGCCTGAAATGTGTTCCTCCATGGGCCTATCATGTTCTGCCCCCAGTTGCACCCTGTTGTTGCTTCTCTCAATTGACAGAATGTTCCACCAACATATATGGGAATTTTACCAATTGTTGTGATGTCCTATCTCAACTTTCATCTCATTCCTTCCCCTTCTTAAGTTTTTCAGCTTGCAGATCCTGAATAAATCTGAAACTTCAAAATATCAGTGAGCAGAGCCTTTCGGCATGTGATGATTACAAAATAGTAAATCATGCAAATATTAGGTGTGATTTCAGCCTCCTCAAAAAAGGACAATTGCATTATAAGATGTGCTAGAAATTAGAATGCAGAACTACCAGATATTCTGATAAAGTTTTGTTTTTGTAGGTCATTTTAAAAAAATTGAAAACTAAACTAACCATCATTGAGAGAAGCTATGACCATACTGTATCCTTTATTACAAGGGTCCCCAATCCCTGGTCTGTGGACCGGTACCGGGCCACGGCATGCCAGCAACCGGTCCGCACAAACAAGCGAAGCCCCATCCGTGGGATGCAGGCAGCACACAAAACCATGCACTTCCTGGTGCCCAAAAGGTTGGGGATCTCTGCTTTATTATACAATTTTTGTTTTGTCAAAAATTGAGTGAAAACCTACTGTATGAAAGAATCGGTTGGTAATCAAGTTCTTTCTGCAACCACAGCCACCAAACACGTTTATTTTTAGCAGTGTGGTGAAAAGATGCAAATATTTCTTACCTATGTATATTTGCTTAAGATAGTATCTTTAAATGACTTTAATTGCTTAAATTAAGGGAGTGTCCTACCAAGAAAACAAGGGCATTCATTAAGAAAGCCACATCTGAATGATAATATGGCAGATTTGTTTTTCAACATTTTTGATGCTTGGTTTTTCTCTCTTTCCTCAATTATAGTTATTATGAGCCAGAAATCCAGCACAAAACACAGTTCTGAAGAAATGGGGAAGTATTGTTAGAACAGTACAAATGAGACGTGTGGCATTACAAGCCAATTATAACTTTCAAGGTCAAAAAACGTTTCTAAAAGGGGGATTATATATTAATACAGAACTGTGGTAGCTACAGCTTCCTTTCAATACTCCATTCCTTTGACCAAAGAGTAAGCGAAATAGACGGGACTGTGAGACATGTATATTTATTCAGGAGCAAAAAAAAAAATAATGATCCAGCCAATTCAGTGACTGTTTGCAATCATATCTCCTTAAGAATTGCTTAGGTATATAAATTGATACTTCTGATCTTGGGGAAAGAGACACTAAACACTCTTAAGAAAATTGGTACCCAGAGCAAATTATGTTGAGAACTTGCTGTATTAATCAGGTAGTCCTCGACTTACAACCACAATTGAACCCAAAATTTCCATTGTTAAGCAAGACAATGGTTAAATGAATTTTGCCCCATTTTATGACCTTTCTTGTTACAGTTGTTAAGTGAATTGTCGCAGTAACACAGTTATTAAGTGAATCTGGCTTCCCCATTGACTTTGCTTGTCAGAAAGTCACAAAAAGTGATCACATGAACATAGGACACTGCAACTGTCATAAATACAGGCAAGTTGCCAAGCATCCAGATTTTGATCATGTGACCATGGGGATGCTGCAAACGTTGGAAGTGTGCAATATGGTCATAAGTCACTTTTTTCAGTGCTGTTGTACTTTTGAACAGTCACTAAATGAATGGCTGTAAGTTGAGGACTACTTGTATAGTGTTTGTTGATATTTCAATCCTTATCAGGGATGCAGGAGTAAGTGTCTACAGAAGCTTTTCTTTCATTCCCCAGACTATCTCAAATTAGTAATAATGTGGGAGAAGGAAAAATACAAAATACACGGAAAATGATTGAAATTAATATTTAATCTCTGTAAATTAAAATAAATGAAATAAAATATTTTTGTCCTCATTCAACCTTCCTCTTTGTCTTGTGACTCCACTTATTGTTTGAGATACAGCCCATAGCATGCTATTCCAAAGCCAAGCAAGGCCTTGGAGAGAAAGAAATGGCACATATCCCTTATCTATCTTATCTAATCCAAGAATTGGCAGTGGCCATCCCTAATACATTCCTATTGGATGTAATTAAAAATATTATTTGGACATTTTATATGCAAAGCTCTATCACCTTTCTCAACAGAGCCATAGAGTGTTATGTAGAATGCACTTTTGTATTCATCTTCTGACTGCAATTGAGAACATAAAAGGTTTTTTTGTGTTTCAATCTGTATTTTGTTTAATTCTCTAATTTACTTTTTTTTATAACGGTAAATATACACATAATGCATATATAATGGGCATTCTTCATTCCAGCAGTAATAGAAGAATTATAATGAAGCATTGGCTCAAAAGACTAGGTGGCCTAACAAGAAGTTGGATTTAGCATAGGACAAGGGAACAATTACCCAGTGTTCTTCCGCATCCACACCTCAAGAGCCTCCAGGCACTGGGAGAGAATTGCAATGGCATAGATAGAAATATGTAATTAGGTATCATCAACATACTGATAATATCCTGTTCCTGTCGATGGGTGATCTCCCCCAGCGACTTCATATAGATCAGGGGGGTCAAACTGCCAGCCTGCAGGCCGGTTGCATCATACAGAGGCCGCACCCACCCCAGCTCTGGCAATGCAAAAAAAGTTATGATACGTCATGACACATCACGTTACGTGACGAGTTTGACACCCGTGATATAGATGTTTGAAGCAAGGAGAGGGTAGAAGCCCCACAAAGAAAGGACCCTGAGCTTGTCTCTCCCCACCCACCAACCCCAGCTGGAACAAAAGAGAAGAATCCACTCCCAATCTCCTTAGCTGGTCCAGAAAATGTAGTTCTAATTAGGATACAGGTGTCAAACATGACATATAGAGACTCTTTGCATTGCCGGCAATAGGGTGGGCGCGGCTTTGGTATGATGAAACTGGCCCGCAGGCACCAGTTTGAGTTAGGAAGATATACTCTAGCAATTTTGTTGTTGAATATCTACAATTTCAGAACACTGGGTCTAAATAAGGGCAAATCTGTTACAAGAAAGAGGATTTTTCCTACTTTTAATACTGGCAGGTGGTTTTCTAGGCTCTTGATTATAATAAATTGCACTTCATATGTATTTGGCAATCTTTTATACACCCGCTGCTTTCTGGGTTCCACAAACAGCACCTGCAAACAAATTTGTAGCTCAATTGACAGCTGCAGGGCAGATGGGCACATGGAGTGTTATGAATCTGGAATTGCTACCATTTTCCTAGCAGAGTTTGCATCTTTAACATCAAAATAACTGATCTTCTACAGACTGCTTCCAGCAAGTAAGCACCATTGTGGGGAAACTTGCTGAAATTCAGTTTGTTAAAACTAAAGGGAAAACTAAGTTAGCTTGCTTTTCTTGAATGCTCTATAAATATACATGATACACAAAATGACACATTTTGTCTTACATGTCCAAACTTAGCAGAAGGCAGAATGGAGATGATCAATAAATAGAATAATGGAAGAAACTTGATGCATTTAACACAAGGATGTGACTTCATTCTAAATATGCCTAAGTGTTACCTATTGAAAATGGTCCCTATATAAACAGATTCTGTACAGAGGCAGGAAACAGCTGTATTATCAGCTAGACAATATGCATCAGGACAGGAAAGTAACAGTTTAAATACAACAAAAGAGCCACATAGGATTTTGATCCTTTTTATCTTCTTTCTGCAGCAAACATCGTTCCCAGGTTGATCCAGTGGGAGAGGGAGAGCAAAAGAAGTCGTCTACATACAAGAGTGGATACTTTAGGGAAAGACTAAGTTTCAGAACACAAATAACTCTTAATCCTGTTTCCTAAGCCAACAGAAACCAAAGGATGTGCATATGTACATGGCACTCTTGCATTGCCCGGAGCTCTTTGCAAGAGAAAATACTGGTGAAATGTTTCACAGAGCTGAAGAGATCCAAGGAAATCCTGTGAAAAAGAGATCCTTCCAGCCTATGGGAGCTTGTATATTCTAATAGACAATATCTTCCAAGACCTAGTTCCTATCCTCTTAATTTTGTCAACCAAATCAATGTTTTCCAGATGGATGCCAACTCCTATAATTTCCAGCTAGTAAGTGGGGGAAGGGTGCTCTTCTCAGCTGGGGAAGGACTGTTGCTTTTGAAAATAGTACCATTTGGTAGAGGTGGGAAAACTAAGTTTAGAATACATGCTCAAGCACTGGAATCCTTCAAACTCAGCTTTTCTCACCAAGATCGTGGTGAATCAAATTTTGAGCAAATCTTATACATGTGTCTTTAGACTTGGAAGATTGATAACAAAATAGTCTCTGTAATTATACTTTTTGCCAACTGCTGCTTTCCACCTTTTGACAAGTGCCGTCATTAGGGAGTATGGGGGTCACAGGCTTCAGGCCCTGAATTTATAAAGAAAAGCTCTTATAGATACTGTTGTTCCTGATTGTTGTTCTTTCTCTCTCATCTATTGTATATACAGATGTATAAATCCATCTGTGGATAAGCTGAACCCAATTCTTGGTGTGTATAATCACCTTATCTACAAGTATGTAGGGTCATATTTAATCATGCCCCCATTTTTAGCAAAACGTGAACTAGTTCCATTCCCCACCATCCAGTCAGAGCTGAAGAAACTTCTTGGATGAGAAGCAAAACATCATCAAAGGAAAACAAGAAATTCCACTTACATCATGAAAAAGCATCTTTTGGATAACTATGACCTGGATGATTGAGAATCTCCATAGACTTTTAGTTCATTGATGAAGTCATAATATAGTATATTTATTTGGGTATTGCAGCAACTGTTGTTTTGAGAACCCAGTTATACTTTATACAGTACAATTGTATATTAAAAGATGTCACTAATCTTTACATGTTCTTAATTTTTGTCAAGAATGGATTGGGAGAGAGCATAACTTTGAGTCCTGTGGTTTGTCATGTGGTAAACTAAGCTGTGTTTGTTTAGTTATTAAAAAACATGCATGATTTTCACTTTACAATTATCTGCTTTTACATTGATAATCCTGATAGAAATGGGTGTGGGTAAAGACTCATTACGTTGGGAGCAGGCCGAATGGTTCTGTCCAAATCAGCTTTTGGAGAATAACTCAGGGATTTTCAGAGAATCTATGTATTAGGGCCTTCCCAATCAATCAGTCAGAATTAGAAGGGACCTTGGAGGTCTTCTGTTCCAACCCCCTGCTCAAGCTACGATCCCCTCACCTAAACTATGTGCTTATATACAATTTATGTACAGATGACTATCGTTTTTATTTAGATTTTATTTAGGGTTTGCTTATTTTCTTATTTAAAACATTTTAACCTGATCCTAGCTGCCCAGAATAGCAATTTACTAGTTCACTGTATAGCCAGTTTCTATTGCACCACTGGATAGCTGTTATTTGGGGTTATCTCTCTTCATAGCCAGGTCTATGGGTGCAAGAAGATGGCCAGTTTGATGGACCCATACTCTCCCCACTGCATGATGGTCTTGAAGAACAGGAGCCAGTGGGGAGGGTGGCTTCCCAACTAAAGTAAAGTAGTCAATAAGCTGCTGGGCTAATCCCTCTTCCTTTCATATCTGTCTGCACTGCCAAGAGAATGGCTAGTAAAGGCATGTCAGATTGTATCTACACCAATAACTCTGGATAAAAGAAGAAATATTTTTTAAACACCAGGGCAGATAAGGGCATCATAAAAGACAGTCTCAGATACAGCTTGGAGACTAAATGAAGGCAAAGATCCTTAGACTTCAACAACAACAACAATAACAACAACAACAACAACAAAGTTGTGAAGCACATCTGTGCAATGGTTTTGAAAGTGACAAATGCTCTTATTACTCCCTGCCTCTTTTCTTGCCCATGCAGAATCCACAGAACTTCCATTTTATCAACATCCTAGTTGTTTTTATCCTAGCACATAAGAGACTCCTTTAAACATTTGTAAAGCAATTCAGTACATAATTATGGACAGGAAGGTAAGAAAAACACATTTAATCCCTGCAGGGAGAAAGTTAATTTGACTACCAGTTGGTGGGTGTAGGGAAAAAGCAACATTAAGCTTTCTTTTTATAGCAGAAAAATTATCGTCACACTTTATTCTATACTGTTAATAATTGTGTGGTAAGTGAAAATCCAGCAAATGCAACTGTAATATGAAGAGGTCAAAAGTAAGGTTAGCAGAATTCTTCCCTTATTACAGCTATCAGCTGCCACCATGCATAACCCAACAGATAAGGAATAAGCACTGAAGAGCTTTTAAAGGGAGGATTCTGCCCAAATATCTCAATGGTCTTCATAGATGAGAATAGGTGATCAAAGAACTGTTTGATTTTATCTTGACTCATGAAGGGTGCCCAGTTAATGTATCACCTATGGAAGCCAAAGATCTCCATAAATCTTTATATGTTAGTGTGTCAGTGCAAAACAAGAAATAAATGTAAATGTATTCATGAGGAAGAGACTAACTCCTAGTTCTTTAGATGAGACATGAATTTCCATACAGTTCAACTAACCTTCAGATAGAAGCTGCCTTCTCCAAATTAGCCATCAATACTATGTCATTCTTCACTATGGGAGTGAAGAAAAAAAATGTTGCTCATATTATAATGCAGTACTGCTTTTTTTCATTTTTATCACTCCATAACTATGAAAAACAATTTTAACTACACATTATGATTGCAATGTACTGTAATAAATCACTATTATTGTCTGAAGCATATTTTACATTATTTTTCTTAAGACTGTATGAAGTGTTCTTTATACTGAAAATATTCAAGAAGCAAAAAAGGCTTTGGGTTTTTTTTCCAGGTGAAAATGTAGCTTTCCATAGAGCTCAGCTGTTGATCAGAAGCATAGTTTTTCTAGTTTATCCTAGAACCAAAGTAATCCAGTAAAATTTACCTAAGCAAAATCTACAGATGCTGCGAGGAGATACAGAGATAAGAAGTTCAGAATATTGCTACTGTGAAGGTGAAAAGTGGTTTTAGTAGACCAATAAAAGCAGATAGTAGTTTCGCTACAGAATGCCTAGGATTGCAAAAAAAAAGAGAAAGAAAATAGCTTACCTATGAACAATTTCCTGGTTCATTTTGGGTAGTATGACTTGGGGAAGTAGTCATAATCTCCATACCTGACCAGCACAGGGCAAGATAAGTATGGCAACAGAGCCTCCCTATTTGTATCTTCTTCTGCACAATTGTTTATTGGTTTACACTTAATAGACAAAATCTTGTCATAACCTCTTAACCTAATAGATATAACCTAGGTCCTAGGATCTGGTTATCCTGAACCCCTTCCTCCCATCCAGTTTGGAATGTGCAGTCGATGATTTTGGACTTCTCTCTGTGCTGTACTCTTCTAAGATCCCAAACAGACTCTTCATAGTGAGATTGGTTGCATTCAATAAACAAATCCCCCATACACAGTCCTTCAGGTGCCACTTTTCATCACATTCTCCTTCATTTTGCCTTAATTCATGCTTAAACTATTGGAGTTCTTCCAAACTCATACCTATTGCTGTTTGAGCCTTGCTGAATCCATGAAAAATCCATTTAGATCCTAACTTACATCCCACTACATTTTGTCAACTGCCAGTGAGTGGAGAATGCAAGGGTATTTACCATTTGAAAAGATGCATGCTGCTATCTTCCACAGAGTCCTCTTCTCTAACAACTGAACATGGGGAATCCTGGATCTGATGCTCTTTGTCCCTCACAAAGGCAGCAAGGGAAGGGATTTTATCAAAAATAATAATTGCTATCCT
The DNA here is from genome assembly GCF_016545835.1 of Crotalus tigris. Taxonomy (NCBI): domain Eukaryota; kingdom Metazoa; phylum Chordata; class Lepidosauria; order Squamata; family Viperidae; genus Crotalus; species Crotalus tigris. The sequence continues at coordinate 130,222 of NW_024100464.1, forward strand.
TTGGTAATATTCTTTGAACATTTCTATACGCATTTGAATTTATCTGATTTTTTTTTTTAAAGTATGATGTCCACTACTTGAGGTGATGTCTAACCAATGGAGAATAATGGTGATTTGGAGATTATAGCTTTATTGATGATATGATTTAAATAATAGTGATGCTGCTATAAAAAGCATGGGAGACTTCCTGGAGTCAGGTACCATGGTTTTAAGAAGAGATAATTAGATAAGGCTCTGGAAAGGGGCCTGTCTTCCATAGCTACAAGCCTTAATCTTAGATATTTGCATGTTCAGGCTTTGCCCAGAAAGAATAATTATTATCTGAATCTCCTCTCAGAGATGAAATTATCTGTCACCTCTAAAATAGCTAAACATTGTGTTGGCACAATGAAAATGAAACAACAGCAGATGCAAGTCTGAACACTGCAGCATTTTCTTTTTAATTATGTTTTAATGTAATTTACTGTTGACCAAAATAAAGACTGCAGGTTCAAGCTAAGGATTATTTTGAACAGCATTAATTTCACCAGCTGCAATATGAAATATAAAATCAAGGATATCCAGTAATCTACCAAAACTCTTACTTGTCTCTTTATATACATTCTGGCAACAGGGAAAACATAGAAGGCATAGGCACATTTTCCTAGTGCAAGGTTTCCAAATTCTTTCAGGCTACAGAATGGGTTATTTATAAAAGAAATTCTAGAAGCTCTGACCAAGATGGAAAGTTCGATGATGATGATGATAATAATAATAATAATAATAATAATAATAATAATAATAAAGTTGGAAGGGACCTTGGAGGTCATCCAGATAACAAAATACAAAGACCTACAAATAGAAATAGAAAGACTGTGGCAAAAGCAAGCAAGGGTAGTACCAATAGTAATAGGTGCCTTGGGTGCAATCCCAAAACAACTGGAGCACCACTTGAACACCATTGGGATTGACAAATTTGTTATTAGTCAATTGCAAAAGGCGGCCTTACTAGGAACTGTTTCCATCCTGCAACGATATCTGTAATACCATCAAACATCCACATCTGCCTATCCCAGGTCCTGGGTAAGGGCTCGATAGGTAGACAAAATGCCAAATCCAATCTGAGCATCTGGCTGACTGTGCGATGATCCATAATAAAGTTGGAAGGGACTTTGGAGGTCATCTAGTCCAACCCCCTGCTCAGGCAGGAAACCCTATACCATTTCAGACAACTGGCTGTCCAGTCTCTTCTTAAAAACTTCCAGTGTTGGAGCATTCACAACTTCTGGAGGCAGATTGTTCCACTGATTAATTGTTCTAACTGTCTGGAAGTTTTTCTTTAGATGATGATGATGATGGTAATAATAATAATAATAATAAAAGTTGGAAGGGACCTTGGAGGTCATCTAGTCGAACCCCCTGCTCAGGTAGAAAACCCTATACCATTTCGGACAAATGGCTGTCCAGTCTCTTCTTAAAAACTTCCAGTGTTGGAGCATTCACCTCTTCTGGAGGCGGTGAATGCAGTTCTAGGTTGCTTCTCTCCTTGATTAGTTTCCATCCGTTGCTTCTTGTCCTGCCTTCAGGTGCTTTGGAGAATAGCTTGACTCCCTCTTCTTTGTGGCAGCCCCTGAGATATTGGAACACTGCTGTCATGCACTCCCTCGTTCCTCTCTTCATTAAACTAGACATACCCAATTCCAACAACCGTTCCTTTTATGTTTTAGCCTCCAGTCCCCTAATCATCTTTGTTGCTCTTGTCTGTACTCTTTCTAGAGTCTCAACATTTCTTTTACATCATGGTAATCAAATCGTGGTTCTAATGATTAAAAAAAAGGGGTTTCCTTCCCTTTTTGCCCATAGACTCTTGTGGAATCACCTCAGATCCTTGGGGAATGCTAGGATTTGATGGAACACCTTTGTCTCTTCCCTTTCCTCCCAGAGGTGTTGCTCCCAATACAGGAACAGTTCTGCTTACCCTGCTGAGAACTACCACAATGACCAGAGTCCAAAAAACTGGACTTATAAGAAAGAGATTTCATTCACATTGCCTAAAGGACTGTAGCAGAACTATATTGTTTCAGCCCACATATGGATTCATTGCCCTCTCTTTTAATTGCCTACACTGCTATTAAAATACATTTGCGTGTAATTTCATTCATTGGAATTTGCTGCCCTTGCTCTTATTTTAAGAGGAAGATGTCTCACAAGGTGGTGGTTGTGGAGGAGAATGAAGAGGCTTCTATGTCATTCCCTCCAATTCTATGTTTAAAAAAAGACACACAAAATACCAAGTTTAAATAGGATCGAGGTTTCTGATCAGTGAGTGCCCTCTAGTGATGCCAAATAATTAAAACCAGCCTTATAAACTTCAAAAAGAAACCCTTAGTAACTTTATGCTGTATTTTTTTTTTTAATCACTTTTCAGAAACAGCATTTTTGGACTTATAGTGGTATAAACAAATTCTGGTTTTGCTTCCTCAGAATAAACAACAATGCATCTATTCAAATAGACTGATGCTTGTGAGGAGTTTAAGGGGCTGATACATCCTCCTATAGTTGAGCCTGAGGACTCTGAATAGCACAGTCAGTGCTGGTAGCTCTACTCAAACAATAGCCCTAATGTATACATCACCCCAAGCTATTCCCCTGAGCTGGATTGACACAGGAAGCTATAAACCATGTGAGTTGTGAACATTGTGGTGTTTTACTGCATGTGATACTATTGTCCCTTTCAATGGAGTTATCACCAACACAGTTCATGCCTGGAAAGCTGCTCATGGCAGCATTTTCATCCTATTGGTTATCCAGAAAAGGCTTCTGGAATGGCTAATGCACATCATATATCAATAATATGGCACGATACTTATTTATTTTAGTAATTAAATCTGTTTGCAGCCCATCTTGCCATCAGGCAACTTATAACATTAAAAGTGGTTGTCACTCCCGGGTTACCTACAGCTGTGGGAGTACTGGTGGTTGCTGGAATTGGACATTCAGCTATCCGATGGCCAGGCCGATTACACCTAAAACATCTAAATATAGCCCTGGAAGTGGAACTGGGAGTCGGGGTTTGCCAACTGAGATCTTTTGGCCGCTCAACAGCCCTTCGAGGGGCTGGCTGCTCGTCTGGTGTCCGCTGGGCCCTGCTATAGGAGGTGGATTCCACATCACGGCTGGAGGCCAGGGGGCCATCACCTGTGCTGTATACTGACCCCCATCTGGGCCCCCAGCATGGCGGGTGTCAGGACCCGACCCCCATGAACCTGAGGACCCTGGCTGCCTGGAAGGGACTGCAGCCGGAACCCTAGCCAAACGATTCTCACAGTGGTATTGAAGCTGTTCAATTGAAACGGGTCCCCCAGAAGGCCCCGTTTGGGGAGGTTGACTGCCTGGGTCTAGCCTGAGTTTCGGGCTGGCTAAATGGACCCTGGAGGTCTCCGCTGGTGCCCTTAACCCAGGACTAACCCTGGAACGGGATGGCGGTGCAAGGTATCCTGTTTCCCCAAACTGGTCCCTGAGAAGGTCCAGGGTGTATTGGCCTGGGGCCGTGGAATAACTCCACTCCTCTTCCTCATCTCCGGTTATGCATCTCTCCTTCCAACCAGTCAAAGGGGGGCCTGCTCCTGCAATATGTTGCCTGCTAGCCTCTGGTTGGTGCAGAGCAGGACTTAGCCACCATTCCTTGGATGAGGATGTAGAAACCGGCTGCTGGGGCTCCCCCCTTATGTCCACAGGTAACTGGGCCTTTTCCTTAGGCCTCACCACCGGCTGGACCTCCCCTTCCTTGGCTGCAGGTGTTAATGCAGGCTGACCTGTTAGTTCCTTTGTCTCCTCCGCCGATGGGATGCCCTGGATTCCCTCTGCCATTTCTCTCCACCACCAGGAACCAAGGGATGAAGACTACAAAGTAGTAAAGGATTCTTAGGAGTGCTAACTTACTGTCAAGATGTCCTATTTGAGCTCCACAGACAAGCCAGAAAACAGGAACGCTTAGACCTCCAACAGCTTTATTGCCAAATTGGAAATAAAGTTAGCACTGGGAGTGGCTTGCTCCCAGTGCCTTACATACTGTACGCGCGCCCTGCCCTTAGACGGCCCCACCCTTAGATGGCCCCACCCTTAGACGCCCCACCTGCACCTGGCCCCACCCTGTTCCATAAAACACCATCCAGGTGGAACAGAGGAGATCCAACCTTCCAATCTCTAGCTCCTCTCCCCAGGGATTGCTAACAACCCCCATGCTGCAGCCCAGTCACCAATCAGTTTGGGTACGGTCTGCGTCCATCAGAAGCACACCCAAGAACACCATTCTTCTTTGCAGGAGCAGTGCGGTGCTCCTGTCCGACTGTCGGCCCGGCGAGGCACTTCCTAATGACATCAGTGACTGTCGGCCCAGTGAGGCACTTCCTGATGATGTCAGCGTAGCAATATGCTTCCCGATGATGTCATCAGCTATGGGAGACTGGCGGCGGCGATGGTGGCTGCACAGCGGTGGCCAGGTATCAAGGGCCTTGCCGGATGGCAGAGCGGCAAAACGGCGTCGTCTCCGACCGATCTGGGTGAACAGGCCTCGCAGGGCGCGACAATGGTGAAACCATACATGCATGCATGCATGCATGGACACACACACACACACACACACACACACACACACACACACAGAGTGTATAAATATATGTGTGTATGCCTGTGTGTGTGAACAGGCTCTTACAAAAGATTAGGAAGATGGGGGAAGATCTCACCCTAGGGCAGTGTTTCCCAAACTTGACAATTTTAAGGCATGTGGACTTCAACTCCCAGAATTCCACAGCCAGCTGCTGGCTGTGGAATTCTGGGAGTTGAAGTCCACATGCCTTAAAATTGTCAAGTTTGGGAAACACTGCCCTAGGGCCAAAGGGCTGGTGCTATGGCAGAGAAGTCCATCCCACCCCAACCAGAATTCCTTGACTGATGGGATCCACAGCCAGCAAGGGTGGGGTCATCATGTCCCATTGAGGTGAGGTCCCATTCTCAAGTAACCTGGACCCATGCTATGGAGGGCTTTAAAGCTTGTGGAACAATAGTGTAACATGGGTCATTTTAGGGGCCCCAAAAACTGGCCACATCACCACACTTCCAAAAACTGAAACCTCCAAATGCTCTTCAAGGGTAGCCCCATGTGGAGCACATTGCAGTAGTCCAAGTGACTGAGTTCACTGAAACCTGATCTAGGAAAGGCTGCATTATGTTTGTTAGGAAGTTAATGGAGGCCAGACACAGTGATCCAACTAAAGGAGATTTCCAGGTGTCAGGCAAAATGGTGGCCTGGACTGTTAATTGGCCTAAATATTTTGGAAATACTCCTTTACTGAGGGCTCTCTAAAAACAATTAAAAATGCACTAAAAGAAATATGGCAGCTTAGAAATATGCAATAAATGTATGTATGTTATATTCATTATCTTAAAAAAGACCAGACTTAGTGTACCTTTTTGATATAGAGATAAACATAAATAATAAAACTTCATTTTAAATGATTCAGCATGAACTCCTGTCCTGATTGAATTGCAAAATAGATCCATGAAGAATGAGTGAGGGAATCAAGAAAATGGGGAAGACTGTTAGCAGGACCTGATGAGATCCTCAAAAAAAGAAAAGTGAATTCCAGTTTTCATTTTTTTACCCCCTTTTAATTCATGCTTTTATTTTTTCTGTCCTTTGTATAATTTTTTTCCCTGAAAGAGAATTGTGTCATCCACATAGCTATGTTTGTATTGATGTAAATTAAAATGTAATAAATCTACCATTCATACTAAAAAAGAAAATATGTTTTTATTTGACTCTTTATTATTTTGTTAAGAACAGCAGCTATGCATTCAGCCCTGGTAGGCTTCATAAACTTCTCTGTTCATGCCACACCAGTATCTTTCTCACAGAAAAATTGCCCCACTTAGGATTGATGGTATGCTTGTTTTCACCATTAACTTTTGATTCAACTACTGCTCCAAAGGAAACGCTTTAAGAAAGTTTATAATATTTTGTCAGAAGCGAAAGGACAGGAGTTCATGCTGATTTCTGGGGAAAAATTGGTGAACTGAGGATGACTCTGTTACATGCTAAGCCAATTTTGGTGGTGGAATGAAAAGACAGCAAGTAGACCATTTCTTCATAATTCCTATTTGGACAAGGAGAGGACTTGAGATCACCCATAAGTGCTCTAGACATTTGCTAGTTAACTGTTTTTCACCTATTAGGAATCTTTATAGCTCTGGGTGAATTTCCTGCAATCCTTCATGAAAGAAATTTTAAATACAAGTTTAAAAACTTTTAAAAAATATTTTGGAATAAACAACAAAGGGTGATTTGAACTTTACTTTTGAAAAGTTACAAATGGGCTAAGTGTCCAGAAGGATTTGAAAGAAGATCTTGAAACTAACTGTAAGAATATTTCCTGTGGGAAGATGCTTTGTTTCGAATTCTTTTTTTTTTAAAGGACATTAAGAGGAACCAAAATGAATTAAAGATTGCAGTTAAGGAAAAGAACATTTACATTTGACTTTTAACGCAGAATGAAGTAAAACATTTTAACATTAGACATACTGAAGGATATTTTTAAAAATGGACTCAGAAGTAAATTTTAAGAGTGTCTGCTTCTACTGATACACTAAGTTTAAAAGATGTTATAGAAGAGGAATAACATCTTTTATTTTTACCATTTTACCAGAAAAGACTGAGACTGATCTGAAAGTGGATTTAAAAGTGTCAGACTATAAGAATAATACAGAAAGAGATGTAGCTGGAAAATTCAGTACAAGTCAAACTGGCTGATATCTTAATAATTAAAGGGAAGATACAAATAACAATCCAGGAGAGTGGCTTGGATAATTCTCCTCTGTTGAATTTACAAAAGAAGATTGTTAAAGGTTTGAAGAATTTTGTAATTAAAAAAGATCAAGGTCTGGGGCATTATTTGAAGGGAATAAAGATCAGTTTTACTAGTGAAATTAATGAATGTGAATCTATTCATATAAATAATATTATTTTAATAAAAGTCCATTAATAGACTTTTGCTGATCAGGATGAAGTGACATGGCTTTAAGGATTTGTATATCTATAAGGGTTGGGATATAGAAAGAAGAGATCATTTGTTGTATTTTTAAAAGAAAGTAATATTAAAACAGTTTATACTTGTGAGGAACAGGAAGTCATTTGTGCATTTTTTTTCTTTACTACGTTCTTATTTTTCTTTCTATTTTTCTTCCTATATTTTTTTCACTATTTTTCTTTTTTTTATTCTTTTAATTTGTATTAGTTTTGATCTTTTTAATTGTAGCTTTTAATAAAATTCATGTATAAAAAGAATGGAGCTGAAGGACAGGCGGGTTCCCATTGGCTAAAAGTTCTTAGATTTCCATCTTCCCACAGGGATTTCCCCCCTCCTTTCTGAAGGTAAGGCACTTAGTATTTTATCAGAGGTCCTTCATTCTTTAGGAACAATTGGAAAGGTGATGTGGCTTTACTGCTGTTCTGTTCTGCCTCATCAGTGGGGCTTTCCCCCCCTCCTTGTTACAAAAGAGCTATTTCCCCCCCCCCCCATTCCTTTGTTAGGCAGCTGGGTGACCTTTCTGTGCTCCACTTATTTCATTCTCCCAAGCCCCAAAGGGCAGCAAATAGGGATATTAATATGGCAGTGTCAATCCACTGCAGAAAAAAAGCAAGCCTAGTGGCTGTATAGAAGTGTACTCAGAGGGTGTAGGGGATGGCCCAGCCCCAGAGGATTCTTTAAAAGCTTTGTTTTATCTTAAACCCTCTGGATTAGGGACAGGCAATGCGTGGTCCTCTGATGCGGCTGCCTTTCACTTCCCAGCATCCCTCACCACTGGATCTGCTGGCAGAAGCCTCTCAGTTACACTCCACTGATTTCCCATACACGTTCCAGAAAAAGGAGGTTAATTTTTGATCTTCTAGTTTTGCAAGGACAACTTCCTTTTCACATGGTATTCTCTTTGATTAAAGTCACACCCGTGAACTAAAATGGCTAGGCATCTGCCAAGGAACAAATCCCAGTAGGGCCTCAAGAGCACCCCAGATTTCAGATGCATCATCTCCCCTAGATCAACATATTCCTTTCATGGAGGTTCAAGAGCCAGCTTAAACTTCTTGTGTGGTGTGAAGGTCACGCTATAAATATGCATGGAGCCTGGACCCAAAATGACCAGTTTTATGAAGCCCTAAAGCACCTTATAGAATTAACACCAAAAAATGATGCTCTTATCATCATGGGGGATTGGAATGCTAAGGTAGGAAGCCAAAAGATAACCGGAATAACAGGCAAGTTTGGCTTTGGAGTACAAAATGAAGCAGGGCACAGGCTAATAGAATTTTGTCAAGAGAATACGATGGTCATAACAAACACTCTTTTCCAACAACCCAAGAGACGGCTCTATACATGGACATCACCAAACGGTCAACATAGAAATCAAATTGACTATGTGCTCTGCAGCCAAAGATGGAGAAGCTGTATACAGTCAGTAAAAACAAGACCAGGAACTGACTGTGGCTCAGATCATGAGCTTCTCATTGCAAAATTTAGGCTTAAATTGAAAAAAGTAGGGAAAAGCACTAGGCCACTCAGGTATGAACTAAATCATATTCCTGATGAATATACAGTAGAGGTGACAAATAGATTTAAGGAATTAGATCTGATAGACAGAGTGCCTGAAGAACTATGGATGGAAGTTCGCAACATTGTACAAGAGGTAGCAACTAAAACCATCCCAAAGAAAAAGAAATGCAAGAAAGCAAAATGGCTGTCTGAGGAAGCTTTGCAAATAGCTGAGGAAAGAAGGGAAGCGAAAGGCAAGGGAGAAAGAAAAAGATACACCCAATTGAATGCAGAATTCCAGAGAGTAGCTAGAAGAGATAAGAATGCCTTCTTAAATGAACAGTGCAAAGAAATAGAAGAAAACAACAGAATAGGGAGGACCAGAGATCTCTTCAAGAAAATTGGAGATATGAAGGGAACGTTTCATGCAAAGATGGGCATGATAAAGGACCAAAATGGCAGAGACCTAACAGAGGCAGAAGAGATTAAGAAGAGATGGCAAAACTACACAGAAGAACTATACAAGAATGAGCTTAACATCCCAGATAACCACAATGAGATGGTCACTGACCTTGAACCAGACATCCTAGAATGTGAAGTGAAATGGGCCTTAGAAAATCTGAGCAACAACAAAGCTAGTGGAGGTGACAGTATTCCAGCTGAGCTATTCAAAATCTTAAAAGACGATGCAGTAAAAGTGCTACACTCAATTTGCCAGCAAATTTGGAAAACTCAACAGTGGCCACAGGATTGGAAAAGGTCAGTTTACATTCCAATTCCAAAAAAGGCAACGCCAAAGAATGTTCAAACTATCGCACCATTGCACTCATTTCACATGCTAGTAAAGTTATGCTTAAAATCCTACAAGCTAGACTCCAGCAGTATGTAGATCGAGAACTACCAGAAGTACAGGCAGGATTTCGAAGAGGCAGAGGAACTAGAGATCAAATTGCCAACATACGCTGGATCATGGAGAAAGCTAGGGAGTTCCAGAAAAACATCTACTTCTGCTTCATTGACTATGCAAAAGCCTTTGATTGTGTGGATCACAACAAATTGTGGCAAGTTCTTAAAGAGATGGGAGTACCAGACCATCTCATTTGTCTCTTGAGAAACCTATATGCGGGTCAAGAAGCAACAGTGAGAACTGGACACGGAACCACTGATTGGTTCAAAATTGGAAAAGGAGTCCGGCAAGGCTGTATACTGTCGCCCTGCCTATTTAACTTATATGCAGAGCACATCATGAGAAAGGCAGGGCTAGATGAATCAAAAGTTGGAATTAAGATTGCCGGGAGAAATATCAACAACCTAAGATATGCAGATGATACCACTCTAAGGGCAGAAAGTGAAGAGGAACTAAAGAGCCTCTTGATGCGGGTGAAGAAGGAGAGTGCAAAAGTTGGCTTGAAACTCAACATTAAGAAAACCAAAATCATGGCATCCGGCCCTCTCAATTCCTGGCAAATAGATGGGGAAGAAATGGAGGTAGTGACAGATTTTATTTTTCTGGGCTCAAAGATCACCTCAGATGGGGACTGCAGCCAAGAAATTAAAAGACGCTTGCTCCTGGGGAGGAAAGCTATGGCAAATCTAGACAGCATACTAAAAAGCAGAGACATCACCCTGCCAACAAAAGTGCGTATAGTCCAGGCCATGGTTTTCCCAGTTGCAATGTATGGCTATGAAAGTTGGACCATAAGAAAGGCTGAGCGGAAAAGAATTGAGGCCTTTGAACTATGGTGCTGGAGAAGACTCAGGCGAGTCCCTTGGACTGCAAGGCGTTCAAACTGGTCAGTCCTAGAAGAGATCAACCCCGACTGCTCTTTAGAAGGCCAGATCCTGAAGTTGAAACTCAAATACTTTGGCCACCTAATGAGAAGAAAAGGACTCACTGGAGAAGGGCCTAATGGGAAAGATTGAGGGCAATAGAAGAAGGGGACGACAGAGAATGAGATGGCTGGATGGAGTCACTGAAGCAGTAGGTGTGAACTTAAATGGACTCCAGAAGATGGTAGAGGACAGAAAGACCTGGAGGAACGTTGCCCATGGGGTCGCGATGGGTCGGACACGACTTTGCAATTAACAACAACACCATGTATGTATGTATGTATGTATGTATGTATGTATGTATCAGTGGTGGGATTCAAATATGGGAACAACTGGTTCTCTGTGTGGATGCCACTTCCGGAAGTCCATTCTAGGCCTGGGCAACAAAAAATTAGCTACTGGTTCTGCCGAAGTGGTGCGAACTGGCTGAATCCCACCACTGGTATTTATGTATGTATTTTATACATAGTCTACAGTGGAGGTTCTTTCTTCCCATGACTTCTAGCGCTTTCTATGGTCTCTCTAGGATATTACCCCTCCATCCTTTTCTGAACAACTGAGCTGCATGCTGGAATATAAGCATTGATTACACAAGCAGAATTGGAAAGTACCACTTTATATCAAAGAAGGGGGGCCTCTAGTGTACTATCTGCTTGTTGGCCACAGATTGGCTAAGTCTCCCCTCCTCCATTAAGTTTATATATCTCACTAAGTTTCCTTCATTTTGAATTACCAGTGTTATATGAACACTCACTCACTGTAATCTGTAGTTCATAATTTCTAACAGTTTGTGGGAACCCCACTCAATTCTTGCTTATTCAGTAAACCACAGTCAATCTGCTAATGCAGACACAATCAGAACTTAATCTCTTGATCTGTGCTTGAAATATGAGGGAAGCACAATGGCAAGTTTATGACCTACAAAACCCCCTTTAAATCCCATTCATCTGAAGGGGCCTTAGGCAGCCTATTTGTTCCCATCTGCAGTACAGAGAAATGCCATTGATTTGTCCTAAGGATTATGGAGAAGAAGAAGAAAAAAGTGCCAGAAACCAATTTTCATTTCTGTATTTTGAGGAAGGGATGCACCAGCAAAACCAAGGATGGGTGAACCTTGGGAAGACCTATCATTTGCCGGCGATGCCATCCATCCCCTCCGCTCAGCTAAAAACACCAACCCTCTCCGAGCTCAGCGTTTCTGTATCCACACCCTCCTTTCCTTCCTTCCTCCCGCACCTTCTCCTCCCTGGCCCCACGATGTTGCGGGAAGCAGCAGATCAGGGGGCCTGTTGCTGTTCGGTCCCCCCCCCCTCCACGCCTTTTCTCCTCCCCTGGAAGACCAACCGCTCGTCTTCACATTGTCAGCAGGAGGAGCTGCGAGGTAAGCCGCGAGACGGAGGTGGGTCTCCCGGGCTGAGATGAGACGGCGCTGACCTCCGCCAATTTCAGCCCGGGGGTGGGCTCGTTGAAATGCTCGGGACCGAGGACCCAAGCCACCAGCAAACGGCGATGGGGCTGCGGGAGAGACACTGCGCGGGCTTTGCCGGACGCCATGCAGAAGCCGCTGCCGCCGCGGCCACCGCTGCTGTTGCCACAGGAGACCTGAACTGACCCTCCAAAATCGCAGCCTGCTCCCTGACCGATCTGCTGGCTTCCTCCAACAACTCTCGGCCCCCGCCCCGGGAGGCCGAAGGCAATAAACCCCCGCGACAGAAGAGGTGAGCGAACTACACTCCGGGGAGAACTCCTGTTTGAAGCAGGCTTCCCGGGACCGCAGGGGTGGGTAGGGGAGGAAAACCTCGGGGAAGCTCTGTCAAACGAAACAGCCAAGGGTTGCCTTCATCGGATTGGGGCGTTTCTGGGGGCCACGGATTTCCCCCATCGCCGATGCCAGGGAGAGGCTGTGGCTCCCCGAGGGGGGGGGGGAGCTGTAGCGAGTGGCTCTGGGTGGACCCGGAATTAGGGGAAAAGATGGCAACAGAAACCCCACGACGAAATCTCTCTTTGCCTTTCGGGAAGGTGTTCGGGGTGCCTGATGCCGTTTCCGCCCAGCCGCCCTGCTAGAACTTAAATCTTCAATCTGTACGACAACAATTATTAGGGGAGGGGGGAGAGAAAAGAAAGGTGGGGTTCTTTCCCCGCCCCCAACTCGGGTGCCCAGGATGGGGAGGAGGGCTTAGAACTTCCGACGCAGCCAATCATGACGCCCAGGACAGTGAATGGCAAAGGGGGGGAGAGGGGGAGGCTGAAATTTGCAACCTGCTCAGCCTCCGCTTGACGCCCCTTGGGACTTATTAAGAGCTTCCACTTTTCGCCACCGCTGCAGCAACCATCCCGGCAGACCCGATTTCCTTTGCGGCGACGCTTCTCTCGCCTTTGGCGGGCATGGAGAGGCAGAGCACAACGGGGATTTATTTATTTATTTTGCCGAAAACCCCACTTGATTCTTTTGCCTGTCCTTCGTAACTGTCTACTTTTATTGCAGATTCTGGAGGGAGCCAGACAATGGTGGATCCGGTAGCGGATCCTGGCAAGGACGCATGCCCCGATCCTGGGAGTGCCGCGGGGGGAGAAGAGGCTGCGGCAGCCGCTACCTCCGCGACGGCCGAGGCTGCAGTTCAGCCGCCCGCACCCCTTCCGGCAGCGGTGCCTCCTCCAGTCAGAGACCCGGAGAAAACTCGCGAAGAGTCGCCGATGCTGCACCTGGATCTGTACAACTTCGACTGCCCGGAAGCCCAAGGCAGCCGCTACGTGCTCACCAGTCCCCGCTCCCTTGAAGCCTGCGCTCGATGTGCCGTCAAGCCGGTGGAGCTGCTGACCCGGCCGCTCAACGAGCTGATCAAGGAGGCTCCCGGCAGGTCTATGCGCGTCGCCGCCGGCCTCTATGAGGCCTACGAGATGGATCGGCAGAGGAAGCTGCAGCAGTGCCGGGAGGAAAGGGAGAGGATAATCCGAGAGGAGAAGCGGAGGCTTTTCACGCCTGTCCTGACCGGAAGCCTCCCTTCCTCCCCGGCTTCCAGGACGGCCTTCAAAAGCACTGTGCCCGATGGGAGCTGCCCTTCGGCAGGCAAGCCCAAAGCGGCTGCAGGGCCCCCACCTCCTCCCCTGAGTGGCCCCAAAACCAAGAAGAGCCACTCCCTGGATTCCCTGCAAAAGAGGAGAGAGGGCTTCTCCACCAAGACCTCCTCTGACTCAGGGGCCTCATCTTCCTACAGCGGAGACAGCAGCAGGGACAAATGGTCCCAGGGTCTGCCTAGGACTAAGAACGTGGCCACCATGACCTCCCTGGTGGGTCGCAGTTTCAGCCTGAGTGACCTGAGCCACTCCCCACAAACCACCCAGAAAGTGGAGAGGATTGTCAGGGAAGTGAAGCAGAAGAAGGGCTTCAAGGAGGTATCTGAGAGGGACCGAAAAATTGCTGCCCTGATGATAGCCAAGCACCAAGAGGAGAGCCTGTGGAAGGAGCAGCAGTACAGCGCCCACCTCCAGTGGGATGTGCAGAGGAGGGTGGCAGAGCAGAGGAGGAGGCAGGAGGAGCAGGAAAAGCAGCTGGCTCTGCTGCAGGGCCACCGGATGTGGGAATCCCGGCTGGAGAAGAGACGTGGCCACCTGACCCATACTTGGGAAGAGGCTGTCCAGGTGAAGCAAAGACAGACCTTGATGGAGGACGAGAAGTGGCGGGAACACGTGGAGAAGCAGGAGCGTGTGAGGAGGGAGAGGCTGGAAAAGGCTGCTCTGGAGGACAAGAAGAGGAAACGCCACCAAGAGCACAACCTGAAAGCTCAGGAAGAAAGCAAGAAAGAAGCCCAGGTGCGAGAGGTGCAGCTGCTGCAAGAAAAGCTCACCTTGGCAGCCCAGAAGAAGCTTATGAAAGAACAGCTGATTCAGAAGGAGAAGAAGCTGCTCAATCAAGCTGACAGGCAGAAACACAAGGCCATTCTCAAGGGACTGGCTAAGCAGGAGACCCAAGAGAGGGCAGTGCTGAGGGCCGCCATGGAAGGGAGCCTAAGCAAAGCTCAAGAGAACTATGAGCAGCTCATTGAGAAAAGGAACCAGGAATTGAGAGAGAGAGCCAAACGGGAAGACCTGCAGTTCCAGAGGGCCAAGCTGGCAGCAGAGCGCAAAGACCGGGAACAGAAGGAGCACATAAGAGCCTTAGCTCAAGCTTCAGAGAGGAAGCTCCAACATGCTGCTCAGGTGGCCGAGGAAGTTGTCCAGCAGAAAGCTCGAAAGGTGGTGCAGAACCGGCTGGAGAAGGAGAAGGTGCAGAAAGTAAACAAGAGGAAAGTCGAGGAGTATGAAGATATCCGCCGGAGGGAGATCCTGATGTCTATTGAGAAAAAGCTGGAGCGAAGTGAACAGATTTGTAGGGAGAAAAAAAATGTCTTGGAAAATGCAAGGTCTGTGGCTCGGGCCTCATTTCACGTGAGGGAAAAAGTCCGGGAAGAGATGAACATCCGTACCTTTGACAAGATGGCCTTTGAGGCAGAACTGCAAGCCAGCCTCGTTAAAAAATGAATTGTCTTTTTTTTATTTGGGATTCAGTGGGGATTTCTGTTTTGCTGCCTATTGTCAGAACTGGGAGATTTTTTTTTTTTTTTTTTTAAAAACACTTTATTATTTTATGGAGCACAAAAACTTGGCCATATGCTTCATAGACCTTTTTCAAATGCTCTTGTTATACGTATTCAAAATAATGCAACCATCTATACAGAGAAAATATGTATCCCTTCCTCTGTTGAATAAAATACTGTTTCCATGGAATAAAATCAAGATAGGTACATTTTATATAAGAATTCTTTCCCCTCCTCAAGGGCCATTTCAGTTCCCTCAAATTCTAATGAAGTATTATCATATTGATATATCTGAGTCTTAATTTGAATGTCACTCTGCAGCGGA
Source organism: Crotalus tigris (assembly GCF_016545835.1). NCBI lineage: Eukaryota > Metazoa > Chordata > Lepidosauria > Squamata > Viperidae > Crotalus > Crotalus tigris. The sequence goes on from NW_024100464.1 coordinate 145,515, forward strand.
ACTTTTGGTCTCTTATATATGTCCATATTTGAAAAAGAGTTTATCTGGTGCACTTTATTTATCCTTCTGGTTGGAAACTCTAGGCCTTGTAACTTTTTAATAACAAAACTGAAATTCTGATTCACAACATGAAAGCATGTGGAAAAACTTGTTCCAATAAAATTGCAAATGTGTAGAAAGTGTCATTTATACAGTCCCTTTCATTAACTATTATTTATTTATGTATTAATCCATTTAATATAGCTGTCCATCTCCAAAGAAACTCTGGGTAACAAAGGGGAAAAAACCAAGGTTTTCCATTAAAACCAAATGAAAACAAAATAAGTGAAGGTCCAATTAAATTTCCATAATCAATCACACAGACCAATGCCTGAGCTCCATAATTAACATCCTGGCTTCAATAGCTGGGGGAAGACCCAGGTCTTCATGGTCTACATTTCACAAGATTCACAATGGAAAGAATAAGCCTTGTATAATTATCAGTAGTGATGTATGTGAATAATTATCCCAAAGTTACTGGGTCAACTTGAAAACATCTTGTTGCATACAAATGTGCTCCAAGTATAGTGTACTTGGATAATAAAAGGACACTCATTTTTGGATAGAAAATAAGTATAACACTGCAGGGAAAGGTCTATGAAAATCCTGTAGATTAATAATATACATTCATCAGCTCAACACTGTATAATTGATTGCACCTGTATGTCAAGGATGTCTCAATTGGTGCTAATAACAAAATATAGTAACATGTCTTGGAATTGGTATGTTTTGTAGTATTCCTGCTCAACAGGCAAGTACAATTTATTACTTGTGGAATATTCTTAATGATGTCTAACCCTATGAGAACTCTTCTATGCAGAAATAAATCACATTTATTCTCTGCTTAGCTGTTAAAGTCAGAACATCTCATTATGCAAATGGTATCTTGTAAGTCTGTGGTTCAGAAGATGTTTATGGAGATTCTCAAGTCATCCAGGACATAGTTATCCCAAAGATGCCCTTTTTTCACAAGGCAACTGGACTTTCTTGTTTTTCTTTGAAGATGTTTCACTTCTCATCCAAGAAGCTTCTTCAGCTCTGACTGGATGGTGGGGAATGGGTTCAGAAGATGTTTGCTTTAAAAGCTCCAGGGCAGGCCCCATTTTTAAATAAGGCAATGATTTAGGCATCAGATGCTGGAAGCGAGGTGAGAATGAACCAGCACTGAAGTATTGGAAAGCAGGGCTGATTGGTTATCTGGAAGCAAGGTGCTGCTTTCCTGCTGTCAGTGTGAAAGTAATCTCCACTTGCCAGTCCCATTGTCGTCTGTATATGGATATGGGAGGATAAAACGATCTTGTCCTGGATTTAAAGATAAGCATCCTAGTATGGTATTAAAAATGGCTATTATGAAACGGATAATGTTGCAAGCAAAATTCCTTTAAAAGTTGTCAGATGTATCAAAAACCTCTATCCCCTTCTAAGCAAATGGAATTTTCTGGGTCATGAGGCTATACCGTGAAACTTTATATGCCAGATACACCTTTTATTAAAAAAGGCTTCTTGAATGGTATCTTTGAAATATTTTTATTGTGTTGCTTAAAGGGTATGATCGTCATGATATGGCATTGGACAGTATTCACACAAAATTTGATTGTTTAAATTTGCAATTTTTCTGAGTGCATTCAAAATATTAATGATGGCAAAAGGCAGATTTACCTGGAGTAGCTTATATCCCGTGACAATATCTTGAACACCATCAAACAACATTTGCTTATTTCAGGTAATTGGGAAGGACTCGTTAGATGGATCAAAATTCCAAATCCAGTCTAAATATCTGGCTGACTGGTCAATGAGCCATAATGGATAAGGTTTACTGGTTTTAAATTCCTAAACTTGGACCCAAAGTGTATATTACCTGCTGAAAACTGCACTCTGATGCAGGAACAAATTATTAAGCAATCAGAAACGAATCATGTAAACCCCCAGTCTGTGGACTGGTACTGGGCCCCTGCATGCCAGCAACTGGGCCGCACAAATAAGCAAAGCCCCATTCGTGGGATGCAGGCAGCACACAAAACCATACAATCTTTCTCCATGGAACCGGTCCCTGGTGCCCAAAAGGTTGGGGATCTCTGATGTAAACTACATTGACTAACATAACTTTAATTAAATTTGATTTAATTCAATTTAAATGTTAAGTCAAATTTACATTTAATTGAAGAGGGTCCTTAAGTATGCCATTAAAGACCAAGATAAGCCTTATATTAAAAAGGGAAGTGTTTCTTAGAGCATGAACATTCTAGCTGGTCAGAATATTGCAAGTTCATGGGGATGCATGTACAGTATAAATAAAATCTGGTGGGGCACTTGAAGTCAGACTATTGTAGAGGTTTCTATTTCAACCTCCTCTTCTCCAGATACTTTGACCTCATTTTCCAAAATACCTAGGCGGTATGAGAAACACACAATAGTTGAGAATTGTGAGAGCTGAAGTCTAACATACCCAGAGGGCACCATGCTACAAAAAAAGCATTATTTTATAGAAGAAATTCTGTTACAGGTAGGCAAGATTTCATTCACAACTCTGCATCCATGGAAAGAATTTGTGGACTTCCCTTATGTGCTTTTTCATCTGCCCACAACTAAAACTCATATGTGTGTTTGATATTTTACTTTTGGGACAATCGGACCTCCACCCCCCATCCCCCACCCCCATATGGTTGCCCTTGAACCTGCAGTCTTTAGAAAGGCAGTCAAGACCTGGCTCTTTTCCCAGGTGTGGGGTCTGGATGAGTGAAGTCACAGATGGTTGAGCAGCAGTATATTTTAATCTGGTCACTATGTTACAGCTTACTCCAGTGATGGCGAACCTTTTAGAGACTGAGTGCCTAAAACACATCCTACCCCCACCCTGCATCCTGCCCCTGTTCTGCCCGCCGCCCTGCCACCTGCCCTCAGGGCCACCCATCACCTCCACGGCCCACTGGAGATCACCCAGGCGGCCCAGCAGCACCATGGCTGCCATGTCCTCCGCCCGCGCCCTACAGCATCATCTGTGCATGACAGGGTGCGAGGGCGGAGTCTTGCCTGGCTGCCATGTCCTTGGCTGTGCTGTTCCAGATGGGCCGCACCCGGGGCAACTCTCCTCTGGGGGGGCTGCTGGTGAGGAGGGGGCTGCGGGAGGAGGCGGGGCTGGGATGGCAGCACGCGTGCCCACAGAGAGGGCTCTGAGTGCTGCCTCTGGCACACGTGCCACAGGTTCGCCACCACTGGTTTACTCTATTAGTTGTCTTTTAATGGATTTTTTTTGGGGCCTAGGTTGGGTTGATGGTGATTTCACATTGAAACTAAATGGATATTATATTTTTGTTTTGTTTTTTATTGGCTTCCTTTGCTTCTTTGAGTTTAGGACCATTTAATGCCTATTTTAGTGTTATGTACCATGTTTTATCAACTGTTCCCCCCTCCCTCTGCATGGCATTGATGCTGGCAGAATGTAAAATGATTACTAAATTAATCATCCTAGCTGATGTAACCTCCCCCAGAGAGACTTATAAACAGAGCATCCAGATTATTTCTATTCTCTTATTTTGCCATCTGCTTTGTGAAGCTATGCAGGACAGTGAAAGTGTAAAGATTTACAATATTGAGGCTTTTCAAGACCTTCTTTATTCCTTGTTAATTTTCCTCTTTTCCTACCTAGCATCCATAGTCATTTTGTTTGAGTTGCATAGCCACGTTAAACAAAAATCCATATTTTAGGAATATTGTTTAACATCACATTTACATCTTTAACTATTACTGTTCTTTTCAAACTTATATTAACTGAATATAACATGAAACCCAAACTAATCTGATAAGAACCATTTAAAGTTAAAGAGCTCCCAAATTTCTTACAGGGCCAGGACAAAATACATGATATTCAATTTTTTTTTGACACGCACATTACACATACACACACAAACACACACTAGTGTTTATCCTGCGGTATGAAAAGCAATAATATGCCACACAAAACCTTTAGGTGATATATCCATCCTTTGGCTTTTCTTCTGAAACTAATAATGATGAGTTCTAATAAGCAGGGGTAGTCAACCTTGGCTCTTTTATGATTCGTGGACTTCAACTCCCAGAATTCCTGAGCCAGCTGGCTCAGGAATTCTGGGAGTTGAAGTCCACGAGTCATAAAAGAGCCAAGGTTGACTACCCCTGCTAATAAGTAAAGATGTACAACACTCAGAGTCACTTGTTGTGATGGGCAGTTATAGAAATCAAATATAAAGAAATAAATATAAATAATTATCTGAAAGGCTATGTTTATTTATTTATTTATTTATTTATTTTAAAAAGATACTTATAACTGTCTGGTCTGTATCATTTATTCCAGCAGTCTCCACCTTTTACCAGCTTGGCAGACCGGTGGCAGGGGAGGAGATGGGATGGTTCCATGTGAGTGGCTGCGCGCGCACATATTCACCTGGCACTTGTATGGCCAGGGGCTTGGGTACCCCTAATAATAATAATAATAAAGTTGGAAGGGACCTTGAAGGTCATCTAGTCCAACCCCCTGCTCAGGCAGGAAACCCTATACCATTTCTGACAAATGGCTGTCCAGTTTCTTCTTAAAAACTTCCAATGTTGGCACATTCACCGCTTCTGGAGGCAGGTTGTTCCACTGGTTAATTGTTCTAACTGTCAGGAAGTTTCTCCTTAGTTCTAGGTTGCTTCTCTCTTTGGTTAGTTTCCACCCACTGCTTCTTGTCCTGCCTTCAGGTGCTTTGGAAAATAGCTTGACTATCTCTTCTTTGTGGCAGACCCTGAGATATTGGAACACTGCTATCATGTCCCCTCTCATCCTTCTCTTCGTTAAACTAGACATACCCAATTCCAGCAACCGTTCCTGATATGTTTTAGCCTCCAGTCCCCTAATCATCTTTGTTGCTCTTCTCTGTACTCTTTCTAGAGTCTCAACATCTTTTTTATATCATGATGACCAACACTGGACGCAGTATTCCAAGTGTGGCCTTACCAAGGCATTGTAAAGTGGTATTAATTAATTAATTAACCCCTGATTTATTCATTTAAACTGATACATCTTTCACCCAAAGAACTCAAAGGTAGTATTCGCTAATAGGACCCCCTCCTCCCCCACACCAACTATGAACTATGGAGCTTCTCAGTTATCCAGGTCATAATTGTCTCAAAGATGCTTTTTCACGAGGCAACTGGACTTGTTTTTCTTTGTTTCACTTCTAATCCAAGAAGCTTCTTCAGCTCTGACTGGATTGTGGGGAATGGCAGGATTTATACTCCTTCCAGACAGCTGGTCATTTGCATTCTTTTAGAAAATCGTTGAGGCCACCTGTTGTCAGGGTCACCTGAGTAGTGCAAATGTGGAGCCTTCTTGGAAAAGACTGTGTTATAGACTGGACATAGATGATGTTGTATCCCTCCCCCTCTGCTGAGAGAGGGCTGTTCAATTTTGACATAGATGGGCTCTTTGACCCCTCTTTCAAACCAAGGGTCCTCTCTGCCCAGAATGTGGACTTTGCTGTCTTTAAAAGAGTAGACTTTGTCTTTCAAATGCTGATGGCCTGCTGAACCTTGTCCTGATGGGTTTGTTCTCCTATGTTGTGCCATGCATTTATGAACAAAACAACCACAACAAAACAACTACTTCATAAACACATGGCACAAGATAGGAGAGCAAACCCATCAGGAAAAAGTTCAGCAGGCCATCAGCATTTGAAAGACAAAGTCCACTCTTTTGAAGACAGCAAAGTCCACATTCTGGACAGAGAGGACCGCTGGTTTGAAAGAGGGGTCAAAGAGGCCATCTATGTCAAAATTGAACAGCCCTCTCTCAACAGAGGGGGAGGGATATATGACATCATCTATCTCTCTACAACACAGTCCTTTCAGCAGTTCCAGAAGGCTCCACACCCATTTGCACTACTCAGGTGACCCTGACAAAATAGACAAGCCTCCAGGGGGCCTCAACAATTTGCTAAAAGAATGCAAATGACCAGTTGTCTGCAAGGAGTATAAATCCTGCCATTCCCCACAATCCAGTCAGAGCTGAAGAAGTTTCTTGGATAACAAGTGAAATGTCTTCAAAGAAAAACAAGTAAGTCCAGTTGCCTTGTGAAAAAGCATCTTTGGGACATCTATGAATGCTATTGTTTTATTTGTTTCATTTTGAATTTCTTACATCTTTATAAAGCATTTTTCTTAGGTTTCATATACTTTGTGCATATATTCATTACCACAGCAGCAGCAAATGTCCTTTGTGATGAATGTTTTGCAATTGCAGAGAAAGGAAATATAACAAACTCAATATAGTACAGTAACTCTTCAAGCATTCATTGTGTAGCTGCACAAAGCAGGTGGTGAAATGAATATGAAAATAATCTGGATGCTCCATTTAGACGTCTCTGGGGGGCCAACAAACATCAATTAGAATGTTTAATTCATTTATTATTTTATATTCTGTCAGCATTAAAGCCATGTTGGGAGAAGAGTTTATATAAAATTGATACTTAATATTAAAGTATGGGTTGATGCTATAAGGTCCTTCAAATATTGCTGATTTCTAATTCCCAGGATTCCTCATTATAAAAAGCTTGCAAAGGACCATGAGTCCTTTCCACCTTCTGCATCTTGTTGGTACTTGCAACAACAGTTAATGTTATGTAATTTTTGTTTAGATCAGAATGTCAATGTAATAGAAGTAACTAAAAATGTGTCTTATTATGCCTGCTAAAGTATGAATGCATTGAACTGCAATAGGCATTCTATCATGCTTTCTTTGGTGCAATAAGGGAGTTATTGACCAAGGTCAGAGGCCCCAAAAACACAGTCCAAAGCTTAGCCATTCTCATTAAAATTATACTTGAGCACACACACACACACAAAATATCTCTTTTTGATAAACAGGACATGCTGATCCAAAGAAGACGCTGGAAGTTTCATTTCCCATCTAGGAAGCTTCTATGGCTTTAGAAAGATAACGCACAGGTAAATTCTAAACAAGAAAGGCGAAAAGAAGTGAAATAAAATGTGAAAATTATCTTTAGCTGGATGAAATATAGGTTATAATGTGCTTCCAACAGAAGAGAGTATATGTAGTTCAGATCTGGATTGAAGAGTCCTTGTAGTCTCTGAGTTTGGTTGTTTGCTTGCAGATGTTTCATCACCCAACCAGGTAATGTTAGGAGTTCAAGTGAATATGGTATTCACTGCTATTCTTAAGGATGTACAGTGTTTCATGGGCCAATGATCTCATATCCTCAAAATTAAAACACCCTGTTTGGATTTTAAATAGGGTAGACTGTCGCCAAAAGATATAATGACAAAACCAGTAAGATTTTGGGGGTATCAGGCAAGTTTTTTGGGTCAGTAGGAAATTTTCTTAAGAGATATGACTAAAGATACAGAAAACATTACTTCATTTGCAGCTTAGTTATACTGTAAAGCAAATCTTCTCTGACAGATAATACAGATCCAACAGAAGAGAATATCTGGGTTGAACTGTGATATCCTTGGTATTCTCTCAAGCTTGTTAGTTTGCTTCCAGACATTTCCTCACCCAGCTATGTAACATTATCAGTGCAAATAAGCATTATGATGAGCACTGATGATTTCACCTAGTCAGGTAATGAAACATTTGCAAACAAACAACCAAGCTCAGGGAGCACCAACTACTCTACAGATATTAGAGTCTTGCACTATCACACATTGAGAGGCTAAAGTTCTGATAGGGACCTTAGTGGGCTAATTATTTAATGCCCCATGTTCCCATAAATCAGGGTTTGTACCAGTCTTGCTTCTTACAAACCCCTGCTTATAACCAGTAGCACGAGTGTGTGATATGTCCTTAAATGGCCATAGGAAAAGAAATACATCTTGCTCAAACAGAAGTAAACATGCTGCCATTACACTTAAGGTCCATTCTGGAGAAGTTGGCTAGGGAAAGGGGTGAGCCAAGAGCAAATGCTGCTCTTTTGTCCTGCTTGAATTTATTGTCCCTTTGGGTCCCACAAAGGCTTCTGAGAGCAGCTGTTCTGCACCACTTTCAAATAGTCTGGCATGGTAATAAAGAAGAACAGATGGTGCCACTGAGCAGGGCCTAGAGCAGGGGTAGGCAACCTTGGCTCTTTTATGACTCGTGGACTTCAACTCCCAGAATTCCTGAGCCAACCATGCTGGCTCAGGAATTCTGGGAGTTGAAGTCCACGAGTCATAAAAGAGCCAAGGTTGCCTACCCCTGGCCTGGAGCATCAGTGAGAATAGCTCCCCCCCCTCCCATCTAGAGATCTCCAGATGCATGGGCTTGTAGCTGCCATCAGGCTATGCTGGGAGTTGTGATCTATAATATGTTTGGGTTAGGTTTAGAGTTGTCCATGTGAACGTAAACATTATGGTGTACAGACCATGGTTAATCTTGTGCCTTAGCATTGTGAGTGGCCGAGACCACTGTGGCTAGTTTAAATAGGGTGGTTAAAACAAACAAAAGCTTTGAAACAATATGTGGATGCAGAACATGTACTGTGCAAAATATTGCCCTGTGCTGTTCTTCTATTTCTCTCCTTTGGAAAAAGTCACTCTGTACCTTCCAAATAAATAGCTATTTTTTTATCCAAAAGTAAATTACATTGCTATTTGGTTCCAGTCATGCACCTATTTATGTAATAAATCAAATGTATAGGCTTCCCAACTCAGTGATTCTGGGTAGTACGCAAGATAAAAACAGACCATGCAACACAAACAGAAAAAGATGATAATCCAGAGATTAAAATATCAACACATGAAGCTTTCCTGCTTAGCTTTTCAAAAGCTTGATGCCTTTATGGTAAGGCTGTTGGCGTTGTTGCTATAGTAACCCAAGATTTATCCCTTTGATCCAAATGTATTCATCCAATTCTTGTTAGCTCTGCCCCTCCCAATTGTCTTGCATTGTGTTGTAAATCAAATTCCCTCTAGCACAAAAACCCTCAATGGTTATTCAATTTTTGATCTTTTACTGCTATTTAATGTTTCCTTACAGGAAAACAGGTAACCGTTTCCTTATAATTTAGATGTGAAAATATAACATAGACAAAAGCTGTTGGTTTGTACAGACCAGAATATTTAAAAAAAAATCATTTTAAAACCTCAGGCAGTTCATGGAAACCTTCCTTGGAATAATAAGGATCTTGCCCTTAGCTTAACTGGGCAGCTTTGTCTTTGAAATTTATTCTCTAGCACTGCTGTGCCATCTAACACACAGCTCAATTTCTATTTTCACTTACTGATCTAAAATGTAGAAATATCACTTCCCTGTAAGCTGTCCTTAAACAATGCAAAACCAGAGCATGATTTACTTTTTTTATAAAAAGACAAAAAAATATCCAAACTAAAAGAAAAAGAAGTAATATTCTTTAGGTCTGCAGGTGTTCAACAGCAACATTTTAATTTAAATTATATATTTTTCCATTAGACTTCATAGCTAACCTATCAATATGATAGCTATACATGTTTACGTTCCAAACACTGATGCAGAAAAAGAGGAGGTTAATAAGTTTCATTGTCAAGTTCAAATTGACGATTGACTGAGCTTTCAAGCATGATATGCTGCTTGTGGTTTTAGACTGGAAAGCCAAAGTTGAAAATTGGAAGGAGAAAGTATAGTTGGACAATATGGTCTAGAATAGTGATGGCGAACCTTTTAGAGATCGAGGGCCAAACTGCAACCCAAAACCCACTTATGTATCATTGGGTGCCGGATGGGCATGGCCCATTGGGTGGGTGTGGCTTCGGTGGTAACAGAAGACTGGGTGGGACTAAAAAGTTCAATCAATCAATTCCAACTTTGCGAGATATTTTTTTCTGTGAGAAGTTGAAATTGATTGATTGATTGAACCTTTTTTTTTTTTTTGCACACAGCGGCAGAGGCCTAAAGCTAAAAGGTTTTATAAAACCCAGCTGAAGGCCTAGGACTGGGGGGACGGCCGCATGCCCACAGAGAGGGCTCTGAGTGCCAGCTGTGGTATGTGTGCCATAGGTTCGCCACCACGGGTCTAGGAAATAGAAATGCAACAGAAAAATTACTTATAAGTTTATCACTCCAATTTTTATTTCATTGTTATCACTGTCTTAACCAAAATGATACATACGTGAACATCATCAAATTGAGTACACAGAAATCAATTTGATGTAAAAAGGAGAATAAGAGACCAAGTTTTGGACTGTCACTTTAAGAGTAAATTGCAAATTGATAATGCAGAAATAATTGTTTTGAAGGAAATCCCCATTAGAATCCAGAGGAAAAGAAAAATATATGCTTTCCTGACAGATATTTTTAAAAAAGAAAAGGATTCCATTTTGTTGGGATAAATTGGAAGAGGTGATCTTCACCTACCAAGAAAGAAGATTTAGACTGAATCCCTAGAAAAAGTGAAGGAGCAGCTGGACAAGATTTAGATCCATCATCCTCTTAAAATAAAAAGAAAAGTGGAATATAAACACTTAACATGGTACATTAATAGATCAACAACTATCTATGTTGACTGTTCAGGAAGTGGAAATAGAATTGAATAAAATGAAGGCATTTTGAATTTGCCAATAAACCAGAAAGATGGTTGGCATATATAGTAAGAAAAGAAAGAGAAAAGATAATATTGGTAAAATCCAGGAGGGCAAGACAATATTGATACATGATGACCCTTAAAAGTTCATTCTATAATTTCTATTCAAATTTCTAAAGAAAAAAGCTAGGGATCTACAAAAAAAGAGATGAATATCCTTTAAAGTAACAACTATCAAAGCTTTCACAGGGGAAAAAACAACTTATGAATGATCCAGTAACTACTTTTGAAATATCAGATGCCATTAAAAAGATGAAAATAGGCAAAACCCCAGGCCCAGATGGACTTTCAATATTATAAATGCTTTCAAGACCACCCGCTACAACCATTGAAAGAGGTAATAAATTCTATACAGGTAGTCCTCAACTTACGTCCACAATTGAGCCCAAAATTTCTGTTGCTAAGTGAAACATTTGTTAAGTGAGTTTTACCCCATGTTACGACTTTTCTTGTCACAGTTGTCAAGTGACTACTGCAGTTGGTAAATTAGTAACATGGCTGTTAAGTGAATCTGGCTTTTGTTAAGGGAGTTTTGGCTCATTTTACGACCTTTCTTGTCATAGCTGTTAAGTGAATTACTGCAGTTGTTTGTAACACAGTTGTTACATGAATATGGCTTCACCATTAACTTTGCTTGTCAGAAGGTCGCAAAAGGTGATCCCATGACCCCTGGATTCTACAACCGTCATAAATATGAATAAGTTGCCAAGCATCTGAATTTTGTTCATGTGACCATGGAGATGCTGCAATGGTCGTAAGTTTGAAAAATGGTCATAAGCCATTTTTTTCAGGGATGTATCTTTGAACAGGCAGTAAATGAACTGTTGTAAGTCAAGGACTACAGGGATTTAAAATACCTCAATCATGAAAGGAAGCTAATATTGCCCGGCTTCCAAATAAAGGTCAAGATGGTTCATAGATAAAGAACTGTAAAGTGGTTTCCTAAATAAATAATTATAACCTTTTAATCACAATATTGAAGAAGATTGTGAAGAAATTAATTTGATTACATCATTGGTACAAAGAGGCGAAAAAACTCAATTATTCCAGGTCTGAGGCTGACTATGGAACGGATCACAAAGTACTTATGTGCAAGTTCCAAGTCACGTTAAAGCAGCCAATCAGTTTCCACAATATGATCTTGAACGTATTGTCACCATGTTTTGAACAAATATCAGGAACTGCTTTGAAATCCTGAACCTCATTCATAAAAAACCAGAGGAACTGTTGAATGAAATAAAAACAAGAATGAATGTGAAAAAACCTGCTGAAGACTAAGAAACAGAAGAAACTGAACAGGATATCAGAACAAAGAAGAAAAGAGAAACCAAGGCTTAGAAAGACAAAGATCTCAGGAAGGATATTAACAACAAATTTCAGAGAACTGTTAGAAGAAACAAGAGACAGTATTTTAAACAATATCTGTAAAGAAATCAAAAATGGGAACAGACTCAGAGAAACAAAGTAAGTCTTCCAAAGATCTCCAAACTCAGAAGAATGCTCCAACTTTAAATTGGTATGCTAAAGAATACCAATAGACAGATAGCAACTTATTTAAAGAAGATCAAATGACGATAAAAGGAATATATTGAAATTCTGTATAACAGAGGTGTCAGCATGCAAGATACCTTAAAAGATATACCATATTAGTTATAGAAAATGAAGTTGGATCAACATTCTGAGCATCACCATTGTGAAAGCTACAGGAACTGATGGAATATCTACAGAAATATGGTAAGTAATAGAATAAAATCAGAAATTTTAGTCAGATGATTTAGAAAGATACTTTCATCAATTCACAAGTACATGGGGAAATTTTTGGAGAAGATACCTCTCTTTCACCATTCCCCTCCCCTCCATCATTCATTTTCCCATTTACGGCTGTCTGTCAAGTGTAATGGGATTAATTATCTGCAGTTCTGTTTTCTATATAACTCTTTGTGTTCTTTTTGGTCTTGAACAGATTTTTGTAAGAGTCTCATCACAGTGCCTTTCCTTTCACTCTTGATCTGAGGGGGGGGGATCAAATCTAAAGTTTATTTCACCTTTGAGCTACATTAAACCAGCAAAATTCGTCCTCCGTTCTTACAGTTCTGTGCCTAAATCTGTCCACCAGTGAATCAGGTCCCAGTAGAGATAGCTTTAGTTCACAGTTCTCAAAGATATTTTGAATTTTCCTCTCCTGCTTTGTTCCTGCCGGTTGTGCCTTTTTACATTTCCATTTGAAGCTGCGCACAGTACAGTCTCTCCCTGTGGCAGGAACACTGCCAAGGTACTTGAGCAAGCACAATAGAGCAGGGCTTAATGACTGTTAATTTTGTTCAGCCTTGAATCCTGGTCCTCAGGGCAGCTTCATTTCTTTTCTAACAATTCTTCTGTAACAGTGACTGGGGGAGCCAGGTGGTTCCTCATGTCCTAAAATGTTGCTTCTAATATTAATGCAGTGTGTTTACATAACCAGCGGTTTGGAGGTTGCTGAACTTCAAGTCCCATCAGCCCCAGCCAGCATTGTCTATAAGGAATTCTAACATAGTATTTGAGTAAGAATTGGAAAGCCAGGGGTTACTTATTTGAGATTTAGAAGAAAAGCAGTGAAAGCTTTTTTCCTTGTTCTATAGAGTCATGAATCTTTTCTAGTTCAAAGACTTTTGCTTTACTGTGCTTGAGGGGTTGTGATCTTGGAATACATGAATAAATGAGGCTCTCTTATCAGACTTAGTGAGTCAGATAATTAGGTACTTCTTATTCATGGCTGGGTTCACACATTATGCTAAGCCAAACCCAAGCTACATTATGTGTGATTAGCACACATGTGGGGAACCCAATTAGTATTATCTTGCTCTCAACAGGTTTCCTATCTTGCTTTGTTCCACTATTCCAAACTCTTAAAGGAAGAAGCTCTAATTGAACTTGGCTTTTGTAAATTCAAAGCATCAGTTTTGCTAGCAGGCAATATAAGTAGTGCATTCCCTATAACTGAGGACTGATTGGAGTCGATGTGAAACTGAGACTCAACATGGTTACATGATTTCTCATTATTGAAGATCATCCAAAAATGGTGGAGAAAGATGCTTAACCCACAACTCCCATACTTGATGTATCTCTGATATCAGGATGCTAATAGGACAATGGTTGAAAATGTTGGGAAGCATAATTTATTTATTATATTTTCGAAATCAAGATTTTGACTTTAGTTTTTCCAAAGAGTAATGCATTGTCATGTTTGACATGTTATCTTGCAATCAAAATTCAATGGAGTGTATAAATACCCTGTGCCAATCATCTCAGATATGTGTTCATCAAAATAATAGCATATTATCAGACTTTCAGTTTGTCTATTACAGACATGCCTTTAGGAAACAATCCTTGATGGAAATACTGAACGAGAAAAAAAAATTCACAATATTTGGTTTCTCTTTAGATCAGCGGTTCTCAACCTATGGGTCGCGACCCCATTTGGGGTCGATCGACCATTTTTCGGGGGTCGCCAAAGGCGGCGATCCGCCATTTTCTCCCCTCCGGGGGTGCCGCCACGCATGCGCACTACGCATGGGGGGCGCTGCGCCACGCATGCGCATAATGTTTGTGTGACGGGGGTCGCCGTCACACAAACGTTGAGAACCGCTGCTTTAGATCATATAAATCTCCCCCCCTTTTTACAATGCAATGTTTGAAAAAATAATGGAAAATTGAGAGGCAACCGCAAACTGATGTTGACTAATTTTGTGAAAATTAGTGTGTAGAAGAAGAGAAATGGTGGGCTATTTACTTATACCAATTGGAATGCTATATGAGATTAATTCTAGTTCTTGACATTACTGTTAGATTATTTGGTTATATAACTAGCACAGATTTAATCTCTTATAGAGATGTACTCAGTGCATACATAGTTACATAATGCTGCACAGGGAGAACCTACATAACTACATAGTTGTGCCCTGAGTAAATCTCTGTTAAATTGATATTAAATAATTCCATGTTACTCTTTATTTAAAGCTGCAATGGAGTTGTCAATTTCGTTCAGCCACAAATGTTAAGAATGGAAATGCCACTACTCAGGTCTATATATATGTGCAGGGCTTTTTTTCTCACAGAACGCCCAGAACGGAGTTCCGGCACCTTTTTTGGATGGAACCTTGTAGGGTAGGCAAGGCAGGTTGTATAACGTGTGTGAGTTCCGGCACCTTTTTTTTTTTTTTTTTTTTTACAAAAAAAGCACTATATATATGAATGCTTGGTTTTTTATCTGCTCTCTAGGCAATTGATAGGCTGAAATGAGAACTAAAACAATTGTAGAAAGAATCTAAACCTAAGAATTGTCTGATGTAGCCTGAAAATAAAATGCGAGGAAAAACTCCCAAATGATCATAATGCTGTTCATATTTTACAGGCCAACTCCAATCATAATTCATCATCCATTTGGACTGTGTTATCAGCGGGTTTTCTCACATGTTTCCCCTCCTTATAATCTATTCCATCTTCCACTGATTAGTTATGTAATCTATCTGGGGATTCCAGGGTTTAGCTGAAATGTCGAGATATGTACCGTGGGGATTCTATAACTATATTTCTGTTTGATTGTGTGTGTGTGGTCACATAAGAAACTCTTGATATGATTATTGCATACAATTGGAGGGGCAATGGAATTCAATGTTAGATGCAAAATAATACCAGACAGACAGGGTTTTTTTTTTTCATATCCACCATTGTATTCTTTGTCATAAGCAATTATTTTGAGCCTCATCACTACATTCACAGAGCATTGGCTTACAAAAGTGCTATTTCTGAGCATTTCATCAAAGCAGTTGCAAATCATAAAGGAAGTCAAAATTACAGTAACGTAAGAAGGAAGGGGGGAGAAGTTTCTAAAGACACCCAAGCTTATCTAAATATTCCAAATCACGGTTTGATAGGCAGTCTAAATGAGTCTTTTAACTGAGGTATTCAGATGAAATGCTAAATTCTGCAGGGACTTTAGCACAGAGAAAGGCAACGGAAGGCTGAAAACACTATACACATTTCGGTGAGTGCACTACAACTTCACAACTCCTTGCTCATCCTATTTGATGGCTCACCAACAGTCCTCTCTTAGGATGACAGAAGCCTTTACTAATTTTTTTTGGTCATCTTTAAAGAAGTTTCAGCTATCAATAGCAATAGTAGCATTGCTCAGCTGTCTCAAGAAATATACTTATCTGCCTTCCTGGTACAGACACCTAAATCATTTTTTTTATAAAATATAGTATTATATAACACCAGCTACACCTGTAAAAATTTCTTTAGTAACCTATTGGACAGATCTAAGATGAAAGCAAAAGAAAAACACTTCTTCTGCTGACTTCTTGTCCAGTTTTGATAGGAAAGAAAAGCTTGTTATTAATTAGTTAACAGCTAGAATCTATGCATTATTATTGGGTTCCACTAGAGGGAGCAAATGTTCCTTGGTTACATTTGACTTAGCTTTCCTCTATGTTCCTATGCTAACTACTAACAGAAATTCTGGGAAACTTCAGTATTCTTGTCTTTTTTTCACAGGATTCTCTATCCTTACACCTAGTTTGGTTTCTTCTGTTTAGAAAAAAATGTTAATGGAAAGTGGGAGATCCTTTTAAGGGAATGCCCTTTGTTACCTCAAAGGAAGGGAATATCTATCCAGGTTTTTTAGGCTAATATAAGGAATGATTAGTGGCTACTTCAACTTGCTGTTGTCAACAGATCAATTTAACAGCCAATGTGTGATCTGAGTTCAGCAGTTTGTTTGTTTGCGTGTAATGAAGGAAAGGCCCACCGGGAGTAGCAGCTGGGGTTTAGGCACGAAATAAAAAAGTTGCACCCCGGTTTCCAAAAAGCAGTTCTGGGAAAGCTACATAGTTATACTATTATGTTAAATACAGTAGTTCCAAAATATAATGTAGTCTTGGTTTGTGCAATACATTTGAACAGATCAGTTAAAGATAGAGTAATCTGTCTGTTTCCAGCTTTGGCTCATATTCTAAACCAGTGGTTCTCAACCTTTTTAATACCGCGACCCCCAACTGGTTGTAAGTCGAGGACTACTCAACTGGTGCAGCACCGTTTGCAGAATGGGACTTTTGGTGGGCTCAGCAGGGATTTTGAAAGCCAATAGAATTAGACTCTTTTCAAGAGAGTCTATTCTATTGGCTTTCAAAAGCCAATAGAATATAAGGGAGTAGCACAGCTAAGGAAAAGGGGAAAAAAATGGCGGACTGCGTTGTTTGGTGACCCCCCGTGAAATGGTCGTTTGACCCCAAATGGGGTCCCGACCCACAGGTTGAGAACCATTGTTCTAAACATTCTAAAGTACCCAATGGTACTTCATCTTAACCAGAGCAACTTGTGAAAACTGAACCTGGAATAAAATACAGTAAAGAATTTAAGATTAATCTCCATTTTGGCATTTGCAAAGAGAGAAATCTAGAGCAGCCTAACAAACTTATTTATGCACCTTCTTTTTATGGACTTTTCTTTTCAGCCCTTCCAGATCCACAGCATCTGTGACTTAGATACAGAAAAAAAAATTGCAGGTGGGTGAGGAACTAAGCTGCTTCTTTATCTGCCCATGATGATTCTGATCCTAGCCAGGACCCTAGAATTATTTTAAACGGTAACAGTTGGGGGCTGTTATTGACAAAAGAAACTGGGACACCAGCAGAAATGGTTGTTTCCCATTTAATCAAGACAACCCTGATTTTTCTCCAAATGTCCATCTGCCAACACATCAGGAGATAATTTTCTTACCGGGAAGTAGCACAACTAGCTGTGTGGGAGTGGGAATATTATTAACCTGCTTTTCTCCTGTTCTGCTCTGTTTTCCACTCTACTCTCCATTCTCAAATCAAAGCGCCTCAGAAGCTCCGCTACACCACATCATCTTTTGTTGACATTGCTCTTGCTGCTGAACTTTCCAAGAAACATCTAGGACGGTCCTTAGGGATTATGCTATGAAACATGTCGGAGAAGCAGGGAGTTCACAAGCATCTAAGCAACCCAGAAACAGACATGTTCTCTCCATGAGAAGGGAAAGGTCAGAAATAAAGTTGATTTCCTGGAGTTGACAGCTGCCAGATTGTAGCAGATGCTATGCAAGTATTAGAAAAGAGGTCCCATGGGGTATTCTCTACTTGTGATATGCATTATATTTGCCAATAGATACCATAAAGAGATAAATCATTAATTCTTATCAGACCATTTTCTGCCCTAGAAATTTTATTCTACACAGAGGGAATGGGGAGCATAGCATAATATATTGGAAGCATGATGATTTAGCCACCAAATTATAATGAATACAGAAAACTGTTTAGTAATCGGCTTTCTGAGTGTTTGGAGAACTGCCCACACATAAAGCAAAAAGAATTTTAACCATCATTGGCCTCCAATGAGAAATTTGAAAAAAGTAAATTGTAGTATCTTTCCCTTTATAGATTATTTACTCCTTAGGCTTATCACCTGATGTACTTGTTTCATGTACTGTAGGTATTTTTCCTTGTATTAAAGGACTGTCTGGATCTTGATAAAGGAAGTTGAGAGGAAAGCAGAGTCAGTTAATATGACAGGAATGGACAGCCAAGGGGTTACAGCAAACTACATGGAACCCTCTTATTGACAATAACGGTCCAGCCATGAAACTCTACCATGAAAAGTGTTCCATTCACTTCCTCATGATATTCTACTGCTATCATACTTCTGCATTCTAGACAAATCAATTGGGCTTTTGCTGAATGAAATGACAAGCTAAGTCTAGAACTCTCCTGACAATAGGGTGGGTGAGCTTCATTTTTTGTTGACCAAGGAAGAATCCTGATGCGACTCCATGATTTGATAGATGGTTTCCCGGAAGTGATGGTCCTGGCTTAGCATCTTGGCAGCTTGCTTCAGCTGTTCTATGTTTTCTGCTTCTGAGTACATGAATGTTTGTGATTGCCGCACTGAAAACAAGAACAGTATGTAACACTAGGAAACTTTACTTATTGGTAATCCTAACAATGCCAAAAGAAAGACTTGTGGCATCAAGGTGCATTCATCTTTCCTCTTATTTATGTTTTGTGATGATGGAAATTTTGCACTATGGAAAACAGCGGGGTAGGTTGTGAAAATCAGGCCTGGGAATTAGAAAAGGCCAGTATTGTGGGAACAAAGGGTATAATGGGGGTTATCAAACAGTTTAAGTAAGTAATCTATAGGGAAATAAGATGGCAGTCAACAAAAACACTGATTAATATACATAATGGAACTATCACAATATACCAAGTGTGCCTTTCACAATTAGATATCCTTTAGATTATAACTCAGAATTTCTAGCAGCTATGCAAGCTGTAGCCATCTATGGTATTGATTTTGCCCCCAGAGATCAGTGTCATATTAAACCAATAAAGTACAGTCATAAATTTAGAGCTTTAATTAATGTGGAGAAACTTGTCAATCAATGGGTGACTTTTTCCTACCTCAAGGTTATCATTATGGAATCAAAGGTGATCTCGGTTGTTGCACCAAAGTGGCTACAATTATGTCCTTTTTACAAGATAATAAAAAGTCTCATACCCTGAATTATCTATAAACTATAAAAGAACAGGGACAAGTAGTACTTACAACTATTCCATGAATTGCTGCATCTCCTACGACGAAATCGGCAACTTTGTATCCTGCGAGTGGCAGCCTTGTGAAGATACACAGAATTTTTCATAATGACTGGCATCTTGGCTTCTAATTCAGCATTCCGGATACATTCTTCAAAGAATTCTACAGGATGATCAGAGACAGGGGAAATTGAATAAATCTTAGCCTTAGAACAGAGCCCCCCAACCTTTTGGGCACCAGGAACCAGTTCCGTGGAGAGAGGTTTTTCCACAGACTGGAGGGGGCGTGGTTTCATGTACTGCCTGCATCCCACGGATGGGGCTTTGCTTGTATGCATGGCCCAATTTCTGGCATGCCGTGGTCCGGTGCCAGTCCACAGACCGGGGGTTGGGAACCCTTGCCTTAGACCATTGTTCCTCAACTTAGCATTCCACACTTTCATAACCTCCTAGACTTGACGTAAATGTTTATGGGATTTCAAGACCACCTTATTTAGAGGACCTCAAGTTATGAATGGTCCATACAACATTTTGAAGATGAAAGTATAGAAATTAGCCTATGTCTTAACATTTCAATTCTGACATTTCTAGCTTTTGCTTTTTAATTTGACTATGTAAAACATTTTAGCATTATCCCTTCTCCTTTGAGACAATTTAAGGCAAAATTATTAAGTGTTGCTACAGCTTTATATTCTATGATATTTTATTTATTTAAAAATCATGCTAACAACAAATGCTCGGGGGAGGGATAAATGAAGCATTTTTGACAGCTTTTCTGATCTAAAGCTTGTTTACTGCTTGTTAACTGCCTCTTACAAGGTTTCTGGGATATGATCTCCACTGCAGAAAAATAAGCTATTTCAGTTTTTTTCAAATCTTGTGCTCATTTTACTCTCTCAAGATAATTTGGGTAGTGATGGAGGAGCATTTAAAATTCTGTTGATTTTGATCTATTATGTGCCATCAATTTGGTGTCAGCTCTTATCAAGCACATAGATAGATTTTTCTCCAGGGTGATCTGTCCCCATCTGGTCTTTCTGTAACTGATGAGTGCATCATCATCGAAAACCCAAATGATCAAGCTGGAGAAAGGTTGCCCTGAAGAAAATCTATATCAGTGATTCTCAACCTTTCTAATGCCGTGACCCCATAATACAGTTCCCCATGTTGTGGTGACCCCCCAACCACTTATACATCACCGGGTGCCAGGGGCGTGGCCAAAGAAAAGGGGGAAAAAATGGCAGACAGCCTTGTTTGGCGACCCCCGTGAAATGGTCGTTCGACCCCAAATGGGGTCCCGACCCACAGGTTGAGAACCGCTGATCTATATAGTCGCTAAGGCTCTTGATGGCACATAATCAAATAATGCAAGGATTAGAATAATTCAGAAGTTATCCAGAACTTACAGAAATGTGACAATCACTCCATAATTAAGCACACATTTCTGAACAGAAACAACTTTCTATCAATACTATGTGTTGACAGAAAATTATTGTTAAATAAAGTTTTAATTTTTTTCATAATTGGTCCAGTCAGTAAATGTTACATAATACGTAATACCACTCCTACTTAAGATGCCGTATTGCCAGAAAACAACAACCACAATGGATTAGAGAAGTGATACCATCAAGAGAAGAATGTTATCATTTTGGGTGTTGGCAGCCAGTTTCTAAAATATAATTGTCCCCCAAACAATATCCCCCAAGAAGAAATCATGCTATTTCTGATTAGATCAGCGGTTCTCAACCTGTGGGTCGCGACCCCATTTGGGGTCGAACGACCATTTCACGGGGGTCGCCAAACAACGCGATCCGCCATTTTTTTCTCAGCCGGTGCAGGGGGCGCCACTGCGCATGCGCGCTGCACAGGGGGCGCCGCCACGCATGCGCACTATGTAGGGGGTGCCGCCGCGCAGGCACGCCGCGCAGGGGGCGCCGCCGCGCATGCGCACCGCCTGCTCATGACCAGGGTCGCTGGTTTCTAAAGATTGAGAACCACTGGATTAGATAAATTATTTTCATCACACTAAGAAAGCAAACTCAGGCAAATAAAAATTATTCTTGGGGGCAAATCAAACATGGTATTGGTTTTATATCTTGGCACCAACAAAAGGTTGAATTTTCCATTTCTGCCTGTTTCAATTCTAATCACACACATTGGTCAATGTGATCAACAGCTGCTGCTTGACTTTTGAAAAGATAAGGTCTCCTTTAATTTCACTGCTGGTGAAATTATGGACACTGTTATATAGTTTCCTTAGGAGCAACGGGGAAGTGGTTTGCCAACATTTTCTTTTGGAATGAACTATGGTTTAGTCTAGTGTTTCTGAATCTCAGAAACTTTTAACATATGTGGACTTCAACTCCCAGAATTCTTCAGTCAACATGCCGGGGAAAAGGATGCTGGAAGTTGAAGTCCACACATCTTAAAGTTGTTGAGAATCATTGGTCTAGTCTATAGCCCTGGGATTCCCTTGTGAGTCTATGATTTAAGTACTGTTTGCTTAGCTTCTCAACCCAGCTACCATCAACTGAGGTTGCATCTTAAAAAAATAGCAAGGAGGTGAAATACAAAGGTACATTTCATGCTGTTTTAGTTTGATCCTCCTTCAGGAAGTTCACCCAGTATTATTTTTTTTTCTCCTAGACTTCGTTAACTTATATTTTCAGAGTGCCAGAAGTGCTACTGCAACACTCATGAGGACTATTAAACGGGTTCACAGCTCACAGCATGCAAGGATTCACCAGCTAATATTTCCAGCTGGAGGCATCTGCAAGGTAATACTTCTTTTGAAGTGGTAGTTTTATGGTAGACGCTAACAGTGGGGAAGGTCCACTTACTTTTCAGATTGCTGACATCAGCTTTCATTTTTTCCTCCTTCTCTTTGTTGCGATGCTTGCAGTTTAAGCCTTGCTCAAGGCTCTGCAGGGCCTCTTCAGCCTCCTGCAAGCGTTTCTCCAGGTCCATACGCACCTTCACTTCTGCCTGAGCCAGAAGGAAAGGAGGCAGTCCCCCCAAAAATCAAGAAAAGAAATACAACAGCAAATTGCAAACAGAAGCAAGAAATGGGTTTTTAACAATTGGTGCACTGCCTGGGGTAGTTCCAGTTCCCTTCTCTTGGTGTTATTTTCTGTCATTCAGCAATAGAAGAAGGGGAAGTGAGGCTGTTGGCTGACCCTGTAACACAGATTGGGCCACCTTTTTTTGTCTACAGCAGGAGTAGGCAACCTTGGCTCTTTTATGACTCGTGGACTTCAACTCCCAGAATTCCTGAGCCATAAAAGAGCCAAGGTTGCCTACCCCTGGTCTAGAGGAACAAACCAAAATTTGTTTTGGTGAGACAAAGAGCTCAATGAAAAGATGAACGAATAGAACCAGATCTTTGGTGTGGACAAATTCAGGCTCTTCTCCTTTTTTACAAAAATGTGGTTAATGGGAGAGTGGGGGAATCACTGTTCAACTCCATTAAGTCTGTTTCATGTAAGACACTACACGAGAGATTGAAATTTATTAATGAAGCCATAAGGAGTTCTGGAAACTGAAAAGGGGAGCAGGGCCAACTTTAGGCCTATGAACCACCTTACCATAATAGAAACTGTATTACCATACCTTGAGGTCTCTCTCAGTCTTCTGCTTCTCAGCTGTCAGCTCCGATAGGGAATTCTGCAGGGCCTGTGACTGGGAGGAATAGAACTCCCTTTCTTCTTCCAGAGCTCGGGAGCGTTCTTCGTTCTCCTTCATTCTGTAAAGCAGAAGAAGAAAAAGCATTCAGTGCTCCTCTCATCTCATTTCTCTCCTTCCGGTCTTTAGTTTGTGGGAATGCCAGCCTGCAAAACCCAGGTTGACTTTCTACTCCAATGGGCAACAACAGATTCTTCTTGCAAATTTCACTTGCTGTTCCTACTTTTTGTAAAAAATAAAAATAAAAACAATAATAAGAAGGGACGAAATGAGCCAGGGCTATGGACTCTAATATCTCTCAAAATGCAAAAAGTTAACTCCTCAAGTTGTAATATTTTTGGTTTGAAAGTTTCTCCCCATCTCACCTTTTCTCTGCTAAGAGTTTCTCCTTCAACAGCTGGTGCATTTTCTTCTCAATCTGATGGAGGCTACTCTGCAGGTCCCCAGCGGCACCAGGTTGCTCCGAAGGGCTCTTCTGGGGCTGCAAATGACTTCCATCTTCTTCCAGCCTCTCCAGCATGCTTTGTTTTTCCAGAGAAAGTTCCTGATAGCCAAAACAGACAGGTTAAGCAGTGATCTGGGCTTCTTCCTTTTCCCCTGTCCATGACCAACTATTAGATGGGTTGCCCTTGAAAAAAGCAACTTTCACAACATTAGAGTTGTAGGATCAAAAGGATGGGTGTAATCGCCAACCTAGCAAGGTGTCAATGCTTTAATACAAAATTTATCAAAGAGAAACTTAGCAGATTAATTTTTTATTAGAATAATACATTCATCTTGGTATGAAATGGGGACTTTTCTTCCTGTCATGCAAAATTAAATGCACAGGTGCTATTAGCCAACAACAGATACCAATTGTGAGATTAGAAGAAAGTCTATCACGTTCTTGAATATGGAAGAAAGTGCTACATTTCTGAGAAAATATGCAAAACAGAAGATAGCTTGCGTTCTTACTCCCAAGAGACCCTTTCAAAGGATCATTTCACATAGAGTACCAGACATAACAAAAATAAAGGAGACATCTTACATTCCTTCAGGCACAAATAAAGGAACAGAGAAAAGAGACTGGGCAGGCTTGGCTTAATTTATGTGATAACCTAAAGTGAGTAGCTAGGGGCAGCTCAGCTGCTAAACTAAACCAAATGATCTTCATACCTCAGGCAAAAATATCTCCAAAGATCTCTATCCCTGATAGTAAAAAGACAATGACAATGAAATCTTTAACCATCATCAGCAGAACATCCCCAAACAGCAACTTCAGGCAACTTCCTCATTTAACTAAGCATCAGATTAGCTTTGAGATGGTTCACTTCCCATTAAGAAGAGGAATGGAGATTTTGTATTAATGAGCTGCATCCTTTGTTACCTTTTCCTTTAGCTTAGAGACCAAAAACATTGAGGCACTGAACATATCAAAAGCAAACGTGAAACAAAAATCTCAAGATGCCTATTTCACTTAATAAGCCCAATATTTCTGGAAGGTAGGAGCTTCTATTGTAAAAAACTACTTCTTTAAGTGCCAATGACTATGTAGTCAAAGGGGCACCATTCATGCAAAAGAGTAGGCGGGGAAAGCATAAGAGTACAAAAGTATGACAAGATGGGTGGGAGGAAGGAAGGAAGGAAGGAAAGGAAAGGAAGGAAGGAATCCTTAAAAATACATGTGCATGAAAGGGTGAGATCACCTAAGACTGACAAGGGTGCTAAGTGGGTCCCTAAATGTAGCACCTAACAAGGATGTTCAGTGGGTCCAGAATGCTGTGTTCTCATTAGGCATGGAGAGACGGTATGAAAGAGGGCATGGTTGACTGGAATCCTGGACAAGCTGTGTTTGGAACCTTAAAATTTCTTTGCAGCTTTATTTGTAATCTCAATTATTTAGTTATTTCAAAGGAGGCCATTTACTAGTCATTGAAGGCTGCCATCAGGAGAAAAATCAAACACTTACCTCCAATGTCTTCTGTAATGCTTCTGTCAGACTTTGTAGTCCTTTCTTTTCTTCTTCTACTCCTTTGAGGGACAGGGCAGTCATTTCCAGCTCTCTGTGAAATAACAATGGCAAAGGCCATTGAAGCATATTTTTCAACTCGGTGTTGTAATACAAGACTGAGGATGGGCATCCTTTTGATCGTGTAAATTTTCAAAGAGGAGACATTCAGGATCACAATGGGCATGGCGGAGATAGAAATGATGGAAATTTTATTTTTTTATTTTTACAATATTGAGGGTATACTCAAGTGCTTCCTCTTTTAAAATGGACTCCAATCTATTTTAAGGCCTATGCTACAGTTTTAACATGTTTCCTAACTCAAAAATGGCAGGAAACCACATCCCTAAATGCTGGCATCACAATTTTAGAGAAGTCCATATAGTGAAAAAAAATGAAATCAATCAGATACATTCAATTCTAGAACTACAAGTTGTGTACTTTCCCCCCCTATACATAGCTTTTGTAGTTACATTGCCAACATGATGTTTAATATACAAAATAACAGATAGAGTGTTTTTTATCTCTATATTACCTATTAAGAAAAAAAATTAGCTACTGGAAATCTAAGGACTTACAAGAACACAGATTTTTTTTCATTACAGTGAGTTGATGTCATGATAATATGAGAGAGCGCCAATATGTATTTTTGCTGCTGTATCTTAAAAGAAGGGTAGTTTAAGATAAGAGATAGATGCAAGAAAGTGGCAAACACAAATGTCTAGTGCTTTCTGTCCTTTGTCTTCTCTGCCCTGTCTGAAGAAGGAGGTCTTCTCTTTAAGTGGAAGTACAGCATTCACAATATATAGATATACTGTCTTATATTTTTGCATTTTTCTACTGGCAGAAATTCTCATCTCATTCTATCTCCTGGAGGTAGGCTCATTTCTACACTCCTTCCTCCACAGAGGTTCAGCATCCTATTTCTGTATTGTTTAGAACAGTGGTTCTCAACCTTTTTAATGCCACGACCCCTAACCTGTCGTAAGTTGAGGACTACTCAACCGGTCGTAAGTCAAGGACTACTCAACTGGTGCAGCACCATTTGCAGAATGGGACTTTTGGTGGGCTCAGCAGGGCAGAGACAGCCTGGACAATTCCTATTGGCTTTTGAAAGCCAATAGAATTAGACTCTATTCAATAGAGTCTATTCTATTGGCTTTCAAAAGCCAATAGAATAA
Source organism: Crotalus tigris (assembly GCF_016545835.1). Taxonomy (NCBI): domain Eukaryota; kingdom Metazoa; phylum Chordata; class Lepidosauria; order Squamata; family Viperidae; genus Crotalus; species Crotalus tigris. The sequence continues at coordinate 171,565 of NW_024100464.1, forward strand.
AAGGGAGTAGCACAGCTAAGGAAAAGGGGGAAAAATGGCGGACTGCATTGTTTGGCGACCCCTATGAAATGGTCGTTCGACCCTAAATGGGGTCCCAACCCACAGGTTGAGAACCACTGGTTTAGAACTTACCCAATCCAGTGACTTCAGCAACAATGTGTGACCCACTATCTCCCATTAGTCAGCTGGAGTGAAAGTGGGTAAGCTCCCATTGGCTCATGATGTTTTGAGGTGAGAAGAATTAAAGATGATTAAGATTGAGTTTTAAATGTTTGTCTGGAATGAGGGAGAGAGGTTGAAATGTTTTATAGTGTGAAAGTGTCCCAAAAGAGCTGATTTCTCCTGAAGATGGCATTCCTTCAAAATGTAATTTTGTGCAAAATATGGAAAATATTTCTCTCAGCCAACTCACAACTCAAGTTGTATACATGTGGCTCTTAGCCTGGTTAGCATTATTTAAAAATTATTACCATTAATGCCAGCTGTTATTTGGTTCTGTTGATGGTTAAGAGGCATTACCGTTTAATCTGCTCCTGTTCCCCTCGAAGATCTTGTACTACTTCTTCGAACTGCTGCTTTTCTGCCTCTAGTACTTGGTTGAGATGCTCCAGGGCCTTAAGAAAAAGACAATAAATGCAGAATTCAAATGACTGCAGAGTTTGCTTTCTAGTTAAAGTTTGAACATTTACACAACTATGTAATAAATACAACATAAAGTAAATGTTGACACTAGTAATCAGATTTGTGAGTCTGCTGCAGATGCACTTTTTTTCCTTCACAAGTTGCTTTTTGAACAAACATGGGGAACTTTTCTAAAACAGAATGCATAGGAAAGGATTTTTTTTAATGATGGGGCAGGAAAGACAGCATCTATTTTAAAGTTGTGCAACCACAACTAACATTGCTCAGTCTTAAAAGGAAAAGTATGCTAAGAAAGTAGACAGATAAAAGCACATTCTCAGCATTGGGATGACATAACTCCCTATCACACAGCATAATCACTTGTAGTCTGTGATCAGCCTTATAGATGTTTGATTCTCAGTAAGGAAATTGCTGTTTCAAAACAGTGGCTGCCTTGGACTCCACGGAGCAGGCTGTCTTCCCATTCCCATTCCCTACCAATTACCTCCTGGGCTTCACTGTTAAGATCCTGGTGGGATTTTCTGTGTTTCAGGGTGCCTAACTAAAAGGTAGTGGGCACGGAGAAGTACATGGAGTAAAGCATGAAGAAGCACTACCAATGCTCTTGCCCAATGCAACATTTCCACCACATCTGGGCTATTTCTGAATATGGCCTAGATCAGGGGTAGGCAACCTTGGCTCTTTTATGACTCGTGGACTTCAACTCCCAGAATTCCTGAGCCAGCCATGCGCTAAATGAATAATGAAGTCATATTCAAAACTAAGCTGCTGACAGGACACCGTGATGGAGGACAGCATGGGGGTGAAGTAGCCAACAGTTGCTACTCCAACAAGGAGTTCTGTCCTCCTTGAATAGTATACAAGACAATGGCAGTGATGGCAGGGACAGACCAAGAAGCACAGTTCCGATCTCATGGTCAGTGTCCTCCCAACTAATAAAAGCAGTCAAAAGTACAACCACATGAAACTCCTTGTCTGCATAAGCAGAAAAAAAACATTGTAGTATGAGTGTACACTCAGTGGTACCCAGGTATTATTTGAATTAGACAGCAACTTATTTAGGTGGTTGGGCTACTGAAGGAGACCCATAGGAGGAGAAAATGGAGGAGGCTGAACAAGGAAGTGCGAGTGGTCACCAGAGCTGTCGCCATAATTGCAACAGGGGCTGGGCTGGCATCCCAAACTGTGGCAAGATATACCACTGCCTTTGTGTTAATGACTATCCAGAAATGCCTTTTTGACTAAATACTAGTGTGAGGTAGACCTGGGTTTCCTCCATCTTAGCCAGGTAGTTGCACAGAATCAATTAGATAATAGCAATAGCACTTAGACTTATATACCTCTTCATAGTGCTTTATACAGCCCCCTCTAAGTGGTTTAAAGAGTCACCATATTGCCCCCAACGATGTAGGTCCTCATTTTACTGACCTCGGAAGGATGGAAGGCTGAGTCAACCTTGAGCCAGTCAGAACTGAACTCCTGGAGTGAGCAGTGAGTTAGCCTACAGTACTGCATGCCACCACGGCTCTTGTTAATACTCCTGTAAATAGTGACAGAACTTGCAGATGGCAGAACCTGACTCCCTTTCTCCTCAAATTGATCTTCTATTCAGCATGGGACTAATATTATTTTACAGGAGAGTTTATTTTAAAATTCAAATTTAAAAATAACAAATTTGTATTCTGGACAAACTGTATCAAGAGAACAGGGAAAATGCTGTTTTTAAAACTGGAGCAGCAAAAGACAACTTTCACTGCCTCAGCTATGATCTGTAAATAAAAATTGCGTTATTATCTAAATTAGGCAGCAATTGATTCCAATGATAATTCTAACACATTTCCTCCTCAGGAAAGCATGGGTAGAGTTGCAGGATGCTCAAAGATTGGGAATGTTCACATTCTCCCCCACCAGATGTCTCAGCACTCAGACTTCCCCACTCAACTTTTCTGCAGGTTTTCTGTATGTTGGCCCCACTAGATAGTCCAAACCAGGGAATCAGCTCAAGGCTAAAACTACTTTTACTGAGATTGTCTATGACAGGGGTTCTCAACCTTGGCAACTTTAAGACTTGTGGACTTCAACTCCCAGAATTCCTCAGCCAGCAAAGCTGGCTGAGGAATTCTGGGAGTTGAAGTCCACAAGTCTTAAAGTTGCCAAGGTTGAGAACCCCTGGTCTATGATATAATACAAGCTGAATCTTGAAAGTTTGTGTTGTTTTTCCTCCCCCTTCTTACACTCCAGTGAATCAGGGTGGCATCTGCCTGAAACACTTCTGAATGTTATTTCATTTCTCTGAACTTAAAAAAAAAAATGCAGCACCTTTTGCCTAGGCAATAAGTTTTCTCCCACATATCTCCCTCAAGGTCACCTTGTTATTTTCTGTACTGCAGACTTGAACTGCCCCTTCTCCCTCCCCACATGTGAAACGTAGGAGGAGGTCAATCAAGTATCAGAAAACTACTTTTCCAATTTTCTTTTGAAGGCCAGCTGAAGCTATATAGCAGAGTGGGAAAGGAATCATTCTCTTGTTTTATCACAAGGTCTCAATCTCAAGGGTTCACCCAGGTATTTATTAAGAACTAGAAATGTTGCCCTTCATGGAATTGGGACACTCTTTTCCAACTCACTTCCTTCATTCTGACTGTTAAGCTTTATCTGTCTCATACTTTTACAACACCACCTATCTGCAGAAACCAAACCAAAACAGTGAAGTAATATCCTTGGGTGAAACAAAGTCAACATTAAGATGACAATGCAAGAAAAAGGCAGTTACTGATATATGTTAGCACTCCAATTTGTTCAACATGAGAAAAAAACATCTAATCTTACAAATAGAGACATCATGTTATTTCAGTTGACAAACTGAATAACCTATTGAGAAGCCCGATGACATGGTTCCGAAAGAAAGCAGATTTTCAAAGAATTTTGAGGCTTTTTCCTCTAAAAGAATCTTTTATTATTCTGCATAGCTTCGGCACTAATAAAGTTAAGCCAGAAACTGAATCCTCCCTCCCCCAAGCATCTGTAACAAAGCATAACTCACTCCTTCATTTTACAGTCATCAATCACATTCTCCAATTAATGTGAAGTGTGAGGTGCCCCTCCTGTTGCAGCTGAGCTGACCTTGGCCACACTGTGCCCAGACATTGTTATGGTTAACTTGCATACTTTCCCATCCCTTAAACTACTACTATCTGCCTTAACTCTAGAAATGCTATACGGGCGAAATAAAACAGGTTTGCTTCTTCATATATGGCAAGCAAGAACATCCGATGTTAGCAGTCTTGACACCCATGATGCCCAACCAGCATATTAATGGTTGGGCAATGGGTATTATAGTCCAACAAATCTGGAGGACAATAGTTTGAGGGAAAGGTATCTAAAGTCTGCAATAAACTTTAGAAAGGGAAAAAACAGTCTAACTACAGTGTAATTCAGAGAAACTATTGAGATAGATGATAGATATTTCAGTATGCAAGTAAAACAATTGAAAATGAGAAAAAAACCTCTCTCTGTTCCCTCTGTAGACATAGCTCTTCTGTCTCTTCCATCAGTTTATCTGCAAAAGACAATGACAAATGAAAGCATTCACCATGGAAGGGATAACTGAAAATTATCAGACACAGATTACATGGATCTTGGAAAATGCAGCTTTGCTTCTTGTCTAGCATAATGTGCTGATTTGAACCTTATGAGGTAGCTTCAGTAAACTTGTTTTTTTGCTGCATCCATAAAAATGACAGCAAACAACAGCTTGCCTTGCTACCATACTAGTGATTTTCTCTGCAGGGCTTTAGCTAACAACCAATATGCTATAATTTGCATTTCTCTCACCAGTTTCATCACCTTTATTTAACAGATGAGAGTTAAATAACAGGATGTATGCTAAATTAGGCCAATAATAAAGCAGTGGAGAAGGCTTTGATTTATTAAGAGGTTATGACTTTGATGGGAAAAGTGGGCATTAAAATATTAGTAGCAATAATGTGGATGTTGCCAAGAAAACAAATGTGGTAAAGTATTTGGCTAATGTTCTACCCACCAGATGGTTTTCTATAAATTATCTAGGAAGAATATCAGTCTGCTTGGAGTTCAAATACAAGAGAAAATATGAAGCAAGGGGACAGATACATATTGGGGAGTATTGATTGTACAACCTTCTAATTGTTTTTTCCTACACAAGTTTTTTTTATTTCACATGAAGGCTTTAATTGGAAATAGGAGACTGTCTTAGATTATGGAAACCATCTGCATTCCTAAGATTCTCATTAACTTTGTCCTCCTTTTGTTTGGCTTCATTAACTCATGCTGCGTAATTAAGGTTATTAGTTATACCAGCTTAAAGATACCAAAAAGCCAATCTCTCTCAGAAGCTATAAAAGATTGCTCTGTGGGACTTACCAGAATGTTGCAATCTGATTTCTCTCCAGAGATTTTTTAACTACAATTCCCATCATCCTTATGACTGTCCATGTTGTCTGGAGCTGTAGTATAAACCCTCTGGAGGGCTCCAGGAAGACCTTACTTAAGTAGCTCATGTCACATATACTGAAGTTTTCCTCAGATATGTAGTTCTCTCCCTTTCATTTCCAGTCCCTCTGAACTGACAGGAAGGCCTGCACCAGCCTTCCAATTCTCCAGTATGAAATAGCAGCTCCTAAAATTCAGAGCCAGCTTGTGAAGCCAGGTTAGGGAAGACTGCTCTATAAAAGTTACAGCACTTAACCAAGTTACAGCACTTGAGGAAGATCTGGAACCCAGATTGCACTGTATAGAGAGGCATAATCATTCTATGGAGAACTCAGCCTAATGTAGTTATGTCTCTTGACAGATCTTAATTCACATGGTTAGGAGTCTTTAGAGAGGGCATCATCAGCTTCATTGCCCATTTTCATAGCCTCATTTTAAGGCTCCGAAGCTCTTTGGATTCAAAGGAAAAAGGTGCTTAGGTTTTGAAGGGATGCCCAAGATGGCTCCTTTCTGCAGCTCTCTGGAGTCTCACCTGGGGCTACCTGACTGTTCTCTATAATTGCAGAGTGATTCCAGAGACAAGTCTGTGAGAAACTCTCTGGGCGCCCTGGACTACCTTTTGCCTTTGCATCTGAAGCTCTGTGTTGCCCTATTTAATGCATTCATGTACAGATGATAATAATCTTTAAATTTATTGCTGCTGTTAGTTCCAACCTAAATATTCCTGTTTCTCTTTGGCCAGTTGTAGTCCCTGAGCTTCAAGGCTCTCAATCATCGCTTCACCCAGCTGAGCATTTCTCCAGGTCCTTTAAAAAAGGGAACAGAAAAAGAAATCAAAGAATTAAAACAGCCTCCTTTTCTCTTTCTTCCTCCCCCCCTCCTTTCCTAGGTGTCAAACGAGGAGGGGGGGTCTTTCTTTCATGTTCTCCCCCCAGACAAAGGAAAATAACTTTGAAAACAGCTGGTAATCTTGCCTTCTTTTTGTACTATTCAGTTGAACAGATAAAGTGGGAGAAAGTGAAAATAACCAGCACCATAAAGGAACATGGAACTCATTTCCCTCCAAAGAATAAAAGGGCCATAACAACAGAGTGCCTGTGTAATTCATAGCATTACTTTAATTTTCTCTTTCAATATATTGGCCCAGACTCTGCCTCTTGTTACCTGGAGCTCCAAACCCTCCCAAACCGAGTCATGCACCACAATTCTCATGTTTCACTGGAACTCTATTATATGGTACTTAGATATTCAATACTATAAAATTGTTCAACGTGGGGTGCAAATTGCTTCCATTTCTTGCCAGTCTGCAAAATGGAATTTGGGAATCCTAACGTGCATATGGAGCAGGACACTAAGGATTTAGGGCAGGCTCCACATTAGATGGCTGCAGAACCCAGATTTATGTTGCAGGCAAGTATGGAAGCTCAAGATGGATTCCCCCCCCCCCCATATACTGAATGTTGGAAGAACTCCCAAATGACTGCTGCATTGGGATATAATTGGCTGGCATACATTTACTCAGTTGTGTGAGGGGGTGAAAGATATTTAACTCCTATTCTGTTCTCTCTCCAAGTTAAGAGTACAATAAAAAGGGAGATAGATCTTTCGGCTCAGCTCTGTCACAGATGGTTAGCTGGCTCCCGCAATCCTACCGAAGCCACATTTTTCAGAATGTTCTTGACCTTCACAGTCAAGCTACCCTCTTTAACTAAACAACTGCATGACTGCTGAAGCAATTCTTCAAAGCTATTTTAAGCTGTACCAGGCAGTAAAGATGCTCCTCCGTGCTTTTGCCTTGAAGCCCAGGTGGGAGGAGATGAAAGAAGTTGAGCAGGACAGAGCAAACCATGTAGATTCGTAGAAGATAGTTAATGACATGAGGAATTACTCCAGAGTAACTTATTATTGCCGGCCTATAATCAGGAATTTTGCCAGACTAAAGCACTCTACCTTTGCTCCTTGGGAAAGACCCCCCCTCCCTCCTGTGAATCTGCACTACATTCCACCACAGTAAGAGAGTATCATCTATTGTTTGTGCGCTTGTACTCTCCATTTAAGTCCATCTACATGTTAATTAGCCTTACCCCAAAAGTTCCTGTGGAAAACAATGGCAACCCAAAGAGCAAAACTAGTACTGTAGCAGAGACAAAAGGTGAGCGCTCCCCTCTTAACCTCCCACATTAGGACACCAGTGTGGATGGCTTTCTCCTGCAGAGCTGGCAATTTGGGAAGTACAACATTGCATTTAATGGGGAAAAAAATATGTGATTAGCTGAATGTGTAGCCTGACCCTTTTCCATAAGCTTTCTATCAACGAGAAATTCAAAGTTGTTTTAAGAATACCCTATTGGCTGACTATTTGGGGCCCTTTACTGCACACTTCCTTTTTGATGGGATCAGTACTTCCATTCATTCTGGTTACAATATTCCTCTTCTAAATTAAGTTCTCCGTTTTTAGCTGAAGATAGATGACAGGAGTCAAGAGCCCTTGAACTGAACAGCTCCTTCTGACTCTCCTCCCGCTTGTTCAAGGCAGATATCCATTTGACATGGAGCTTTTCCCACTGTTGAAAGGAGTATCATCACCCAGCCTTGAAGTGACAGAAAACCATTCAAGAAGAAAACTGACCATCCCCATTGCTTCTAGTCCCATTGTTCTAGGCCAGTGGTGGCGAACCTATGGCACAGGTGCCAGAGGCGGCACTCGGAGCCCTCTCTGTGGGCACACATGCCCTAGCCTCGCCTCCCCCTGTGACCCCCTTCTCTCCAGCAGCCCACCTGAAGGAGAGTCGCCCCTGAGCATGGCCCATCCAGAGCAGCGCAGCCAAGGACATGGCAGCCAGACAGTGTAGACCAGACTCTGCCCTCACACCCCATTGTGCACAGTTGATGCTGCAGGGCGCGGGCAGAGGGCCTGACCACCATAGCGCTGCTGGGCTGCTTGGGTGATCTGCGGCGAGCTCTGGAGGTGGTGAGTGGCCCTGCGGGCAGGCAGGGCACAAGATAGGGGGCGGAGCAGGGGCAGGGCAGGGGGCGGAATGGGTGCGGGGCCAGTTTTTGGGCACTTGGTCACTAAAAGGTTCACCATCACTGTTCTAGGCATCTAATCTCCCTCCAAAACAACAGTGATAAGCCTAATTAATGTCATATATCATGAGGTTGCTGTTGGATGATAGCAGAATGGGGGTGGGTGGGTTTACAGGGACACAGATGAGAATGATTTGGGCTTGTCTCGTGCATAGGCTGGGGATCATATAAAGGCAAGGTCATAGGGACATGGCAGAAAATAAATGATATAGCCAGATTCAAGTGGGAAAAGGTTCCTAATCAAGACAATAAGCCTGAGTCAAAGTTGACATTTCATATAGGCAGAGAGGAGTTTTCAGCCTGGCACACATTCACCCAGAAGTCAGTCCCATTGCATTCCATGGGATCTAGGAAATGCATTTTAAGTGGCTGCCTGGGTGTCAGATGTAACATGTTAGGGAAAGAAACTAATGCAGGCTCCATCCCACAGTTTCTCTTCAGAATGACATCTCTTTCCTAGCAACCTTTCCCCACTGCTGAGTTAAAATGATATTTAGTCATTCCTGAGTCACGACAAGGCCAGCATAACATTTGCTGCCTCTGATCTCCATTAGCAATCTTTCTCCTGCCTTCACTGAATTGTTAACCCTCAATTGTTGCTCAAGTGTGTTGTTCAGATATGTACGTGTGTGCCCTTCCATAGGCCATGGCACTGGCTTGCTCCTTGGCGTTCTGCCATCTGCTTTCAACATATCAGAAGCCAGAAAGGAAAACTTTGCTAATCAGAAGCAGAAGGTTTTCACTTCTGAGCTCTGCCTAACCTTTCTCAGCTGGCTTGTTTGACCTTCTTTTTACATCATATTTGCACATTTCCTAAAATTAAAATAGTTGAAATTTTTTTTTAAAAATCTATGGAATACAGAAGGGCTGAAAGAATTTCAGAGAGGAGGGAATTCCTGCCATCAATGTACAATCCGCTAGGTCCTCTAGAAGAATTGAAATGGACTAGCCCAGGGATAGGCAACCTTGGCTTTTTTATGACTCGTGGACTTCAACTCCCAGAATTCATTCATTCAGAAATTCTGGGAGTTGAAGTCCACGAGTCATAAAAGAGCCAAGGTTGCCTACCTCTGGCACTAGCCCATGGACAATGTGCTTTCTTACATACTTGTGGGAGGGGGAACATTGAAATTGACAAATAGAGGAGAAATGCCAAACAGCTACAAATCCAAAGCCTCAACTAAAAGGGTGTTCTGCTATCTTCCCTCCATTATGTATTTATTTCATCTGCCTTTATTATTTTTACAAATAACTCAAGATGGCAAACATACCTAACACATCTTCCTCCTCCTATTTGCCCAACAACAACCCTATGAGGTGGGTTGGGCTGAGAGAGATTGGCCCAAAGTCACCCAGCTTGGCTTTCATGGCTAAGGCAGGCCTAGAACTGACAGACTCCCACTGTCTAGCTAAGTACCTTAACCACTAGGCCAGATTGGTTCTCTCTATTTGGTGGAAACCTAAAGACAAGTTGATATCAGCAACAGAGAGGTCTTGGGAGGTAACAAATCTGAAAAGAACTGGGGAAACAAAATATTAATAGAGAGGGCAGAGACACAGTAACATCTGATTCATGCAGAAGATAATATATGTAGCTCAAGGTTGAATTGTGGAGTCCTTGATGCTCTCTGAGTCTGGTTGTTTGCTTATAGAAGTTTCATTACCGTCAGTGCTAGTGATTGTGGCGTTTGCTTCCAATTTATGTGCAGTAGGTTGCTCTGCCAGTGTTGATGATGGTGTGGATTTCTCCTTGGTAGTTCCTTGATTAGGATATTAGTTTTTTGCTTATTAATTGGTTCTACTTAGAACAATGTGAATATTATCTAGTCATTAAGCATTTACCAAGTTGGGCATCCAATACATTCTTAAAATCAAGTCCACAACCCTAGGCAATTCATACACAATTCTGTTGATTTTGTTGGGAGAATAAAGCATACTGTATGTCTAAAAGTGATTATGTGCTACCCAGAGTTACAATGGAGTTGGGCAACCTTATTTTTTTAATAGTAACAGCAGCAACAAAAGCAGTGATAAATAATGCGCTCTACCCCTGTGTATCCTGAGAAGCAGATAAAATAAGTGGGATCAGCAAAAGCAAAGCTTATTGGAAGTTCTCCATGGTGAATTCTTCTAGGGTACTAATTCTTGTGGGATTAAACTGTATATATTAACCAAAATATTTGCAAAACCAAAGAGCACTTCCAGGCATTGCTTACACTGAACTTTCATGTTGTCACTCTCCATTTATAATCCTCCCATCTTCTCTCTATCCTGAGAGGCTATTTTTAAGGGGGAAAAAAACGCTAAAGGAAGAGGCATCCAAGCCACCATACTGCACAATGCCTTTTGACCATGAGAACTCCAAAATAAAAGTAATGGTGGCTTGAATGCCATTCAAAATCAAGACAAGTAAAATGGAGTGAATGCATGCACACTTACACTTTTCCAGACTCTTGAAGCATCTCCAACCACTGGGTTTGCTCATAAGCTGATTCTGCTGCTAGTACAATGTTGCCCTAAAAAAATAATCATAAACATCATCTTTTCCTCAAGAGAAACTGGGAGCAGTTTCTCTTGAGGAAGTAAACACAGCTCATCAAAGGGAAAAACAAACAACCACTACTATTACAAAAGGAAGACTATCTGGGAATACATATATCATTTTACTTGCATGACTTTCCCAGAGTAATACTGGGAATAATAAATGTTGCAAGAACAATTTGCCTTGATCCCTGGAAAGCAGTAAGGAAAGTTAACCAATGAAAGTGATGGTCTACAAACAAATGAAAAATCTTAGGGACTTCTAATGTCACAGATAATAGTTCCCTTTACTGGCTGTTACACTTATGTGAATAAACTATCAAAGGGAAATCAGATGAACAGAATAACTGAGTTGGAAGGGACCTTGGAGGTCTTCTAGTCCAGCCCCCTGCTTATGGAGGAGACTCTATACCATTATGGACAAACGGTGGTCCAGTCTTTTTTTAAAAACCTCCAGTGATGGTGCAGTGTTTTGCTGCTTGAGCATCTCCGCTGCATGCATATGTTGGGCCATCTACTTCTTTACTCTCTAATTAGCAACTTGGTGCAGTATTAAAATCTATTAAGTGGAACAAGAAAAAAAAAATCACTTTACATGGAAGTCCTCGTGAGAGATTTTCATTGCATAAGGCATATTGGATTCTTCTTTGGCTTCTACGATGCAACCACCAAGAGGTATGACACCCTGAGGAGGCACCAAAGATTTCAGACAATTGGTTAAAATCACCAGTGAGAAGTGACATGATGCAATTAGACCTAGATAAGATTGAGAGATGGGCATCCTCATAGAGCTAACAGATACATATATACAGGAAGTCTTATATATCTCCGGCTTATAAACAGCCCTTAGTAGTTATAAATGGGCTGACTGTGGTACTCAAAATGGCAAATTTATTTATTTATTTATTTATTTAATATACCGCCTATCTCATCATTTGGAGCAATTCTGGCTGAGTGACTGACCGGCAACAAGATCTGACTTGAAAAGGCAGATGGGACATATCCTCCACCCCCTGCAAATCAATGAACCACTGAAGCTACACAATGTCTCCATGAGTGTCACAGAATAGTGCATGCTTGTTTAATATACTGTGCAGCATGCACTATTCTGTGACACTCATGGAGACATTGTGTAGCTCATTGTGTACTCAAAATGGACAAAAAGAGGACAGCGTTCCTCTTTCTTTAGCTGAGGAACTGCTGCAGCCATATAATGCTTTCAAGAACCATTGAATGCTGTCCTCTTTTTGTCCATTTTGAGTAATAGTATGCTCCTGTATTTTTCTGACTACATAATAAGACAAACATTTGACTAAATAACCTGTTCCAATTTACATACACATTCAACTTAAGGATAGAGTTAGGAACAGAACTCTTTCTTAACCCCGGGACTTGCTGTACCTCAGGTTCAAGGTTCACTTAGTTCACAGATACTAACACACTCTTGGCTACAACACCTCCACAATGTGAGGTACTTTGTAAAGAAAATTATCTGAAAGAAAATAAGGCTTATTAAAGGAAGATATTTCCAGACAGTTCTATCTTTGTCTGACTGAATACTGAACTCTGTGAGTTTATTTTCTCCTTTCTTCCTATAGGTTGGTATTATGAAAAGAAAATAAGTGGAAATGATAAAAGTCATAAGCTGGTAATGACTGAAAGTTATCATCGTCCTCTGCTGTAAATGAGGAGGGTTGCTTACATAAAGACTTTGTCTGGAAGCTCTCTTAGCTTCCCTGACAAGAAACCTCTTCCAAAAAGAAAAAGGAGTACAAATAATTCAAACACGTTGTTGCCAGTTGTAAGCTCTTCAATAGTGAGTGTTTGGCCACTGTTTTCCATGTACTAGCCACCTCTATCTATTGGAATGTATTTCTTCATGGTGTCCATTCTTTTAAAATTTCTTCAACATTTCAATTAATGACCAATTCAGCAGATAGATCATATATTTGGGCCAGTTACATTAACTAAACATAGTTTATCACCCTGAGAGAACAGAAACTCTTCAAGCGTGGCATCCTATTGCTGGAATACTCTTAAGGTGGCTTATCTAGAGCAGTGGTTCTCAACCTTTTTAATGTCGTGACCCCCCAACCGGTCGTAAGTCGAGGACTACTCAACCGGTCGTAAGTCGAGGACTACTAAACTGGTGCAGCACCGTTTGCAGAATGGGACTTTTGGCAGGCTCAGCAGGGCAGAGACAGCCTGGACAATTCCTATTGGCTTTTGAAAGTCAATAGAATTAGACTCTATTCAAGAGAGTCTATTCTATTGGCTTTCAAAAGCCAATAGAATAAAAGGGAGTAGCACAGCTAAGGAAAAAGGGAAAAAAATGGCAGACTGCGTTGTTTGGCGACCCCCGTGAAATGGTCGTTCGACCCCAAATGGGGTCCCGACCCACAGGTTGAGAACCACTGCTCTAGAGCCACCTGCATTTCCCCCCAGTGCCAGTGAAGATATTTCTCTTTATCAGAACCTTCACCATGGCACAAGAACTGGATGGTCAAAGATATTTCATCTTCTATGAAAAATTTGCTTGGTTTGCTTTGTGCTTATTTCAAACGAGCTGAATCATGAACATTTCCCATCAGCAAAATGCTCATGATTGGCAAAAGAAGAAGGAAGGGATTTCCGTGGATTTATTAGCCCATCTATAGCCTTCTGAAACCTGCCTTGATCCAAATTTGGCATGAGATACTACAGGAGAATGTGGAACTGGTGAAAATCATGTTGTATATCCTTAACCGCACTGAGGAGAAAGAAGTCTTTAAAGTCTAAAGCTTGCTGTGATAACGATATTTTATATAAAAATATAAACATGTGATAATTTGTACTGGTGTTTCTACTAAAATGCCAGTAGTAAAGATGTTTTTTTTTTTTAAAAAAAAATCTATTAAACAACAAACTATAAAATGTATCTAAAAGAATGCTATGGAAGCAGTAGAGCATAGATCAGGATCAGCTGGTAAATCTCTTAAGTTACAAGGTGTAGATGAAAAGTACTTCTGACTGTCAATTAAACATAAAGACAGAAAATACACGGAGGTTGCCTGTTTTCTAAATGAGAGGGGTAAAAAGAAGAAAGCTTGGGGAACAACAGAAGCACACCCAGAGAACTGTAAACTCGGTTCCCAGGCTAAGCATATACTGCTACATTTAGGGGCACTTTTTTATTTAAAGGCATAAGTGCATAATCACCTCCATGAATTATTACTGAGTTTCTGAATAAAAACAAAGTGAGAAGCCTTAAGCCAGTCCACTCTGAATGCATAGCCCCACAGATGTCTTTTGTTTCTGAGATACCTAATATTCAGGGTGTTCAGAAAAGGAGTAAACTTACAAGAATAAGAAGTATAGAATGGAGCAGCTTTATTTACTTACAGGAAGTTCCTGGTTAATGACAGTAATTGGGATCAGGAACTCTCTTGCTACAGTTATAAAGTATGATATCACATGACTGCATTGACTTATGATAGCAAATTCCAGTAGTTCCAGTTCCGGATGTTAAGCATTAGCATACCATTTAGACCAGTAGTTCTCAACCTTTTTAATGCCGCGACCCCCAACCGGTCGTAGGTCGAGGACTAAACCAGTCATAAGTTGAGGACTAAACTGGTCATAAGTCGAGGACTAAACCGATCGTAAGTCGAGGACTACCCAACTGGTCGTAAGTCGAGGACTTTCCCTGCCCAGGAGCGCCACGCATGCGTGGTGCCACCCCCTGTGCCGGCTGAGGCGTAGCTGGCAAGCGGCAGAGATGGAGCAGGCCGACCATCGGCTGGGCCACCAGCTGGCCCAGACCAAGGGAGGTAAGGCACCCACCGGAAAAGGGGAAAAAAATGGCGGACAGCCTTGCTTGGCAACCCCCGTGAAATAATCGATCGACCCCAAATGGGGTCGCGACCCATAGGTTGAGAACCGCTGATTTATACCACTTCATAGTGCTTTTATAGCTCTCTCTAAGCAGTTGACAGAGTCAATGTATTGCCCCCAACAATCTGAGTCCTCATTTCATCAACCCCGGAAGGATGGAAGGCTGAGTCAACCTTGAGCAGGTCAGAATAGAATTGCTGGCAGTGAAAATGCAGAGTTAGCCTGCAATACTGCATTCTAACCATTGCACCACCACAGCTCTTTAAACAAATCTTGTGCTGACTTACCCATCGATTTTGCTTGTTGTGTAGGTCACAATACTGCTCATGTGACCATGGGAAGCTGCAACCATCATAATTGTGAGCTGGTTGCCAAGCACCCAAATTACAATCATGTGATTGTGGGGATGCTGTGATGGCTGCAGTTTTGAGGATTGGCTATAGGTGTCATTCAGGGCCACTATAACTTTGAACAGTTGCTGAATGAATGGTTTTTAATGGAGGACTATCTGTATTTATTTACCTACTGAACCTATGTGCTGCTCAGTTGCTCTGAGTTGCTTATGTCAAGCAACAATTATCATTAAAATAGAATCAATCAGTCAATCAAAATAATCACTCCAGATGGCCCCACGCAATCCTAGTTGTCCTCAAATGTTTTCTGAAATGCCACAACTTCAAGGCTTTTTGGCAGCTGAACAAGGAAAAGGCAATTTGGATTTCAAGGGGATTAAAAGTGCATGCTATATTTGATTGTTTATTTTCCAGGTTATGCAGGTTCATTTAATTTTTTTTTAAAGTTCATTTTAAGTACACAAATATATATACTGTGAAGCAGAAATCTGATCATTCTAGACTTCCTTCTAACAAGACTCTTATCTGAATGTCTTTGGAGGTGTTGCTAACCTTTGGATGGATATTGAAGTACCGATTACTTTCAAAGTTCTTCTTTTCACTCTCAGCATAGTAAAGCAGAAAACTTTCCTTGATGATAAAGAATCTGAAAAAGAAATATTTCTTTATGTAAAATTTTAATTCTCCAACAGGCAATGGTAACATGTACCGGTAGTTACCACCGTCCACAGTGTAGTACAGGGGTCTTGAAACTTGGCCCTTTTATGACTTGTGGACTTCAACTCCCAGAATTCCTCAGCCAGGCTGGCTGGGGAATTCTGGGAGTTGAAGTCCACAAGTCATAAAAGGGCCAAGTTTGAAGACCCCTGATGTAGTAGAAAGTGTTGATGTACCTAAATGGGTATGAATTGGCCTTTACATAAGTCTAGCCCTTTTTAAAATAATATCTTTTGCTATTCTACTAATTTCATTTTGAGGAAACTTGTCTTTTACTGAGTTCCCTGCACATCCTATTTTGTACTGTAGTGATTATAATCCATTGATTTCCATTCTTAAGCCTAAAAGAAGATAGTTGAATTACCTTTTCAGCATTTTTTCAAGTCTAAATTTTGCCGCCTCTACGCCAATTCCAGAAAAATTACATATATCTGTACTATCACACACTGAATCTTGGGGAAAAACGTAATGTGGTACTTTTAAATATTTATTTGTTAAAAATGCCTTCTATATCAGTTCCCATTATAGAAAATTTGGAAGGAGTTAAAAATGTTCAACTCCTTCTCAAAGAAAAACAATTAAAAAGGTATACTGGCTGCTTTGATTACTGGCTGCTTTGTTTTACAACCATTTGAAGTTGCAACAGTGCTAAAAAAAACCAAAGCTTCCCACCCTTCCTTGCATTTATGACCCTTTCAGTGATCACGACTGCCATTTGTGTATTTCTGAACTAGCTTGTAACAAACAGAGTAAATACAGAAGGCAGAAGTAAAATTGCTTTGCTTAATGAGCAAAGTGAAAGTGAAGTTGTAAGCCTGTCACAGTCACGTGATTAGTGTCTGTGGAGCTTAGCAGTGGAGTTGCTGGTCCCAACTGTGGTGACTGAGGACTACCTGTATTGGGAGAATTAATGGCTGGGTAAAGTCACTGTAAAGAGGTGAATTTCTTTAAAAAGAAATGCTAAAACATATCAGTGTTGTGTACTTGGTGATATGTGAGAAGATTCTTCACATCATCAAATTCAACTTAGTAGTTATATCTCAGGGAGTAAATATAAATGTACTCCTTTGTACTTTTCAGTGTAATGATTCATTCTAGCCATTATACATGTACAAACAATATTCACTGAAGACCAGTGGTAGGATTCAGCCAGTTCGCACCAGTTCGGCAGAACTGGTAGCTAATTTTTTGTTGCCCAGGCCCAGAATGGACTTCTGGAAGCAGCATCCACACAGAGAACCGGTTGTTCACATATTTGAATCCCACCACTGAAGACATATTGTACATAATGTACCAAATATATAATGAGGTTATGGGAAATCAGCCCCCCTGCCAGAGAAGGAAATATTAAAAAGGACAGAATATAATATTTCCTCAAAGGATCTTAAAAAGGCAGAAAAGCATGCCCAGTTTTTCTTAATAGCCCCAAGTCTCCCTCCCTCATGCAGAAACCGGCTCTGTAGAAATGCAGGCATCATAATCCTTTCAGAAAGACTGGCACCTGGAATCTTAGAGATGATGGGATTAGAAAGACAAAGATTCCCTAGAATCAACAATCCCTCACACCAAAAACATCCAACACAGGACATAGTCATCAGCCACACACCCCTGGGAAGGAGGATATGACCTTTAGGACATAATAGGATTAACCCACCACAATCAGAATACCAGAAAGGCACGCTCAGACTCAGGTCAAAGTTCATGCCACAGGAACAACTCCAAACAAAAGCTCAAGAAGGTATAAAAACCCACCAATCCCTACTACATGTGGCCAGCTTTCCCAGAGCCATCTTTCTGTCTGGCTCTCCTCTTTAATAAACTACAACCTTCTTTCTAAAGCAGTCTCATTTTGCTTATTCCCAGCTTGGAATAGACCCTGATGAAAATTTTTCTTTCAACAAGGTCTAAATTATTTTATAAAAATGCTTTAGTTTCTCAGCGGTAAGAATGCTAATGAAATATGTGAAAATAAATCTTAAAATCTACTGGCATTGTCTTTGGAATGGAAGACTAAAGCAAAATGTAATTATCCAGACTGGAAATGTCTTTCATAAAAGGAGTTAAGATAAAAGATGTGTTTGTCCTGAGCTACAGACGAATTTCAGAGCAGTTCCAATTCTCAGCAACTCTCTTAGCATAAAGAAAACATTTCCTGTCTAAACAGAACAAAGGTACCTTTCTATTCTTTTAAGTTCCTGAACTGGTGAGGTTTGCTTTAACTTCCTCATAAAATCACCCAGAATCATTTCTGTCAACAATGGCATGACTAAGCACCAATTACCTCCCACATCTCAAAGACAAAATATCATCTCTGTAATATAGGCACATTAAGCTGAGAATACATGGACGTTTAAAATCAATGGAAAATAAATTACTTTTGAAACAGTAACTTTGCAAAAGAATTATCTTGAGAGTCAGAAGCTTTGTGGACTGGGTACTCACAAAGCTGGAAACTGGGTAATCCAGGGGTTGCTTTCTTCTTGAAAGAAATAACAAACATATGCTTTGAATATTATCCTAGATTTACCCTTCTTTTCATACTGGCAGTTCAACAATCTCAACACCATGGAATGTTTTGAACAGCTTCCTCTGGACCACCACCTATACTTGATCCTGGACAGAAATCATCTGCTAAGATATTCATGCACAGAAACTATAGTTGACACTACATTTCATTCCTAACATTTTCATTGGTTCTAGAGCAGCCCTTGTCCACTTTTTTCTATATGTGGAGCCCTGTATCATCCCTGAAGCTTTTGAAGATTCTCCCATATTTCTGGGGTCAGCAATGCAAGCACTATAACACAGAGAGCATCTTCACATTAATTTAATTAAATTTAGGTACTGCCTAACTCTAAATGACTGTGCAAGTCTTCAATGTTTTGTAAGAAAAGCTAAAAGAACAAAATTTTGCCCAAATGCCAAATCACAAAAGATGATGTTGTTTCTGCATGAAATCTTCCAAGATTTGCGAAATGAGAAAGCTCCAAGCACACAAGATTGGCAATCTTCAGAGATGTCAAACATTATGACTATAGGTATGGGTATACAAGGGTGAGAGAGAGACTTTTTTGTCACCCACATTGAGGAATCACCTGCAGAACCTTTGCTATTCAATAGTGTTTTACAAACCACAATCAGAAGTTTGTGTATCCATATCTGCATAATTTCATTTGCTACGAAGTCTGCTATATCTGGGCTGCAAAAAAATCTGGACAACCATTAGATGGCAGCAAAGAGTTTTCTACTAAATATTTCTTTGTTTCCATCCAAAATTTTGCAATCTGAAAGTAGAGGTGGGCGTTATGCTATAAAATCAAGAGTGAACTATGAGTTGTTTGTTACAAAATGAGTTACATATACATTTGGCATAGTTGAGGAAAATATATACATTCTGTGATCAACCCTCAGAAAATCTGTTTTCTGCAGAAAAAAATGCTGCTATGATTTCTAACATATGCCATTATTGAGCTTAGTTAGTTAACATTTATAAAATCTTTGAAAACTTAAAAGAAGTCAATGAAGTACTCTCAGATCTTTAATATTCTTCTATCTAAGATCCACACAATTCTTTTTTTTTCTTTTGCACTGTACTGTTCTAAAGGTTCCAAGTGCCAAATAATGCACATAACTGAAATTGGGATTATTTTCATCCTTTGGGAGATAGATTCTGATAGAAAGGGGACAAGAGCATCTCTAGGACTTTCCATATCTCAAACATAGCAATTGAGATGGCATACTTTTCTGTTACACGTTTTGGCAACAAAACCACAGATAAGTGAGCCTGGTAGATCTGCTTATTAAATGGAAAAGAGAGAGATTTAATTTAGGGAGGAAAAAAGCTTCAGCTTGGGTGATTCTAAGCATCTTTGCAAACTTTTGATGCCCAGCTTGATGTTGAAGTTTTCTATTTAATTCAATGAACTCATAAACAAGGCAGAATCTAATACTTAAAGCTTTACATTCCCTACAATAAATGTTGAAGCACAATTACTGAAAGTGAGGTCAGCAATTATGGGATCTAAGTTCTTATTTAGGAAAAGATTTTAGCTACTGTTATTCCAAACTTTCACCCGTCAGCCAGGCACTAGGAATGAGCTTGTGGGTGAGAAAGATAGCTAATCGGGGTCATTTGTTTATATTCCAGCTGTAATTGCCTAGAATTGATCACTTTATAATAGGTTTTGCTCCTGTTCTTCCCCTGATTGATCAGTACCAGCTGTTATATAACCATTGAACTGTTGTGACTATTTTAGCAGAGTGCTTGTCAAACTGTGACAGATGAGTCTTGTCAAGTTTTAGAGCTGGGTCAACATCATTGCTGTTTGGTGACACTCTTATAATAAAATCACAAAACTGATGAACCCGCAAGACTGTCTACCCTAGAGAAAAGAAAAAAAAAAGGTTTGCAAAAGGAACTGTTTCCTCTCCTACTCTCTACTATTGGTTGCTTTCAACTAGTAGAATAAATCTATCAGTTATTAAAACAGGATTGTTCTGGAGGTTTCAAGAAGAGATTGGACAACCATCTGTCTCAAATGGTATACGGCAGTGATGGCAAACTTTTTAGAGACTGAGTGCCCAAACTGCAACCCAAAACCCACGTATGTATTGTCGGGTGGAGGTGGGTGTGGCCAATTGGGTGGGCGAGGCCCATTGGGTGGGCGTGGCTGCGGTGGTAACCGCAGACTGGGTGAGACTAAAAAGTTCAATCAATCAATTCCAACTTTGCAAAACTTTTTTTTTCCCGTGAGAAGTTGAAATTGATTGATTGATTGAACCTTTCCTTTTTGCACATGGCGGTGGAGGCCTAAAGCGAAAAGGTTTTATAAAACCCAGCTGAAGGCCTAGGACTGGGGCGATGGCACTCGTGCCCACAGAGAGGGAGCTGCGTGCCACCTGTGGCACGTTTGCCATAGGTTCCCCACCACGGACTTAGGGTGAGGGTTATGTCACCATGAACTTGGAGAGCAAAATGGACATTGCCAACAAATTCAGAGTGCTTGGATATGGTTAGGAGGGGACTGACTTTTCTAGCCTGCCCTATCTATGTTTCCTGGTAAAATACATGGCAAAATCCCATTGGAGTTAAATTCCACTTAGGGTTAGGGTTAGGTCACCATGAACTGGGAGAGGAAAATGGACATTGCCAACAAATTCGGAGTGCTTGGGTACGGTTAGGAGGGCACTGACTTTTCTAGCCTGCCCTATCTATGTTTCTTGGTAAAATACAAGGGAAAATCGCATTACAGGAAAATTCCACTTACTGTTAGGGTTAGGTCACCATGAACTCAGAGAGGAAAATGGACATCGCCAACAAATTTGGAGTGCTTGGGTATGGTTAAGAGGTCACTGACCTTTCTTGGCTACCCTATCTATGTTTCCTGGTAAAATACATCGGAAAATTGCATTGGAGAAAAATTCCACTTAGGGCAGTGATGGTGAACCTTTTAGAGACCGAGTGCCCAAACTGCAACCCCAAACCCACTTATGTATTGTCGGGTGCTGGGTGGGCGTGGCCCATTGGGTGGGCGTGGCTGCCATGGTAATGACAGACTGGGTGGGACTAAAAAGTTCAATCAATCAATTCCAACTTTTTCCATCTTTTTTTTCCTGTGAGAAGTTGAAATTGATTGAACCTTCTTTTTTATTTTGCACACGGTGGTAGAGGCCTAAAGTGAAAAGGTTTTATGAAACTAGCTGAAGGCCTAGGACTGGCGCGACGGCAGGCATGCCCACAGAGAGGGCTCTGTGTGCCATCTGTGGCACGTGTGCTATAGGTTTGCCACCACAGATAAAGAGTTTCCTGCTTGAGCAGAGGACCTCCAAAGTCCCTTCAACTGTGTTATTCTGCATTCTGTCACATCAGAATCAGCTCTTTCTCTAAGTGCCTTCTTCACTATAGCTTAGAATGTCACTTGTATTCCTTAAAAAAGGCAGAAACTTCTTTTTATTGACTTATAATGCTGATATTTTTTTTAAAGGATATGATTTTTAATATGTTGAAATTTTCCTAAACTTTGAACAAAGTAGATAAGGAAGATTTCTTAAATATATATTTAAGTTTGATTAATTTTTCTCAAATACTAAAGAGATCAATAAAAAGAATGATTCAAATGCTTCTTGGCTAATCTGGTGGTCCATAAAAGACTGCATTGCTGCCATGCACTAGTATTATGGTCAAAAGAAGAATAAGCTGATAATAATAGAACATCGGGTAGGTGAGTGAAAAAGTTTTGGAGAAATTTAGGGGCTCCTGGGTTTTATTTTCCTGTTTTAGATGTACAGTATAGTGACCTTTGCATTATATTCTTTAGTTTACCATAGGATACCAGTAAGAAGCCATGCAGCCAAAATTAGCAAGTTGCTGCGAAATTTCAATGGTATGACTTCTGTTAACCAAAGGTTTTCAACCCTTGGATAAAAACAATACTGACTGGGAGTTATAGGTGTTGAAATCTAACACATTATCTGGAGTTTAAATTAGTCTAGATGCATTATTCTTAAGAGGACCTGAGAAAAGAATGTGCCTATTTTTAGAAAAAAGTATAATATCTTTGTAGGACAGGGGTCTTCAAACTTGGCCCTTTTATGACTTGTGGACTTCAACTCCCAGAAGTCCTCAGCCAGTCATAAAAGGGCCAAGTTTTGTCTCCCTGTGGAGAAGAACACATTTCAGTTAGAGTTTCTGCAGAGTTGGATAGGAAAGTGAGTGGACCAAAGACAGGTAACAGGTGTCTTCCAAATGTTTTAGGTTATAAATCTCATAATCTCTTGCCATTGCCTACGTTCATTGGGGCAACTAGAATTGAAATCCAAAGCCTCAGGAATGTATCAGGTTGCCTACTTCTAACCATATTAACTAAATGAGCCAGTAGTTTAATTCAATGTGAGAAAGATTCTTATCATTCTTTTAATGACAATTCTATGGTAATTTATTTTTCATATGTTAAAACTGAATCATATTCTTAAATTTTATGTAATATGTATGATATTAGTCATTCTGTACATTGGGAGATCTGATTTTTCCACTGACTTTCAACAAGGTTTCAGCAGTTTCATAAAGGTCAATTCAATGCTTAAATGCAAACTTTTTTCTCTAAATGCCTCAATCTAGTAGTTACATAGTTCCAGTTCCTGAGAGCTAGTAGACAATGAAAGTCAAATATCTATCTATCTATCTATCTATCTATCTATCTATCTATCTATCTATCTATCTATCTATCTATCTATCTATCACATTTTGAACCATCCATTTCCCTAGGGATTACATGGAAATTCATTACAAAATAAATTTTAGTGTGGCAAGTTAAAAAGAATGGTGGTAGGGGGAACATCTAGACAAAGACAATGACATGTGGGGTAGGAGGATTTTTTAAAATGTAATTTTATTAAAAGTATCATACTATAAATGACAAATGAAAGTGAAGATAATAGGGAAATGGGGAATGGAAAGAAGGAAAAAAGAAGTGTGGGGTAAGAGGGGAAAAAATTAACTTCCAACTTCTTCAGTGCAATAGAATAAAAATGCAGGTCAAAAGCTTCATCTTTTTTCAGCTAATACATATTAGTCATTTCTATAACAACAAACTTAATTGATCAGCAAATCCCAAAATCAGAATTTCATTTTTTTTTCCTGCCTTGGGCAGGAAAAACAAAACTGGACATATATAGTTTTTTCTGATTAAAACAGTTAATTAGGGCATCTTTGCTAACTCCATCAATTTTTCCATACATTCTTCCATTCTGGAAGAGGTAGGGAGTTTTAATATTTTGCTCCTCATTATCTGCAGTATGGCTTTTGTGGGGGAGAAAATTAAATCAAAATCATATTTATACAAAATATTTAAGGCTCCCTTTCATATTTACTGCCATCTAAATTGAAATCACTCTACATGTATCTAAGGTTTTTTTTCCCCCAAATAAATGGCATGGCAATGGGGTTTGTTTCTATTACATGAATTTGATGCCAATTCAGTGTGTCCCATTGAAGGAGCAGCATAAGACCTAATAAAAAGTTTGCCATCCAAGTGGGCCTAAGACAGAGGCTTTCATTGAAGCCAGTAGCCAGGATGGGAGCAACATCCAGATGGGGTTTCTGCTGAGGAGAGCAGAGGACTTAATAATAATACTAATACTAATAATACTAATAATAAAGTTGGAAGGGACCTTGGAGGCTATCTAGTCCAACCCTCTGCTTAGGCAGGAAACCCAATACCAGAGGTGTCAAACTGCCCCCCCCAGGCCGGATCCATCACATGGAAGCCGCACCCATCCCATTGCCAGCAATAGTAAAACTGGCCCAATACCTTGTGCGACGTCACATGACATCGCATGTCGGAAAAATGGCTGTCCAGTCTCTTCTTAAAAACTTCTAATGTTGGAGCATTCACCGCTTCTGAAGGCAGGTTGTTCCACTGGTTAATTGTTCTAACTATCAGGAAGTTTCTCCTTAGTTCTAGGTTGCTTCTCTCCTTGATTAATTTCCATCCATTGCTTCTTGTCCTGCCTTCAGGCGCTTTGGAAAATAGCTTGACACCCTCTTCTTTGTGGCAGCCCCTGAGATATTGGAACACTGCTATCATGTCTCCCCTCGTCCTTCTCTTCGTTAAACTAGACATACCCAATTCCAGCAACTGTTCCTTATATGCTTTAGCCTCCAGTCCCCTAATCATCTTTGTTGCTCTTCTCTGTACTCTTTCTAGAGTCTCAACATCTTTTTTACATCGTGGTGATCAAAACTGGATGCAGTATTCCAAGTGTGGCCTTACCAAGGCATTGTAAAGTGGTATTAACACTTCACATGATCTTGATTCTATCCCTCTGTTAATGCAGCCCAGCACTGTGTTGGCTTTTTGGGCAGCTGCAGCACACTGCTGGCTCATATTTAAGTGATTGTCCACTAGATCCCTCTCACAGTTACTACTATTGAGCAAGGTAACCCCTACTATACCTGTATATTTGGTTTTTCTTGCCTAAATGTAGAACCTTGCTTTTTTCACCATTGAATTTCATAGACTTGTATCTATCCTTGTCTGGATTTATAATAGACTGCCCTGTGCTTGCTATGTGCCTTGATGAGGCTTGCTGTCCTTCACATTATCCCTGTGCAAATAGTACATTTGCTTGCAAAAGTGAAATATCTTGACTATTGTCTCTTTTCGTGAAAATTAGTAACACTTAACACTGTTGTAAATTTGTGAAACAAAAGGAAAGAATAACCATACATCCCATGACAGTAATCCTTTCCGCTTCTACACACTGTTGTTGAGCGAATAAGTCCTTAAATTATATGTACCATAAGTAAAATTGGTTACATTTCATGTCTATATGCATTTATTAGCTGAAAGCACAACTAAAATAGAGATTCCAGGCATTTTTTTTAATATATTGTCTTCACATGATACCAGAGGTCTCTTTTTAAAAGTCCTTTCTATTCTTCATAGGCTAACAACAGAGAATGAGAATTTTCTCTGCTATAGTACTTGGATCTTAAGTTTCCACAAAAGTGTGTCTGGAATTGAAGAGAATATTTCAACATCTCCATTTGGGCCAGCTTGATGGAAGTAGGCAGCTCAGGGGAGCATAGATGACAGCCACTTTCTTACTAGACAAAAGATCCTGCTTTCTTTATACAACATTTAGTTCTCTAAGAAGAGGAACTCCAGCTCAGGAGTGTCAGAGAATATTTAGTTCTTTAAAGAGATGACATCTGCTAATGGCCTTTTCTGGTCACCTGCTCACCTTGCAACTGTTTTATGACTTGCATTTTTACTGTGCTTTAGGCATATGGAGTCTGTGGGGGGAGATGCTATTCTATACAATGCCTTCATACTGTGGTTGAAAAGCATTTTTAAAAGCTACCACTATCCTTATTTATTCAGGAATCAGTTGTTTGGCTCTCGACAGTTTGCTAAGTCTTGCAACTTTCAACCTCCTCTGCTTCAGAAGGATTCTGTCTCTATTTAGCTGCAGAAGGCCCACTAATTTCTATTTACATAGCCTGAAATATCTTTTCCATAAGTTCACAGGTACACGTTGAGAGTAGAAGTGCATGTTGAGCTGTTACCTCTTCCCCACCTCGTCTTCTTTTGCTCGGGCAAATTAGCAATAAAACACATATACTTAATAAAATAATTGATCCAGAATTTCATTTTTTGAACAGATGAATTCAAGAAATAGAATTTTAAAGGTTCTTCACAGGAGAGAGGAAGGGGAAATTATTGAACAATGTTCTCCTCTCTGCAGTTCCTTTATGCTGTGCTGGAATGATGAGGCAAAAGGAAAAACAGAGGGAGGATCAGCAAAAAATTATCTCCTATTTTTGCTTCAATGGAAGAACCCTGCAAGTAGAATTTCCTCCACAGGAACCCTTGATCCAAGTTTCTCTTTATATTTATTCACTGTGCTTTCATGTTGAGTTGGGCTATATAGTAACTACAATGCACA
This sequence comes from Crotalus tigris, assembly GCF_016545835.1. NCBI lineage: Eukaryota > Metazoa > Chordata > Lepidosauria > Squamata > Viperidae > Crotalus > Crotalus tigris. Next base: position 197,697 of record NW_024100464.1, read on the forward strand.
TGGAATTTAAGATGAAGAATCACAGAGACAGATTTTTCTAGAAGGACTGGTCAGAGTAGCAGGAAGATTAAAAAGAAATCTTGTATGTTAAATGTTTCTGAAAACAGGCAGTAGAATAATTTACTCCTGAATACATACATTGCTACTAATCCAAAACTATATTCAGGAATGGGATATTTATTATGGGGATGGCATTTTCTTCTCAGCACTTAACTCGTAATATTTTGTGATTAAGAAACAAAATTGTGCAGTAATTCTTAGAATGAGCACAAGATAAATATGTGCGTAGGAATAGATAGTGATAGCATGTGATATCATGAACAGTTTGGCTCCTCCCTGTTGTGCTGGCACTGTGTCACATCTTTAGATCAGGCAGCTAGCATTTTCAAAAAAGCACTTTGGAATTAAGTTCACACAACAAGCAGCAAGCAAGCAAGCAAACAAGCAAGCAAAGAGAGCCTTCCTGCATGGTTAAACTTTCCCTAGTGGGTGATCTCAACTTAGCCTACATTCTGTAAAAAAAAAGCATGGAATCCAAATGGAAATGCTACATAAGTTGTCACTGTCTCTTATATACAGCTGACCTAACATCAGATCACTTATGCCTCTTCTTTGAAGAGTACAGAGAATTGCAGGCAGAGAGTCTTTGCAAGTCTACAAAATGGACCACAACACAGAAACTATGATTGCCCAGATTGTTAATTAATAGATTCCATAAAGTTGCAAAATAATGATGGTGGTGATGATGAGGCTGATTTGGAACCTACACATTAATACAGCCCCATTTCTTCACTGTACTCTTCTATTCTGGAACTCATCTGTCTGGCCATTTTAATATCCTATCTATCCAGAACCCCAGCCTGATTGCTATCCCAGATTTTCTGGCTTTTCATTCCCATTATGAACTCTATAATCACCTTCTCTTCTCCCCTTCGCTTTTGCCTCTGCATTTCTACCCAGGCACCTTCTGCCTTACCTCCTGGACCACTTGGCTGACGGTCTCCCAAACGGTCTTTTCCAGAGCACTCCATACAGCTGCACTTTGGTGCGGATATCCAAGGCATCCAGATCTGTTGGATCCATGGAGGGGGAAGGAGAGACGGAGTTGGATTTTGAAGTAAACATTATTAAGGGGCAGACTTAAAAAAAAAAAATCTAATTCTCTGCCTCTGCTCTGCAGCTGTAGGAATCCGATTAAATGCAATGAACCAGAAAGGCGTAACTGCTTAGTCGGGGAGAGAGGGGGAGAGAGTGAGGCTTAGCTCTGAATCAATAACTCTGCTGCCAGTGCTTGATATTTGTCTCCCTGATGCAGAGATGATGTGAGCCTCCTCGTTTCATTTCACTTCCTGATACCCTGAACAGAGAGGGAACATTCCAGACAAGCAGGGGGAAAAAACCTTTTTCATGAAGTAGATGGAGCCCTCAGTGTAACAAGCCAAGGCACAATTTGTGTGACAATGGAGCATTCACAAAGTATAGTTGCAGGTAGAATGAAATGGCACTCATATGTTTCTTCCCTAGTCAGTTTAGTATGATGGTTAAAGTTTAGGACTAAGAACATGGAGATCTGGGTCCAAATCTTCAATCCATTCACTGGCTAAATTCTCGTGCTGAGAGTGACCAGCCCAATTTACCTTGTCAGGTTGTTGCAAAGATAAAATGGGAGGAGGATCCAAGAAGGGACATTGTGCTGCTTGAAAAAAAATATGGGATAATGATGGAATAAAGAGTTCCTTTAATGAATAAGCTGGATGGGACTAACCACCTCTGAGCTCAATGAAGATTGCACTTCTGTTCAAATGTTGATCATTAACGTATGTTTGAACGTGTATTCCACTAGCCACGTTTCCATTCAGATGTGAGATTTAAGGTTGAAAAGACTTGATTCTAATTTGTGGACCAAGATATTTTTAAAATTATTTTTAATTTTCTCTGAGGTAAGAAAAAACAAGAATATATGACAAGAGCTCAGAACGATACATCTCAACATTCAGTCACAGCCGACATGTAACTTGTGATCCAAGATTTGAAGACAAGATTCAGCTTAAACCAGTCAGAGATGGTTTGAAAAGATTTGATGAGAAACTATAATGGAAGGCGTTCTTTGGCAGAATGGGATGGAAACAGGATTTTAGAGGACATTAACTTGGTGAAATTTCAGCTTGAGAGCTCCATTATTATTTTTTTTAAAAAGAAAAACACACCTATACTCTTTTAAAGCAGAAATAAAGGAGCTAGGGAAAGGAAATGCAGCAAAACCTGTTTTTGGCTTAACAATGAAACGTTCAGAAACTATTTAAAAAGTAAGCTTTCTTATTAAACTGATTACCAGCTTTTCTGGGTGGTTACAATGGCTGATTGACATAGAATTGTTTGTGCAAACAATGCTTTGAGAAATGTGTGTTAATGCTATGGTGTATATACCCTATGATATAAATAGAAATATGTATTATATGCAATAGTTTAACCATAAACCACAGTATGCGAATCCATTTGACCTTTTTGTCTCAAAACAAACTGCCTGAACAAATTGTAGCAGAAGTGTAGCAGACATATCCAGCAGTGCAGCAATAGCAACAGGACACTTAAAAACCAGGCTTTCTTCCCTTCCCTTCATTTCTTTTCAGCCTATGTGGAATATTGGGAACTGTCCCATACATTATGGGTTGTGGTCATGGAGGTATTTAGAGGTGCGGCTGCTTGATTACATCTCAACAAAGGCTCCTGGCAGAGCTTCTAGGATGTGATCTCAGAACCACTGAACTATATTTTTCAAAGATCCTGGAGCACAGGGAAACTACCCGAGGACTGGAAAAGAGCTGATGTAGTTCCCATCTACAAAAAAAGGAGAAAAAAATGGACCCAGGAAATTACAGACCTATCAGCCTGACCTCAATACCTGGGAAGATCCTGGAAAAGATAATCAAACAACGAATCAATGAACACCTAGAGGCAAACAAAGTCATTATTAAAAGCCAACATGGGCTTGTCAAAAATAGATCATGCCAGACAAACCTTATTGCATTCTTTGACCAAGTGACAAAATTAGTGGATCAGAGGAATGCTGTGGACATAATTTACTTGGTCTTCAGTAAGGCATTTGATAAAGTAGATCACAACCTATTGCTTAACAAGATAGAAAAATGTGGGGTAGAAAGCACCACCACCAGATGGATCCGTAGCTGGCTGAACGGCTGTACTCAGTGTGTGGTCCTCAATGGAACCGCATCTACATGGAGGGAAGTGTGTAGTGGGGTGCCCCAGGGCTCTGTTCTGGGCCCAGTGCTCTTCAATATCTATATCAACAATTTGGACGAGGGGATAGATGGGGAACTCATCAAATTTGCAGACGACACCAAGCTGGCAGGAATAGCCAACACTCCAGAAGACAGGCTTAAGATACAGAAGGATCTGGACAGACTTGAACACTGGGCGCTATCTAACAAAATGAAATTCAGTGGTGAAAAAAGCAAGGTTCTACATTTAGGCAAGAAAAACCCAATGCACAGGTATAGCATAGGGGTTACCTTGCTCAATAGTAGTAACTGTGAGAGGGAGCTTGAGTCCTAGTGGACAATCACCTAAATATGAGCCAGCAGTGTGCTGCAGCTGCCAAAAAAGCCAACACAGTGCTAGGCTGCATTAACAGAGAGATGGAATCAAGATCACATGAAGTGTTAATATCACTTTACAATGCCTTGGTAAGGCCACACTTGGAATACTGCATCCAGTTTTGGTCACCGCGATGTAAAAAAGATGTTGAGACTCTAGAAAGAGTACAAAGAGCAACAAAGATGAGTAGGGGACTGGAGGCTAAAGCATATAAGGAATGGTTGCTGGAATTGGGTATGTCTAGTTTAACGAAGAGAAGGACGAGGGGGGATATGATAGCAGTGTTCCAATATCTCAGGGGCTGCCACAAAGAAGAGGGTGTCAAGCTATTTTCCAAAGCACCTGAAGGCAGGACAAGAAGCAATGGGTGGAAACTAATCAAGGAGAGAAGCAACCTAGAAATAAGGAGAAACTTCCTGACAGTTAGAACAATTAACCAGTGGAACAACCTGCCTCCAGAAGTGGTGAATGCTCCAACACTGGAGGTTTTTAAGAAGAGACTATCTGAAATGGTATAGGGTTTCCTTCCTGAGCAGGGGATTGGAGTAGATGACCTCCAAGATCCCTTCCAACTTTATTATTATTATTATTATTATTATTATTATTATTATTATTATTATTGATAGCCAGGGCTTTTTTTCTCATAGAACGCCCAGAACGGAGATCCGGCACCTTTTTGGGATGGAACCTTGTAGGGTAGGCAAGGCGGGTTGTATGATGTGTGTGAGGTCCGGCACCTTTTTTTTTTTTTAGAAAAAAAGCACTGCTGATAGCTGTAGAAGACGTTGGAAGCCACACTTCTCTTTTTGAGCATTACAGTATGGGTGATGTGGTTAATGTAATGGTTAACCCTTGCTTGTCTAAAATCTCAACCTTTAGCTTGTCTAAAATTTCAGACAGGATTACATTTTGTAATTTTTCAACTTAAGTTCCTAAAAACGTTTTTGAAAAATATATGGGTTAGATATGAACATTAATTTGCCCTCCAGATTTCATCTTTTTTAAACCAAAGCTAACTTATGTTATTCAAAGTTTACTCAAGATCAGAAAACAAAAACAAAAACCAAACACATAGAGTAGAATATGGAAAAGTCAGGTCATCAGAGAAGACAAATAGGTAGTCTAGAATTATAAAGAGCTATTGGGAAAATTAAAACTCAGAATGAACTGATGTTATTAAAGAATAACACAAGGTTTCTTATATTTCCAGAAATAAAATGAAGACAGTTATTCAGTGGAAATGTCAAAATGCTAACACATAATTTGCAATCACTGCAAATGGGCCCAATTTTGACTCAATCAACTGCTGCATCCTTTGATATCAACTTACTGAAAACGAACTTCAGTTCATTCATTCCGTCAAATTGGTATATCTTGTTTTGATTATCTGCCATGACAAATTTTGAAAATTCACATATAACACATAGCAGAAATAAGATCTCCTCAAATTACCCTTCAATTCTTTTTCTCACCAATAGGAAACTTTGTTACCTGCCCCTGAAAACCTTTTTAAACTTTTATTGTTATAAAATAGCAAACTATTTCTCCAAAATTCATTATAGTATAAATCCCTTCATTATCATTACTAGGGTAGCCTATTTAACAGAAAAAAGCAGTCCAAAAGCAGATGGGCAATTAGATCCCAAATGCCCCCAAAGTGTGCAGTTGTAATCATTTTTGTTGTCAATGAATTAATTCCTTTCTACTATTGGTCTGATAGTCATAGGTAGCTGATAGTCATAGGCAGTTACTCTATTGTCAGACCATTCCTGCTACCCTACCATACATTTTCTAATAGCTCCAAATAAACTGGATCAGTCACTAGAAGAAATCTCCAGTCTTCTGTCTACACCTGTTTGCTTCAATTGTGTAATTTCCTGTTATCTTCCTCTCCAACTCCCTTAATAGTCCATCGCCAAAATCATTAAGTCCAATATTTTAGGGCACAGATGGGGTGGGGGAGGAAAGCATTGTACACAATTGCTTGTGATCTGTACTTGGAAAGGCCAATTAGAGATGGACAAAACCACCTGGTCACTTTTGCACATTTTTTTTTACAAGCCTATCTCTCCAACCTCTATACCTACAGTACCTGCAATTTGTTTTTGTTTTTTTACAGAGATGCCAAAACCTGGCAGTAGAATAGGCATTTTCATATAAAAGACTGGATAGCATATTCTATATGCAGGATTCTGTGGAAAGTTTGACAAGCACAAGTGGCTTTCGTTAGAGAAAATACATTAAAAATAATTTCTGATTAGTCTTTTTCTATCCAGCTGGACAGGTACCCGAAGATGTTCCAGCTCCGTTTAAACAAGCTTAAATTTGGATTTTTTTTTTTTTTTTAAAAAAATTAAGTAAGGATTTTTCTGAGAAATGTCTGGAGCTAACAGAGTGTGGTACATTTGTGGTCATTTATGCATTTACACTACTGCCGAAATCAAACCAGGTGACTCTGGGTGGTGGAGAAAAAGCTCATAATTAATACAATGAATTAAAATGCATTAAATAATGACAGGGCAAAGAGAACTGAAAACCTTCTCTTACCATCATGGATTCAATTCAACCTGATCCCAGAGTTGGGAGAAAAAGCCAGGTCTTAACTGCTCTTCCCACCTAAAGGCATGTAAAGTTGGGGCCAACCTTATGTCTAAGAAAAGATCATTCCAAAGGGCAGGGGACATCACTGAGAAGCCACATCTCCTGGGCTCATGACGATTTCAGTGAAAGGACCTAGAGGTTGCCTTCTTCTTCAGAATGTATGGGATGGTCCAACAGGAAACACAGTCCTATGTCAGGTTAGGAGATCATCAGCATTTTGAATTGCACCTCATCTGTCGCTTACAGAAGGGAGTTATCATGCCAGCATAATAAATATCCATAATTAGCTGGGCTGGTGCATTATGGTCCAATTGAAGTTTCCAATGGTCTTCAAGGGTGTGTAAATCACCAATAAGTTTTAAAAATAAAAAAAAATATGTTTAGGTAAGAACATTTAATACTTTGGTATGTTACATTTGAATGGGAGACAAAGTATGCTGATTTATTATGCTTTTCACTGGGTTCTTCAATAATAATAATAATAATAATAATAATAAAAGTTGGAAGGGACCTTGGAGGTCATCGAGTCCAACCATCTGCTCAGATAGAAACCCTACATCATTTCGGACAAATGGCTGTCCAGTCTCTTCTTAAAAACTTCCAGTGTTGGAGCATTCACCGCTTCTGGAGGCAGGTTGTTCCATTGGTTAATTGTTCTAACTGTCAGGAAGTTTCTCCTTAGTTCTAGGTTGCTTCTCTCCTTGATCAGTTTCCATCCGTTGCTTCTTGTCCTGCCTTCAGGCGCTTTGGAGAATAGCTTGACTCCCTCTTCTTTGTGGCAGCCCCTCAGATATTGGAACACTGCTATCATATCCTCGTCCTTCTCTTTGTTAAACTAGACATACCCAGTTCCAGCAACCATTCCTTATATGTTTTAGCCTCCAGTCCCCTAACCATCTTTGTTGCTCTCCTTGCTTTATCTGTTTCTAGAAGTGAATAAAGGAGATAAAGCAAACTATAAACCATTTCCCCTTGAAGAATCTACAAATTATTGCTTCTTTGTCACCATTAAAAATGAGACAAATTATTTCAACAATGCAGCAAATAATTTTTAATGTAATAAAAACATATTTAAACAGTTCACAATTAAAGTGAAAAAATTAAAAATAAGGCAGCCATCCATGGAATGATCTCATGTGTACAAATGATTTAGAAAAGACATTAAAATTACACTTTAGTACACGTAATCAGGTATACAGCTATGACCAGGGAACACTACCCATGAAATCATAGCTGGATAGGGACATAACAGAAACATGTAAAAGTTCGTATCTTTTTGAAATGAATAATCTCCTTCAAATGCTACTGCAAGGGCTTCCCATTTTCCAAGTTACCTATGGTTCATCATAAACAACACAGCAGCACAATTTATTGTTCAAGTTTTCCCATTCTGGTACAGCTGGATATTAAAAATTATTTTCACCTAGGATACAGGAAAATCACTTTTGATTTTCCACTTGGAATTTCAGAAATTCCAAGATATTTCCTTTCAGTTGAAGATACTGCATTTCTTTGACATATCTGTCAAATATTGCAAACTTAAGTTTCTCCAGCATAGGCAAGATTGTTTTATGAATAATGGTAATTAGGTGACTGAATGTAATGTTGCATACAGACATTTCCACTTTCAACTCAGTCTACAGCTGATGTGACTTGTGAAAGTGTTGGAATTTGTGAGAATGTATTAATGATGCATCTCTATTTTAGCAATACATGGCTTTCAGGTTTATTGGGAAGTTCAGAATACAAACTGGATGTGATTATTAATAAGAGTCAAGAAGAGTAGAATTAGACTACAAAAAAACAATGATTTTGCATTGATTTTTAAAATCTGGCTAAAGTCAAAATCCATATGCTCAAATCCAAATTTCTCAAAACTGAGCTTCTCAGTATTATAAGAGATCAATTTTCTGGAATTCTGCTACAGGATTTCTTTTATTATCTAGAAATTCCCTTCTCATAGCTCACTGCTACAAAAGCAGTTAGCAATTAAATACTGGCAAAGTATTCCAGCCACCTTTGTTCCCATACAGGAGCAAATCAGCCCCATAAGCATTTCCTATACTGCCTTATGATGTTTATTGTGTAATAATCATCACACATTAAGCTTATTCATTGCCTTACAAATAATAATTTAGTTCTAGATACCAAGCCCAAGTTAGTGAAATAGGAAAAAAAGAATTAACAGACTTGCTTTCACAAATTTGATTTAGTTTAGGTAGCTTCCAACTAAGTTTTGCAAATAACAGTAAGCACTTAAAAGTCTGGCCTTCTCTCTCAATTACATACAACATTCAAATAATTTTTTTAAAATGTGTGATTTAAACTCAATATATCTCCCTGAATCCTAATTCTTCTTTCAAATATTTCTATATTAATGACATTTTAATCAAGTCTGGTGACTTGTCATTTTGCCATTATTTCCCAACTTGCTAGTTGGAAGAATAGACATTCTTGTCATTTTCCCAGCAATGGTAATTTGGCATTTTATGACTTTATTTTCAATCATTAAGTATACAAATGTGACAGGCACATTAACCAGCTCAATTTATATATCAAATAGTACAACTGGGATTTTTGTCCCATGTTTTGACAAATATGTTTCTATTTTCTCTTCTAGCATAGAAGAGAACTCTAAAACTGTAATCTTTGAAATGCTTTCTTGCAGATCAAGTACAACTGGCAGATCCATTTGTGATGCACCATTTTATGATGCTCGATCCACAGTAGCACAGATGATTGATTTAAGATTGATATAAATGTATGCAGCTGATAAACATATACTGGAAAGAATAGCAGTCAATAGGTCTGTTGAGTATTAGCTTTAAAAAAAACCCTTTAGAAATAAGTCATGTTTATATTATTTAATGTTAATTCCTTTCTGGTTCTAACATTATGCCCTCCCATAAAAGGCAAGATTTTTTTTAATGAAAAACTGATATTGCCTACTGATGCTCAACCAATATTCATTCAATAAGTAGGAACTGCCAATTAAAACATAACCGTTCTGAACAACCTTAACATCCACTGTCTAGGAAATATAAGATGTGAGCAAGGCAGGCATGGAAAACAAGTTTCATTAATTACTGGACTGTAAAATGTTACTGAAGAAAGGATCAGATTTATCTCATGGAATAATCAGTCCAGTAAAAAAATATTTCATTCAAACACTATCTTGTTTATAAATAAAATTTTAACTATTAGTGAAAGACTTTTGACAATATGATTCAAAAATTAAAGCATATATAAAACTGTGCACTAGTAACCAACATATATTTTAACCATTTAATTTTTTTTTAAACCAATGGCTTTGACAGGGTTTTCTTTTTCTGGATAATTACAGATACCTTTTTGAACCACTATGATGTGTAGAATTCGTGTTCTAGAGGTGTGCAGATACTCAGTTTTAACAGATTTCAGACATTTAATTCAAAACAAGCTCACAACCTGGAATGATTTTTGGTAAAAGTATTAAAGTTTCAGCTTTTGAGGTTGATGCCTGATGAATAGGGCTTACCTTATTCCACTTGAAAAGAAACATTTTTGTAAATAAACTAGCATTCATTTGAATAAACACCTATTCCTTAGAGCTCAGAACAATCTAACCTCTTGCTGAATGTGGCTCTCTTCTGTACTGTATAGCCTGTTAGAATCAAGGAACAAATGTGCTTCCATAATAAGTCAATGCAAGAATCCTATCAAACTTCTTTATCTAATACAAATTTTGCCTACAACTTCATCCTCACAAATATTTGTCCACCAGATGATTCCTTCTAAATCAGCCCATGCCATTATTAATGCATGGACATTTGGAAGATGTGAACAATCTTCCCGCATATTAGAAGGTAGCATCATAATGTCAAGAGATCAGCTCTGAATGCTGATATACGGAATACTTGGATTATGATTTCATGATGAATTGAAAGGATCTTCCCAGATAATATCCAAGTTCCAGCTTCCCTGAGAATAGGTAGGAAGTCATAATGAAAATATCTTCAGAAAAAAAGAAATTATGCAGGATTTATAACTAGCCATCAAAGAGTACTATCTCTCTCTTCTATTGAGTTTTCCCACAGTTTTCTTGTTAAAACGATGATCCTCTCCAACTCCTTATCATACATGGGGTGGTCAACAGGGTAAGAGAGACAGCAATAAAAAAGCAACGGACTGCTGCTTATATCAGATTGAAGGGAAAAATGCTGGTCTTCCAAGTTTTAATGTTGGTGTCCAATAGATAAAATCAGAGGAATCAAACAACCCAGAACCAATGCAGCCACCTCCAAGCGACTGAGTCCCTTGCTTCCAGCAGAGTCAGGTTTATGGCTATGTCCCATTCCACCCACTTCGGGAAGAACATGAACTGTGGCAACATATAAGAAAGTCCCAGCAGAGAACAACATGGCAACTCCAGTGGCATTGACTTCTGAAAGTGCCTCTTTACTGCTCTGTAAAAAAAAAAAAAAGGCAAAAGGCAAATAAAATATTAAAGCTCATCCTTCTTTAAATTGTACTTCAATTGCTGCTCTACTGGAATTTCAAAAACATCTTTAGAATGCATTATACCTTACCTCAAAGAAAAACTAATGTTCTGGAGATCTAACATCCTCTACCATCAGTGGAAAATTTACTCAGCAAATTTTTGTCAGTGCAAAAAAACTAGATGGGGGCTGATGATTTACATAAAATCCATAATTTGGTGTTAGTTAAAAAACAGGGCAACACAAGACCAATTATCTGCATTTTATATGCACTACTTTCACTCAAAGAACAATTCATAATCCAGCAAAAATGCTCTATGAAACAAAATACCAAATATTTAAGAGTCTGCAAAATTGATTCCCCAACAAACATACTGATGCACAACTGACTGGTAAACATGATTAATCTGATTATTTAAAACTTTTCATATTCCACGGCTGTTTTACCTTGCTTAATCCCAAATAAGTCACCATTGACAAAACAGGTGCTGCTAATGCAAAAACCAGCAAGTGCTTCCTGATTCGATTCCGTTCAAGACCAGCATGCATAAGAAATGAGACAAGCCCAAAAGCAGCAGGTGCCTATAACATAAAAGCAATAAAATAATTAATGCTCAAGTATAAAACGAGTTGTACTGCCTTCATTTGCAAAATGGAATGTTTAGTGAAACCAAATGCCAGTAGTACATTACTGAGCCCTTCCTTAAGTTTTCTGTTGGTGGAGTATAATGTATCATTAGTATTAAGCCCTTCCTTAATATGAGATAGTAAATCACTATATCTAAGGGGAAAATAGCACACTTCAAGTATAGTAAAAATACATGTTTTCCTGTTCTTTATAACACTATATGCCATTCAACTGAAAAAAGTTAATACACTTACAAATACTTTTTAGTAAAAAAACAACAACAACTATATGCTATACTATTGAAAGAAGTTAATACATTTACAAATACTTTTTAGTAAAAAACAAACTAATACTAAAATGCTTATTTTAACATTAGTATTAAAAATTAATGATACACATACAGATTGTTATGATAAAAGCATCCTAGAGAGCTAAAGAGGCTGGTGGACAACAACCCTACTAGTTTGCCTTCAGGTAATTTTGTGATTACAACCATGCCATACTATGAAAATACAATCTCCATGGCAGCCATTTAGTCAAATTAGAATGTAATTCTCAAAAATCTAAGGGATTGCTTGGTCCTGTTACTATAACAAGAAATCCAAAAGATGAAATTAGTATAGCTTCAGGCCCAATAATCACTCAGAATTAGCTGCCATTTCCTACACAAGATCTATGTGATTCTAATGAAAATTAATTGTATATAAAGTGTCTTCTAAGTACATTAAATTCAGCAGTAAGAAGTACTGCTGCTTACTACATGTCATTACTAGGCTAGCACAAACTCCCACATACACAGTACCTAACTGCATACTTCTACTCCGAGATGCCATCCTAATTACAAAAGCAAACACAAATGATTTTAAAAATGCATGGATACTTTTTAAAAAAGAACTTTTTCACTTCACTCAAGTCTATAATTCCTCATTCACTGATGGAAGAAGCATGGAAAAGTTTCTTACTCAAAGCTTACCTTATGCAGCATAATTGCAACAAATACTATTAGCTGGACACTAGTCTGAGATGTAGAAGCAGCTGCACCCAAGGCAACACCATCAGCTTAATGAGGGAGGAAGGGGAAAAAAAACCACACAACCATGAATCCAGCCACTGATCAAAGAGTTACTGGAGCTAAATTATACAAGAGTAAGTCTGTCACCTGATTCTCTTATCTTAACCTGCTCTTCCATTTCTGATGATGGTTTTAATATTTATTTTTCAGAGTAGATCCATGGCATCAGTTTTCTATCAGGAACGGTCACAGAGCCAACAGTTTTGTTTAGCTCTTTGCAACATTGTTTTAAAATATATGTTTTGTTGCTATATTTTGGGTTCTTTTGGTCCCAGTGATTTAATTGAGTTATATTTCCACATTCAGGGGTGGTCTATAATTTGGAGTCCTCCTAGCTTCAGTTTCTACTTAGTGAGTAGGAACCAGTTATGATCAGGAAGACCCTTGCATATATTCACCTGGTGCACCAATTACAGTGCTGATTTTGTATGTTTGCCCACTGACAAAGAAACGATCAGTCTATAATTGTAATGGTAGGTTTATTTTAACAATGAGAGACAGAATAATAACCAAAAAACGAGAAAAATACATTTCAAAAAAGTTATAAATTGATTTGCATTTTAATGAGTGAAATAGGTATTTGACCCCTTCGCAAAACATGACTTAGTATTTTGTGGCAAAACCCTTGTTAGCAATCACAGAGGTCAGACGTTTCTTGTAACTGGCTACCAGGTTTGCACATATCTCAGGAGGGATTTTGTCCCATTCCTCTTTGGAGATCCTCTCCAAATCATTAAGGTTTTGAGGCTGACATTTGGCAGCTTGAACCTTCAGCTCCCTCCACAGATTTTCCATGGGATTAAGGTCTGGAGACTGCTGGGCCACTCCAGGATCTTAATGTGCTTCTTCTTGAGCTACTTCTTTGTTGCCTTGGCCATGTGTTTTGGGTCATTGCCATGATGGAATACCCATCCATGACCCATTTTCAATGCCCTGGCTGAGGGAAAGAGGTTCTCACCCAAGATTTGATGGTACATGGCCCTGTTCATCGTCCCTTTGATGTGGTGAAGTTGTCCTGTCCCCATAGAAGAAAAACACCCCCAAAACATGTTTCCACCATATTTGATGGTGGGGATGGTGTTCTTGGGGTCATAGGCTGCATTCCTCCTCCTCCAAACATGGCGAGTTGAGTTGATGCCAAAGTGCTCAATTTTGGTCTCATCTGACCACAACACTTTCCCTCAGTTCTCCTCTGAACCATTCAGATGTTCATTGGCAAATGTCAGACGGGCCTGTACATGTGCTTTCTTGATCAAGGGGACCTTGCTGGTGCTGCAGGATTTCAGTCCTTCACAGCATAGTGTGTTACCAATTGTTTTCTTGGTGACTATGGTCCCAGCTGCCTTGAGATCATTGACAAGATCCTCCTGTGTAGTTCTGGGCTGATTCCTCACCGTTCCCATGAGCACTGAAACATCACAAGGTGAGATCTAGCATGGAGCCCCAGACCGAGGGAGATTGACAATTATTTTGTGTTTCTTTCATTTGCGAATAATCGCACCAACTGTTGTCGCCTTCTCACCAAGCTACTTGGCGATAGTCTTGCAGTCCATTCCAGCCTTGTGTAGGTCTACAATCTTGTCCTTGACATCCTTGGACAGCTCTTTGATCTTCGCCATGGTGGAGAGTTTGGAATCTGATTGATTGATTGCTTCTGTGGACAGGTGTCTTTTATACAGGTAACAAGCTGAGATTAGGAGCTCTCTCTTTAAGAGAGTGCTCCTAATCTCAGCTCGTTTCCTATATAAAAGACACCTGGGAGCCAAAAATCTTCTGACTGATAGGAGATCAAATACTTATTTCACTAATTAAAATACAAATCAATTTATAACTTTTTTTGAAATGCATTTTTCTGGACTTTTTGTTGTTATTCTATCTCTCATTGTTAAAATAAACCTACTATTACAATTATAGACTGATCATGTCTTTGTCAGTGGGCAAACGTACAAAATCAGCAGGGGATCAAATATTTTTCCCCCTCACTGAATGCCCTTTCCTGGACTTGGGAGTCTTTTGTCACAGTTCTTCATGCCTTGGTCACATAACACAGTACAAATTAATTGAAGATTTAAAGTTCTAAGATTTATTCTAAAAGTTGAAAAGGGAATGTGTGTTTGAGAGCAGGAGATTAGGTTCTAAAAATGCAGATATATTGCTATAGCGTTTGAAACAAATGTATAACATAGCAGTAGTAAATTTATTTACCGTGCACTTATAGTTAAATATCGTATAGCAGCAAGACAGAAGCAGTAATTCATATTATAATATACACAAAATGTAGAACCACAACATATTCTTAACTTTATGCTTTAATGGTTTTGCAGAAACAAAAATATTTGTTTAGATCTTTTTTAAAAGTTTAAAGGATTTGTCTCCAAACATAATTCTTGAAAACTAACATTAGGAATAAAAACTCCAGAAATGTCTCCAACTTGAAGCCTTTAGACTGGATCAAATATGTATTTTCCTATTAAAAATCACTATAGCCCTGAGCTGTAGAGAATCATCAGGGACATATCCCTGCAGTTCAGTTTAGTCTCCTCTCTTATCTCAAAGTAGATTAACTTGGGGAGAAGACTAAAAAGAAAGTCCACAGCATTATTCCATTATTAGTAGCAGTAACTACTGGGATCATATCATCATGTCAACACTAACTCACATAACTTGACAGTCATTTTTTTTTTTTTTAGAAAAATGTAACAAACCAACAAAATTAACCTACCTGCTGCATGGACAACTAGTCCTAGTGTAGTAGTAATTTTGGAATTGCCTGACCTTCCTGCTTCTGGATCTGAAATAATTAAGAAATCTTATCAAAGAGATATAAATAAGAGAGCAGGAGCAGAGACTGAAATGAAGAAATATTACAAAAGTTAATATTTATTAGAAGTTAATATAGGTTAAAAAGCTACTTTAGTGAAGTAGTTAAGGTGATGGATGGTCTAGAAACTAGAAGACTGAATTCTAGGCATTTTATATAGGATAATGTAATAATTACAATAATATTATAGTGCATACCAAAAATTTGAATAGCACTTAGAAAATCTGCCCATTGACATTGCAAAATGCCACACAGTTTGGATCTGCACATATACTACGCTGATACATTGCGACATTCTAGGTTCTTGAGACAAACGTGATGCATATGAAGGTCAACACCAGCTAAAACTGTGACATTATCATGAATAGATTATAATAACAATTTTTCACCAAACTAAAGTATCTCTGTTAACTCTTTCTCAGTGCCTTTGAATCTTTCCTTCCTTCTTCCCATTTAAGGGAATGAAATATTCCATGAACTTGAATCCTTTTGAAAAATAGTTTAACATTTATTAATTTAATTTAATTTAATTTAATTTATATGATGCCCACCTTGCTATCAAGTGACTCTAGATAAAAATGACAATATAAAACATTATGATAAATATTTTATTACAATATTAAAATGATAAATATTAAAATTAACAGAGATAGCTAAAGAAGGAAGCAAAATACAATTTGGTGGAAATAGAATCTTCTTTTAATATACAAACCACCTGCAATAGAGGATGCCCCCAACAGGACCCCAGGCCAATCAGCAGACCCAGGTTTTAAGCCCATCTGGAAGGCCAAGAGGATGGAGGCAAATTAACATTCACAGGTAACCACAGTTAAGCAGTCAAAATATCATAGCGGACCTTTGAAATGCAGCTGTTGGATGGAATAGTGAGAAAACCATAGGCTCCATATCACTTTTATATGGTTTAACAATGATTTAAGTCTAGTTCCTTGCCAAGTAGAATGTAACTATGATTTCCAGGTTAGTTATGGGTTAAAGAATATGAGGATGATGTTCTCTGTGACATGCTTATTATATCACGACACTGAGGCTTGGTGTGGAAAATACTATATGTCTCCACAAGTATTTGCATGGAACCAAGCACAGTGTATTCAATATTCAAGTATTTCTGGTTAAAATATGATGAATACTTTCTGCCACTGTCTTTGTTTTGTAGCCAAAATCTAAAAAAAATAATTACTTACTGGTTTAGTAAATTTTATTTAAAGCTAAAAGTTCACTTGTTCGTTTTTTTAAAAAAAATCTCTACCAATGCCACTGAAAATTAATGGAGAGTCTCCATTTAATGTCCTTCCTATGCAGGTAGTCTTCACTTAATGACCATTTGCCAGTGACAATTTGAAGTTACAATAGTGCCGAACAATGTTAGTTATGGCTGGTCTTTGAAGTTATAGCTGTGAAAGCACTTCCGTGGTCACATGATCAAAATCTAGCAGTCCACCTGCATTTATAACCATACAATCAATTCCCCCCCACCTATCTCCCCTCCCATTACAGCCCTTTTGACCACCCTTTATTCCATTGCCCCTCCCCTCAGCCATCCTGCAGTCCATTGCTCCTGCTGTTAACCTTTGCCGTCTTCTTCCTCCTGTTGCTTACAAGGTGTTTCTGTGCTGGCCCTTTGCAAAGCAGCTCTGGCCATGTGAGGCCTTGCCATGCTAGGGCAAGACCAACAGAGTGCAGGATGGCCATAAGGGCAGAGATTGGGGGGGGGGGAGGAGAGAAACAGGCAAATAGAGGGAGTTGAACTGGAGGTGAGAGCAACAGGACAAGATAAGGGTGATATCCTTGCCTAATGGTAACACAATCCTAATCACAACCAGAACTACTAAAATTGCCATCGCTAAGTGGTACAATCATGTGATATTTCACCTAACAACTGCATCCCTTAGCGATGGAAATTCCCATTCCAATTAGAGTTGTTAAGTTAGGACTACATATATACTATTTTTTTCACCATTAATGATATAAACTTTGACCAAATGTTATGCTGCCAAATTTTAAAGGTGAAAATGTTAATTTTGTTTCAAAATTCAACCCCCATCCTTTCTTAATATAGACTATATCATATACAATGAATATTCATTTATTTGAATATTTCTGAGAATTGTTCTCACTTTGATTGCCTATTAGGAAAAATATTGGCTTACCATCTGCAGTGTGGACGTGAGAATTGCCAATCTGATCTACCAGCAGCATAAAGACAAAGCCAAGAACAAGAGAAACACCAATGTAAGCATGTAATCTTGAATGGTCGTGGCTATGGTTATGCTCATGCACATCTGGAACATCTGCTTTCTCAGATTCAATGGCCTTTTCACTCACACTGACTGGGTGGTGCTTTGCTAAAGGAAACCAAAAAGAACAGTTGAAATTAGAAATGCAGTTCCTAACCTATTAAAAGTCAAATCAAAACATGCCTCAGGGTATTTTTAATTTTAAAAGTGACTAATTAGTTTTCAAATTTTGTATAAAATTTAAAATTGATCAGAAACATAGTTTAATTAACATGACCTCAATGTCATGTTAATGACATTGTATCACTACATCTGTATGTAACATCAAATAAATAACTGTTTCATCAAATAACTGAATGAAAGCAAAAATGTATATCTGCAGGCATAAGCAAGCAGATAGGAATCTGAATTTGTAAAGGCTAGGAGTAAGTATTTTGGGCAAAATATCTCCAATGTCTAATGGAAGACTTCTTTTTATTTTATTCACTTTCTATTTTGGCAGAAAACTCTATGGTTCAGATCAATCCGCTGTCATGTGAAAAAGTACATCCCATTGTAATCTTTTCCTTTTCCAACAGAGATATTTGATCTTCATTTCAATAATATTGATAAAGAGGATATAACTATATCATGAATATTTACATTTTGTAGCCCATTGTATAATTTAAATAAACAAATGCATGTGAAAAATGTAAATACATCCCTATGTTTATCACTACCTTCATTATCTAAAATTAGGTGCACAAAATGTGAACATTACTACTGAGGATCTGGGAGGAAGCTGTCATATTGGAGTCATTTAGTTTGATATGCTCTTTTTTGCTGAAGTGGGTGGTATCACTCTAGATCAGGGGTGTCAAACTGCCAGCCCGCGGGCCGGATGTGTCTCATGGAAGCTGCGCCCACCCCATTGCCGGCCATGGCAAAACTGGCCCGATATGTTGCGCGACGTCATGAGTTTGACATGCCTGCTCTAGATCAAAAGAGCTGTCTGACCAGAAGGAGATCTCTGATCAGAAAGAAGGTTATAGATATCAATGAATGATAAAAAGTGATTTTAAAAGATTGCCAAGCACTGGACATCAATCATCCCATTCTGCAGAAAATCATCTATAAGTGGAGAAGATTTCAAACAACTATCAACTTGCCTAGGCCAGGCCATCCCAGCAATTTTAGCCCAGGAGGAAAACCAAGTTGCTGAAAAAAAAAAAAAAAGAATGCCCTATTTTCATCTGACCCACAAGTCCTTCTCACCACTACTGATGTTAAAGGGCATGAGTCTACCACTAGAAAGCTGCACAAATATACATTGGAAGTATGCCAGAAACAAATCGTTGCTGCCCCAAAAGAACACATCAATTCATGAATGCCTAGAGACAAACACTAGGACTTCTAGAACGATGTGCTCTCGACAGCCAAGGCAAAAATATCAGATTATTTGGCCACAGTACCAGGACACGCTTGGTGAAAACCAAAGGCAACATTTCACCAGATGAACATTATACCAACTGTAAAGAATGGTGGTGAAAATGTTACGATTTGGGGCTGCTTCAAGACCTGGGGAGATCTGTGATCACCATCACAGAATCCACTATGAATTCTTCATTGTTCCAGAGGATGTTTAACTAATGTGAGAAGATTTGTGAAAAGATTGAAGCTCTACCGAAAGTGAACCTGGCAACATGACAATGACTCTAAACATTCCAGAAAACCCGCCATGCTGTGGGGTGATTTGAAAAGGGCTATGCATGCAAAAACTCCTCAGCCATTGCACAGCTGGAATAATGTTGCATGGAGAAGTAGGAAAAATTTCTCCCAGTTGATCTCAGAAAGTGATAGACAGTTATAAGAAATGTGTATTTGAGATTGCTTCTGTCAAAGAGAACAATACCAGATGTTAGATTATAGTTATACTTTATTTGGTCAAGTGTGATTAGATACTCAAGGAACTTGTCTACAGTATAGAAGCACTCAGTGTACTTGCAAAACAACAGAATATAATAATAACAATAAAGTTTACAGACAATAAAAGAGGGAAGTAAAAACAATAATGGGGATAAATAATAATATTGCAGCCATATCCTAGGGTTTAACATACATAAACATTGAGGAAAAAAGTAGTATTTGAGTCAAGAGCGTGCTTACTTTTTTTACAGAACGAAATGGCATATCTGTTAATTTTTTGTTAACTAAATGATTCCAAAATCAATTTTTATAGCTTTTTGTTAGATCACTTCTCTTTATGTCCCCAGAGATGAAGCATGCCCCCACTCTCCTGGCCTTTTGGAAAGGTGTGATAACATGGCTTGCTTTAAGCTCACAGAGAAGCATACAGCTGTGAGGCAGCTTAGTCCCTGAAAACCCTCCCCCTCCTTTTAACTTTTAACATTGATTTTTAATAATCTTTGCCTCATTTTACATTTTACATATTATTTTTAATGCTTTAATATTTTATTTGTACATTGTCCGGAGTCCCTCTGTGAAGGAGATGGCTAATTTCAAAATTTGACAAATAAATAAATAAAATATACTGTTTGAATGAAAACAAAATATTGGTATGTTCATGTATGATTAAAAAAAAGAAAGAAAAACTTCACATCAGTGTACTTTTTCCATGTGCAAAATTTGCATTTGTATTTATTTAAATTGCACAATGGACCACAAATGTAAATGGTGAATATTTGTTATATTATCAATATTGTTAAAATGAAGACGACACCAAGCTGGCAGGAATAGCCAACACTCCAGAAGACAGGCTTCAGATACAGAAGGATCTGGACAGACTTGAACACTGGGCACTAACTAACAAAATGAAATTCAATGGTGAAAAAAGCAAGGTTCTACATTTAGGCAAGAAAAACCAAATGCACAAGTACAGCATAGGTGGCACCATGCTCAATAGTAGTAGCTGTGAGAGGGACCTCGGAGTCCTAGTAGACAATCACTTAAATATGAGCCAGCAGTGTGCTGCAGCTGCCAAAAAGGCCAACACAGTGCTAGGCTGCATTAACAGAGGGATAGAATCAAGATCACGTTAAGTATTAATACCACTCTTCAATGCCTTGGTAAGGCCACACTTGGAATACTGCATCCAGTTTTGGTCACCACGATGTAAAAAAGACGTTGAGACTCTAGAAAGAGTACAGAGAAGAGCAACAAAGATGATTAGGGGACTGGAGGCTAAAACATATAAGGAACGGTTGCTAGAATTGGATATGTCTAATTTAACGAAGAGAAGGACAAGGGGGGACATGATAGCAGTATTCCAATATCTCAGGGGCTGCCATAAAGAAGAGGGAATTAAGCTATTTTCCAAAGCACCTGAAGGCAGGACAAGAAGCAATGGGTGTAAACTAATCAAGGAGAGAAGCAACCTAGAACTAAGGAGAAACTTCCTGACAGTGAGAACAATTAATCAGTGGAACCGCCTGCCTCCAGAAGCAGTAAATGCTCCAACACTGGAAGTTTTTAAGAAGAGACTGGACAGCCATTTGTCCGAAATGGTGTAGGGTTTCCTGCCGAGCAGGGGGTTGGACTAGATGACCTCCAAGGTCCCTTCCAACTTTACTATTATTATTATTATTATTATTATTATTATTATTATTATTATTATTAAGATCAAATATCTACTGTATATGCTGAAATATGTTGAAAAAATGGAACAATCCAATGGGGTATACTTCCTTTTTCATGTGACTGTACTTCCTATGTGGATAACTGAACAATTATGGTACTGAATAATAAGTCTGCTTTTAAAAGATATCCAAATAATAAGAAACATGATAAGAAGCAAAGAATTTCCTGCAATAATGATGAATTCTAGAAACGTGCTTTGTAATGACCACTATCCTTAGATTATCACATCATACATCCGCCACTAGGTATGGCCATTTTGCATGACTGCTCCAGTGAGCCTGACAATCTACTCTCAATCATATTCGATCTTCAAATATACCAACCAGAATGCTTCTATTAAACTTCAAATTTAAATGATATTAAAATGCATAACATCATTCAAAACTGAGAGAAATTAGATAACCTTTATTGTCATTTTTTTTACTGTGGGCACAACAGCACACATTAAAAATGAAATTTAGTTGCTTGCTCTCAAAGTGTACACATACATAACAAACATTTAAAACATACTACATACAACGTATGTATAGACCTACACCCTTACATATAAGTAACATATATTGGAACTAAATCTTCCAATATAAAGTATAGAGTAAACAGTGAAATCTGCAGGCCTATTAAATTATGCAAATCTCAAATGTAGCATTTGCTCATATTTTCTTTTTCATTGTGACTGGACCATGAATTGAGAAACCTAATCCTACTAATCCACTGAACTCTTTTCAAGGGTAGGAAAGAAACTCTTAATTGTGTATTTGTGTTTTCTTCATCCCTTTAGAAGTAACCATTTGGACAGCTACTGTATCTGGTGTTTTGGATGGCCCCAAATTATTATCCTCCAGATAAATGCAGCTCTTTCCAGCAGTCCTTCTGATGCAGGGGTTAGCAAAATAAGAGAGATAACCATGAAGAAGGGGAAAAGAATTAACATTTGATAGGCTGCAGTACTCTGATTGCTGTTTGGATGTTTGTCTCTCTTGAATTGAGATGCATTTTATCTATCCATATTCTACTAAAATGGAATGCAGACCTGATCCCTCCCCTTGCAATTACACAGTACTTTTGAGAAGAAATCACAGTTATGGTTTACAGTTGCCGGGATTATTAATTTCTGCAGAGAAACAAATATCAGCAAACTAAAATGATGCAAAAATATTAGATAAGATAGATAACCTTTATTGTCATTTTTTTTACTGTGGGCACAACGGCACGCATCAAAAATGAAATTTAGTTGAAAAGGATAAAAATATTATCCTTTTCTCAGCTACTGTTGCCTCCCCTTCACTGAATTGTCAAATACCTGAAACTACCTGTTAAGGATAAGGGTATAGTTCACTCTTCTTTTTTTCTACTCTTCTTTTTGGTATTTGTTATAATTTTTATTAGTTTTTATCCTTTCAATTTGTAAATCTTAATAAAATTATTTGAAGAAAAGATGTAGTTCAGCATGCTAAAAATGCTTCAAGGCATGCTATCAAATAATAGGTTTAAAGAAATAACCTTTGCCTCATCCCCCAAATTAGCAAACATTGCTTAACAGTCATGTAATGCTTGAACAAGGGTTTTGAACTGAAGTTATTAACAGGAAATAATAGCCAGTAATGAGAGCCAATTTGGTGGAGTAGTTAAGGCATGAGTCTAGAAACCGGAAGACCTTGAATTTTAGTCCTGCCTTAGGCACAAAAATCACCTAGGTGACCTTGGGAAGTTCCTTTTTCTCAGCCCTAAGAAGCAGGCAATGGGAAACCACTTCAGAAAATAAGAGAATTTCCAGGAGTCAAAAACTGAATCAAAGGCAGCCCCTCTCCCCCCCACAAAAGCCAGTAACCCTGGAGTTTTATGGAAGGCAAGGGGGAGGAGTAAGGAAAATAATTTGGGATGGTTTAATAAATCCTTTTAGCTATTTTATAAATGAAAGCATTATAACCACCTGGAATTTTCTGCTTTTACTCATTTTTTGTTTTTGTTTTTAAAAATCCAAGCAGTATTTATTTCTTAATTATATTTATCTGAACACCTAATATTAGATGGACTCTAGATAGCTTAGAACAGAGGTCCCCAACCTTTTGGGCACCAGGGACTAGTTACATGGAGAGAGGTTTTTCCGCGGAGCGGAGGGTGTGTGGTTTTCATGTGCTGCCTGCATCTCGTGGATGGGGCTTTGCTTGTTTGTGTGGACTGGTTGCTGGCATGCCGCGGCCCAGTACCGGTCCATGGACTGGGGGTTCGGCACCCCTGGCTTAGAAAATATACTTATTAAAAACACACAAAATTGAATGACTAAAACAGTAACAAAAATACAACCGAAAACAGTGTAAAACTGAAAGAAATGTTATTGATAATACAGTTAAACCCCAAAGTCCTCTAGGAAAGCCATGTTTCTCATCTGTTTACAGAAGGCCATGAGAGTTGGGGCTATCATAAGCGTAGATAAGTGTTTCTGTGGCCAAAATAATCTGCTATCCTCCACTGAGAAACTCTAATTCCCTGCTTATCTGACTTCCACCAAACCTATATTTACTTTCTTAATGCCTATCAGCATTCTGTTCTTTTCCTTCCTCATTAACATGAAAAAGATTTCAAAGAGGCAATGAACTATTAAAGGCTTCACTTTTAGTATACATAAGGCCTGGTCATTTGCTGTATTCCTGTCCTGTCCCGTTTAAGGAGCTTCTGGATTGAAAGGATTAGCTGGTAACAGCACCATTGCTTGGGGGATACCTGGGGGGAGGCTCCTTTCATGTCCCATTAAGGAGCTGGAGCAAATGAGGGGAGTTGACCCCAACCCTGCAGCAGCTCTCAGATCTTGAAGGCAGGCTTGCTAACCTCCAACCCAGTGTCCTAACCATGTAAGCCAGCAGTCCCCAACCTTTTGGGCACCAGGGACCGGTTCCATTGAGAAAGGTTTTTCCACAGACCAGAGGCTGTGTGGTTTCGAGTGCTGCCTGCATGTCACAGATGGGGCCTCATTTGTTTGCATGGCCTGGTTTCTGGCATGCCACGGCCTGGTGCCGGCCCACGGAACAGGGGTTGGGGACCCCTGATGTAAGCCATCACACTGTACTCTAACTTAGACAACTTGAGACAATTTAAGCATTTGTTAAAATATTGAAATTGAAACTGATAAAAACATATATAGTTGCCCAAGAATGATAACCATGGAGTATGTCACATTATGTTGGTCTTCTCTCAGATATATGGGCAGGAAAATGTATTATTTATTTTTAAAAAAGTATTGAGATTCTGTAGAAAACTGGACTGTACTACCAAAATGCCTACGTTACAATCAAAGGTCTGTTTTATTCAAAATTCCTTGTACCAGAATAAGAGTCGTTTTCTTACCCTCCAAAAGATCTTCATAAAGTGCATGTACTCCTTCAGGCACAATGACAGCCAAGGCAGTTCCACAAAGGAGCCCGGCACCAAGAACTGTAACCAGTTTTAATCTTTCCTGAAAATAAAATTTAAAATAATTAAAGGAAATGTGAAAATAAATATTGTATGTATGTGAGTGTGTATATATGTGTGTGTGAAATATATATGGAAAAACAGTCACATCCTTCATCTCCAGTGCCTACTTTAGTGGTGAATAACTGAGGTGCTCTAACCCAGCTATTTCTCTAGTTTGGAACTGGAAAAGTTCACCAATCTCTTTGCTATCAGACCTTTGAACCATACTGTATTGTTCTTCCTGTCTCTTTCCACTCCAACACAGACAAAAAAAATTAGATCTCTTTTCATTATCCTCATCCTGAATACAAAATATAGAAAGTATACTTACACAAAGAAAAGAGATATACAAATGCAGTAATTTATTGTTTCTGAGTACATTATCTGAACTGAGGACTGTTTTACATTGATATTTACATAATCTGTTTGATTCGTATTCCAGGAAGATGACAAATTTCAAAAGAGCAAATAATCACTCAAGAGATTTCTGGAATGCACATGCATAAAACACACATTTTAGCCTATACAGTTTAAGCATTTGTTAGATTAATGACAATGAATTGTCTGTTAGAAAAGACAGAAGGTCTCATATTTTTAAAAAAATAATCTAAAGTAAAACATTTGATCATATGAAAGCCACATAATCCTAGCCTTTAAAGATGAAACAGCCATTATTAAAAGTAACAAAAACCAGGTTTTATGGTTTACAATAAATATAGAGACTATTAATTATAATATATACAATCTACAAATGCTTTTGGAATGCTTTGTTCAAGATACCTGATGCTGTTGTATTTTATTAAGGAAATTAGACAATACAACATGCATTTGATGCTTTCACAGTGAACTGTTCACATTATTGTTTTATTTTACATATATAACCCAGCACTAATCTTCCTTTACAAAAATTGAAGGCTGCTCACAGTATGCTGAGTCTCTTGATTCTGGCAACATAGAAATAAGATTAATGAAGAAATATATGATTCATTAACTCTGAAAATGCATGCTACTCAAACAACTGGAAAGAGATTTTCTATCTCAGTATAAACCATAGGAATTGGCAGTTAAAAAAACAAATTTAAATTATTATTTTATTTTAGATCTGTTTATTTATTTAAAGTTTCTTTGATTTAAACCATTCTGAGAGTTTCACAAACATTTTCAAATCCTTACAGAAATTTCAGTTTAGAAAATTATTTTCTCACATAATTTGGAAAATAAAGAACCTATTTTTTATGAGCAGGACGACCTAATGATCACCCACAAGTATTAAATATAGATAATAAGCCAAATGACCAGGTAATTAGCTTGCAAAATTTTGAAGAATGCAAGTAAGTTTACGTGTTTCTTTTTTCTGTGAAAAAAGTATTTGTACAGGATGGCAAAATAACATAGCTAAAATTTCTTCAAGCTATTTTAACCTGGCATTGTTTTGTTATTTTTAGACATATTATGTACTTTCTGCTTATTAAGCTTTACTTCAGTGTCAGTTCCATATGCTTCACTGGATTTACTTTTGAATTGTGCAGTAAATGAAACAACATTTGGCTGTCATTATTAAAATAAGTTGCACTTTTGCAGACATTTTTGTATAATCAGAATAATTTTTTATAACACCACCCGGATGTTTTGGCATCATGTGTATAATGACAATTAATATATAGAGCTGCCTTTGGCTTGCTGAGTCTTTTAAAATATATTGGAAAGTATTCCTTCCAAAATGTAGAATATTTTACTATATTGCAGAGAAATACAATGTGGACATGTATTTTTTAATACTCAATTTTAAATGCACATATACAAGAGATCAGAGAAAAACAACTATGTAAAATAAGTATTCTTTCTTCAAGTTTTAGCTAACTGTACTGAAAAAAGAATAGGGTAATTATCTGGGAAAAACATTTTTTTGCATATAGCAAAATTATTTCTTATATCAAATTTCAAAAAAACTATTCGATCAAACTTTAAACCTGCTGAATATATTAATATCTGACACCACAAAAGGAAACTGGGCTTTGCAGAAAGAATTGGGAGAGGAAAATCCTCTAGATGAGTAGTCAAAATATCTCAAAAGATGACACAATTTTTTTTCTTTCTGCCATTTTATCTTTCATGCTAGGTCCTAATTCTGCAACACAAGTTATCAAGGTAAAAAAGGGCTAACCTAAACCAGGCGCTTATTCCAAAGTTTATTTGCGAGGATTTTTTTGTTTCCTATTGTGTTAAATTTATTTGTTCTTTACAACACTCCCACCTCAAGATCGATCTCCAGAAGTGAAAACTAACACCGCGGCTAGAGAGCCCTTGCCCTCCGATACTCTTGGCATTCTTCTGCACACCTGGACGGCAGGTGCTCAGAGCCTTCCTTCTTACCTCGGAAAAGTTTACGGCCAAAGGGATGATGCCGGCCACATAGCAGCCAATCAGCATAGCGAGAGAGAGCAAACTAATGGATAAAAAATCATCCATGGCCGGCTTCTCCTCCAGGTTCAGCGGTTCAACGGCTCGCCGCGGTTCAGCAGGGAATTCGCCCTCGCGGCTCCCAATAAAGCCACATGGGCCAAAATCTGACTGCGCCTCTTTAGCAGCAGGCAAGCGGGCGAGCCAGTGAGGGGCACCCCGTTTTCGTGCACAAAAAGAGAAGCCAAGCGGCTAAATCGCTGTGTGGCCGCTTCTCCTCTTGCTCGCAGCAGCTGGGCTCCACTCAGCTCAGGCAAAAGGCTCCCCTTTTTTCGGAGGGAAGGCAGGCGAACCAGGCCTCATTATCGAAGCGCGCTCCTCCTCAGCCAATAAGGAATTACACCCGTGGAAACAGAAGGCGGGAAGAAAACCCGTCTGCTCTTCCTCGTCTATGCCTCCATCTCCCTCCGCTAGTGCCGTAAAAAGCCAAGTGGCAGTCGCCCTCCGCTTCCTCTCCCCTGCTCAATTTCCGGGAGACTTGGCAGTTTGAAAGGAAACGTATAAAGTCCAGTTCCCCTTCCTGCCCAATTTAAGATGGCAGGCTTAATAACTTCAAGCATGCTATTATGAAGTCTGTGAGCAGCGACGCCCTTAGCAAAGATGGACGCCAGATCAGAACTTCCGCCTCCTTAAAAAAAAAGAGTTGCGGGGAAATCTCGCGGGACAAGCACAGAGGCCTCTCTAGCTTCTGAAACGGGGAGCGAAAGCAACGGCGTCTCTATGGTTCAACCCAAGGTGCAAGGGGTGTGTTACAACGCGTGAGAGACTAGGCGGCCTGCATCCGGCAGCCGCGGTGCATTGTGGTAGAGGCGTCGTTGGGAGTTTGTGCTTCGCGCCTGAGCCGAGCGGAACGAGTCGCCATGGTGAGTAAAAAGGAGATAAAGCGTGTGCGGCCCTCGTTTTATTAGGCTGAGGCATGAAAAGGCGGCTGAAATTATTTGCAAAAAAGTTAAGGGGTCCGTAAGAATAAACAGCTTCGTCCCGCTGCTACTTTGCAGTGGGCCTGAGGTGGCCATGGCGGCGATGGGAGGTCTGTCAGTTAACTGCTTACGCTTTTTGAGAATGGGATCCCTTTCGCTTCCTCTCTCATCATCGAGAGACCCTGCACTGTTCCCAGGAGGACGAAGCCTCCAGAGTCCCAACCCGCCCTCGAAGGGATGGTCACAGGGGCTACGCGGAAGGAGATGCCAGCGTCGCATCCAACTCCGTGCGAAGTTCTTCTGAAGATTTTTTTGTCTCTTGCCACTCTCCTTGTATTTGCCAAACACAAAGAAAAAGGCCCGCCTTGAGCGGAGAAGTAACGGTCCCTTTAGGCAGAGAGAAATGATTGGGACGTTTGTCGCCTGTTTTTTTTTTTTAAAAAAAATATTTAAAAGTGAATTGCAGAAAATCAAACATACAGAAATCCTGATGATAAAACGAATAGGAGTAGTAACAGCATAATTATAATCAGTCGGGCTTTACAATGTTTTTTTTTTTAAATTCTAATTGTTCTGGGGGAAAATAGATCTAGAACCATGTCAGCGGCTAGTTGCTGAAACGGAAGGATGAATCTCCCCATGGTATGTATGCATCAGACTAAAACTACATGGATTTCTGTATGTAAAAATAGCGTGTGTGCAGGAACAAAAATATTTGGATTTGACAGATCTAACTTTTAATGGGGCTCTAAGGCTTCTGCAATATTTGTTGATGCTGTTTTAAGATTGTTGTCTTTTCTTTTCAGTCTCATACAATTCTCCTTGTTCAGCCTACCAAACGACCTGAAGGCAGGACTTATGCAGATTATGAATCTGTAAATGAATGTATGGAAGGTAATTTTTTAAACTTTAAATGAGTTTTAAAGGGGACTTCATTGATAGAATGAGATCAGTCATTTGCAGGAAAATAGCTAATAAGTCTTGTACTCTTGTACTATGTGCCAATTAAAATAATACAAGTAGTCCTCAATTTACAACAGTTTAGTGACTGTTCAAAGTGACAATAACAGAACTGAAAAAGTGACTTATGACCATTTTTCACAGTTACAACCTTTCCAACGTGTCCATGATCATGTGATCAAAATTCAGAAGCTTGGGAACTGGTTCATATTTATGACTGTTACTGTGTCCCAAGATCACGTGATCACCTTTTGCGACCTTCTGACAAGCAAAGTCCATCAGGAAGCCAGATTCACTTAACAACTGGGTTACTAACTTGTGAATCTGCAGTGATTCACTTAACAACTGAGGCAACAAAGGTCATAAAATGGGGTAAAATTCACTTAACAAATGTCTCACTTAACAGAAATTTTGGACTCAATTGTGGTCCTAAGTCAAAGACTACCTGTAATTAACTTCAGAGAGCTCCTTCTATGTGCTTAGAAACACTGGTTTGAAATCAAGTTGAAGGTATTGCACAGTTGTAAAGTCTGTACCTTTTATTAGATTCATGAAGTAAATGTCATTGATGATCCCTGCTCTAGCAGTTGGACACAAGGATATCTTATGAACCCCAATACCCCTCAGCTTTGGGCACAATAGTCAGTGATGCAGAAATAGACACATCCCAGAAGACAAGCTCAGGATCCAAAAAGATCTTGACAAACTTGAACAATGGGCCCTATCCAACAAAATGAATTTTAATGTGGAAAAAAGCAAATTTTTACATTTAGGCAGGAAAAATCAAAGGTTTAAATACAGATTAGGCGAGACCTGGCTCAAAAATAGAAACTGTGAGAGGGACCTTGGAGTCCTAGTGGACGATCACTTGACTATGAGCCAGCAGTGTGCAGCAGCAGCCAAAAAAGCTAATATAATCCTGGGTTGTATAAACAGAGGCATAGAATCAAGAACATGCAAAGTATTAATACCGCTTTATAAAACCCTAGTAAGACTACACCTGGAATACTGCAACTAATTTTGGTCACCATAGTACAAAAAAGATGTTGAGACCTTGGAAAAAGTTTAGAAAAGAGCAACTAAAATAATCAAAGGCCTGGAGAACAGCTGCAGGACTTGGGTTTGGCTAGTCTAAAAAAAAAAAAAAAGAAGAAACAGTATTCCAGTATTTGAGGGGCTGCCACAAAGAAGAGGGCATCAAACTATTCTCCAAAGCACCAGAGGGTAAGACAAGAAACAATGGCTGGAAACTGCCTAAAGAGAGAAGCAACCTAGAATTAAGGAGAAATTTCCTGACAGTGAGACAATTAACCAGTGGAACAGCTTGCCTCTAGAAATTGTGGGTGTTCCATCACTGGAGATTTTTAAGAAGAGACTAGACAGTCAGTTGTCTGAAATGGTATAGATTCTCCTGCTTAAGTGGGGGGCTGGACTAGAAGACCTCCAAGGTCCCTTCCAATTCAATTCTGTTCCAGATGAGATGAGATGATATTTAGTAAGGTTCACTCCTTACAGAATGGAACGGAACAGAACAGAAAATGAATAGAATAGAATAGAATAGAATAGAATAGAATAGAATAGAATAAAGCTGGAACGGACCTTGGATCTTCTAGTCCAGCTCTCTGCTCAAACAGGAGAACCTATACCATTTCAGACAAATGGTTGTCCAGTCTCTTCTTAAAAATTTCCAGTGTTGGAGCATTCACAACTTCTGGAGGCAGGTTATTCCACTGATTAATTTTCTAACTGACAGGAAATTTCTCCTTAGTTCTAGGCTGCTTCTCTCTTTGATTAGTTTCCATCCGTTGCTTCTTGTCCTGCCTTCAGGTGCTTTGGTTGTAAAGGTTGTAAATTGTAAAGGTATTTTATGCTGTGTTTATATATTTATCACCTAATAGGTGAATCTATTGCCTTTTAACATTAATTCCTAACTTTAGCATTTTTCTCTTCTAATTGTATTTCTTAACATTCAAGTAGTCTGACAACTAGGCATCACAAATGTGTAATGTAACTGCTAAACATCATCCTTTTATTTTTAGGAGTCTGTAAAATGTATGAAGAACACCTGAAGAGAATGAATCCTAACAGCCCTTCCATTACATATGATATTAGCCAGTTATTTGATTTCATCGATGATTTGGCTGACCTTAGCTGCCTTGTGTATGTATCATATTTAATTTCTACAGTTTTACTTCTACTGTAAATATATATGCTGGTTTGCACATATGTAATTAGATTTTTAATATCACTGGTCCTTGCTTCTACCTCTTGAATTAATATGTGTGAGATATTTAATATTACTCTGAATGTAAATGTTTTTGAAGGAAATATATCTGATACTGCTTTGATTAGAACAGACATGTCAAACACAAGGCCCGGGGGCTGGATGCGGCCCATGAAGTGGTCTCATGTGGCCCGCGAAGCCATCCTGGAAACAGTGAGAGAACGGCCCCCGCTGCCTTGACCCTGGTCCAGGCCAACCGGAAGCCAATGTACAATTGTCTTAGCTCCACAAGGCCGTCTAGAAACAGCAAGGAACCAGCCCCTGCCGCGTCGCCCCCGCCCCCTGGGTGCGTGCTGGGGAGGTGTCACCCTTTGTGAGGAATGAATAAATGGACCATGCCTTGGCACTTGCCCTGGTCCCACCCCTTCTGCCAGAGACCCTCAGATCTGTCCCACTTCTGCCCAGGCCCGCACAGGCACCCTTGATGTGAACGATGTAGAGCTGACCATGCCCACCCAGTAGGCCGCACCCACCCTGGCCACACCCTTCCCCCGAGGGCAACTGCAATGCTGATGCTGCCTTCAATGAAATTGAGTTTGACACCCCTGATCTAGAAGGTATTTAGTATCAAATTAATATCGCCACCCATCTCACAAAACTCACTCTAATTTTCATTTACCATTGTAGAACCAATGCTTGGGTAGTTTTATAATTTACTATTATATTCTTTTATGAATCTATTGTATACTAATTGCTAAATCCAGTGTTGTGATAGTAGACCTTTCCAAATGCATTCCCTTGTAAAGACAAAACAACTGTTCAACAGTGCTTTAAATTTTAAGTTCCTTAAAAAGATAGCTAATATTATTCTGATTTTTTTTCTCTTTTGTCATTGAGTGCTCAGATTTTAGGAAGCCACCAGAGGGCATGCATGTCATATTATATTGCCAACTGCCCAGAGATGTATTTTGCTGATTGGGCAAGTAAATATATAAATATATAAAGACTCGTATAAGTCTTTTAAATAAACAAATATATAATCTTCTGTAGCCATAACAGTCTAAATGATACATCTAATACTGCACCTTTTATGACATGCTATACTATACTGATGGTATATGTCTACAATAAAATTCAAAGAGCTTAAACTTTTTTTAAAAAAATGAGTAAACGTGTTGGTTTTATTACATATTTTATTACATATTGAAATAGAATGAAATATAATTTCTGCCTAAACTGTTGTAAAATTACATTCAAGAAAATAATTGTTACTTCAGAAACACAAAATAATTGTTTTTGGAAATAGGGGATTTCATAATGTTGGGAATTACTGGTTTTAGGAAAATGTTTTGCAGAAATGTATGATGGAAAGCAATATTAAAAAATATGAACCTGTTTTTTTTCCTACCAGCTATCGTGCCGATACTCAGACATACCAGCCGTACAATAAAGATTGGATAAAGGAGAAGATCTATGTTCTTCTCCGCAGACAAGCTCAGCAAGCAAGCAAATAATGGGGCACTGAGGGAGGGGCATGTACAGCATTCTGTAGTGAAAGTCTTGTATTGTAGTCCACTGTTCATTCTTATAAGCCTATGACTAGGACTGAGTCAGTTAGAACTGTAAGAGACTTGTTCATTTCCAGAAGAAAATGTCTTTTACATGAGTTTAGTTTTTAATTTTTCACTTTACTTAGTTTTATTTTGTTCAGGGTCCTCAAGATTATTCACATCTCCTTCACCATCGTTGCTATATGTACTCCTCAGAAAAGGGGAGATCAATAGTATTACTTGGAGGCAGTGAAAAATCATAGCGAACAATAAAATAAATGCTCTTTAGTTAAACATGTTGAGTGATGGTTTTATAAGCTTGGTATGTAACTTGTAGACTCTTCATTTAAAAAAAAACCTGTTAATATATTTTCCAGTTCATACTGGATTCTTAATTCACACAGTAAGCCAGATTGCGTGTAACTACAATTTGTTGAATAGATTTACACAACATATTAAAGTAAAAACCAGGAATGGGCAATCCTGTCACTTCTCAGCATTCTGCATTGCCAAATTTTGGTGATAAAATTGTCACATTTTGGTATTTGTGATTTTTTTTCCCCCTCAATTCTAAAAATTAGGATTAACATGGATGAAGCTTCTGGATTTCATCTCTGGTATTGCCCCTCCTCTCCTTTAAACCAATCCAGAATTCATATTTTTGGGGTTGATTGTACATAAGCTTGGCAGTTTGGTAGGATTTAAAAATGGAAATAGCATATTTGTGGGAATCGTAATGCTTCTGTTTCACTTGCACTAGGCTACAGATTATTTATTAAATTTATATGCTGCTCATCTTGTGGTTCATGGTGACTGAGTGGCTTACCGTGTAAAAAAACATACAGATAGAAAAACAATTGTAAGTATTAAAACATTAAAATTACAAAAGATTTTAAAAGATGTAGAATATTCTAATTCTTTGCTACCATGTAGTAGCTGTCTGAAGGTTTGCAGTCCAGATCTCTGCTGTAGGTTAAATTTCCCCAAAACAATTAACTGCGGATTATTTCAGGGAATAGAGGCAAAAATGGAAGAGGGAAGAATTTCAATCTTAAGATATGAAGAAAAGCCAGAATATTTTGGTTTTGCTCTTTTCAGTAAATTGGTTCCTGCAGTCTCTACCTTGCCCTTTACACATTGTCCATTTTAAACGGAACCAAAGTTTTACGCATTGAGGTAAGCAAAAAAATCAGAAAAACTACATATGCACTGTTGAGCACAACATACAAATCCAGCTTTGGAGTTGCCATTTCATAACATTTCATGGCAAAATTAAAATATAAATGAAGAGGCTCTTTGGAATTTAATGCTATGAACTAAGCCTGGGTTCTCAATGGTTGCTGTATTAACACTAAAATACCAGTAGTTCACTAGGAAAAAAAGTTGTATTCTATAAATCACTGTAATTGAAGTTATTGTTATGTGATTACTGACTTCCTCAGAAGCAGGTGTTTTCTCACTACACAATACAGTTCCAACCACTGTTTCAAAACTAGTAAGCAAAGGAAGTACATCAAAACATATGCAAAAGTAGCAAGCTAGAATGAAAAATTCTGTTTTTGGAGTGATATATGTCAAATTATTATTACAACATAAGAGTTATTACATTTAGCATGACAGAATGTAAAAAGTATTGTGAATGGGATTCAGAACTGCTTATCCATTGATACAGAGAGTCTAGTTTTGACTAAGGTCAACAGATATTACAGAACAACATTTATGATGATATTGTTTAGTTGGTTCTCTATGCCCCCTCACTGTTGCCTGTGTGCAGCCCCCCTGCGTTGCACCCTGGGTAGCATGCAAGCATGAACTAAATAAATAACTAAATAAAAAGAGCCGAGGTGGTGCAGCAGTTAGAGTGCAGTACTGCAGGCCACCTTAGCTGACTGTTCAGCAGGTCAGCGGTTCAAATCTCACTGGCTCAAGGTTGACTCAGCCTTCCATCCTTCCGGGGTAGGTAAAATGACCCAGATTGTTGGGGGCAATGTAAATATATATATACATTGCTTACTGGTGTACACCGCTTAGGGAGTGCTTGCACTTAAAGCGGTATATAAGTCTCAAATAAATAAATAAATAAACTAAACGAACTAGCAATCTGTAATAACTGTAGATTCCCTGGCTCTCGATGTACAAATGCCATACACGAAAT
Organism: Crotalus tigris; assembly: GCF_016545835.1. NCBI lineage: Eukaryota > Metazoa > Chordata > Lepidosauria > Squamata > Viperidae > Crotalus > Crotalus tigris. The sequence continues at coordinate 232,522 of NW_024100464.1, forward strand.
AATATGTTGCCTCTCACATTCCACAGGATCTTCTAAATTTTCAGGAAGATGTACAGGGGTCAGAGTGGGAATCAATCCTTCAGTGAGTAGAGTTCTGTGAGTAGAGTCCATATCACAGATTGTTGTTGTTGTTAATTGCGAAGTTGTGTCCGACCCATCGCGACCCCATGGACAATATTCCTCCAGGTCTTCCTGTCCTCTACCATCTTCTGGAGTCCATTTAAATTCACACCTACTGCTTCAGTGACTCCATCCAGCCATCTCATTCTCTGTCGTCCCCTTCTTCTATTGCCCTCAATCTTTCCCAGCATTTGGCCCTTCTCCAGTGAATCCTTCCTTCTCATTAGGTGGCCAAAGTACTCATTAGGTGGCCAAAGTCACAGATTATCTGTATTTAATTCAGTGTATTTAAACCTTGGAAGATATAACACTTTAAGCAAAATAGAATTGCAATTTTACTTGACATTTTAAATCCATTGGATTGGATTTGTATATTGGTTTTAATTTAGAAGTATCTCCGACAACTTAAGAAAAAGCCAATTATATTGGGATGTTCTGTTCCCTCTGATACATAGCATTACTGCATATCGTTACCACTTCATTATCACACAATCTAATTCTCATTAGGCTATTCTGGCTGGCTTCCATCTGCTTTCACGTGATTTCATTCCTCTGAATTTGAGATTACATAGGTGCCTCGGCTGTGTTTTAGGAGTATTCCTGGTCCGCACACATTTCCTTTCAGTGTTCAGGGATAGAGAACAATAACCCAGTTGTTTGAATATTAAAAAAAAAAAAAACCAAATGGATTGGCATGGTAGTATATAAAAATGCTGGGTTGCAGCATATATTAAGGAAACTGAAATACAATTTTATTTCCTTAACATTAATGAGAAAAAAACCCTATTTTGCACACATATGCATGTTTATAGTCTTTAGCCAGGGTGAGAGATAACCTATAATATTCCAATGAATTCTGCAACTGGTACAAGAGAGGAAAAATCTATGCCTATGCAATTATTGCTTTTAACTGGTGAGTAGAGCCAGAATGTCTTTTCCTTTCTGTTTAATTTCTTTACTGAGACATCTTGAATAACTAAAAGAGGAATGGATGGGAAGGCCAGAGTAAAATGGTTGAGCTAAAGCAGTGTTTCCCAAACTTGACAATTTTAAGGCATGTGGACTTCAACTCCCAGAATTCCACAGCCAGCATTGCTGGCTGTGGAATTCTGGGAGTTGAAGTCCACATGCCTTAAAATTGTCAAGTTTGGGAAACACTGAGCTAAGGAGTATGGTGGTTCATGAGGTTAGGATGCTGGGCTGACAATCGGGAGGCTCACGTTCAATATCTCGTTTCTGCTACGGGACGAGGTGCGCTTCGTCACACTCTTCAGCTTTTGCCGACTCAGCAGTTCAAAAGCAGGCAACTGTGTGCACATAAATGGACACCTCTTCAGTGGGCAACTTAACGGGGATGTGAAAAGAGGCCCCAACTGGGCATCCCCCAAGCAACAGTGATGTCCATTTCAATCCTTTCAACCCAGAAGTGCATCAGCGCTCCCAACACGATTGTAGTAGCAATGGTTACACTCCAGACTTGCTGTTCTGCAAGCAAAAAACATGGAATTCAAGACTAAACAGATGGAACATTTGAAACTCTTGAAATGATTTGTCAGTAGGTACGTGATACAAGTATTTAAAATCAAGCACGATATGGCAAAAGTGCACATGGAGAGTTTTTCTTTCTCAAAAGCCCAGGACCAGAGGTCATCCAATGAACCTGATTAGAAGGAGAATTCAAATAAAAGTATTTTTCATACATTGCAGAATTTATCTGCAGAATTCATTCTCAGAAAAACTGGATAAATTACTAACTTGAGTGGCTTTAAAAGGGGACTGAATAAATTTATGAAGGACAGGTGTATATATATGAAGATCTACTAATCTTGAATATTACTTCTGGGCTCAGGCCAATATATTTCCAAATTCTAGGCACAGAGTAACAACTACGGAGAGGGATATATCATCTCTTGTTCATGACTACCCCAGTGGCATCTGAGTAGCCACTGGAAAAATAAGCTGGATTTAAATGCCCCTTGGTTTGATCTAGTTGGGCTATTTTTATGTTCTAAACTTTGTGAAGGAAGAAAGGTGAGCTATTTTTGCAGAGTGCTGTCTATTCTCTTGGAGTTTTCATCAATTGAAATTATCCACCACTCCCCATAACAAGAGAAATTCTACAGTGTGCAAAGCTTGATTCAGTCCAGTATGCCTGGGTAGGGCATTGGTTATTTCTGTAGTATTTATGCTGTAAGTAAATAAAAATACATAAATTCAACCACTAAAAATAATCTGAAGTTTACCATTCACAAGTTAAATATCTGAGTAGCTATGATTAGCTAATTCATGTAAAGCAAGGCTTATGCTTCAACTTGCATAGAATGTCTATTCAGTTTTCATTTGTATTCTGTATATGAAAGGCATTGTGTATACCAAAAACAATAATGAACTAGAACTCAACTTCATCAGAAATGTTTCTATGATTGCCTGTCTGCAACAAAAAGAAGATACTTGTATAATCCTGAACTAAAGTAAACTTTACTTAAAAGAAAAGGATTCTTGATCAATTCCTAGAGGTTCTGTCTGGATGATGTGGGAAATTTATTTTTCTGTGGAATCCTGGGTGCTCGGTGAGCTTGGTTGTTGGCTTGCAGATGTTTCATTACCCAACTAGGTAGCATCATCAGTGTTAGTGAATGTGGAGCTTGTTTTGTGTTTATATACAGTAGCTCAGCTAGTGCTTATTTTATTATTTTATTTATCCAATTTATCCAGGTAGTCCTTGATACATGACCACAGTGGAGCCCAAAATTTCTGCTGCTCAGTGACATATTTGTTGAGTTAGTTTGGTCCCATTTTATGATGTTTCTTGATCCAGTTCTTAGGTGAATCACCGTGGTTATTAAATTAGTAACATGATTTTAAGGGAATCTGGCTTCCTCATTGGCTTTGCTTGTCAGAAGGTCACAAAAGTTGATCACATGACCCTGGGGCACTGCAACCGTCATAAATATGAGTCAGTTGCCAAGCATCCAAATTTTGATCACGTGATCTTGGGGGTGCTGCAATGGTTGTGTGATAAATGCTCATAAGTCAGTTTTTTTCAGTGCTGTTGTAACTTTGAATGGTCACTAAATGAATTGTTGTAAGTCAAGGGCTACCTGTAACCTATACAACAAGGTTGTTGACAGGTGTATGATTTTCTCCTTGATAGTCCCTGGATTAGGGTATTATTTTCTGATTCTTTATCTGGTGTTAATCCCTGTTTATTTGGGTATTGGTTGCTGAAAAGAATGCGTTACGATCTTTTTGTTTCCTTCTTGGCTTTTTTTTATTGTTTCCTGAATTGTGTGTAAATGTGGTTTATTTCTATATCTCTATTGATTGCTGATTTGTTTGAAAACCAAGCTCCCAGGAATTCTCTGGTATTTTGGACTGAGCACTGATAATATTACCTAATTGGGTAATGAAACATCTGCAAGCAAACCAAGCTCAGAGAGCACCAAGGACAGTTCAGCCATGAGCTGCACACATATTCTCTTCTATTGGAATTTATTTTTCTGCTGTTCATCGTACCATGTTAATACTGTTACATCTCTTCCTCTCTATGCTATTCTCTATTCAATAGTTCTGCATCACAAACTCTGTCTCATTAAGACATTAAAGGTTGCTGAATATTATTTTCTCAGCTTTAAGAACAGCTTAATATCTGTATAATCAGTGCTTTTGGAATTCAGAATAAATATGGAGATAGGGAAGGTTTTAAGCGACGCATAAATATATTTTAAAGTTGAAACCTAAAATGCTCATATGAAAATGGATAATGTCTTTACTAGGACTGTGCAAAGCTACTTGGAGAAATTGAAATACAATTTCTAAGTGCAGCATTTGTTATCAGCCTAATCATTACTTTTCTGCTCCTATATAAATATACTGTATGCAATGCAATCGTAGAATCTTTCAGTGTAAACCAATTATCCAGGTTAAAAGATTTCGTGGAAAACTAAAAAGGGAAAAAAAAATCTGTTTCCTGATTGCAGCCCACATCACAATTAAGAATGCAGATTCACATCTATCACATCTCATCACTGTAGGTTTGCTTTTGCTCTGAATTAGATTAAAAAATACAAAAAATTTTTTTTTATTCTTAACACTTCTGTAACCATTTCAAAGAGAGGAAATGAAGTCAAGGTGCTGGACTGATAGTGAGAAACCCAAGTTTATTTATTTATTTATTTATGAGACTTATATACCGCTTTAAGTGCAAGCACTCTCTAAGCGGTGTACATCAGTAAGCAATGTATATTGCCCCCAACAATCTGGGTCCTCATTTTACCTACCCCGGAAGGATGGAAGGCTGAGTTAACCTTGAGCCGGTGAGATTTGAACCGCTGACCTGCTGAACACAGTCAGCTAAAGTGGCCTGCAGTACTGCACTCTAACCGCTGCGCCACCTCAGCTATGGTTCCAGTCCACCCTCAGCTATGGTGACTCAGAGTAACTTTGAGCCAATTGTGGTCAGATCAGGTTACTTCAGGGAGCATTATGCATACATTTGATCTCATGGATGACAGGTGAGATATGAACCTAATAACCAAAAAGTCATTTTGTGTAGACCTTTCTGGCTGGATATCTCATTGTGGATTGAAAAGTTCCATCTTCACTAATGCTCCCAATTATGGTGGATTGATATAGAAAAGAACTCCATTTTGCTTTTTGGTTCCCTCCCTTCTCTCTGTTTTGCCTTTTCTGTATTAATGCTGCAGCCCTTTCTAGAATTCCATAGTTCTGGTTATATAGTCTGTCTTAAATGTCCTTTATCTCTTTATTTTGTAAAATCTGCCAGTTTGTCTCTTCACTACAGTTCTAAACAATCATCATTTCCTCATAGGGATGTTTTATATATTTAATTAATTCCAAAGCCCTTCACCAAAAGGCCAATGTTTCAAATTTAATTGTCCACTTTGTTTATTTAAGATCAAAGTCTTGGTAAGTTTTTTTAATTGCTATTTTTAAGTAGCTAAGGCATTAGGCTATAAACCAGGAAACTTTTGAGTTTTAGTTCCGCCTTAAGCGCAAAAACCAGCTGGATGACTTTGGGCCAGTCACTCTCTGGAGAGTGAAGGAGGAGGAAAGAGTGCTACATATATAGGTAGTCCTCGACAAACTACCACAATTGAGCCCCAAATTTGTGTTCCTTAGTGAGACATTCGTTAAGTTAATTTTGCTCCATTTTACTAGCTTTCTGGCCACAATTGTTCAGTGAATCACTGCAGTTGTTAAATTAATAACATGATTGTTAAGTGAATCTGGCTTCCCCATTGACTATGCTTATCAGAAGGTCACAAATTCATCATCATCATCATTGGCATCCTTCAGTCTTGAGAGACTATGGTATCGTGCTCTGGAAAGAGGTCCTAAAACAGCATCTGGTGTGGCTAAAAAGGCCAATTCAAGAGTGGCAGTCCCTTCCACATTGAGGGCAGATGCAATCTGTCCCCTGTCCAGCCTCCAGATTTTGCTGGTTCCGGGACTGCCTCTTTGCCTCAGCCTGCCACACAAGTGTCTCTTCGAATTGGAGAAGGCCATGCTGTGTCTTTAGCCTCCAGGCTGAACGATCAGAGGTCAAGGATTCCCAGCTGTTAATGTCCATTCCCAAGGCCTTCGGATCCCTCCTGATGACCAAATTGCAGTGGTCGTAAATGTGAGTCAGTTGCCAAGTGTCTGGATTTCGATCACGTGATCATGGGGATGCTGCAATGGTCGTAAGTGTGAAAAAGAGTCATTAAAGAGTCACTTTTTCAGTGTCATTGTAACTTCGAATGATTACTAAATGAACTGTTGTAAGTTGAGAACTATCTGTATTTGTTGCCTTGAATTTAAATAACTGAAAGGCGAGATATAAATAAATAAAAATGAATTATTTTGCTTTTTCTCTAAACTGGAAAGAAGGATGACTTATTGAGTGGGTTTTCTCCTGCTAGTCTGAAGTTCTCTCTTTAATTTTAAAATTATTGTATGGAGATTTCAGTAAGGTTTCAGTTCAACCCAGTGTTCTTAAAGGTTGTACTACAGCTGCAAGCTAGATATCTTTTTCTCATCTCCCAGCTGTTTGATTCATAAGTTGACTGCAAGAACCTTCAAATCCTGTGGTCTCCGCATGAGGATTGGCCAAACAGGGCGCAGGTGGGTACTCTCTTAGCCTCTTCTTGTCTGGAGAGTCTCCACGGCCCTCAACTTGTCACTTGGTGCAACATTGTCTCTGTTTTCCAAGAGCAGGGGTAGGCAACCTTGGTTCTTATGACTCATGGACTTCAACTCCCAGAATTCCTGAGCCAGCATGGCTGGCTCAGGAATTCTGGGAATTGAAGTCCACGAGTCATAAAAGAGCCAAGGTTGCCTACTCCTGTCCTAGGGAAATCCTAGTTTGTCATAATTTTTTCCCTAGGAGCTTTTCCAAACAATTGTTTTTATTGCCATGTTGCAAAAACTTTCTTTTAAAGCTGTGCACTACTGCAGCAGATATGTTAAATTTGTCTCAGCATTCAGAGCAGAACGTTGTGAAGGAAGGCATTTTTCTGACTAAAATATAACAGATTATCATCAGTGTCCATGACTGAGCCCCAAATTTTGATATTATAGAATTAGCAGAAACCTCAAACTCCACATTGATTGCTACCCTGAGAGAGCTTGCTCTATTGTTGATGCTGAAGACAATATTAGAAATATTTGTGCAATTCCCAACAACTTTGAAACCCAGTTTTACTCTTGTAGTAACAGAATACCTAAAATATTAGCTTCTACTCCCCAAGTTCAGTTCACCATTGGCATTGGTAAAACAATGAAAAATCTAAAGGACATTCTGTTGATTGGTGTAATGGAAAAAAAATTAAAGCCTAGACGAATCTGCACTCCATAAGAAATTATTTTCTATCTTTCACCCACAAATTCAAGACGTTGTCAATTTTTGGTTTTTGACTTTTGGGTTTTTTTGGGGGGAAGAGGATGTGCTAGCACAGGAGTCTTCAAACTTGGCCCTTTTATGACTTGTGGACTTCAACTCCCAGAATTCCTCAGCCAGGCATGCTGACTGAGGAATTCTGGGAGTTGAAGTCCACAAGTCATAAAAGGGCCAAGTTTGAAGACTCCTGTGCTAAGCATAAGAAGCGATCTTGTTATTGTGCATGCTTCAATAGGCACGTTCTCAGTGGATTCAACACTGAAAATATAGTAGCTGAAGTTAAAGCTACTCTATCCAGAGATATTATGAGGAACATGAGCAATTAGTTCCTTCTAATTAGTATAATCTGAATTATGCTCATACAAAAGGCTTGGTTAGCTGAACTGCGGGCAGTGTTCCAACTTTTATTCTTAGTTTTTCCTTCCTAGTAAGTTTCAGTTTGCTTTTTGTATAGATAACAACCTAGGTTCTATATCCCAATTCATTGCCATGGCTTCTTGAGCATCGGTAGGAACTGACAATTTATAGATGGGTGGATCCCATTTTAAAGCCACCAAAGTTGTATCATTTTTATAACTTAGCCTTAAAAATAGAAGGAAAATATTTTCCAAATCAATAAAAATACATTTTTAAATCTTATCTTATTGACATTATAGCTCTATAAATGCCATCCTTCCGGCTGATCGCTACTATCTGCAGTTGGCATACTTGAACATAGCTTATATATAGAACGTTCTGCCTCAAGAGGGTATGTTAACTCTCTGTGTTCATGTGCTCATCCGTTTCTTTTTTAAAGTGGGCTTGTGATTGCTTTGTGTTGCTTAGTTTTATTTTCACTTTTGGCTCATTTACATTTTTGTTCCAAATGCTGTTTTTAGCCTGGGGATTTTGTTTTAATTTTAGATCATTTTTATATTTTATTAGCCACTTTCAGTCGTTGTTTTCTTAGGGGAAAAACAAGATAGATATCCAAAACAACAATTTTATCAGTCATTATGCTATGAGGTAATAGTTTCCCTCAAAGGAAGACTGCAGTTGTTTTTCCATTATTATTAAGAATTATTATTCTACTGCCCTATAGGATGACATATTGTGATTTATCTACCATAAAGCCTCTGATATGGGGAGTTATGACCCATAGAGAAGTTGCCCTAGGACTTTCTGACTTCATTTTTTCTTCTGCACATGTATGTGTGTGTGTGTGTGTGTGTGTGTGCGCGCGTGTGTGTGTGTGTGTTCTAAGAAAAGATTATTGTGACGTCATGCAATTCCATGTTTTCTCACCGGCTGGGTACTTTTATGTGATGTACTATATATGAGAACTAGAATGGTGCCTTACACATCATCAAAAAAGACTGATGTGACTTTGCAAACTTAAGAAATAATTATTACAAATGGAAATACAGTATATCTCATCATAGTGAAAACATAGCAAGAGAGCAGCTTAGGTACCTATTCAGACAGGTAGTCCTGTTGATGTGAAATAGCAATAGCACTTAGACATATATACTGCTTCACAGTGCTTTACAGCCCTCTCTAAGCAGTTTACAGACTCAGCATATTGCCCCCCCCCAATAATCTGGCTCCTCATTTTCTTCACTCAGAAGGATGGAAGGCTGAGTCAACCTTGAGCTGGTCAGGATTGAACTCTTGGCAGTGAGCTGAATTAGCCTGAAATTCTGCATTCTGTGCCACCATGGCTCCTGCTGCCAAGGTCTTTTCTTTCTATCTATATGGTTCTGTATCTTGAACTTGGCCTTGGTAGAGGACTCATCAGATGAAGAACATTCTCCAATGGAGGACTTGACAGACTTGAACATTGGGTGCTATCTAATAAAATGAAATTCAACGGTGAAAAAAAAATAAAGTTTTACATTTAGGCAAGAAAAACCAAATGCACAGGTATAGTAGGAGGTTGTACCTTGCTCAATGGTAGCAACTGTGAGAGGGATCTTGGAGTCCTAGTGGACAATTATTGTGCTGCAGCTGCCAAAAAAGCCAACACAGTGCTAGGTTGCATTAACAGAAGAATAGAATCAAGATCATGTGAAGTGTTAATACCACTTTACAATGCCTTGGTAAGGTCACACTTGGAATACTGCATCCAGTTTTGGTCACCATGATGTAAAAAAGATGTTGAGACTCTAGAACAGTGGTTCTCAACCTGTGGGTCGGGACCCCATTTGGGGTCGAACGACCATTTCACGGGGGTCGCCAAACAAGGCTGTCCGCCATTTTTTTCCCCTTTTCTTTAGCCATGCCCCTGGCACCCGGTGATGCATAAGTGGTTGGGGGTCACCACAACATGGGGAACTATATTATGGGGTCTCGGCATTAGAAAGGTTGAGAACCACTGCTCTAGAAAGAGTACAGAGAAGAGCAACAAAGATGATCAGGGGACTGGAGGCTAAAACAAATGGTTGCTGGAATTGGGTATGTCTCGTTTAATGAAGAGAAAGATGAGGGGGGACATAATAGCAATGTTCCAATATCTCAGGGGCTGCCACAAAGAAGAAGGAGCCAAGCTATTCTCCAAAGCACCTGAAGGCAAGACAAGAAGCAATGGATGGAAACTAATCAAAGAAAGAAGCAACCTAGAACTAAGGAGAAATTTTCTGATAGTTAGAACAATTAATCAGTGGAATAACCTGCCTCCAGAAGCTGTGAATACTCCAACACTGGAAGTTTTTAAGAAGAGACTGAATAGCTATTTGTCTGAAATGGTATAGGGTTTCCTGCCTGAGCAGGGGGTTGGACTAGATGACCTCTAAAGCCCCTTCCAACTTTATTATTATTATTATTATTATTACTTTCCTCTGACATGCAACCATCTTAACAAAAACAAAGTGAAGTAAACCACTAAGGCTGTTTCTATATCACTCTGAAGGAAAAAAATTAGGTAACAAGAGTTCATACGGTGTCGTTCTTTATGTTACTCATATTTTAGACTCACAATATTGTGTGATCTAAAAATGGTCATCATCTTGGATATCTTTAATCTAAATGCTATACCTTCAATTTGTTGTCCATTTTAAAATATTGCTAGATAGCAGCTATTCTGATAGTAAATCTGAAATTTTGGGTAAAGCATAGCACATGTGATTTTTTTTTTAAAAAAAAATGATTCCACTTGGGCTTGTTCTGCCCAATTTTTTCCCCTGAGCTTAAGCAAATAAATATCTTTGGAATTATGGCACTAACTGAGGTAATGGTCACATTTTTTTTCTCTCTTTCTCCTCTTCTTCCCTGGAGAAATTAAAATAATCTGCTTTATTAGTGCAAGTGTGACAAAAGTAAGTGGAAGTGTCCACTACAATTTTTTGGTGGCTTTGATTGATCTTTTAATATGGCTGGCTTTGGGGGTGTTGTACAGTCAGCTAAATGAATAAAATTGAATGGTCACAATTTAGTCTGTCTTGTGATCTTCCTTTGCTTCCTATTTATGGAGCTGGCAGGACTTCATCAGCAAATTCTAAATCCCATTTGAGGAAATAGAAAGTGCAATGTGGAAACTTCATATCTGGGTCCATTTAATGAATTGTAAGAATTCTACACAGATGTCTTGCTCAATTTCACCTAAAAGCCAGAGATGACTGATCTTTATTAAGAAAGCTGGTGGCTGCCATTTCACTTTAAATATACAAAAAGGAAGAGGAAAAAACAGGTTAAATACATCTTAGTAAGTGTATTAAAATCTTTGCAAAATTGGTTCAAAAAGAAGAAATTAAACAAGCTGAATCTGATGGTTAGCCTTGTGAATTATAAAGCTGGGCATGTTGCTAAGGAACTGTATTCCTATATAATTTTATTTATACTTTTATCTTTTAGAGGATATCCTGAAATTTAATTGGATATTTTTAGCAGCAACTGTATACTCTGAACTGCCACTGTATTATTAAGTGCTCCTCTTGGACTAGCCAATATCTCAGAAGACAAACTCAGGATCCAAAAAGATCTTGACAAACTTGAACAATGGGCCCTGAGTTTCAATGTGGAGAAAAGCAAAGTTTTACATTTAGGCAGGAAAAATCAAAGGTACAAGTACAGACTGGGTGAGACCTGGCTTAAAAACAGAAACCATGAGAGGGATCTTGGAATCCTAGTGGACGATCACTTAACCATAAGCCAGCAGTGTGCAGCAGCAACGAAAAAAGCTAATACAATCCTGGGTTGTATAAACAGAGGCATAGAATCAAGATCACACGAAGTATTAGTACTGCTTTATAAAACCCTAGCAAGACTACACCTGGAATACTGCAACTAATTTTGGTCACCATACTACAAAAAAGATGTTGAGACCTTGGAAAAAGTTTAGAAAAGAGCAACTAAAATAATCAAAGGCCTGGAGAACAGCTGCAGGACTTGGGTTTGGCTAGTCTAAAAAAAAAAAAAAAGAAGAAACAGTATTCCAGTATTTGAGGGGCTGCCACAAAGAAGAGGGCATCAAACTATTCTCCAAAGCACCAGAGGGTAAGACAAGAAACAATGGCTGGAAACTGCCTAAAGAGAGAAGCGACCTAGAATTAAGGAGAAATTTCCTGACAGTGAGACAATCAACCAGTGGAACAGCTTGCCTCTAGAAATTGTGGGTGTTCCATCACTGGAGATTTTTAAGAAGAGGCTAGATAGTCACTTGTCTGAGATGGTATAGATTCTCCTGCTTAAGTGGGGGGCTGGACTAGAAGACCTCCAAGGTCCCTTCCAGCTCTATTCTATTCTAACCAGATATACAAAAATGCCAGGAAAACAGCAGATGTTGTAATATGCATTACCTTTGGAAACTGTGTAATGTTTCAATAGTCAGGGATATGTGCAGAGAAAAGCAACAGGACAAAAAGCAACAGATGGAAACTAATCAAGGAGAGAAGCAACCTAGAACTAAGGAGAAACTTCCTGACAGTTAGAACAATTAACCAGTGGAACAACCTGCCTCCAAAAGTTATGAATGCTCCAACACTGGAAGTTTTTAAGAAAAGACTGGACAGCCATTTGTCTGAAATGATATAGGGTATCCTGTCTGAGCAGGGGTTTGGACTAGATGACCTCCAAGGTCTCTTCCAACTTATATTATTATTATTATTATTATTATTATTATTATTATTATTATTATTATTGATCATCGCACAGTCAGCTAGATGTTCAGACTGGATTTGGCATTTTGTCTACCTATCGAGCCCTTACCCAGGACCTGGGATAGGCAGATGTGGATGTTTGATGGTATTACAGATATTGTCGCAGGATGGAAGCAATTCCTAGTAAGGCCGCCTTTTGCAATTGACTAATAGCGAATTTGTCAATGCCAATGGTCTTCAAGTGGTGCTCCAGTTGTTTTGGGATTGCACCCAAGGAGCCTATTACTATTGGTACTACCCTTGCTTGCTTTTGCCACAGTCTTTCTATTTCTATTTGTAGGTCTTTGTATTTTGTTATCTTCTCCAGTTCTTTCTCTTCTATTCTGCTATCTCCAGGCACTGCCACGTCCACTATCCAGACTTTTTTGTCTTTCTTATCGACAATTGTTAAGTCTGGGGTGTTATGTTGCAGGTGCTTGTCTGTTTGAATTCTGAAGTCCCAGAGCAGTTTAATTTTATCATTTTCTATGACTTTCTCTGTTTTATGATCTCACCAGTTTTTGCTTACAGGCAAATGATATTATTATTATTATTATTATTACTATTATTAAAAGCCCATTAATACATTGCAACAGGGACTTTTGACCCCTCATATTACCAAAACAACAGGTGAGATAATAGTGCACCAGTAACACAACCAACAAGGATTTGCTGCACAAGCTTCCTCACGCATTTATGCTAGCACATCTTTCATGAAGAATTTTACTAACTTTCAGTGGCTGTTTAAGAACCAGGTCAAAAAGCAAGTGGGAAAAAATAAGCTTAACTAAATATAATTATTTAACCCACTTCATTGAGTTACATTGATCTCCCATCTTTAAGGAACAATGATTTTTAAGCTTTGAAATTAATCACTTCTTCCTGCAATGCACTTTCCTTTTTTTAAAAAAAAAAGCCAATTGAAAAGTGAATTAAGTTAATCATGTTGAATGAACTCAATAAGTTGACCTTCCTGCTCTCCATCCAAACCAAACAATTTCATCCCACCTTCAAATTAAATTGATTTCTCACTAGAACAAGAGCTGGGAAATTGTTTAACTCTATGACTGTGAAACTAGAGCATCTGCTTGAAAGATATTATACCATTATGGAGGTCAAAAACCATATCTAAAAACATAGTTATACCTCATAATAAAACACCCATCTAGCTGGGCAAGGAGACCTTCAAAGCAGTTTTAGACACCAGAAATGAGGTTCAAGATCATTTTAGGGAGCAATATATTTCAATCAGCCAGAGAGAGAAAGACCGGGATTTTTGTTTTGATCAGGAATGGGATAAAGACTAGGTTCATCTTTTTGGGTGGCTGAATTTGTAAATGTCAAATGGTCTATCTATGCCTTTTCTTCACAAAAGAAACAAAATGCTGCTGCTTAAGCAAGTGACACAGCTCAATAATCAATGAACCTGATAATTTTGGTTTCTCTTTAGAATGCCCAGTGAAAGGTAGCAATAAAAGAATTTTAGTCTTCCTGATCCCTTGAATTCACCTACTCCTTGGATGTTGCAAAGTATCAGCTAAGTGCGTTGGGGTATTCTTACTCCCTATCCACCAATCCTTGGCTAGCAACCCATAAGGAATATAGGTTTATATCCATCTGTTGCAAGAGATTAACCTCCTGTCAACTTCCAATGACTGGAAAAAATACTGTACCAGGCAGGCTTGACCAACAAGCTAAGAAAGGCTGGGATATATTGTAAAATATTTGGGGGGAAATGCAGGCTGCAAAACTATATACAGAAAGATTTTGTTCAGCTAATAATTGAACAGTTAAGTGGCTATATCTGTTTGACTTCATGAGAAGACAACTACAGAGAAAGGGCACTTAAAACATAATTTTGCACATAATAGACACATATTTTGCACATATTTCTCACTTAATAGACTTGGGAAACATATGCAATGTTATGCATGTTGCGTCCTTGGCGGGAAAACAGACACGAGAAGCAGCTGGAGTTCTCAGTTTCTTTTATTCAGCGTTCAGCTTACAGGAAGATGGCTTCAGCCTCGCCCAAACGCCTCGCAGCCTCTTATATAGGCAACTCCCGGGTAAATGGGTTACTTTTCCCGCGCCAGCACCCGCGCATGCGCACGGCGCTGGCGACAGCCTGTCTGGTCCCGGGCAGCTTTGCACCTGCCCGGGACTGCCTGCAAACGCCCGAGCCGTTTGCAAAGGCTCGGGACATAACACCCCTTTCCCCCGGGCTAAAACTACTACCAACATACAACATTTATTTTATATGACATTTTGCTCCCCAGTGCTCCCACTGTTTACTGGCCTTTGCCTTGCCAGCCATGTATGTAGTCTTCTAGGTACTTAGGAGATTTCTTTGCTCTCTGTGACCTTCTTAGCTGTGGGTTACTGGCATAAGTCCCCTGACTGGAGGGAGGCGTGAGCCTGTTCTCTCTATTGTGCCCTGGTGTCTTCCAAGGACTGTGCCCCGATGCCTGGCCTGCTTGCTTGCTCACCGGGCTCGTCAGGCCAGGGCTTCTGTTGCTTTGTGACCTGGTTGACCTGCCTAGCTGTAGACCCTCGGGCCCCTTGAAGTGATAGCCACTGCTGGGCGTCTCTGTAGAAGACCTCCAAGACCTGTCAGGAGGCTGTCCATTCCCTGAACCCCATTCTGTGCTCGGGCTCGTGTGGGTTTCTGTACTTTCCAAAACTCAGGTGTTCCCTGATTTGTGCTAGGGTTGTTGTAGTCGGGACTTGGTTCCTCGACTAGCTCTGTGTATGTTTGACCCCCTGTAGGATTTGGGGTAAGGTCAGGCCAACTTTGGGGATTGTGTGCCAGCTCTCTTGCGGGGAATGATTTGTTGGGATGCCCCCGGGTATCCTCCGTGACTGGAGTGCTGTGTGACGTGTGTGGAACGTGAGTATGCCCCCGGGGTGACTCCCTGGCTGGAGTAGGCGTGAGTGCCTGTTGTGTGGGTAAGCTCCATGACTTCCTTTTCGGAGCAATTGCGGAATCTTGGGACGGGCCGTTTGTGGCTCCCTCAGTGGAGATGGGCAGTAACTCTTGCCCTTCCCTTTGCTCCAAAGGGTCCCCCTCCCCCCCTGGAAAAGACCCAGGAGTCTCAGCAGAAAAGTCTCGCCTAGAGCGAAGTTGGTCGATGTGCCGACGTAGGACACGACCGTTGTCCAGGGCAACCTCGTAGGAGAGAGGACCTGTGATCCTGGACACAGAAGCGGGGACCCATGTATGACCAGGCCCGTAATTGCGAGCCCAAACCGGGGCACCCACAAGTAGTTGTCTAGGTGCCCTAGGATGTGAGGTAGATGAAGGCAGTCTGTCCGGATGCAACCGGTCAAGTCTAGTAGTAAGTTGGCGCCCCCAACGAAGTTCAGCTGGACTTCTCCCTGTAGAAGTGGACGGTGTGGTGCGATAAGAAAGGAGAAAGTCAGCCAACCTGTGATGCCAGTCCCCGTAGGTGAGTCTCTTCAAGGCGTCCTTTGCGATGCGCACCATGCGTTCCGCCATACCGTTGGTGGACGGGTGAAAAGGCGCAGACGTGGCATGACGAATCAGGTTTGCCTGTAAGAAAGCTTGGAATTCGGAGGAGGTGAATTGAGGGCCGTTGTCGGACACGATGACATCTGGCAGCCCGTGTGCAGCAAAAATCCCCCTCAGTACCTGAATAGTCTTTGCAGTGGTGGTGGATGAGACAGGCACAACCTCAAGCCATTTTGAATGGCTGTCAACAAGGACCAAGAAGAACTGGCCCTGAAAGGGCCCAGCGTAGTCAATGTGCACCCTAGACCATGGGGACTGTGTTTCCTCCCATCTATGCACAGGAGCTTGGGGCATCTCTGGGCGAGATCGTTGGCAGAGGTGGCATGCGTGCACCTTAGCCTCAATATCTTTATCTAAAGCAGGCCACCACAAGTGGCTTCGTGCAAGAGCCTTCATACGGACAATGCCAGGATGACCCTCGTGGAGGGATTCTAAGACCCTAGTCCTCATTGAGGTGGGAATGACAACTCTGTTTCCCCAAAGCAGACAACCCTGAGAAAGGGACAGTTCGTTTCTTTTGGACCAGAAACTCTGAAACTCAGGACTAGGGCAGTGCTCAGGCCACCCGGACAGGACCCAGGAGCGGACACGTGAAAGTGTGTGATCTGTACCCGTTTCAGCGGTAACATCCCTGGCACTAAGAGGGAGCTCGGGCAAGGCTTGGATTGATAGAATGTTGACAGCTGGCGCGGGGTCAGCTTCTACTACTGGCAGAGGCAACCTACTGAGGCCATCAGCATGGCCCATTTCTTTCCCAGGCTTGTGGAGTAATGAAAAATCATATGCAGACAAGAAAATAGACCACCTAAGCATTCTAGGGGAAATGATGTGGGGAGTCTGCTTACGTGTGGTAAACAGTCCCAGCAGAGGCTTATGGTCAGTGAAGACCGTGAAATGCCTGCCATATAGAAAATCGTGGAATTTTTTAATTCCAGCAACAACAGCCAGAGCCTCCCTGTCTATCTGAGCGTAGTTGCGCTCGGCAGAAGACAGTGTTCTGGAGTAGTATGCAATAGGAACCTGAGTTCCATCAGACCTGAGGTGACTCAGGACAGCTCCAACCCCGTAGGGGGATGCATCACAAGCGATGCACACAGGAAGAGACTCGTTGAAATGTGCAAGAACACTGTTAGAAGTGAGCAAGGCCTTGACTTCTTTAAAGCAAGCCTCATGTGCTTGTGACCACAGCCACACAGCTTGTTTGTCTAGTAGCCTGTGAAGAGGCTCAGCTACACTAGCTTTATGTGGAAGAAAAGAATTGTAGAAATTCAGGAGGCCTAGGAAGGCCTGAAGTTCGGCCTTAGACTTTGGCCTGGGTGCTTCTAAAATAGCAGTTAGTTTGGATTCAGCAGGATGAATCCCAGCAGCATCAATTTTGAATCCCAGAAATTCAGTAGAAGGCACCCCGATCTTGCATTTGTCTTTTCTGAGCTTGAGGCCTGATTTCCTGAATCTTAACAGGACAGCCCTAAGCCTTTCAGCTAGAATGTGTGTGGAGTCTCCTGCAATCAAGACATCGTCAAAGTAGGGGCAGACCCCTGGTATACCTCGTAGTGTGTTTTCCATTACGCTTTGGAAAATCCCAGGAGCGACATTTACTCCAAACTGTAGCCTTTTTACTTTAAAGGCTCCCCTGTGGGTCACAATGGTCTGAGCTATGCAGCATCATCATCAACAGGCACTGTTGATATGCTTGAGCTAGGTCAAGCTTTGCAAAAACACGCCCCCCCTTGAGAGAGGCCAGGATGTGACTGACCACAGGAACAGGATAGGCATGTTGCTGCAATGCCTTATTGAGTGTGCATTTGTAATCAGCACAAATGCGAATGTCCCCATTTGCCTTTAGAGGCGTGACAATGGGGGTCTCCCACGGGCTGGAATCAACAGGTTCTAGGATTCCCTGTTGGATTAGTTTGTCTAGTTCAGTGTCAATCTTACTTTTTAAAGCAAAAGGGACCCTTCTTGCTTTAATCCTAATGGGAGTGACAGTGGGGTCTAGCTTTAAGGACACAGGTGGTCCTTTGAATGTGCCCAGCTGGGGGCTGAAAACATCTGCAAATTCTTTGCAGACTTCCTGTAGGTCGAGTGTTTGTAAGCTGTTGAGTCCTGTGACGTGTATCCCCAGGGCCTCAAACCAATCGAGTCCTATGAGACTCGTTCGTTCACCCCCTACTACTAATAAGTCTAGTGGACCTTCAAAACTCTTGTATTGCACGTTAAGGGTGGCCTCCCCCTTAACACACACTCTTGAGTTCTGAAAATCTGTTAATACAATATCAGAAGGCCTTAACTTGGCCTTAGACCCACTACTGGAACAAATCTTCCTAAATGTATGCAATGAAATGATGGAGGGCAGACCCCTGTGTCTAGTTCCATAGATAATGGAACCCCTTGTAGCTTCACGTTGAGTGACAGCTTTTTTCTCATGGGCTTGTGTGTGCCTGTTCTACAGATGCTTCTTCGCGAAGCGCAAAACCCTACCCTATTCTGGCTGGGGAATCTGGTACCTTTCAGGCGTTCTTCTTGGGGTTGTGCCTTTCGTCGGCTCAGACACACAGCTGCAATATGCCCTTGTTTGCCGCATGCCCGGCAGGTAGCGGAGCGGAACTTGCAGTCGGTTCTCCTGTGGCGACCTCCACAGCCGATGCACTTGAGCAGAGCCGAAGAGCTTCCCTTCTGGTTCTCTTCCTTCGCGGGGTGTAGACGGTCGACTTCCTCGTCCGGATCCTCCTCGGAGTTTCGTCGGACGTCTTCCTGGTGCACGGACGCACCCTCTGCACTGTTTCTGATCGGCCGCATGTTTTTGATGGCGCCGCCTGCTGCTTCTTCTGCGGTGACTTCCCTTAAGGCGTCTTGGAAGGATAATTCTTCCTTGGCAAAAAGTCTCTGTTGTAGCTCTCGATGCCTTAGCCCGCACACGAATCGGTCCCTCAGTCGTTCCTCGAGGTCCTTGAACTCGCAGGGCTTGGCGGCCTTCCGTAGCGCGGCGATGTATTCCTTGGCTGTTTCACCGGACCGTTGATCCCTCTGCTCGAAGGTGTGGCGCCATGAGATAACGGACACCTTGGGGTGGAAGTGCTCTTTCAGCAGCTTCTTCAGGTCTGCGTAGCTTACAGACTCTACTGGAACAGGTGCTGCAAGATTTTCTGCGATTTCGAAGGCGTCTTGGCCGCAAACGCAAAGCAGGGTGGCGGCCTTCAAGCTATCTTCCCTCACTTGGTTTGCCTTGAAGTAGTTCTCCATTCTGGATACGTAGGACTCCCACCGCTCTGGATGTGAGACGTCGAATTCCGAAAGCCTTCCGATTTTCGCCATCTTCGGATCTTCAGGAGACGGGTCTATCAGCCAGCCTATCCCCGAATGTGCACTGGATTGGTGGGTAGCTGCCGAGTCGACGCCGTTCCTCTTCCGCCGCTCAGGACTCCTTGGGTAAGCTTACACTTCTTCCTTTCCAGGTAGTGCAAGGCATCCCACCTTCGTCGCCAGTGTTGCGTCCTTGGCGGGAAAACAGACACGAGAAGCAGCTGGAGTTCTCAGTTTCTTTATTCAGCGTTCAGCTTACAGGAAGATGGCTTCAGCTCGCCCAAACGCCTCGCAGCCTCTTATATAGGCAACTCCCGGGTAAATGGGTTACTTTTCCCGCGCCAGCACCCGCGCATGCGCACGGCGCTGGCGACAGCCTGTCTGGTCCCGGGCAGCTTTGCACCTGCCCGGGACTGCCTGCAAACGCCCGAGCCGTTTGCAAAGGCTCGGGACATAACAATGCACATTATTTTTTTTTTCCTGCCTAGAGCTCTCATAGCTAGGCAGTTGTTAAGTGAATCACATCCAATTTAAATGACTTTTTTGTCATGGTTGTTAAGTGAATCACTGCAATTGAGTGAGTCATGTGGTCATTAAGAGAATCCAGCTTCCCCATTAATTTTGCTTGATGGAACCCAGTTGGGAAGATTGCAAACAGCAATCACAATAACTCCAGGATGCCTCATCTATCATAAATACATGCTGGTTGCCATGTGCCCAAATTTTTATCACAAGATCTTGGAGACTACTGTGTCAGTCATAAGTTGAGGAATGGTTATAGGTCGCTTTTTGAGTGCCATTGTAACTTCAAACAGTCACTAAACGAATGCTTGTAAATTGAGGACTACCTGTGAAGGAAGGGGCAACTCACTGCCCAACATAATTATGACAATACCCACATTTTCCATTCACCAACTCTGGCCACTTAGAAATATTTACCTGGCATACCCATGTGTCATACATAATCTTGGTTCACTAAATCCAGTTTTCTGCATTTGCTTTGCACAATAACCCTATTCAGGCATTCTGTTTATGCATTTAATCCAATGCAGAACAAACGGTGATCACTCCCACTTCTCTTCTCATCATGCTGTGACATAAATGAAGACATGATGTCTACAGATCTAGCACAGTGGTCTGTCGGCAGCTCACATGGAACCAAGGAAGGTAGAACTAGTTTCTCTTTTGCAGATAGTTGTGTCATAAGCACCAAGGCAGCCTTTTCATTAATTTTCTCCAGTGCATCAAGGAGAGGGAAGAGATTGCTCACTGCCCCTTAACAGGGGGAAGAAAACATATCAAGGTAGCACTTAAAGTGGGGAACTGGCACCTAAACCAATTATACTTACTTGCAGTGCTTTTTTTGTAAGAAAAAAGGTGCCGGAACTCACATCTTGTTTATCTATATATATTTTTATATATATTTTATATATATATTTTCAATTCTTAACATAAATTTAATTTATTGTATTTAAGGCAAATATTCATAGTAAATTTTACACTAAAAATTAAAAAAAGATTTTCAATTCACCAACGATTTTTTAAAATAAAGAAATTATTTACCTTTTGCATGTAGTCAATCACTGTACATACACCCACACACAATGTAATGAAACATAACGGTCGCCACCCGCAATAAGCACTCAGCGCCGAGCAGCACAAGCTGAGCAGCGCCATCACAACCAGCATGGACGAAGTACACATGCATCGGACTCGACACACAAGCAGCCCGCATGCACCATTTTAATTATTTTGCTGCCAACCTGCTGTGCTCGACAGGGTGATTCAAGTCCACATGGACCAAACATCAATTTTTCAAAAGTTACTTTTAAAACTTGGAAAACCCATCAAGAAAAGGTGCCGGAACTCTGTTCCGGTGCATTCTATAACAAAAAAAGCACTGCTTACTAGATTCACAAAACACACTAGGCTAAAATGTGGCTGGTTAGTTTGTGGTTCAGGATAGTGCTACCAAATCTCGGTTGCAAATATCTAAATGTCCCAACAGTGTTTTGTGTAACTTTTTGCTGCCATGAAGCAGTTGTTTAGATTTTTGCTGCCCTGACTTGGTAAGCTAATTCTTGTGTTCTGACAACAGTGTGTTTTTTTCTGAAACAATTTGTTCTACAGAATTCTCTTGCCCTTCGAGAGGAAGGAGCAGGCTCTCCCCTGCTCAAGAGAAGCAATATTCTCAGCTGGAAGTAAACACTAGGAACTCTACTCCATAATTGGCTCAACACTATTCAGGACAACTCCAAGAAAGAGCTTACTCCCAGACAAAGGTTCCCTAATTCAACTACATGGAGAGAACAAAATTCCAAAGTGGGGGCATCATCCCCTAATCTTCTCTGTCTTTTCTCAAGCATTCAAATCAAACAACTTCATGCCTCATCCTCTCTTTGCAGTTTCCCCTCGGTCTCCACAGGCCCAGCCCATGCACCCAACTCTGACCATTAGGAGCCCACAGGGGCAAGTTGTGATTTTTTCACTCCAACAGGCTTCAGTACCTTTGCGCATTCTACAGTGGACTATTATGCAGCAGGTTAAATTACAATAGAATAGAGCTAGAAGGGACCTTGGAGGTCTTCTAGTCCAGCCCCCTGCTCGAGCAGGAGAACTATACCATCTCAGACAAGTGACTGTCCAGACCTTAAAAATCTCCAGTGATGGAGTGCCCATGATTTCTGAATCATACGGATGACATCATAAAGACATTGGACCTGCTGTCCTGATGTCCATGGGCTGGGATGGAGGAGCTGACAAGAGAGCCAGTTTGGTGCAGTAGAGGCTAGAAACTGAGAGACTGAATTCTAGTCCTGCTTTAGGCACGAAGTCAAGTGGGTGACCTTGAGCCAGTCTATTTCTCTTAGTCCTAGTAAGAAGACAGTGGTATTCTGATTCTGATTTAAAAACGCCTTTTTAAAAATCAAGTCAGATAGATAACTCAATAGAAATGATTTCATAACAAAAAATATATTTTAATCAGAAAGATTACTTGCATTCATGACGGTTGTTTCTGACAATACATCTCTTGTCCATTCCTATAGGTAAAAGAATGATGCTCTCTTCCATACCATTTTTATAACGGTGCAGGCTCATCAGGTGACATCTGATGGCCCATGCTTCTTTTAGACAAAAACATTCCAATCTGGCTTGTGTCCAGGAAGTCTCCCAATGCCCTTTAGAAACTCTTCCTACTGACCCATCAACAAAACCAGCATTTAACCCAATAACTGCCAGATATTCTAACATACTGATACATGCTCACTAGTTAGGGTTACATAGAGCTATATGATCCAGAACAAGTGGCAAGACCCTTCTGAAAAAATTTTCCAAGGAAACTACAGTGACCAGGCAGTCCCTAGGAGTCCACACTAAATCAAAGGGACATACACCCAAAGAAACCTTACAAATTATTCTTTCAGGAACTGCTTCATGGCACCAATGCTATTATTGCTGCATGCTGGAACTGAAGAACTGATGGTTTGGAAGATGTAATTGAACACCCAGCAATCTCATTCTGTACATCCAATGGCAGGGAATGCCAGAAGTGGTCATCTGGGAATATCTGGAAACACAGGATTTCTCATCCTGTCCTAATGTGAGTTTTCCTCCTTTTACTCTCTTGCCAGGGAATAAAATAAGGCTATACTGTTCCTACTGCCTAGAAATATTTGGTCATTGTGAGGCTGAGCTCTATTCTTCTGAGAATGCCTTAGAATCTCTGAGGAAAAAGTGGTAAGATGAACAGAAATGGAATTTGGGGATTTCGTTTTTTCTTTGCAATCAGTGGTCAAGGATTTTTTTTCCTTTTTTTTTTCCAGCACTACAGAAGCTAATGTCATTTCTCAGAGCAATTGCGAAGCTGAGACCAAGCCGTATGAAATAAAGGGTACAACATTACCATACTAAATATTGATAATGTGCATCAGGTGTTTACAAAAAGGAGCCGGGCTCCTCATCCTCTATGTGGCAATTATTTTAAAGATCTACTTAGCATTTAGATTGCTTGAGGGAAGGAAAGAACCCAGCAGGCAATTGTCTTGAGGGGGCTGGAGAGGGGAGGGGGGGAGAGAAGGCTCTGTATTAAATAAATCTCCTTGAGTGCTGTTTTCATCTATCCTGACAGAAAACATAGCTGACAGTTTAGGTTCCAATAATTAGAAGGGCTTTGACATCATGGGACTGTCCTTGCTGGTGACACTATTACAGCTCCCCTCAAGATTAAGCAGCAAGAAAAGCCTTGGTGGGGAAGCAGAGGAAGTTTTTTAAAAAAAGCACATTGAATAACAAACATTTAAGCAAGCTAAATACTAACAGCATTAACTACTCTCCTCTGAACTCTGAGTGGAAAGTTAAGGGGAAAGGCTGATTTGAAAAACATTGATGTGAATTGGTTGTTCTTCGTAATTTATAATCCAAAGGATACGTTATTCTTAATCTTATTCTTCTGTCAGGATTTAATTATTTTTCTTTCTCAGCCATTACTGCTTTTGGTTATGACACCATTTATCTGTGGTCCAGCAATACATTTGCTGTTGTTGTTCAGTGGCTAAGTGGTGTCTGACACTTCAGGACCTCAAGCAATACATTAAGTGAACTCAAAGCCACAAAATACAGGGTCGACTAGTTTTCCCCAGTAGTTCTTATTAGGCATGGTAATAAGTAAAGCACAATCATGTTTTTTTTATTATGTAGTGTATCTGAAATGGACTCTATTGCTTCCCTTATTACCTGGCACCCTCTGTCCTATCTGACTTTTAAAATACTGTTTAGTTTTTTTCCTTTTCTTTTGTTAATGATCAATAGGCATGTGGATAAAACAAAGGGCCAGATTTCTATATTACTTTTATTTATGAGACTGTCCCTGGAGCTCCCATGGATTCCTTCTAGAAATAAATTAGTAGATGTCTGTAGCCTAGTGCAGGGGTCTCAAAGCATGACTTGTGGACTTCAACTCCCATGATTCCTCAGCCATCCATGCCAAGTCTTAAAGTTGCCAAGTTTGAGACCCCTGGCCTAGTGTTTATCTGGATGTATGTCAGAAAGGTAAGATGACAGTATTCTGGAGAGAGTGAAGAGTTAGGAAGGAAACATCATCACCAGTTCATCTTGTGATAATTTGATGTGTTGTAACCATCCAACCCCATCATATCTTATTATGTTAAGGTATCATATCACATTAGCACCATACATCATATATTACTCTGCCTCAGCTCAACCTTCCTCACAGGATTGTTGTGGGGAAAATGGGAGGAGGAAAGTGTGTTGAATATGTTTACCACCTTGAGTTAATTGTAAAAACAATAAAGGCGGAATATAAATAAATAAATAAATAAATAAAATATCAGCCATTTTTTTGTGAACACCCTTGCGTACTCTCAAAATTCCACTGGTTCCAAAAATTGGGACTTCCTGTTGTAAGTAAATATAGGTCCTATCACTTTAATATTAACCTTTCCCCATTCCTTTCTGATTATTTATGTTTTTCCTGATGTGTGTTCCAACCAGAGGATTTGAAAACCTGCATACTATTTTATGATGTAATAAAAGTTTCTGTTTTTTTATTTGTTGGGGCAATGCATCTGTTTTGGAGGTGTGTGTGTGGGGGTGTTTCATTCATGGATATGCATGTATGTGTCTCTGTGCTAGAAAAACAAAATAAATATTGCAGTAAAAGTGAATTCTGGGTTGTTGTAGATGCTTAACACAAACGATTACTTTGCTGCTGCTTCCCAATTGCTTGTTTTCCTTAAGTGAAACACAAGGTGACATAAAAGTGTAAAGTGAAATCTTCATGGTAAACATAAACAGATGGACACCAATACAGGATAAAAGTTAGCTACAATTTGTATTAAATTCCACAACAGAAGATTGCTGGGAAAAACACTGTCTAAAGTGGAAGATATGAGAGGCTTGTTTCTTATGCGTACGTGTGAAGGTGAAGACTGGATGTCCATGCTTCATGTATAGCTCAGGGATCATGCCTGCACCCGAGCCCCAGTGCCCTGGGCTACCTCTTCTCCATTATTCCATCCAATTGCTTATTTTTAGACATTTTCAGTCCCGGAAAGCCCCTTCTGACTTCTGTCCAATTAGATGAGAAGTATAAAACCAGTTTATTAGCCCAGGTTCTTCCCTCTGACTTGCCCATTTATCAAGTATCAAGAGAGAATCTTCATGGGAGAAGAAATTTTGCTATGGCTTCTGACTCCTAATATCTCTTAAAACAAATTACCATAAAAATAAATACAGGTAGTCCTCGACTTACAACAGTTCATTTAGTGACCATTCAAAGTTATAATGGCATGAAAAAGTGATTTATGAGCAGTTTTCATACTTAGAACCATTGTAACAACCCCATAGTCGTGATCAAAATTTAGATGTTTGGCAATTGACTCACATTTATGACGGTTGCAGTATCCCGGGGTCACATAATCCCCTTTTGCGACCTGACGAACAAAGTCATTGGGGAAGCCAGATTCATTTAACAACAGTTTGACTGATTTAACAACTACAGTGTTTTATTTAACAACTGTGGCAAGAAAGGTCGTAAAACGGGGCAAACTCGCTTAACAAATGTTTCACTTGGCAACATAAATTTTGGACTCAGTTGTGGTCATAAATATTTATTTGCTACATATATGTAGGATGTGGGTCTATGCATATGTTGTTCATAGTATGTTTAGGTATGCATCATGTATGTGTTTCACTTTGAGAGCGGGCAACTAAATTTCATTTTTGATGTGTGCCATTGTGCCCACAGTAAAAAAAAAATGACAATAAAGGCTATCTTATCTTATAAGTCAAGGACTACCTATATAAAATTATACCCCAGTAAAAACACTAAATTTTATTTGTTTATTTGTTTATTTAATAATTTTAAATTATTCATATTTAGAAACCACCCATCTCCCTCATAGAGTGACTCTGAGTGATGTCCATTCAAAATCCAATCTGAATGATATGGAGGAAAAAGATCCTCACTGGCACCCTTGAGAATGCCTAAAATAAACCTGAAACAAAAGTGTTTCAGCTGAAATGAGAGGAGAGCTTCTTTCCAGACATTTCTCCCTGATCTTGAAAACATGACAGGAATCAGGTTCTGTTCTCCTAATCTCCTGTTTACCTAATTTTGTCAACCCCAAAGGAAATATTCCTGCCTCTAAATAAAGTTCCCCTCCCCACATTAATCCTTTCCCCACTGAAAAGAAACAAGTATTGCTCACCATTAACAAAGGCAGAATGAAATTGACTAGAGCTAGTGAAAATCCAGTCAGGAAAAAACATTGACTAAGACAAAGATAATAACAAAATTACACAAAGTAATTTGTGATAGGCACTTAATTCCATCAGCGTTTCTCTGCTTGCTAATAAGAAACCATAGCTATTTCCAGCACTCCTGCTGCCTGCAGAAAGCAAAGTGTTCCTTAAAAATAAATCAGCTTTTCTGATCAGTAACCAGTTTTCTTTATGTGGTCCCAAGATCCCAAAAGCAAATCAGAGAGCTTTGGAGTTTCTTGCCCCACCATTCAAAATGGCCATAAAACATTTCCCTCTTTATTGTTCATTGTTCCTCTTTCTTTGTAAGCTGGAAACCAATTATTATTGTTTCAACGAAATACAGCGTGATCCTCCTCAGAGTTGCACTCCATCTTTCACTTCCAGAATGCAAGGAAAGGATCAGAACTGCACAACTGTCTTGACCCAGGTACAGGCACACCTTTGCGTGGCCCAAAACTTCTCGAGCTTTGCCCCTGAAAAGTAATGATAGGACTAAAGTTTTAGATCTCTCAATATTTCCCCCTTAAAAAAAAAATATCATAGCAACTTATTGCAAAATAGTGGGAGTTCACCACGCTGTTTCCTGGGGTTGCTGCCAGTTTTTCCCCCATTGCCTTAGTATATGGAGGGCTTAAGAGTTACTCATTTAGGTTAGGGTAATGGCTATGGACTGTGGCCCTCAGTCACAACAGTTGTAAGATAACCTTTCACTGCCAGTTAGCTCCTTGTCTGTAAACCTGTAGGAACAAAAACCAGTTCCAGTTCCAAGCTGGGAGTAAAACACTGGAAATAAAATGGAGGCTAAGATGTTGGAAATAAAATGGAGGCTAGCTGCTTAGGAAAGAAGGTTTCTGGTTATTGAGGAGCAGAACCAACAACAGCATGTATTTCTGGGACAGCTGACAAAATGGCTGAGTGAGTGGATGGATCTTTATACGGTTCTGAGTGAGATGCTCCAGGGGGTTGTGCAATGTAGTGAGCCTTGTTTCAATGGTGGTGGGTTGGTCCTGTTATGTCCTTAAGGCCATGTCCTGTCCTTAGAATTTGGGTGGGGGAATGTAAATTCTTAATCACATCAGCTGTGAGGGCTGAAGGTGTTTTGTTTATGAATAGATTGGCCCGTCTTTTTTAATAGGTACAAAATATCCATCTCTAAAGACTTGAGGCTTCTGCTTGAGGTTATTAAGAAAGTTTGGGATTGCTTTCTGACTTTGTTAAGATTTTTCTCCATTTCTCCTTTGGGGAAATATAATATTCTGCCTCTTTTTAATTGTAAGAATAAAGAATATTTTAATCTGGGGAGGGGAAGCTTCCTACAAACCTTTATGGGATGGTTCAGAGGACAAGCTCTATCTGCCAAAAGCTCTAGGATGATCCCTTGGCATCTCAATTTAAAAAAGGTCAGGAATGTGCGAGACTTGCTCAAAACCCTGGAGCACTACTCACCACTGCAGGGCAAATCAGGCAAAGGATTTGTCCTGCTAAAAACAGTTTTAAATGCCAGTGCCTTTTACCTGCCGATGTTATTTTATCCACTTCTCTTAGTGATAAAATTCAAAATGTACAGGAGACTAGTTCTGATTAGATGGATGACCTTTATTTAAGTCATCTGTCCCAATTTAATGTCTGTCTGGTGGAAAGAAGACTTATAATCCAAGGGAGCTCAATGGAGCCAGTATGGAAAGGGTTGCCTTAACATTCATAAAATTACATTCTCCAAAGAGACTTTTTAAATCCTAAGGGCTTATTCCCAAGATCTACATTAGAATAGGCTGGCTATATCACCTACTTTTTTGTTCCTGGAAGAATCGGCAATATAGTTCTAGACAATGATGGAATGCCAGATTAAGAGGAGCAATGAATTTTGTTGTACGGTGTGTATAAAACCAGGGATAGAATGACCCAGGTTTAGAGTCTTGCTTTCCTTGCAACAATTCTGGAGGCTGTTCATTAGATATAAAGTGGTACCTGAAGACTGCATAGATAGGACCAAGGAGTAAGGTCCCATGATCATATGTCCAGTCTGGGGAAAATTATTGCATTCCAAAACTGAATTTACAAGCCTTTCATGACAGTTTGTAGTTTTTGTTGCAATTGTTAAACCGTTGGGAGCTTTGACAAGAAACTGAGATTCTCTAAGAGATCTATCAACCCATCTAGATGGAACATTAGTCGAATAATGGCTTAGTTCCCAGGATGCATTGCAGAATGCTTTGCATTGGTTTCCGTGGAAATATTACCAGAGATAGTTAATTAGTTTCTTATTCAATAATATCCACTGTTAAGATTAGGCCATGCAGCCATTAGGTTTTTTTGCATTCTATTTTCTAATCAGAAAGATGTCTCTGGGAAAACAGCAAGTAAAAACTGAAAACAAAAGCCTACACTCTAATTTTTGATACTCAGTAACTGCTTTGGATGCTGCAAATGAAAAGATGGGATACAGATCAAATAAATATTATCTTCTAGCCAGTGCTTTTTTTCTAAAAAAAAAAAAAAAAAAAAAAAAGGTGCCAGAACTCACACACATCATACAACCTGCCTTGCCTACCCTACAAGGTTCCATCCAAAAAAGGTGCTGGAACTCCGTTCTGGGCATTCTATGAGAAAAAAAGCCCTGTTTCTAGTCATGGAGATTCCAAAGCCCTCATGGAGGTAACCACTTCCCCATGAAATAGTCTACCGTAATTTAAAATTTAAAACGATATAGTAGACATCAGCCCTTGTGGCAACATATTCCATAGAACAGTGTTTCTCATCCTTGTGGAACTCAACTGGCTTTGCTAGCTGGAGAATTTTTGGAATTGAAGTCCAGACATCTTCAAGTTGCCAAGGCTGAGAAACACTGCCATAGAGCAATTATTTTATGAGGATTTTAAAAAAATTTTAAAAAATGTTTTGTGGCCTTCCTGAAGATACGATCCAGAAATCGGTAGCATGGTATGATCATTGCAATAACTAGTTTTTTCTTTAACTCTCAGCAAGTTGTTGACAGTATATCTTGAATTGGGAGGCTGTGCTTCTGTGCCCATTTCATCCTAATAATTATAAATAATTAAGGAAACTCAGCATTGCCAGGAAAGAAAAAGTGGGGGGGGGGAATTATTGCCTTGATAGCTTCAAATCTCTCCAGACTTACTATACGATTCATTTGGTTCACTGAGATATTTTTTGCTAGAAAGACAAATTTCTAAGAAGAGTCTATATACATTTTTTTTCTGACAAATTAATCTTTACAGTTCTAATACCAAAAATAATAGGAATATAAACTTTAACCAATACTTGTTCTTGCTGCTAAGGGAAAAGCAGTAATTAAAGTTTTCTGTGCAGAGAACAGGAACAGATTAATTAATCACAATGTAGGCATGACATTGTGAACAAGAAGCAACTAATTAAGCAATTTTCAAAGAAACGAATAAGGTAGATTAATGAAAGAGCAGTTGCAGACAGAAGGAACATTTCCTGAACAACATTCAGGTTTGTTAGGATGCAGTTTTGCCTATGCAGGTAGGAAATGCTGTTAAATTGCTTTATGTGACTACTATTTTAGTTGTTCTAGCTGAGCAATGCACACTGGAGACAATTTGTGCAAATGAAGGCCAAGAAACATAACTTTTAGAAGTGGAGTTTATTGTAGCATCTTAGCCTGGGGTCTTCAAACTTGGCTGCTTTAAGACTTGCAGACTTCAATTTCCAGGGATTTCAATTTCAATTTCCAATTTCAGTTCTGGGAGTTGAAGTCCACAAGTCTTTAAGCAGCCAAGTTTGGAGACCCCTGATCTTAGCAGACAAGTTCTGGTACATGCTTTGGTTAAAAAGGGAAGAAAAATAAGTTGACATAGATTACTTTTGGCAAAGTGCTTTTGTAATGAAAGAAGAAGGGGGAAAACACAAATCCTTCCAAAAATATTTGGGATTTCATCTTGGAGCCTCATTCAATGCATCTTGATAACTCTCTATTCTGCACATTCAGTGGATAGTGGTTGACATTTTATTCATTTGTTTGTTTATAAACCCACTACTCTCCCTCCACAATCAAGTCACTGTTTGTTGTTCTGGCTCTGTTTACAAGTGAAGACTTTCAATTTTCAAAAGCACGACAAAAATATCGATGAGCCATTAATGAAAATATTGTGTACTGGAGTAAGCAGCATGATATCCTTGACCACGAGCATCCCCATAGATGATGCCCTTGATATTCACTAGACTCCCTAACCCATCTGATTTTAATACAAAAAAAATTAAATGGCAAGCTGTCATGTTCAAGGCAGTAGCCTTTAGCAAAATCTCAATTTACATGAACACTCCTAGAACCCCTATTGGTATCTTTAGAAAATCAAAATTGACATTTGAGTCATAGTGCCAAGTTTGCGAGTGTGCCCATCTGCACAGGAAAAAAAATTAAAAAGCCCTGGAGATTAAGCATACCCTCTGTCTTTAAATGTGTTTTGTGACTGACTTTGCTCCTCATTACAGTGACTTACAATAAGAATGCTTGCTGGCTCCAAGTTTTGCCTACCTTGGTGTCCATCCATAGCTGCAGGTTGAAATTCTTCATTCTTCATGCAATCTTTCCCCTTTTGATCACATGTGCCATGTACAAAACAGAATATGGACCTACTCTGCAGGTCTCATTATGTTTATGATTCATGACACACTGGAGAACCACATGCATTGAATTTATCAAGTGGTGCCAAATGGTCATACTTCTGCCCACCAGGGTCCATATCTGACTATGAATAGACCAAAGTGGCAAAACATGTATTGTGACATCACAATGCAAGCTATGCTGATACATTCTTGGTTTTGTAACATTGCACACAAAAATGTAAGGGACATGTTTCATCATCCCTTTTGTGAATGCCTATGTTCCAGCCATCTTTATCTTCCACTTGGATAAATGCCCTCAGCAAGTAACACCATTTCCAAGCATGAGTATGAATGTGTATCTGAATCAGAGGTCTCTTTCTGAAGCAAAATTAGCAACCTTTTGGCACATATAAGTTTTAAAGCAGTGGTTCTCAACCTTTTTAATGCCGTGATCCCCAACCGGTTGTAAGTCGAGGACTACTCAACCGGTCGTAAATCGAGGACTACTCAACTGGTGCAGCACCGTTTGCAGAATGGGACTTTTGGCAGGCTCAGCAGGGCAGAGACAGCCTGGACAATTCCTATTGGCTTTTGAAAGCCAATAGAATTAGACTCTATTCAAGAGAGTCTATTCTATTGCTTTCAAAAGCCAATAGAATAAAAGGGAGTAGCACAGCTAAGGAAAAGGGGGAAAAAAATGGCGGACTGCGTTGTTTGGCGACCCCCGTGAAATGGTCGTTCAACCCCAAATGGGGTCCCGACCCACAGATTGAGAACCACTGTTTTAAAGGGTGACAGTGGTGAATAGCTTGATGAAACCAAGATTTCCAGGCTATTTAAGACAAGTTGTTTCTGGTTTTAGTAAGATAAGTTTAAATAAACCTTGAACATATTTTAGTATTTTCTGTTCAAACTTCCAGGAGGAGTTTATGGTTCTGTACTTCAGTGTCACACTTTATGGGGGCTGTAATAAAAGGAGACTTAAGACCCATATGGGGCCTTAGAATGCCCTTCTCTGACTGAAAAGAATGTTAGGAAGAATTAATCTTATATTTCTTCCTAACACCAGCTTATGCTCTTAAGCGTCGGATAAGAGAAGCATCACTTTGAAAATATTTTTGAATCTGGAAATCAGTGCTTGTCAACTGTCATCTTCCTAGGATTTCTTTTTGATACTGTAAATGCTACTCACGGAAAGAGTTTATAGAATTTTTCTGCCTTCTCCATATTGGTTCCACCTCTTGCCCTACTGAAAAGTGTTCTGGGAATACATGTCAAGGTTACTGCACAATAGAAAGTCCCTAGAAGCATCCTGGATGGGTGGGATTCCCAGGCTGGGGCTGTTATTAATACCCAGGCACCTTAAAGTCTTGATATCCTGTTTAGCAACAGATGTAACATCTGGGGTGCTTCCACATTAGTGTTTTGTTATGCAATTCCTCATCTTTAAGTAACAAGATGGATGGACTCAGTAAAAGTGGCAATGAGTGCATTGGGAGATTTGAAAGAACAGGTTAGGGACAGATTGTCAAGGAGAAAATTTATATGGTTGCTAGGAGTTGAAAATGACTTGATGGCACATAATCAATTTACAAAACATTATAGGGAATCAGATGACACGTATTCCAGTTGTAGCCTCCTTGCTTGTTTCTACTGTCATTTCCACTTTTTTCCTCATAGTAAAAATGTTGATTCACAATTTTCTTTCCATTGGCGATAATAGGAACTATCTGTCTAGCTGCATTCCTAAAATGTCCTTGCACCACAATTCTGTACTCTTTTCTTGGGTATTAAATTGCCTTGAATTTATTATTCTGGGTAGATATATACAATATGCCATTCATAATAAATAATATGAACATTCACACATTTGTAACTGTCAAATCCTTTCTTACATTAAAGGTAAGTTCTTAGTTTTTGCTATATATAATACAGAAGTTATATAAAATGTGTGAAATTTCAATTTTGAGAGTCCCCATAAACTGTATTTTACTACCTTGAAAAACCTCCTAACCTCTTCATATTTTCTCCCAGAAATGGGCTGAAGAGCTGCTGACAGGTTACTACAGCATCCACCAAAATGAGAGTCCAATAGAGTCCATTAGAAATAATTAGAAACTGAGAGGTGGACTTTCCTAAAGTTTAGTGATATTGATCCTTTACATCTGCATCTATCTGACCTGAAGATACTGTTGGAATAATCCTGGTGTTACCTTTGTCAATATGGAAATGGTTTCTTATATTAGAGATGATTGATAACAGAGACTATTCCTATTGTGCAAATGATCAGTTCATTAATTAGACTCACAATGACCATTTAAGTGTTGCTTGTGTCTTCTGTTACTTTCCTATTTCAAATCAGAGTGGAAGAGAGCATAATATTTTGACAATTAACAGAAAAAGCCCACCGTATGTTGTCTCAAATTCAAATTTGATAACTAAGACCTAGGACCTTGGCATGTGGCTTCTTCAGTTGATAAACAGGTTGACATTTTGCTGATGTTCAACCAATGTAGTCAATGCTTAGATCCATTGACATATAGATGGTGTTTAGTTCAATCCTGTGTGCATTTATTTAGAAGCAAGTTTCACTTTATTTAGTTGATTTTGTAAGAAGAGAGGGATGTTAGTTTGTGGTAGCCAAAAACTGGAAGAGATCTGGTAACACCTTTTCCAACTAATCAATTTTATTAAAAGGTATAAGTATTTATGAACTGCAGCTCACTTCATCAGATGCATTATGATAGATGTAGCAACTGAAAACCTATGCCTTTTAACATCATTAGTTAGCAATGGTGCTACCAGACTCCTCCTGATCTATTCAGTTGAGATTCCCAAGCAAATGTTCATAAAAAATTGCTTTTTAAAATGAATTCAGACCAAGCACTGCCATTCTGCCACCAGAAAAGGCACCGACGGTCACACTCTTTGCACTTTGCTGGGTGATATGGAATTATTGTGAAAATATTGGCCAACAGTCCAAGTTCATGTTTTTCTTTGAACACATACACACAAAATGAAAAAGAGCTTTGCTTTGGGCTTGGCTCCAAAAGATTTTCCAGCAGAACTAGGCTGAGAAATAGGTGATAGGCCCTGAGGAAAAAATCCAATTTTGATTAATCTAAAAGGACTGAGTGTAAAAGTCCAAGTACAACTTGACCCTTTGGCCATCAGCCCAAGCTGTGTTTGCAAAAATACAGAATTGTTATCATGAGCTGCCTTTTCCCCACAATTTTATGCCAAGCACATATTGATGAAAGCAGAAGGAAATAATATGTGTTCTCTCCAGAGGGCAGAAAAAGGGACCCTTTGTTCATGTACTTTTTAACAATATTTCTGTGCTTCAGCTTTTAAAGCAACAGAAACATACCACATATCTTTCTTGATGAAGATTGGTTTAGTTTTCTTCCTGATGTTTTATCAATTCTATCTGCCAGAGAAACCAAGAAACTCTTTCTCTGCAAGGAATGATATCGATGTGCTCCAATAATCAAACACATTCAGAAAACAAAAACAAAAAAGCTTTATCTCTGCCTCAATTTTGCTCAATTATGCACTTTTCCATAACCTAGCCCTTCCCCTTTTGTTGCGATCCTTTCCAAAAATCAAACAGTATGAGACACATGCAATATGAGAGGTGACATGTCTGAAATCAAGTAAACTCATCAGGAGTTCACATCAAGCATATAGTCACAGATGCCAACTGCAGCAACTCCATGGGATCATAGACCATAGGTTTCTCTGGAGACAAAGGAATGGAAGGTAACTGATGTCAATCAGACTTAAACACATATTGGTTACTGTGATAGATTCTTCTACACCCAGTTCCCACTGTTACTCAAAGTGGGAAATGATGGGCCATTTCGACTTGATGTTGCCAAACAGCTTTGACTTCTTTAACATAAATCCAAAAACAGTGACATTTCATCGGAAATCGTTATTGGCTGAGGAGCATAGTCAAAACACTTAGGTTTAAAGAAAACCAGAATTCATACCCCACCCTAGCCCCTTCCATTCCCAGAGTCTCATGCAAAAAGTATCAGAACCAAAAGATGCTGGGCAACCATCATGTGGCTTGGAGCAGCTCCCACTGTTGACCCAGAATATTAGACTGGCAGATGTTGGTCACTAGTCTGCTGGACTCATTTTCTAAGCATAGGCCACTGACAAAATGTTGGATGAAGCTACCTTTCATCTTCCATTTCTGCAAGGGAAAAAGAAAGAAAACAACAGCATATGAAACGTGTCCTCTTCTTTCCTTCATTTCTTGTTTTCTCTATTTGTCCCTAAATACCTATTTACTAATGGAAGGAGTAATAATTCAGCAAAGTTTTCAATTTCTTCTTTAATACACATTTAATACACATAATTTTACATTTTGGTTAGGCCTTTTTCTAATCTCATGGCCTTACTGATCTTCACAAACTAAGCCAGTCAGAATTGGTTAGTTTTTGGATGACAGACCACCAGGAAAATCCAATTAAGAATTTGATTAAAAAACAACAACACTTATTTAAGACCACAAAAACAAATCACTCCCATATAGTGAGCAGGAAAACCACACAGAAGAATTGAGCTTGAAATAAAGGAGATTTTACTTCAGATTCAGGATCAATCTATCCATGAAACAGCCTTATTTTTCAGTAAACCCTCTTAATGATAAAGGAGTACAAAGTCCATTAGCCAGTCTGTGATGGAAACATCAAGGTTATTTTCCTTTAAAGGGTGGAACAATTGGAATTCCTGGAGTTCTAGCTAAGGAATTTAGAAATAAACTAATACATATTTTGAACCATTGACATTAGATTGCTTTTGTTTCTTTGTAAATCATGTTTTTGATGAACTGACATGCTGTAACATGTACCTTAGTATCAGTTATCCAACTGATATTAAGGTACATGTATATAATACAGCTGCAATACAACTGTATTGTAGCTAGAACAGACCCTTAAAAAGGGCATTTGTGGGGACCCAATGCTTTCCTAGATAGATTTCTATGTATCTAAAGAGGGAAAGCATCTGTATATTTCCCTGGAAATTTCAATAATGAGTTAATATAACCTCCTTTTAATAATTGGATATCTATTTGAGTACATACAAAGATGCACTCTCCTCACCAATCTTGATCACTAGAAAGTTGCCAAGATAGTGGCAGAGGCTCCAAGTATATTTTGCGCTAGAGGAACCGGATTGTCTGAATCTTTTCACTCAGGATTCTGGCCAGGATAGAGGAGGAAATTGTTTGGATTACTCTGGTGAATAACATGCATTGTTTTAAGCACCATTACCCCACAGTATTATTCTGGATCACTTGCAAGGTGGAGCACTGCTCTTAGCTGTTCTGTTTCTTCCCAAGTGGGCAGTGGCAATAGGGGAGAAAAGGAGGTCATTTGTGGGGTGCCTCAAGGTTCATCTCTCCCCCTCCCATATTATTTTGCACTGATGTAAAGGCATGCGGAAGACATTAATTGGATCACAGTTATGCTTAATTATAAATCACTTCCCAGGATGACACATATATTGGAAGTCCTGGCCTGAAGCCTGGAAGCTGCTAGACTTCAAGATCAAATCCCTGTAAGATTAAAGTGCTGTTGCCCAGAAGCCATCTAGCATTTTATTATTCTGGACTGGGAAGCCCACCTTAAAATAGCAAATCTGCCTAGAGGTCCTCCTAGATAGTGTGGAAAGTCTTTGACTAGTTTTCATTGGTGTACCAGTTGCATCTCTTCCTGAAGCATGATGTCCTGGAAGCTGTTACCCATACCCACATAACCTCTTAGCTATATTACCACAATGAGTTATTACCACCCAAGAGTTACATCTGATACAGCTGGCTTCTTGGAATCTTCACATAGAACCAACCATCCTGTTCATTCATCCCAAATGGGTAGGCTGGGAATGTTTCCTATGCATGACTGAAGATGGGGTCGGGGATAGAGTAATATGCTTTTTTAAAATGCCCCTTTATTATGGAATGGGTTACCTCCAGCAGTCTGAAGGGCTGTTCTGAGAATTTTTAATGTGTGAGGAACTCTGCTTTTTTTTCTGGCATATTTGAGGTACCATTCTACCCCATATTTCTGAGATTTTTTGGTGACCTCCCACTCAAATAATAACCATGTTTGACATGCTTCATTGGGGGGGGGGGTGTTTGGTGTTGCTGTCTGTTGTTGGTGCCTGCTGCAATTCTACTTAAGTTTCTCATAACTTAATTCTCATAATGCTAATCTAGTTTTAGCCAATTAACATACAAACAACATATAGTAACTGACATTAATACAGATGGTTTCTGTGGTTGTGATTCAACTCATTTGTACAAATCAGCCTATGAGTAAGCACTATCTGAAGCCTCCACCTCTTTTATTGATCTGAGAAAAGGCAGCAGAAAAGAGAGGAAGCACACAGGTATTTCTGCGGAACAGATGGAGATTAGTTAACTGTTTCATCTGCCCTGTGACTTTACCTAAATCATATTTTCTGTGAAATGGAGACCTGAAACAGAAAGCCAATCCCTTCTGCCCCAGACAGCTGGCTTTGCATTTCACTCTTCCTATGTATTTGCAAGTCAGCTAATATACCATAATGAAACTTTACAATAAATAGCAAAAACAATATTAGTTCGGGGTAGATGAAATTCCAAAATGCAAATTGTGTGGCATCGTCACTAAAAAAGATGAGAGTGTTCTGTAGCTGAATGGTTAGAATCCTCTTCTCTGCAGGGCCTTCTACATCATCTTCTTTAGCAAGACAAAAGATGCTTTATGACAACACACACTTGGTAGCCTTGCATCCCACAGGTACAAAATTGATTCTTGTCTCATCTGCTTGGCTGACAAGGGCAACAAGGGACAAATCGGTAGCTTCTATTGAATGGGTAAAATTCATAGGTTGATAGAGCATAATGCAAGGAGCAAATAGCACCATTCAATTGACCTGATCTTTTTTTTTTTTTTACTACATTAATGCTAGTGCACAGTAGGTATTCCTCCTAAGTCATTCTTCTCAGGCTAGCATCTAAGCTATTTTAGACTATCAGGATCCTTGATTCTGGCTGCAAATACGTATACAGATATTAAATGCTATAAATATCTAAGGGCAAGGGCCCTTATCAGCTTTTGTCTTTAATACTTTTTTTAAAGAAAAAAAACACCAGCTGTGCCTGTTTATTCACTTCTCGAATACATTGTTTGAGTCGCTGCAATTAGCACCAGGCTGCAATCACATTAGCCTAAATAGCAATGGCCCAAATAGCAGTTGTTCTGCATCCTTTGAAATGAACATCCCCCTCCCCCAATGCTTCAGATTTAGGTGCTACTGCTATTGCAACTGTTACTCATGAAAGAAGACTCTGATAAAGTTGTGGCTTCTTTAAGGAATCCACTCATTATAGTTGAAATCATCCTGAGCACTTGTAGGGACAGAAAAGCAGGATATTAATCAAACACATGAATAAATAGCAACAGCAGATGGAAATGATGTGATCTCAGCTGCTGGAGATGAAATAGCGTGTGTGCAGACCTTTCCAAAATTTGGAAGTAATTGCTAGCAATTTATATGTATAATTTTATATGTATGTAGATTATTTATTATATATACCATTATAAATATAAGTACAATTTATATATATCAGTTATACCTCACGTCTATTTTCTTGCAGCCATAATTGTGGATTAAATTTACCCTAATAGCTTTCATATATACAGTATATGTCATATTGCAGCATGTAAGAAAAATGCACATTGCTAGCTTTTGCCATTTAATGACAAATTTAAGTTTTGTTAAACAAAAAAAATTGTGTGTTGGTAATTGTGCCGATTTGGTGTTGTAGTTAATAGTAGGAAGGAGACCTTGAGTTCTAGTCCTTCCTGAGGCATAGAGACCAGCTGGCAGATTTTAAGCCAGTTAATGTCTTTCAACTCTATAGTGGGAAGCTAACTACTATTAAAGTTCACACCTGACCAGCATGATAGACTACAGTCCACAATGGATTGATTCAGGCTGAATACATATATTGGGAAAGACAGTAGTCTGGGTTCACAAAATTAGGCAAGTTTGACCAAGATTTAGAGCCCTTAATCTAGCAAGTGGAGCATCCCCTCACAAAATGGCTTACAATGATCAACTGCAAAGCATCCATTGATTAGAAAGTGAGTTAACTGCCAGATGTCTTCAACTTTATAATGGAGCTTTGCAAGATGCTAAGGCTTTGAAACATGCCAAGTTCATATTTGATTGTTTTAATTCCAAATATCTTTTAAAAACCAAGCAGGGAGAGAATATTGCAGGCACAAAGAGGCTACATTGGAGCCCAAGGACATCACCTACCCAGTGGTGGGATTCAAATATGTGAACAACTGGTTGTCTGTGTGGATGCCGCTTTCGGAAGTCCGTTCTGGACCTGGGCAACAAAAAATTTGCTACCAGCTCTGCTGAACTAGTGTGAACCGGCTGAATCCCACCACTGCACCTACCTCCCCAGTCTTAAACCAAAGTTGTCCCTTGCAAGTTCTACACTGCACTCCAATTACTACAGCATCACTCAAGAGCAAAATGAATAGCAATGGCAACAGCAGTAGCACATAGACTTATATACACTTCATAGTGCTTTACAGCCCTCTCTAAGTGGTTTAAAGAGTTAGCATATTGCCCCCAACAATCTGGGTCCTCGTTTTATCGACCTCGGAAGGATGGAAGGCTGAGTCAACCTTGAGCCAGTCAGGATTGAACTCCTGACAGTGAGCAGTGAGTTAGCCTGCAATACTGAATTCTAACCACTGTGCCACCACAGCTCTGAATTCAGAATTCAGAGTATTCAGAAATACTTGAATACAGTATTTCTAAATAAAGGTCAGTATAAAGATCACAATATGTATATGTTAAGTTTCCCAGAGATGGACAGCCTAAAGTTTTGAAATGTAAATTATTATAACAAATAATCTAAATAATTCCATAACAAACAGAACAGAGATTGTCCAGGTGAGATCTAATATACAAATTCAGGCTAGCTATGCCAGGAAGAAAAACTTCTTGGAGGAACACTCTCAACATTAGAAAAGAGTTTTGTTTTCAGCAGAGAGATGAAATAAACAAACCTTATAAATGGATTAAGAAGACAAACTTTTCTACATCGCCTGCAATCTTTTTGTAAAGGCACACGAACATTCTCTTAATAGTGTTAGAGGTCGTGTTTCTTTAGGAAACTTGGAGATCAGAGATTTTGTTTGTTGGTTTAAGAAAGTTTGTTTGGAGACCATGGTAGTCCTTGACTTATGGCCACAATTGGACCAGAACGTTTCAACTGAATTGTGCCCGATTTTACAGCTATTTTTGCTATGGCCATTAAACCAATCACCATGGTTATTGAGGGAATCCAGCTTCCCCTTTGGACCTTGCTTGTTAGAAGCTAGCTGGGAAGGTCATAAATGGTAATCACACGACACCAGGATACTACAACCATCATAAATACATGCTGGTTGCCAAGTACCCAAATTTTGGTCCTATGACCATTGAAACACTGCAACTGTAGTAAGTGCAAGGGTCAATTGTAAGTTGCTTTTTTCAATGCTGTTGTAGCTTTAAACAGTTGCTAAATGAATGGTTATAATTTGAGAACTACCTGTAATTTGAATTCTAATTCAATTAGGACTAGAGCTACTTTGATCACTTAATATAAAACAATTCCCCATAGTCTCTCTGCAAGTCTCTCTTTCCATCATGTTTTGTTTTGTTTTATCTTTCTGAAATGGTTGAGACTCAGGACTCAGCATTTAGATGCTCCTAGTCTTTCTTGTAGACCAGGGGTGTCAAACTGCCGGCCCGCAGGCCAGATGTGTCATGGCGAAACTGCACCCACCCCATTGCCAGCAATGGAAAAAAAGTAACGATACGTCATGACATGTCACGTGATGTTGCGAGTTTGACACCCCTGTTATAGGCTATCCCCTCTAAGCTAACATTAAGGCATTCTGGCCAGTTGTATTTATAATATCTGTATTATTTGAGATAATCCAGAGATAATCCCCCATCATTTTAATCTGATTTTTAGGAAGGCAATAATATTCTGAACCAGCTTCTGAAGACAGTGAGGGAAAAGTCTGAAAATTAATCAAATGAAAAGTACTTTTGCTTGAGGAGAAATTAATCCAGGACTAGAATCATTTTATTGTCATGCCTTTTAACATTGTTTATATGTTTATACATTGTGTTAAACAATGACCTGGATTAGTTTGATTGGGTTTGTTTCACCATTAGAGAGAAAAATTAACTGAAAATATTTATCAGTTTTTACTGCCAATCTAACCCAGTTCATAACTGGTGGTTACGAAATACCTCAGGAAAGAAGTGGGGAGAAAAGGGAGGAGAGTGGTGAAGGAAAGAGAAGAGGAGAGGAAGAAGAGAAGAAAGGGAGAAGAGGGAAGTAGGGAAAGAAGGTAGAGAAGAAGGAGTATGGATACAGTG
This sequence comes from Crotalus tigris, assembly GCF_016545835.1. NCBI lineage: Eukaryota > Metazoa > Chordata > Lepidosauria > Squamata > Viperidae > Crotalus > Crotalus tigris. Next base: position 273,821 of record NW_024100464.1, read on the forward strand.
AAAGGGGAAATGGGCGAGCAACACCAAAAGTCACCTATATGTATTTATTTCATTTTATTAAAAGTATCTTATATATGAATGTAAAAAGAATGTATGTTAACATCTGATAAATATCACGGTATATGTATGGGGGAGAGTTTGGAAAAGTACAAAAATATTTTAAAAAAGAAAGAAAGAAAGAAATACCTCAGGAAAGAAGGAAAAACATTGGGACTTCTGCTTCTGGCAGAAGTAGGCAGACACTAAATACCTTTGAGCAGAGGTCCTTAACCTTGGCAATATTAAGACTTGTGGACTTCAATTCCCAGAATTCCTCAGCCAGCAAAGCTTGAAGTTGAAGTCTACAAGTCTTAAAGTTGCCAAGGTTGAGGACCCCTGTTTTTGAGGGCCCTTCAAATTTTACCTATTTCTTTTCATATGGCGATACACAAAGAATAATCCTTTCCTTCCAACCATCAAGGAAAACTCTGTCCTGTCAGAGACAATTGATCATGATAATTTTCTGGATTAGGGGCCCACTAATCTGTAACCACTTTCCGATGCAGTTGATTCTGTTCATTGATTCTTCAGTAGCAGCCCATAACAGCAGGGTACACAACAAAAATGTTCTCTTGCTAATGAATGACATTATAGAAAAGAATCCCTCCATTAATTGCAGAACTTGAAATACAGCAGCTGTTTTAATAATCATTCAGTTCAGTGAAATCATAAAGTAAGATAGAGAATAAGAATGAAAATGAAGGGTAGAAATTATATGCAGGGGGGCTACATTTCCGCAACTCTTGCATGTTGTAATTAGCTATCTACAAACAATGGGCTTGATTTCATTAATTTCCTCCCATATCCCATCCTGCCGCTCCATTTTTCAAGATGCCACCCAGAGTGTGGTAATGTAACGCAGCTAAGTTTGAAATTTTCCATCGAATAGCTTTGCTGGCTCTAGACATTTTGACACCCCAGGCACAGTCATGTTGTGATCCCCCCACCCTTAGTTTGGCTCATCTTCTGATTTTGTAGGACTTTCAAAAAGGCACCCTCTTGTTTCTTTCTTTTCTTTGAAATTTTGAGCTTGATACTTAACGATTTTCAGCCCTGGATAATTTTTCATTTTTTTCTCAGACATTTTCATTCAATATACTACGAATTACAGTAAATGATGTTGATTATATCAGTATCCATTGTTATCATAAGGCAACAATTTCGTAAAATTATATTTAAATATTAAGTGGATACAAATGTCCACAAATATTAGTGCACAGAGTGTGCTGTTACTGCTTCCCTGGGTATAATTTTGATAAGCTGATAATCATGTGACTTGCTTACTCAGGACCTTCATACCAGACCTTTGCCTTGCTTTGGTAATGTTACTAGATTCTTGAGGTCCATAGCTGTAATAATTTCTTTTGTGTGATTTGTAACCTCTGGTTAATGTACTGTTTACTACCACTTGACCAACTTTGTGTTCTTTGAAAAACTTAGAAAAAAATTCTAAAGCACCAAAAAAAAAAAAAAAAAAGTTCCTATTGTGTATTTCAGAAGACTTTTCAATTTTGGAACCCCCCCTAAAATTTAACACTCTGAGTTGCCTAAGCCTAGAACCAGCCCTGCTTTACTGCATAAAAGTATTATAAAAATGCACCAGCCTTGGGCCTAGAACTATGAAGATGAATCTGTTATAGTAAGGAATATAAAGGAAACAGGAAAATTGAAACAAAACCAACAACTTTGCCTCCCCCCAAAATCTATCTACATATATCCTTCTTAATAGGACTAGAAAAAAGTGACTATTGTAGAAGCACACACAAAATTTCTATGTTATCAATCAGAGCCGAGATAAATTCTGGAGAATTCTCCACTTCGCTATAAATGTGATTAATTGGGGGTGTGCGCCCACATCCTGGTCAGAAACCTATTCAGAAAATAGCAGGACTAAAAGAAGCAGTAAAATGAATCGAGTTGGTAACTACTGATTAAATTAATTGCCTGTAAAATAAGGCATCTAATTTATAAAATTAATCAATCCTTTATCTGCATACACACACATGCATCCTCCTTCCAACAGAAATAGCAGATGAAGAAAAAGAGGGAACAGATCACAGATGAGATATTTGAGAAAGAAAATCATTCTGCACAGCAAAGGAAAGAAAAGAGGGGAAAACCAAACTGAATGGAGATGAGCAGGAGGTTGAAGAATTATCCAGGGAAGGTGGATAAATACTTTTTTAGAGGGAGAGCATCTACTATGAGACAAAAAAAAAAAGAGAAGAAGTTTCTTTGCTTTTGCCTTTCTGAGATCTCTAGAAAAATAATTTGGAGTTCAGTGACAATGCTGGTTCCCTCCGTGGATTCATACCAACCTTTCTAGTCCTAAATGAGACAAATGTTTCTTTCTCCTTTAGGCAGCTTCTGTTTCAGTAAAACCTGTTTCCTTACAAAAGCATCAACTTCTATTTTGTTTATGGCTTTAATGTCACTTGGGCAACCAACACAAGTAGCAATAACAATAGCATTTAGCATTTAGACTTGTATACCACCCCATAGTGCTCACAGCACTCTATGGGTGGTTTACAATGTCAGCATATTGACCTCAATAATCTGAGTCTTCATTTTATTGACCTTGGAAGGCTGAGTAAATCTTTGAGCTTGTCAGGACTGGACTCCAGGCTGTGGGCAGAGTTAGGCTGCAATACTGCATTCTAACCATTGTGCCATCAAGGCTCCCTGTGTTACATACTCTTATTTTGCCTCTCCACTTGACAATTTATCAGCTGTATTCTGCATCATTTTCAGCTTTTAAACCATCTCATCTAAGCTATAAAACTCAAAAGAGGTTTCTAAGGGCATGGATCCAAGCTATGTTGCCCCAATTCAAATAGGATTGTAGCTAAAAATTTTTCCGTGCTATTGAGATCAACTGCATTCCTAGCAAGAGGCAGAAATTAGGGAGAGTCTCAAGTGATACGCTGCTTTTTTTTTTTTGAGAGAGAGAGAGAGAGAGAGAGAGAGAGAGAGAGAGAGAGAGAGAGAGAGAGAGAGAGAGAGATCATTAAAAACTGCAATTTTCTAATTTCTAAAACTTTTAGTCAGACTTCATCCAATCCATCCCTAGTTCTAAGCAACTATGAAGACCTGCTACAGGTAAAAAGAGAAATAGTGTTATATCGTGACATATTTCAAATGACCTCTTTAGTGATGTTATGCTAGGGGTCTTCAAACTTGGCCCTTTTATGACTTGTGGACTTCAACTCCCAGAATTCCTTGGCTAGCATGCCTGGGCTGAGGAATTCTGGGAGTTGAAGTCCACAAGTCATAAAAGAGCCAAATTTAAAGATCCCTGTTTATGCAAACACTGAACAGCACAGGAGAATGATTAGAACTTTGTGAGACTCATAACGTGAGATATAAATCTCCCTTCTTTGCTACTTAGTGGATGAGAGAGAGAGCAGATGATAAAAAGAGACATGACTGCACATTACTAGCTTTGTCCCAACCCTACTTCCAAACCAATTGAGACAGCACTACATCAGATTGCTCTTGAAATCCTGCACTGCTGTTGTGATAGGAGCTTTGAGAACATTATAATCCAACAGCTTTCAACATGGAATGCTGAAGAGGTGGCAGGGAAGAAATGGTTTTTTTTTTGGGGGGGGGGATATCACCTGAATTCTATACAATTACAGAAAAAGTTTAGTGGGAATAAAAAAACCAATAGATAGTGCCCACTGCCATGTCTAGGAAACTAGTTTGTGTATTGTAGCTATTCCTTGTCTTAATCTGTTCCAGAGATGATCTTTCCATGGTGGAGACCACATGGTACATGAAAAGAATAGCATAGAAATTATTCACATATGAGTTAATGTGAGACACATTCCTTACTTAATACCAAGATTGGGTTTCGGAAACAGTGCTTCTATGGTTCTGATTTTTCATGGATGCTGTAATTTCAAAAGCTGAAAGCTTCTGTTTCACTCTTCAGTATCTGTCACCCAGTTCTTTCACCACTGGCTATTAGAGACCAATGGGAGAAAAGTAGAGCTTTCAGACTTTGATTCAATGACTGTGTGGATAATTAAATAGTTTTGTCCTTTTTTTTTACACCTAAATGTTCCAGGAAAGTGATAGGTATCTCAATTTGAATATGGATATGGTATTGGAAAGTAAGAGGAAAATCAATCTGTAATATGTGTGATGGGACCACAAAGTCAATTAATCTGGACAGTGGTGTAGAAGTGATTCTGCATGGTGATTCTGCACTTTCCCTGAAAATTCAGATGAGAAACCTGGAAGTGGTCTTGGATATGATCATATGTGGAAGAGCCCAGTTAATGGCATAAATCAGGAGTACTCTTTTTTTTTAATTAGTGAAGATAATTGCAGCCAAACCAAGCCTCAATTATCCATGTGTTAGGTATTTCCAAATTATATTAGCATAACACTTTACATGCTAATGCTTCTGAAACCAACTGAGAAATTGCAGTTAGGTGAAAATATGATTGACCAGATATTGGTATAGAAAGACATCTGTGCACCAGCTTAATCAGCTGTCTCTATGCATATTCAAGACCAATGTGATTTATATGAATGCCTGTCTCCATCTACATTACCCTCTCTGATCATGTTTGAAATGGGCTTTGTTTGCTTCCCTGATTTGTAGGAATATTTAGACAGTAATATCACATTGTGGCCTCCTATAGTAGCTCTTGAGCTTTAAAACTACCTTTCTTCCACTATTTAGTGGCTGGGTTAACACTTGCCCAAAGCCATAATGGGATTAGCTTTTTTTTTTTTTGTAGCTCAGCATAAGATATGGATCCAGACATTATGGTTATAAATTGTGGCTTATGTCTAATGTGAGCATTCAATCAACTGAGATAGTTTCTCCTGGTCCATCTTAATCTTGGAAACTGTAAGCTGCTGTCCTCAGGTGGACTTGATATGATGCTTCATTATAGCAGTGTCAAGTGTTTGAAAAACTGAAGGATCTGCTCAGCTCCTACAGTGTTTCTCAACCTTGACAATTTTAAGGCATGTGGACTTCAACTCCCAGAATTCCACAGCCAGCATTGCTGGCTGTGGAATTCTGGGAGTTGAAGTCCACATGTCTTAAAATTGTCAAGGTTGAGAAACACTGTGCTACAAGAATCCTCACTGCACCCTGGAAAGTAGATTCTGTGAAAGGCCTTAAGAGGCTATTGGAGGCTTACTTCAAAGGCTGGCTAGTACACATGTAGCAATCACCTGCAGGGTAAATCACATGTAGCCCTAAGTTCATCTCAGAGCTTTCATGACATGTGTATTGTAACAGCTTTTGGAGATACCTCACATTAACTAATTCTCTTGGTGATTGTTTGCTTAGGCTTCCCATGGTTTAAAGATTTTAAAAACATTAATGCTTTCCAAGACCCACCATTGATTAAAATGTCTTGAAAGAATTGATAGTGTTGGATCTAAAGAAGAGACCATTCATAATTCCTAAAGTTTGCCAACAACTAGATCAAATAGGTTTCTCACTTTAATATCGAGGGTGATCATAGTTGTTTGACAATCACAGATAAGAGCCATTCTAACAGGAGATGCTGAGCTTGCCACCGTAATTAAAAGCTACAGGAAAGCTTGCAGTACCAGTAATCAAGACTCTTTTCCTTTGTGTATAGGATTAAAATCAAATGTTCTCATTACATTTGCTACATTAGCAGGATGCAATTTAAGGCAGTTCTTACCACCTCTTCCATTTGCTTTTAATTTTTTTCTTTAATTTAGAGCTTCATGAATTATATTTTTGCTGCATGTGGTAATAATTGCAATCACCACAAACCTTTCTCAGAAACTACACACCAGAAGTGCTTTAAAAACAACAACAACAACACACACTCTAAAATACAACTGGAATTATGCCTTCTCACAATGCAGCAACATTTGAAGGATATTCTGAGGAAGAATGGGATGACATTAGTGGCAGGTCTCTTTGGTCTCTTTAATGACATAATGGCTTCTGAATGAAGTCCTACCATGACGTACCCGACCTAATACTTGAGGGAATTATATATCAGGAAGTGGTGGGAAATGGTGGCCAATTGCTTATGGCTTTCTCTGCTACATCCTTGTCGGTAACTTTGACTGATGTTTTTAATTGTGGAATGTTTTTTGTTAGTTTTTATGATGCATTTTTATTACCTCACGTTCTGTGCGATGGGTGGCTGCATAAATGTGATAAATAAATTCTCTCAGAAAGATCCTCACCAAAATTTAACTCTTAATTTCAGAAACTCGAGTTTCAAGACTAAAAACATTGCCTGCACTAGTTCTCCATATGCATCTAGAGCAGTGGTTCTCAACCTTTTTAATGCCGCGACCCCCAACTGGTCGTAAGTCGAGGACTACTCAACTGGTCGTAAGTCGAGGACTACTCAACTGGTGCAGCACCTTTTGCAGAATGGAACTTTTGGTGGGCTCAGCAGGGCAGAGACAGCCTGGACAATTCCTATTGGCTTTTGAAAACCAATAGAATTAGACTCTATTCAAGAGAGTCTATTCTATTGGCTTTCGAAAGCCAATAGAATAAAAGGGAGTAGTACAGCTAAAGAAAAGGGGAAAAAATGGTGGACTGTGTTGTTTGGCGACCCCCGTGAAATGGTCGTTCGATCCCAAATGGGGTCCCGACCCACAGATTGAGAACCACTGATCTAGAGTCACAGTAAAAGCAGGAAACCAGATGTCTTCATCTACCGCTGTTCTTCTGGTACAGGAATCATTTTCCCCCAAGTATAAGATCTTCTATACAAAAAGCAACCCAATTCATTGCTTCAGATCTGTTTGAATGCAATGAGCATTTGTCATTAATTGTGTGGAAGATTTTGAATATATTGTGATTTGTAAAAGAAATATTAATATTTATCATTTATTATTTTATATGCTTCTAGAGTAGACTGCACGTTGGTACCCAGTTTTCTGGGTATATCAACTTCCTTAAACACAGTGGAATTATGATGGGGCTCATTTATGAAGAAAAATGCATTGCATGACATATTACTCTAGCATGACAGCTCCTTTAAAAAAAAAATAACAGTCCAGACATCAACCTGGTTGGTTTCCCATTCCTCTGCAATTACATTACATTTTAAAATACGTTACACCAGATGCGGCCCGCGAAGTGATTTCATGTGGCCCACGAAGCTACCCTGGAAACAGTGAGGGAACAGCCCCCTCTGCCTCTCATGTAGTGTCTTACATGAAACAGACTTAATGGAGTTGAACAGTGATCCCCCATTCTCCCGTTAACCACATTTTTGTAAAAAAGGAGAAGAGCCTGAATTTGTCCACACGAAAGACCTAGTTCTATTCTTTCATCTTTTCATTGAGCTCTTTGTCTCACCAAAACAAATTTTGGTTTGTTCCTCTAGACCAGACATGTCAAACACAAGGCCCAGGGGCTGGATGCAGCCCGCAAAGTGGTTTCATGTGGCCCGTGAAGCCATCCTGGAAACACTGTGGGAACAGACCCCGCTTCCTTGGCCCTGGCCCAAGCTGGCCGGGAGCCAACGTACAATTTTGTGGTGGCCATCTATGCTGAAATGCATTCAGTCTTAGCTTCACAAGTCCGTCTAGAAACAGCAAGGAACCAGCCCCTGCCATGTCGGCCCCGCCCCCTGGGTGTATGCTGGGGAGGTGTCACCCTTTGTGAGGAATGGAGAAATGGACTATGCCTTGGCGCTTGCCCTGGTCCCATCCCCTTCTGCCAGAGACCCTCAGATCTGTCCCACTCCTGCCCAGGTCCCCACAGGCATCTTTGACGCGAACGATGTAGAGCTGTCCATGCCCACCCAGTAGGCCACACCCATTCCATCCATGCCCACCCAGTAGGCTGCACCCACCCTGGCCACACCCACCCGGCCCCCTGAGGGCAACTGCAATGCTAATGTGGCACTCAATGAAATTGAGTTTGACACCCCTGTATTACACTATATATTTTTCTTAGTTCAGGAATGAAGAAATTATGTCCCTATAGACCAGTGGTTCTCAACCTTTCTAATGCCGCGACCCCATAATACAGTTCCCCATGTTGTGGTGACCCCCAACCACTTATACATCACCGGGTGCCAGGGGCGTGGCCAAAGAAAAGGGAAAATGGCAGACAGCCTTGTTTGGCGACCCCCGTGAAATGGTCATTCGACCCCAAATGGGGTCCCGACCCACAGGTTGAGAACCACTGCTATAGACATTATAAGATTATAACTTCTATGTGCCTTTTTCCATTGGACACTGCTAACTGGGGATGATGGTAGTTCTAATTCAAATCATTTGTGAATACTGCATTCATGCATTCTTACCAAATAATGAGGAAATTAGGAATGAAGGACAGAGGATAGCCTTTGCCATTTTACTAAGATCTTGGTTTTTTTTATCAGGTTAATGCATTTGAATGTGTGTCTTTTCCAGTTGGTTGTGCATCATTTTTGCTTTCTCTACATTTTACTAAAACAAGTAAATAGCCTGCCTCTAATGCTTGATCAAGAGGAAGAATGCTTACGGCATCACACCAACCCCAACCTCAGTGAACTCTGAGGCAGTTTGCAAAGTTCTTGCACATTACCATTCAGGGCTAATTAGAGAGAACAATTTACTCAGAGCAAATCTACCAAGTGTTTTTCCAGTAAAAGGCTTTAACCATGTATAACAGGATATGGATGACACTCAGACCATATATCAAGAATCAGAGATGGCTTCTCATCTTCAGATCCCATGAATCATCCTTCCAAATGCATTGTAAAAATTAAGGCTAGAACAGCCCGGCCGCTCAAGTGTCAGTAAAGTCTGTGCAATACTGTACCTGTCTGCCGTCTTTCTGGTTGCATGCCTCAACTGTGACCTGGGAACCAGTGGAAAAGGAGGTGATTGAGAGGCACTTGTCCTGCTGCCTGATTAAAGGGTCACTGAAAATCCACTCCTTTGGGGGCAGAAAGCAAGAAGACCATTTAGCATAAGGCGATAATACAGGGGTCCCCAACCCCCAGGTCGTGGCCTTTTCATGTACCACTAGGTGGTGGACTATTTGGAATTTGGCCGTGTAAATGGCTGGCTGGAGTGCGCATGCAGTTCAACTTGGGCAAGCCAGCAGGCACTCGTATGCATGCGTGCTGGCCTGCCACTTGCGCAAATCAAACTGCACGTGTGTGCACCAGCCTGCCGCTTGCGTGGCCCAGTTCCCCTCTCCCCCCCAAGCCGGGCCGGTGTGCACATGTGCAGCTTGATTTGTGCAAGTGGCAGGCCGGCACGCACGTGTACAACTGCCCGCCGGCCTGCTGGCTCGCACAAGTGATAGTACAACATTTTCTCAATTATATCTGCTAACTTTATAGCTTTTGTTTAGAATAGAAAGCCTGACTCAAACATTTTCCCCTCCTACATTGACTTACACAATTGCCCTTCAGCAGGGGAGGAGAAAAATGGCATAAATCAGGAAATGGCGACTTGTTTTCAGAAGAATCTGCAATTGCAGCAGCATTTTTGTATTGCTATTGTTATCAGTGCTTGCAAAAATCAATTGTAGGTTTCCATTGTGACAGAAAGCCCTCAAGGCTCTTGCCTGCTTTCAAGGTTTATATTGAGTAGGTTAGTGCTGGGAGTGAGTTTGTGGGAATAACACTTATTTATTTATTATTTTATTTGCTACTTCTGTTTGCATAAAATCCAAACTGAATAAACAAACAAATAAATGTTGTTAGCAGCCATCCACTTAATATCTGCCCAGTTTAACCCCGAGAATGCCTCGAGAGAGGAATGGTCCAAGGTTCCTTTTGTGGCCTGGCCATTAGCAATCCCTCTACCAAGCCACTTGGTTTTGACCTGCTTCGTTTTGTCTGGACAAAATTGAACAGAATTAGGTATGATAGTGGAACAAGGGCCTCTGCACTTATTCCATCAGTGGGGATGGAAAGACTATCCTTGTTGCAGTTGTGGTGCTGACATGCAAACTGTTAAACATATTGTGCTACATTGCCCATGATGTATGTTAGCTGGTTTCCTAGAAAATCTGCATGAAGCAAAACCAGAGGTGATCACCTGGATAGCTTAATTGGACATCTAGTTATGAAGGCACTACTATACCCCTATGGAAGTTTTACTTAGAATTATGTGGACTTATAGGTTTACTTCTCTTATGTTCTCATCTTACAATTATTATTATTATTATTATTATTATTATTATTATTATTATTATTATTATTATTATTATTATTACCTGCCTGAGCAGGGGATTGGATTTGATGACCTCCAAGGTCCCTTCCAACTTTTTATCATTATCATTATTATTGATCATCGCACAGTCAGCCTGATGTTCAGACTGGATTTGGCATTTTGTCTACCTATCAAGTCCTTATCCAGGACCTGGGATAGGCAGATGTGACTTTTTATTATTATTATTATTATTATTATTATTATTATTATTATTATTATTATTATATTAATTAATATTAATATTGTAATATTAGCCACCTCTGGCTAAAAAAATGACAGGAGAAAATGTTGCTGTTCTACCTGTGTTAAGTAGAAGAAATTTGCTGATTTAATAGAGCAAGCTCAATTAAGCCAGATATTACTGATGTTCTTGGCAGCTGCCATCATTTTAAAAAGCACTGTCCTGTGGACTGGAATTGTTTACATTGTGTTTACCAGTATACAAATTGGTAGGATGCAAACTCAGCACACACAAAGGATAAGTACATTTTAAATAAAATTACTGGGGTAAATAGAGCAGTGATTTTTTTTTAAAGATGGTTGATATCCATATAAGTCACTCAGAGATGATATTTTTAAAGGTCAGTTTTTGAGTACAAGCCTTTTAAAAAGGCAAGAAATTATTTTCATATGTGAAAGACTTCAAATATGGAATGAGAGTGAAATCATCATGTGATTTGGAAAATACCAACTTGGGTACTTTCATTTGTTTGGCTTTGAAGCTGCCCAACTCTGCAGCAACACTGAGCAATCTATAAATAAAGAAAACAAAATACTTAAAATTTTTCTTAAAATAATCTGGTGCAATTCAAAATTCCTCACTTCACAGGGACCTTTCATAGCATTCTAATTTGTCCCCTCTAATTGGACAATAGTTTGGGACTATCTAGTCTCCTGCAAAGAGATGGGCTCCTTCTATCCACTAACAGAAGGGAGGGAAAGGAAATTATTACTATTTTTATAATAGCATATCACAAATTTCTCATTCTCTCTACAATCTTCTATAACTGCCCTAAATCAGCTCTGAAATGCTGCACCCTCTAACGCTCTGGAAAGGTGGACTGGGGTCTATAAGCACCATAATGTTTCTTCTCCTCTTTCTACCAATAAGAATATTTTGACAGGAAGTGAGCTGGATCCATTTCATTTGCTGGTCCAAAGATTTCAGTTTTCTTCATTGCCTACTTTTGGCACAGGCTATACTAGAATAGACTCTGCCCCTTAATTTCTGGAGCAAAAAAATAATCTTATTTTTATTTTAATCTAATACAATAGGACAGAGGTGTCAAACTGCCGGTCCCTGGGCCGATTGCATTATGCATAGGCTGTGCCCACCCCAACTCTGGCAATGTGAAAAAAGTCATGATATGTCACGACACGTCATGTGATATGACGAATTTGACACCCGTGCAATAGGAGAACATATCAGCCAGTTTTTAAATCTATTTCATCAGCTGTTGCCTATGGTGTCACATTAGGGATGCATTTCAACACCCTTAACAAACCAAATAAGAGTAAAAGCCAACTTTATTGATTTATTCCCTCATCTAATAACTATCCTTTTCCATAGGCAATTGGCATATGCTTTCTTTGCTTAGATAATTCCCAGGATATAGATATAGTTCAATGAATTTCAGCTATTTCGTACAACCACAAAATAGCTCAACAAGTCCAATGAAAGAGCACACTGGATTTGGTCTGCTCATTCATCCCCAACCATTAACAGATGTGAGTGAGCTTTTACTGGCATCTGGTATTCTATTGTAAACTTTTGCTTGCTCAAGTTATTTCTTCTTTGTTAGCATCTAAAATAATTCTCAGGGAAAATCCTAAATTTAGACAATGGTATTAATTTATGCCATCTTGTCCCATCATCCCTTAGGCTACATAACTGTTTTACTGCTATCCATAAGAAATTGCAGAGAAAGAAGCTAACATTTCAAGCTATTTCTGGATATTTTGAACTGACTTTTACTTAATACAGTACAGTGATATATAATCTATTCGAGAGAAAAAATGAACTCAGATTTAGCTTAGTAGATTTTTCTAGACAATTTATGACAATTTTACTTCCCAACATGATGCTCAAAGCTACCCCCAGTCCAGTGTTCTTTCTGACTTTTTACATTTTAAAGAATTCTTTTAATTTCTTTTATAGGAAACTGGCATGCTGCCAGTATAATTTTCATATCTAGGAATGCTTCTGGGCTCAAATGAGCTACAAAAGATTTTTTTTTTACAGAATAAAAATAATGAGTAGCAGCATTTGGGTGCTTAAATTGGAAGTACGTTCACTGGCATGGAAAAAAGGACAAAGATAAACAGAGGTAATAGAGGAATATCTCTTGAATAACAGACTGAAAATTTAATAAGTGTTGATTTCTAATCTATCATGGCAGTAATTTTTGGAATGGGTAAGTCATTTGTAGACGTTCTATGATAAATTCTTAACACTGCAGCCCCAAACACTGGGGAATCCCTGAAGAATTTTACATCATTTCAGGATAAAATTCAACTTGTACAGAATCATCTTTGATTATTACACCAGTATTATCTGTGGTGATGTATTAAACAGAACTTGAAACAGTATAAATATGGAAAAACTGTTTGATCTGGTAATTTAAAATTGACATTTTTTTCTTTAAATTTTCTTTTAGGAAGCGCTGCCCTTGTAGGCATTTCAGGGAATCTATCTGTATAAACATTATAAAGCTAAATGCATACTGCGGTCTTCACTGTTCACGTGTGCAAAGATCTATATATACATTCTTAGAATATGCACTCATTTTATATTTTCTTTTTTCATAAATTGAAGAAAGGTTGCATGTGAAACAACGTTAAGAAAAAGGTGTTGACTTTCAAAATACCATCATTATCATACTCTAAAAGAAAAGTTTTCCACCCCATCTAAGAGTCACTTAGGTGAGATAGGTGGCTGTACAAACTGAATATTTTTTTTAAAAAAACCCTTCCTATTCTACAGTCATACTTTTCTATATCTTTCTTTCTTTCTTATCTTCCACATCTGATGGATGCAGCAAGAACCTATTGTGTTATCTTATACTGAAGTATGTCTTGAGGGTCTTCTAAATAAATATTTGTATCTGGGTCACCTCTAATTATCCATCCTTCCTCACAGCTTTCTTAATGCCACAGAACTGACCTTTGACTGCCCTGTGCAGATAATATTCCTATCTTGCTGGAACACTTGGAACCCAATTCAGTCTGAGGCACACTAAATGGCTGTCTTTTGCCTTAGCTTTGTACTGAATGGCTGCAGGCAATTCTAATTTTGTAAGCTGTCCAAAGTCAGTTGGTTGAGATGGATGGCTATAGAAATCGAATAAATTAATAAATTTTAAGGATTGAATAAAAATCAGCCAATTTCATCTAAAAGTTAAAACATTGGAGCAGGAGTGAGGAAACCCTTGCATGGAAGCCAGCTAGTTGACTTTGGACTCTCTCAGTTCTAGAAAGAAGGCAATGGCAAATCATTCTGAAAATCTTGCCCAAAAAACTGCCTGGAGTTGTCCATGAAGTAGAATCTGACTCAAAGGACCCCCATCCTGCTCTCCCAAAACAGCAGAGAGTTGATCAGAAGACAAGCAATGTCTATTCAGGGATTTGAAAAAGGTTTCCAATTTTATAACGTTTACTGTTCGTATAATATTTTACCACAAGGATTCCATTTCATAACACTTCTTTGTGGAATTATTTATTTCTTCCAGGAGTTCAAGACAACAGGCACAGAATTCTTTCTCTACCTTATACTCATATCAACCAGTTTAGGATGCACTGAACTGAGAGATAGTAATTGTTAATGGTGCTAAGTAAGCAAGTAAACCTCCATGGCTGTGGCGGTTCTGAATGAGGGCTTCGACAATCCTGATTTGGCAGTACCTTGGCTGTGGCTATGTTGTTCTTTATACTTTCCTTGAACAGAGCACTGAGGCATGGTTGAACGATTATCCTCAAATGACTAACTCCCTCTACCAGAATTACAGATTCACTTATGTATGCTTTAAATGCATATATGTTTTCTCCAGGACATTCTACAGAGCAGAAAAGAAGACTAATGGGATGAACTTTGGTTGACCTTACCTGAGTAGCTACAGGATTGTTCACTGACCCTTTGCAGCTTCCAATCCCAGCTAGAGAATTTCCTGCTGTATCCTGGCCCTGAGATTCCAAACAATTTGCTCCTTGCTTGATGATCCCTGGGATCAGCTCCTTTTCTGGGACTCTGAGTGATTAGAGAGATCATCAAACACAAAAGGAGAAATTATAAACATCTTGCTTGTTACATACTCTATATCCCCATCAAATCAATAAATCAGCCATTCCAAACAAGTAGGTTGGGCAATTAGGCAGTTCCCAAAAAGACTATACGTGTCACTAAAAATACCAGTGAAGAACAATGGTCTGCATGACCTTTGTAATGCATATAGTAATTTATAGGTAGGGATGATAATTTAAAACTAATGACTGTAATATAAATATTATATAAATGTTATTTATAAAAATAAAATTCATTACTGAAATTTAAATATTATCTCTTCCTCTCTCTTTGATCCTTCATCCTAGAATGGAAATTCAATATATTGCATGAGGAAGATGGTGTCCAAGCAACCAGAGTGCCTTCTTAGTCTGCTGCCCACATGCTGAACATTCATGAGAAATTTTCTCTTCAGTTGGACTTCTTTATCTTGGACATGTGGACATGTATTGAACAAATCTTCAAATAAAGGGCCATAAATAGGAACCATGATAATCCTAATTATAAAAGGTAACTTCTGTCACATGCTCTCTCTTAAATGCATTCAGTGAAAGATTCCTAGAAACGTTTTATATCACATTTTTTTTGACATTGCACAAATTTACCACAAGCAAATCTTCACAGACTTTTTCACCTCCATATATATGTCAGAGGGTTTGACAAACTATTTCTAATAACAAAGAATATTCTATAAAACATTGTTAGACCTATTTTTCAGGAAGTAGCCTTTCTTCTTCCGTGTGTGTGTGTGTGTGTGTGTGTGTGTGTGTGTGTACACAAAGTGTACAGGGAGGGGTAGCAACTCTGGTTGAGGAGCCTGCTATGCTCTTTTTAGAACTGATTGGTTATCTTTGGTTCTCACCTGGCACTCAGCTCTCATCTGTGACTCCAAGTAGCTATATCACATGCAGCAGCCACAGATAAACTGCACAACAGCCTGCTTTCTTCAAATCCAAAGGATTACCAGAAACACACACAGACACACAGAGCTGGAATATACATTCCTCTCATATATCATTATTATTTTCTACTCTTTCATTCTTTGCTTAAGTGGGTTATGTATATTTCAAATCTGTTTTTTAATTTGCCTTTATCTCACCAGAATTATAACTGTTTTTGAAGATCTTATACTTCTTTTGCTGCATGCAACCTGAGGTCAGTCCTCACTGCGCTGTCTACCAATTAGTTTTCCCCATATAAACTCCTTTTTTCAGAGTTCAAAGAAACCAAACATAGAAAAGACATAGGTCAGATAGAGTATAATTGGAAGAAATATTTTAAAAATAAATTCCCACTGTAACAGCCACATTAAGAAAATAGTTGGTGCTTTCTTATTCCACAGTGGCAAAACACATATCATGCAGTTTTGCTGAGAGGTAAAGAATGACTCACTTGAGTTCTGGATAGACATTCTCCAAATACCATTGAAAGGATTTACAGTTCAGCTTCCTGCGTTGTTCCACTCGGTCTGCAATACTAGAAGCAAAAGTACCCTATAGCTATCTTTATTGTAAACATGAATAAAACAGAATTGTGTGATCCAGCAGCACATGAGTACATTTGCAGAATAATTAAAAGAACATTCAGCACTTCTAAGGTGCAACCATATTGGAATCAATGTTGTGGAAGCCTTTCAAAGACACATTTGCATGTGTGTGTGCTTATAGAATTGCCCATGCAAGCCCATTTGTTAACCTAAGAGCAGATGTGGGAAATCTTTTCCATCTGCCCGTTTTCTGTTATTTTTTTATTTCCCCAACAATTCTTTCTTTTTCTTTCTCCATTAATATTTTTATGGTCTAGATAGAAGATCATGTGCAATATAAAATGTGTCGTAAAGTGACTGCATGACAGTAATGTAGCATGGGAAATGACAAGGATTTTTTATTTACCTTTTTCTTTTTTTTAATCAGAGTTCACGCATAAACTAAGAGTGAGGAGAAAAAGATCCTATTCAAAAAAAATCCTATTGATTCCATTAATGAGTATATACGAGAGATTCAAATACTGGTTTATCTGTCAATTTTGCCCTTCTTAATAATCCAGGCAATTACTTCTTTATTGTTTGAAATGTTGATGTACTATATCCATTACCAATTTGCTTTTTTAATAACAATGACAATAATAGATTATAGATGTCTGTTTGAAAGGATACTATGGATGTTTTGGCAGGCCAAGTTGATATCCTATGATCGGCTTTTTACAGTGTGAGTTAATATAAGAATATAGAAATTTAGAAAAGAGTTTTATGAGTAAGATATCAAGAGATAAACAACAGCGCCTGATAGCAAGACAAACACAGCACTGGAGTAAACTGCTTGTAACAACTGCAACATCTAATAAGGCAATATAACAGAAGCACTCCTGAGAAAAGAAACTGAAGTTAAAGAAAAACTTTAAGAATAGTTTCACCTTCCAAAATATGTTTTCGTAGGCCAGAGCAGACCTTATAATCTACTGTTAGTTAGGGCTGAGTGTATTACAGATGATTTGAAGGAGGTGCTTAAGAAGCACAAAAGCTGCACATCATGTAGCTGCTTCAAAAAGGGATTGTCTTTATGAATGTTCCAAAGCATCTAGTAATAGTAATAGTAGTAAAGTTGGAAGGGACCTTGGAGGTCATCTAGTCCAACCCCCTGCTCGGGCAGGAAACCCTACACCATTTCGGACAAATGGCTGTCCAGTCTCTTCTTAAAAACTTCCAGTGTTGGAGCATTTACTGCTTCTGGAGGCAGGCTGTTCCACTGATTAATTGTTCTCACTGTCAGGAAGTTTCTCCTTAGTTCTAGGTTGCTTCTCTCCTTGATTAGTTTCCACCCGTTGCTTCTTGTCCTGCCTTCAGGTGCTTTGGAAAATAGCTTAATTCCCTCTTCTTTATGGCAGCCCCTGAGATATTGGAATACTGCTATCATGTCCCCCCTTGTCCTTCTCTTCGTTAAACTAGACATACCCAATTCTAGCAACCGTTCCTTATATGTTTTAGCCTCCAGTCCCCTAATCATCTTTGTTGCTCTTCTCTGTACTCTTTCTAGAGTCTCAACATCTTTTTTACATCGTGGTGACCAAAACTGGATGCAGTATTCCAAGTGTGGCCTTACCAAGGCATTGAAGAGTGGTATTAATACTTCACGTGATCTTGATTCTATCCCTCTGTTAATGCAGCCTAGCCTATCTCTTCCAAATCATTTTCCAAGCATGCATAGTTTTAATGTTAATGTTAATTCCTATTCTGGAGAAATCCTTTTGAAATTCTTCATCGTCCCTCTTTGTTTTAACCACCCTAAATAGTTTGAAGACATCTGTAAAGGTGGCCACTTACCTATCTCAAGGTAAAATATATTTAAAAGGCAATAATAAAATAAAATAGTAACAGAAATCCTATTGTTAAATCTTTCTTGTGAAAATATTATTTTTGCTTTCAATTATTTAACCAGTCATCAAGCCATAAATAATTTTCTCCTCTTATTCCATGACTACTCAGTCCTAGAGATTTGAATAAGGAATTTGTCAAAAACTTTAGAAAGATCAAGTATACAATATCTTGTGTGAGATCCACTGGGAACTGAGTGGTGTATGTTTAATAAATTATCATTATTCTCCTCAAAGAATGTAAAAAAATGAGTGAGACAGGCCTTGTTTTTGCAGAAACTACACAGATTCTTATTCTTTAATTTTAGTAACTTCTGTTGCACATCCTTTCTTGAAAATTTTACATTTTAAATATGATTTGTGTTAAAAATACACACTTAAATTAATTTTATTTTATAATGCATATTTTAAAACATGTTTTGAACTATAAATCAAATATAATTCACAAAGAACAAAAGATTCAAAGATTCAACAATTCCATCTTCCTCAGATCAATTTAACTGAGGTGGTTTACATACTTACCTTCCAAATGACTTTCCAATAGCAGAAGGTCTGGCTTCATAATAATACTGTTTGTATTCATCCATCCACACCTCTGCTGTACGTTTGGTATTTCTGCAGGTAGGACAAGATAAGCCCTATTAAATGTCATTGTTGGGTAGGTCATCTTGCCATGACAAGTAGTTGCAGCACATTTTAAAGAATCTGCTATCCTAGTTAACTGTTATTATGTCACTAAACTTTGATGCAAGAGAAAAACATCTCAAAAAGTAGAAACCAAATGAAAAGAAGCTGCATTTCCTCAGTGTATGGACAAAACAGAGTCGATGTACAACATTTTAAAAGAACATACCTGAAGCATTCTAGAAAAGATATGATGAGTGGGGTACAAAGATAATGGGGCCAGGTATTCTAGCCCCATATATCTTCATTTACCACTCAACTGGTCCCTTATTCTTCCTGACCTTCACAAGGAAGTCTAAAGGAGAACTGTACTCTTATTTGCTTGAAGATGAAATTAGCTCCCTGATCATTGATGTGGAGTACAACTCTTCTGAAACTTGAGGAAATCACAGAAAATAAGGAATGGAATATAAGGATTTGAGTATGTAAGGAAGAGATGAGTTCCATTTTCTATGAATTTCTATGAGCTGTGGTGGCACAGTTGTTAGAATGCAGTACTGTAGACTACTTCTGCTGACTCCCAGCTGCCAACAGGTTGGCAGTTCAAGTCTCACCAACTCAAGGTTGACTCAGACTTCCATCCTTCTGAGGTCAGTAAAATGAGGACCCAGATTGTTGGGGGCAATATGCTGACTTTGTAAACCACTTAGAGAGTGCTATAAAGCATAGTGAAGCAGTATATAAGTCTAAGTGCTATTGTTATTGCTATTAATCTTTAAACTTCCCAACAGAAGACAACTTAGACTCCCAGAGAAGTGTTCTGAATATACAGTATCCTATTTTTTAAATTCATTTTAATTTAGAGTAGAATCCATTAATCATTTCTGACAGACTCTTGTACACTCAAAGTCTTTTGGGAGGGACTGAGGAATATTCCTAACCAAGTTTTGCTGCAGAAAAAGTTAAAAGAAATAAAGTATCCTGTTGCATACTTCTACTCACATAATGTTGGGGTCTATTGTTAAAGACTATTTAACTCCAACAGCTAAGCACTTTTCAGCAGTATTCTTAACATGGAAAAAAGTAAAAACATTGTGGGCATGGCAACTAAGGCATCCTTTATCTATTACTATCATTATTAGGTGCAACTCTGTTGCACATAAAAAAGATCTGGGTGTTTCAGTTATGGCCTCTTAACCTTCTTGCCTACTTTGGATTGTAAGCAGTGCCAATTATGTAGCAGGTTTGATAAACTTTGAGGCATCTTATGCTAAGGAGGCCTCTGAAGAGTTGTTTGTCAGTGGACCTAATTGACTGCAATATGAGGACAGGGAAATTGTTGTGTTGAATTATCATCTGGTCTTATTTTTGGACTTTACTAATACAAAATAGGAAAGTGCACCATGTGTTGTCTATCTTTGTGTGTGTGTCTACAGTTACCTAATGCATTTAATAATGACTGCTGCCATATATATCACTAGTCATTATTTTTCAGGAAGTTTACAGTATTAGTAGTACATGATCTTATTTCTGTAGTATTGTAATCCATAGCTCCTATATTTATAAACCTTAATTTTGGATATGGTATTTTTAACATTAAATGAAGCTCTGTGTCAAATCCATGTCATCATCTTTGAGCTATTTAATTACAGAACTCTGTACTAGATCTGTATTTCTTCTAAGTACACAATGGTTAAGCAAGTCTCCAAATCCCAAAGTACAATCTCTACAAAAACAATTGGGTCACAGTTTTTTCAAAACAAAATTTCTAAACATCAGGGAAGCTCTCATTGCAAACATGTATTATTAAAACAGAGAGTACAATATTAATTTGGTTAGGATTAGCCAGCTGACTCAAACATTTTTGTGTTCATATTAATATCCCAGAGTAAGGTCTAATTAGTAAAATTTTACTAATAAAATAAATATTAATAAAATGAAAACTAATTTTAAAAAAAAGAGAACCAATGTGTTGCAGTCTTTAAGATGCTGGCCTAGAAACCAGGAGACTGTGAGTTGTAGTTCCACCTTACTCATGAAAATTGGCTGGGTGACTCTGGACCAGTCTCTCTCTCTCTCTCTTAGCCCAACCCACCCTTGTGGGGAAAATAGGAGGAGAAAGGAGTCTGATGAATATTTTCCACCTTGTATTACTTATGAAGTAATAAAGACTGGATTTTAACAAAATCTAATAAAGAAATAAAATACTCAAAGGAATCTCTGACCAAACACCATACTTCAGTGAGAACTAAAAGTCCCTCCACCCTCCGGTTCTCTAAACTGGAATCAAGATTAAGCCATTCCTACTTGATATAGGTTAATGCATTGCCCTCGGGGAAGTCATATGGATGGCGTTTTCTGAAAACGTGACCCACTCGACTGCAGGGGACAATCTCCAAGCTACCTCCACACATCCAGACACGGAAAGAAAGCTCTAGAAAATATCCAAGGAAAGAGAATATGAGGTGAAACAAAGAACTACTTAATGTGCAGGTGGACGTGCTAGTGGTAGAAGCACAACTGGATTATAAAAAGAGAAGAAATTCACTGAAAATAAAGCTTTGTATGAGGGGAAGGGAAATCTTGCTCCTCCTCAGTTGTAACCTTTCCCCTGTTTCCATATGCTAGATCAGTATAATTTGATGTGGAAGGGTGGAGGCTTTTAAAAGGGAATTTTTTTGAAAGCTCCCAGAGAATATATGCCAGTGATGGCGAACCTTTTAGAAACCAAGTGCGCAAAAACTGGCCCCGCCCCTGCTCCACACTCCTGCTCCGCTCCCACCCCATCTGCCTGCAGGGCCACTCATCGCCTCCAGAGCCCACCACAGATCGTCCAGCAGCCCCAGCAGCCCCATGGCAGCCACGCCCTCTGCCCGCGCCCCACAGCATCAACTGTGCACAATGGGGCGTGAGGGCAGAATCTTGTCTACACTGCCTGGCTGCCATGTCCTTGACTGCACTGCTCTGCATGGGCCACGCTCGGGGCGACCCTTCTCCAGGAGGTGAGGAGGGTATCATGGGGGGAGGCAAGGCTGGGGCAATGGCACGTATGCCCACAGAGAGGGCTCCAAGTGCCACGTTGACACCTGTGCCATAGGTTCCCCACCACGGATATATGATATTTGATTTGATTTTTAAAAGGCTATCTATCAGAGGAAAATTCTCTTAACATAAAAAAGAAAGTCCATAACAATTTAGAGTGGAGAGGAGCAGGCTCCATGAGCAAGTACAAAATAAGAGACAGAATATCTTAATGGCACTGATGAAATTTAGTCAAGACAGAGTGTTACAAAAACCTATGCAGTCCCAAGCAAACCATTTCAGCTGTATGTATCAGTGAGACTGAAAACTGAATAAAAATTGTTAGAATTCTATCTAGAGAAACATGTAATCGACTCTAATCACTGCTTAGGGGTGTGTTTGCACTAATCAAATTTCATGCTCTTTAAAGTCTTTATAGACTCCTAGTATCTGGGCAGTATTATAGGAATGGCAAAGTCTGTCCATCATCTAAAGCAGTGGTTCTCAACCTGTGGGTCGGGACCCCATTTGGGGTCGAATGACCATTTCACGGGGGTCACCAAACCATGCTGTCTGCCATTTTTTCCCTTTTCCCTAGCTGTCCTACTCCCTCTTATTGGTGGCCACACCCACTTGGGGGTCACCACAACATGGGGAACTGTATTATGGGGTCACGGCATTAGAAAGGTTGAGAATCACTGATCTAAAGCATAATGAGCTCCTAAATCTGTGGAAGAATACATCTCCTTTCATAACGTCCAAAGTCCCTGTGCTTTTCATCTATTACAGGCTGAAGCTGAAATCTTTTGGCATACCTTTACTGTAGGATCATAAGCTCTCCTAAGAATGCATCATTTGGGAATCTAGATTCTGAGACACAGCCTCATCCTGTTTATTTACACTGAAGCATCCCTATACCTGTCCTTTGCTTTCAGAGATTTTACTGCTCCAGAATGAAGCTCAATTTTTTTATTAAAAGGATCAGGCTTTGTTGGTAAAAAGTCATTTGAATCTCAGAAAAACAGTGACCTTGCAAAGGTCTTATGTTTAATAAACATGGAAGCTCACTATTGTTTACTGATTTGAGGTTACAAAGAAAACATGAGAAAAGCTGCAGCAAAACAAATTGAAAACTGGAGGGGACAGAAGAGGGGGCTAGAAAATTTATGAGTATGTTGCATTTTGCATTGTCTTTGATGTGCTCTTCAACTGACCAATGAAAATTCATATTAGATGATGCAAATTATAGCAGCCCTCCAGATGCTGAACTCCAATTCTTAGCAGATCCAGATAAGTAATTAATGATCCTTTGATGATGAGAGTTGGAATCCAATAACTGGAAGGAACAGGTTCCCCAGCTCTCTATCAAATTCACCCATTTATTGCAATTCTTGTATCTTGTAGATCTCATATTCAGATATATACTGTGTTTCTCCAAAAGTAAGCTCTACCCCAAAAATAAGCCCTAGTTTTGGGGTGAGGCAGACACCTAAAAATCAAGCTAGGGAGGTGGAGCTGTCCCACATGCCCCGCACCCACTTACCTTGCAGCCAGGCCTCTCTTCGCCAGTTGACTTCTGCAGTGTCCCCAGGCCTGCATTTTGCAGTCAGAGCTCTTTCTAGAAAACATCTGCAGCCAAAAACTGAGCTGTGGATTGAATTCATAGCTCAGTTCTCGGCTGCAGTAGCCTTTCAGAAAGGCCTTTGACTGCAAAATGCAAGCCAGAGCTCCATTCTCAGCTGCAGAATGAAGCTGCTCCTTCAGCCGCAGAAGAAGTGGGCCAGCTGGGCGGGGCTGTCAGTGCCAGACATAAGTGGAAAAGACACCCCCACCCCAAAATAAGACCTGGTTCCTCTTGGAGGCAAAAAAAAAAGACCGGGTCTTATTTTGGGGGAAACACAGGTAGTTGGTGATCATAATATCTACCACTTTTTTTGTAGAAGCTGCATAAGTCCAAAGGCAGTTGCTGAGGAATGTGGCTAGATATTATCAAGGACGCAAGTGCTTTCATTTCAACAAAGCTTATTTCATAATCTGGTTTTTATGATTTTTTCTTGGAACTATTTATCTGTTCTTGCTGTTCTACCATCTTTTATTGTAGTTGAATGGTTTTTAACTACATTTTATTATATCTAAGCTAGACTTGTACCATGTCCATATTTCCCCAGTTCAAAATGTTAGGCTTGCAAAGTCCCTAGATATCTTTCAGTCATTCAGGCATTTCTTTCTGCCATTTTTTAGTCTTATCTAACATGAGTACGACAAAATACAAACTGTAAGTGAAATATTTAATGTAACACTTAATATACATTTTCAAAAGTACTTTCTTCTTCTAGATCCTATCACTAAATATACCCATAGGAAATATCTAAGATAACAAACAATGCAAGTATTGCCAGAGTGTCATGTAAGAATGTGTAGGAAGTGTTGACTTACTCAAAGCTGAAAAGGCAGGACTGCCTGGTGACAAGAAAGAGACTCTATCTCTGTGCAAGTAGATGCTGAATAAAGTCTGAGTTTTCAGTGCTTCCAGTCAGGATAAAATATTATATTATGTGTCCAGGATTTCAGAACTGATTTGTGAAAAATTGATAAGAGAAGGCAACATAAAGGCAAATCAAAGTGCTAACTTACCAAAGTTCTCTCCTCCCCAGATATCCATCTGTATGTCATATTTTCCAAGATGGTTAAACCAAGACTTATTGATCACAAAAATTCCTCCTGCTATGACAGGTGTTCTAGTAAAAATGACAATGAGGAAGTGCAAAAGGTTATTAATAAAAAATGCTAGAGTGAAAAACAGAACTCTTCTACATTTGTAGGCAACCTATTCCGTACAAAATACTTTAGAAAAAATAAATAAGATAACTGAAAAACAATGACTTTCCTATGATTATGTATCATGAAAAAAGCTGTAAGTTTGTAATATTTTCATGATTGTTTCACAAAAATGACTACTCTGTACTTAATCTGCAAGGAGGTGTCAAAAACTGCAAAATGGTGGGCATAGTGTTGTGATCCTAACACCACTCACTGTGTATGTGCATGTAATGTGGATGAATGTACAAAAGGTGCAGGGTTTGGATCACAATACTATACATTTTCATTTTGCAAAATCCTCCCAACTTCTGGTTTTAAATATATTATACAGTATATAGTGATAACTTAGCTTTTCTTTAATGAGATTTTAGGGGAAAGTTTAGATTTTTAAAAAATCATTTTAATTATGCAGAGAAGACCTTTAGTATTAAGTGTGGCTCATTTATATGCCCCTCTGGCTAATGGAAACAGAGCAGTCTCCATCAAAGGGGATGAAAATTGAGAAAATCATGCATTCTCACAACTTGTTCCTGGCCTGTTAAAGTTAATTAAAAAGTCAAGTGAAAATGAACTGAAGAATGTGCGTATTGAGGACATAAAGAAATACTGCTTCCTTTGCTTGCAAGTGAATTCTATGAGAAGGTGAAGACGTCTCCAAGGGGAGAACAGATCAGTCTCACTCATCTCCACTATCCAGAACACTAGATCAGAGTGGTCCAGGTTCGCAAAGTTGACCAGCAATAAACAAAATTGGCTAAAGGATCCTAAATATTTGGATTGCAGAGACTGAGAGCGCTACACTTGTCTGCTACATTTCCTCAAATTAGAAACTCTTATCCTGCCATATATAAATCTATTTGGAACACAGTTCACATAAATGTAGGGCTTGGTGTTATTGCTATTTGAATATACTTGCAACATATTCTTACTGTTCAAAGAAACCCTAGATTTAGCTAGACTTCCTGGTCCTTATCTACAATTTCCACTATGCTTTAAATAGAACATGGTGCACAAGCCAATGAATGTGTGAGTCATCACAAAAGCCTTGGGTTGATGAATTGGTCTAAATCTTGAGAAAAAACTCCTGTGCTGGAAGTAGAAAGTGGATTCTATTCCAATTTGTAGCTTACATACTGCCCGGGAAAAGATCAATTAAATGCACATATTTTTCAAACAGGAACAGTAAAATTTAAACAAGTACAATCTATAAAAGCCACACATGATTATACAATACCTAATATATTGCCATTATTATAGCAGTGCAGTGGAGCCAACAGACAGAATTTCAGGTAGTTGTCAAGAATGTTAACATCTTTCAGGAGCAAAAGATAGACTTATTACCTCTCATAAGTGATGTAAACATAACTTCTGAATGTTCCTCATGGTTACATCAACCAATGAGACCATTTCTTATATAAAGTGAAAGCTGAAAGATTACATCTAAACTGGATTCCAAGATGAGCTTGCATGAAAGAATTTACCTAATAGATTGGGTAGGGTCTGTCCTGGACAACTTTTGCTCAATGGGAATCTGTTCCCATTTAAAATGAAGACTCCAGTCAAATCCTAAAATGTAGAACATAAAAACACATGGAATCTTAAAGGTTAACTAGCATTTAGCATGATAATTAGGCATTTTTATTTCTACAGACATGATTCCAGAGAAGCAAAGGCCTTCTATAGGATAGTCCTATATGCAGATGACCAGCCTGGCTTTAAAGAATCACAGCAGGTACACTCACTGGTATTTATCTGTGCTCAGTAACATCCCAAACTTCCTATATTGGTTCGCAGAAAGAAAGGCAATAATTAGTACTTTAGCTTTCTACTCAGGTTGTCCTATGCCTCATTGGCTGCCAAAGTTATGAGACATTAATCAGTTCCCTCAATGGGATGACATGTATTTCCGGGAACAAAGTGTCTCTGTTTATTGTAATTGGCTTTTCCCCATACGCATCACATAAAAATGCCATCTGACTTACGAGTGTTGCAAATTCAGTATATCTGGTGGGAAGGCTTGGCTAGCGAAAGATGCATGCAGGTGAGAATTGCAGAACTGAAAGGCAGGGAACACTGAGAGGTGCATTTGCAAAAGGAAATAAAGTACACTGAGGGAGGTTTCAAAAACTGAAAAGGGTGCTTGAGGCATAGCAATTTTTTTAGGGAAAAGACCGATGCTTGGATTTCCTGCAGTCTGGCACAGTGGAGCCAACTGTTGCATCTGAGGCTAATCTGCACAAATGGCTTATCCTGGCAGCGTGACATCTGGCTCACATGATACATAGAAGGCAATTTTTTTGGCATAGTTTTCCTCAATATTTTGTTTTCTTCCTTGACTACTTTATGATTGTTTGGTGGTCAGCTGAAGGAGGAATGGGACAACTTACCACGGCCAGCTTGCTATGGCCAACTTGCCACAGCCAACTCATCATGGCTAACTTGTTGCAGGACAACTCACTATGGCCAACTCACTGTGGGACAACTTGCCATGGGGCAATTTAACAATTCAATTTAATTATTTAAAATAAATAAAAAAAATATTTTAAATTTTGTCATCTACATTTCATTTTGTCCCTGTTTCTGCATCCCTTCTTTAATGATTCTATTTCACCATTTCTTTGATATTAGTGTAACTCTTGTTCCACAGTGAGTCATCCTGTGGCGAGTTGGCCATGGCGAGTTGTCCTACAGTGAGTTGGCCACAGCAAGTTGGTAGTGGCAAGTTGGCTATGGCTGTCATGCCTCCGTCAGAGCCTGAATCTGCTGAGGAAAATGAGCTGGAACAGGACCCTATGGAGGTCAAGGGCGAGGAATATGGGGAAGAGCAGGCCGAGGCAGGCCAGGGCCTTTTAGGATTGGGGCAGGATGAACATGAGAGACAGAGCTCAGGCAATGAGCAAGGGCCACCCCCTCCTGATCCTAGAGCACGGAGAGTGGAGAGGAGGGAACAATGCAGGCAGGCTCAACTATTCAGGAAGAGAGTGCCCTGCCCCTCTCCACAAGGCACACCTGGAGACTGAGGCTTAAGGAGACGCTATGGGGAGGGGCATTTGTCGGGAACAAACACTGATTTCTTGGAGTTTTGTGTGCTGTTGCTGATCGTGGAAACAACTCTCTGATCTCTTGTTCGGTGTTGTGATTTCTGCTTGGAAACCCTGAAACTCTGACCATTGGACTGGCTGACAAACTTGATTTGTGTTCAAAGACCTCGGATTGTATTTTGGATTCTCTTCTGTATTTCTTGTATTTCCACAGACTCGTTAAATTTTGGATATATGTTTCATTCCTTGTTATCTACATGGCCTTGAGTGAATTACTCTTCTAATCTAACTGTATGTGAAACTACTTGCAGTTAGAGGCTGCTGAAGGTGTGTGTGTCTTACTTTGTTCTGAGCCTTGCCAGAAACGTGTGAGCATTTGGGGAAAATTTGGAGCAATTAAAAGGCGGTTTCAATTGCCAGCTGACTGCATTGACTCTGTGTCGTGCCCAAGGTCATCACAATGGCTATTTGGCCATGATGAGCTGGCCATGGTGAGCTGGCCATGGCAAATTGTCACAGATCCAGCTGAAGGTTTTGTGTGCTACTGAGAAAATGTGCTTAGTCTTATGGTATTATCACTTGTTAGTGGCTCTTTTTCTGCAGCTCTTTTTCTTGGAGGACTAAGAAGACATAACAGGGCAATTGACTAGAGGTGAGCCTAATTTAGCCCTATATAAAACTGGTTCTCTTGTGGGCAAAATCTAATTCCCTGAGTGAAAGTTGGTTTTTGAACCCTTTTTGGTATTCTTATAACACATTAACTTACCCCCATTGACACAGTTAACGTTTGTTGTGGGCAAAGGCCATATAG
This sequence comes from Crotalus tigris, assembly GCF_016545835.1. Lineage (NCBI taxonomy): Eukaryota > Metazoa > Chordata > Lepidosauria > Squamata > Viperidae > Crotalus > Crotalus tigris. The sequence goes on from NW_024100464.1 coordinate 302,016, forward strand.
TACTATAGACTGGTGATTACCTTGTGCTTGCATTTGAAATATAGCTGAAATTAGGCTGTATTCATGGACATGTGCCCATCCAACAGCAAGGAGCTTGCTCATCCTTTGAGAAAGATCAAGTATCAATCTCTTTGACAAAGACAGTATTCATAATATGACAAGGAGGAGGAGGAGGAGGAAGAGGAGGAAAAACCCAGTAAAGTATACTGGCATACACACAGTCTTACTTATCAAGAAGACTATTAAAAGGATTGAAGGAAATGTGAATGCTTGTGCATTATATTGAGGAATAATATCTTATCGAGAAAACCAACAGGGACATCAAGCATGTGTGTAAAGAAAATGAGCAGACCCATCCAATTCTGTGCTTTAGATGGCTTTCAGAAATGCCCCAAAGGAGCAGCAATATGTTGGAGGTCATTTATGCTTAGAAATGTGTTGCTGTCCTTTTGTGCAGCTAGGACTTTTGAGGAACCAGTAATTATTAATACCCTGCTCTAAATGTTATCAATAAATAAATTTAAATGTTAGCATATTTTACTCTGGTTTATTTATTATTGGCCAAATGACATTGCATTTTTATGATTAATAGTGTTTAATTTGTAATGAATTTTAAACGTTATGATATTAGTATTATTGGAATAAAATGCCTGATTTATCATATTTTCTTATGAAAGAAATTAGTACTCAGCTTCTTTTTGATGTAATGCCTTTGTCATGTGTTCCTGCTGAAATGCTATTTTTTCTAATATTACTGTTCTTACGATGTGGAAAAGACGCGAATAGGAGAAAGCAGCAGCAGCAGCAGCAGGAAAGGCAGATGTTGCCATGGCTGGATCAGGAAGCTATGCAAATTGTGATCCCTGCAAGGCTACATTCTCAACAGCCTGTTCAAAGTTACAGATGTTATGAATCCTACAAACAAACAAACTTGGTCAATTTTAACTGCCTGCAGAGGAAAGCATAACTTTAATACCATTTAATATCAGTGGGGCTTTTATTGTATCATCACCCTGCCTTATTCAGAGAATTGTATAGGGACGAGGTTATGCTACCTTCCATTTGTACCTTTCACACATTTATCTTCTTGTCCCACAGAAGATCAATTCACAAGCATAAAGCAGAATATTTGCACAACGTCTTTGGACTGCTTGGCTAGAAGTGCCTCAGGAGATGAAAGGAATCTGTCACATGGGGCTGATTCTCGGAGATAAAAACTCAGAAACATCCTATTTCAGAATCTCTTTAGTCTTACCTACCTCCTCTCAAATCTGCTGATGCTGCTAGATAGGCAAAATTGTCCAAGCTGATGACATCAATAATAGGACTCACCACACGAGTATAATCCTGAAAAAGTAGAGAAAAAGAAAGAATGCTGGATATATATTTTTTTCTAGGAGGAAAGTAATGTTTCAAGAGGGCTTCAAGATGGAAATGGTAGAAGGAAAACCTTCAGGTTTTTAAATTGATATTCACATATGTGACTGCAGCCCGTAGATTTTTTCAATGCAAAGAGGGAAACTTTTACAATGCAATTATTGTTCTTCACTTTCAGGCATTAAGTACAGCACACCATTTCAAAGTTTTATTGATCAGATAGACTCTCAGATACTGTTAGTGTAATTTCTTGCAGTCATCTACAAAAAGAGTTGCTAAATTAGAGGAGTAGACAACCTGGTTCTCTTCAAGTATTTTTTTTTAAAACTATAATTCCCATTGATGCAGGGGTGTGGAGTTGATCTAGGCCTGGAGCTAATACCTCAAGTGGAAGTGTCCATGATTAAAAAAACAAAAACAAAAAGAATGACCCCAAGTTTCCCCAAAAGTCACTGAAAAACCATAGAAATATAATCTGATACAGGAAATGTATGACAGGCTTTTCATCCTGGTCACAGAACAAAAAATTGTAGAAACCCAAATCTTTGGATCTTGCTGTTCTTCAATATATTTTAGGTAGCTGTCTAATGAAGGCACGAACTCCAGGTTTTGTCTCTGCAAATTCAAAGTCTTGTCTCTTCGGTTTTTCAGAAATGTTTCAGAAATAGTAATATCAGAAGTTATATTGAATTTATAATTATAGAACATAATCAGAAATTCATTGAATGTTATTTCTTGGAGAAATAAAATATAAGTCAGAGGAAGGTCTTTCTATTCCTGGATAAACAGTCCAACTTTAACTGATAATTCACAAGCACTAAATTCCACTTCTGTAGTGCAAAAATAGCATTTATCCTCTTATGAGTGACACTAAGATACTCTGGAAAGTTTCCTTGTAAAAAACTAATCAACACAGCAGCAAGGTGTAACTTTCTTCTGTCATAGAATTTACTAATGAGTAAGTTCTTCAGCACTCTGGGGAAGAGATACAAGTAAACTCTGCGGGGTTTGGATGTGACTGGTTGAGTGCAAAATAGAAAGAAGAACAGAGAAATATAGGAAGAGACAAAAATGTGTGGTTATTTCTTCTTGTTCCAGAAAAATCTTTGCAAGAGAAAGCCAATGGAACATATTGTCTGAAATGGTATAGGGTTTCCTGCCTGAGCAGGGGGTTGGACTAGATGAGCTCCAAGGTCCCTTCCAACTTCTATTTATTTATTTATTATTATTATTATTATTATTATTATTATTATTATTATTATTATTATTATTATCAATCATCGCACAGTCAGCCAGATGTTCAGACTGGATTTGGTATTATTATTATTATTATTATTATTATTATTATTATTATTATTATTATTAATTACTAAGCACATAATGATCAGTACAAGTTTGTTAAGCCTTACTGTCAGCATCAGTAAAGTGGTAATTCTGATTAAGCAAGCCTTCTTAATGGATTTTTTTCTTAATCCACAGAAAGGGTCATCATTATTTACAGTTGTACTATTTTACAGTACAAGTCTTTGTGTAGTCCATAAATTTTCTGTAGCTATTTTATCCATGGCTTCAATTTCATTTTTCTTAATGCATTTATTTTTTTGACATATACAGGCTTTTAAAAATTACATTTCCTCAATGAAAGCCCTTTTACAAATAAAATGATTGTACATAGTTCAATACTGTGCACTTTTTTTCATCTTTCTCTTGTTAACTTTGCTTGAGGGATTTCCTTCTAATGCTAATATTTATGCCACCACAACGTTTATTGAGGGTATGCAATGGGATCTAGGGCAGAATTAAAAGAATTAAACATCTCTAGAATATATAATCAATAAAGAAAACTCAGGAGAAAGTTCCATCTTTATTGGAACTCCAATAGAGTTTGCAGCAATTATATACTACCTCAGTTGGCCTAATAAAAATTGCTTAGTCTGAGTGCTTTGTAAGTAGAAAATCAGGATTAAGTATTTGAAATCTATAAACACATTTTAAATACTTTTACTATGGTTATTTTTTAAAGCTTAACTTGGGATTATATAAACAAAGGAGTGAGCAAAGGACTAGAAGCAAGTATTTATCTCTTTGTCTAGGCTGATTCAGTTTCAGTAACTTTGCCAGATGTTCACCTTTAAACATTAGAACTGTTAGGGCTAAAGAAAACAGTCAAGAACAGTATTGATAAGCTCCAAAAGATCTGAGTGCTAATTGGTATGATATATAATAGAGACCAACTTGAGAAATAATGGTCTTGAAAATTATGTGTAAGAAAAAAATTATGTGTTAAAAAAACCCTAACTTGAAATTCTTCAGTGCAAGGATTGTGTGCAGATATTCCCCTGGGATTTGGACACAGGGACAAAGCCCGGGGTTTGGAGATATCTATACATATATCTATACACTGTTATATAGATACAGATATCTATACACTGTTCATGCCTTCTTAAATGAACAGTGCAAAGAAATAGAAGAAAACAACAGAATAGGGAGGACCAGAGATCTCTTCAAGAAAATTGGAGATATGAAGGGAATGTTTCATGCGAAGATGGGCATGATAAAGGACCAAAATGGCAGGGACCTAACAGAGGCAGACGAGATTAAGAAGAGATGGCAAAACTACACAGAAGAACTATACAAGAATGAGCTTAACGTCCCAGATAACCACAATGAGATGGTCACTGAGCTCGAACCAGACATCCTAGAATGTGAAGTGAAATGGGCCTTAGAAAATCTGAGCAACAACAAAGCTAGTGGAGGTGACAGTATTCCAGCTCAGCTATTCAAAATCTTAAAAGACGATGCAGTAAAAGTGCTACACTCAATTTGCCTGCAAATTTGGAAAACTCAACAGTGGCCACAGGATTGGAAAAGATCAGTTTACATTCCAATTCCAAAGAAAGGCAATGCCAAAGAATGTTCAAACTATCGCACCATTGCACTCATTTCACATGCTAGTAAAGTTATGCTTAAAATCCTACAAGCTAGACTCCAGCAGTATGTGGATCGAGAACTACCAGAAGTACAGGCAGGATTTCGAAGAGGCAGAGGAACTAGAGATCAAATTGCCAACATACGCTGGATCATGGAGAAAGCTAGGGAGTTCCAGAAAAACATCTACTTCTGCTTCATTGACTATGCTAAAGCCTTTGATTGTGTGGATCACAACAAATTGTGGCAAGTTCTTAAAGAGATGGGAGTACCAGACCATCTTATTTGTCTCTTGAGAAACCTATATGCGGGTCAAGAAGCAACAGTGAGAACTGGACACGGAACCACTGATTGGTTCAAAATTGGAAAAGGAGTCCGGCAAGGCTGTATACTGTCGCCCTGCCTATTTAACTTATATGCAGAGCACATCATGAGAAAGGCAGGGCTAGATGAAACAAAAGTTGGAATTAAGATTGCCGGGAGAAATATCAACAACCTAAGATATGCAGATGATACCACGCTAATGGCAGAAAGTGAAGAGGAACTAAAGAGCCTCTTGATGCGGGTGAAGAAGGAGAGTGCAAAAGTTGGCTTGAAACTCAACATTAAGAAAACCAAAATCATGGCATCCGGCCCTCTCAATTCCTGGCAAATAGATGGGGAAGAAATGGAGGTAGTGACAGATTTTATTTTTCTGGGCTCCAAGATCACCTCAGATGGGGACTGCAGCCAAGAAATTAAAAGACGCTTGCTCCTGGGGAGGAAAGCTATGGCAAATCTAGACAGCATACTAAAAAGCAGAGACATCACCCTGCCAACAAAAGTGCGTATAGTCCAGGCCATGGTTTTCCCAGTTGCAATGTATGGCTGTGAAAGTTGGACCATAAGAAAGGCTGAGCGCCAAAGAATTGAGGCCTTTGAACTATGGTGCTGGAGAAGACTCCTGCGAGTCCCTTGGACTGCAAGGCGTTCAAACCGGTCAGTCCTAGAAGAGATCAACCCCGACTGCTCTTTAGAAGGCCAGATCCTGAAGTTGAAACTCAAATACTTTGGCCACCTAATGAGAAGGAAGGACTCACTGGAGAAGGGCCTAATGCTGGGAAAGATTGAGGGCAATAGAAGAAGGGGACGACAGAGAATGAGATGGCTGGATGGAGTCACTGAAGCAGTAGGTGTGAACTTAAATGGACTCCAGAAGATGGTAGAGGACAGGAAGACCTGGAGGAACGTTGTCCATGGGGTCGCGATGGGTCGGACACGACTTCGCAATTAACAACAACAACATACATACATACATTTAACCCATTAATCACTTCTTGACCTTTTAGCTAAGATCAAGTGTAGCTCTTGACTAACCTATTAATTTATATCTGTTTTAGCTCCCATCATTGTAAAGAAAAAAGAAAAATCCTGGTAATTAAAAATATTCAAAATCCTCAGTGCCCTGACAGAAATACACATTTTCTTAAAGAGAGGAATGACTGGCTTTTTAAAAAAACATTATACCGACACACCTGATTAACTCACAATGAATTTACCATACAAACATCTAAGACTAATCCTGATTCTCCACATACCTGCATAAAGGTAAGTCTTTCAAACTCTCGCCCTGCCATCTATTCCTACACAATGATAAGTCATTTTGGAGCAATCTTCTTCTCTACTACAAAGTAGAGTGCCTTGTGGATCTCCTTTTGTATAGCAGTAGTTGTCGCTATTGTTGTTCCATTCAGCAACATGATTTTATGAACAAATATAAATCAGACATTTATAGGCTGCTGAGGGGGAGGATTTATTAAGCTGAGGGTTCTCACATCTCCATCTCAGACTGTTCACCTTCTTCCCCTGTTGGCAGAAGCTGAACATGTCTGCAATTTGCATTCCTACTGGTTCTTCCTACCCGTCTCCTGGGCCTTGTTAAATATCTAAGAAAGTTCTTTTTTAAAAAAGACTGTGCAGGCATTACAGCTGGCAGGAAGATCAGCCTACCTATTCTCTGCTCCTGCAGATCACACCTTCTTCCTGACCCTTTGGCACATCCAGAATGAGAACTGCCTACTCAGCTCTGTCATGTATCTTTCTTTTTCCTCTTTTACTTCAGAGTTAACCCATTCTTTCCATGCTCACTCTGCACAGCACTGTTATGGATTCACTTTGGATAATTCAGGCCGAGGAAGGGAAAACAAGTAAACATGGGTTTCATCCTTATTGTATATTCTACTTATTGCTTCATAAGTTATACTGTATAGTAAAATTTAAAGTCTATCTAATATAATATCTTGGTTCTGTTTTTATACCTAACTTAACCTACATTCTGGGTCATTTTTTATAAACTTACTTATTTACAGAGTTTTCACCCTTTCTTTTAGCTTGAGGACTGAAGTCAAATAGCGTATATTCTCCACTTTTATTTTTCACTGTCAGTTTCTTTAAACAGTATTTTCTTAGCCTCCTAATTCACACTGTAGGAGACCTGTTTGCCCGTCTTTTGGAGATTCCAGATGCACGAGTCACTTGGAATACACTTCCCCTTTTATCTCAGATTGTAGATTCTTTACCCTGCATGGCAGTTCTCTGTTCTCAACCAACACTTCTTGTTTTTGTCAATTCAGTAATGATTCAGCTGCCCTGGTTGTCCCAGTCTCACATCTTCAACCTTTCTTTAGATGAAGTGACACAAAGCAGTGTTTCTCATCCTTGCCGGTTTTAAGATATGGTATGTGGACTTCAACTCCCAGAAGTTGGGGGATTCTGGGAGTTGAAGTCCACACATCTTAAAGTTGCCAAGGTTGAGAAACACTTTTCTAGATTCAAAAACTTTACCAGGTCTTTCTCCAGCACACTCCAGATTTCAGAGCCACCAGTCTCTCAATTTTCAGCACTCTCGCCATCTTTGCTTTTGTGAGGTATATTTATCAGCCAAAAAGTACCAAACAAGTGGAAAATAAATTCCTACTTGTGGGATCTTTGGTGGTCTCTGAGCTTGGTTATTTTCTTGCAGATGTTTTATTATCAAACATGGTAACATCATCAGTGCTAGAAAGGAGTGGGGCTTGCTTTCTGTTTATATACTAATGGCTTGCCTATCAAATTCCTATTTCTTCTGGAACAGTTGTGACTCCCCTCTGGAGGGAAAAACCTGCATCTTCCATGAACTTGGCTTCTGTCCAATGCCAGGCAGGATTAAAAATTGGTTCTTTTTCAATATATTATCACTGCCTTTCTATCAGCAGGTATATATGAAAGAAGAATTCACACTTTCCAATTTTCCTTCTATGAGAACCTCATTCTACGACATAGGAAATTAAACTTCACGTTGGTTAACTTCATAGTTTTGAGACCATGGAGCTTGATATAGTGAGAGCAACAGTTACAGCAAGATAAGGAATACATCAAAGAGAAGAAAGATATTAGAATGCCTCCTTTCTGTTTGTAAGGTATAAAAGTCAATTCCAAACTGATGGAAGTTATGGAGCCTCTTATGTGAACAGCTCACAGCAAGCTCCCATGAACTGAGCAAAGAAAACAAAGATTGCTGGAAAGAAAATCACAAAGTCCTAATATAGAGAGATATCAGCTATAAATTGAAAATGCTTTAACAGCTGGAATTCTTGCAGTGTGATTCCTTTTATTTCAATGAACCTTCCTAAAAAGAACTCTGAGAACTTTTGGTTTTAGGCAACTGCCAAAGAACCCGACATGACTCTGGTCAACTGAAAGCAAAAGACATGGACTAGAGATAAGGAAAACATGCTCACCTCTTTAACTCTCTGAAGCATTGGCTGCAACCATTCACTGTTCACTTCACAGTGGCTATCCAGAAAGGTGAGAATATCAGCTGTTGCGGTATCAGCACCTCGTACTCGGGAGCGGATTAGACCTGAAATGAGGGGGCAAGAAAATAAAGAGAGAGAAAAGTAGAAAAGAAACTAACTTATTTTAGTGAATGAATCAAAGAATCTATAAAGGAGAATGCTTATAGCTCAGGGTTGAAATAAAGGGGTCCATAGTAGTCTCTGCACTTGGTAGTTTTCTTGCAGATATTTAATTACCCAAACTAGGCACTATCATCTGTGCTGGTAAGGAATGGGTTTTGCTCTCAATTTATATTCTAATGGCTTGCCCTGCCTGTTGTGTCCTGAGCCTGCAAAAGCAGGCTCGGGACATTGCATTGGTCCCGGGCATTCCAAAAGCTGCCCGGAACCAGACAGAGCGGTGCCAGCATTGTGTGCATGCGTAAGGCGCGAAAACGCTTTGTTCCTATTGGTTGACATTATCCGGGTTTCTGGCCATATAAAAAGGCCTCCGTGCCTTTTGCTTTTGCTTGGTTGTTGGAGAAGGAGAATAAAGAGTAGTTAACTGTTACCATGTGTCTTCATCATTCGCATGCGAACAAAGGATTCAACACTGCCAATGTTGGTGGGAGTGGTCTTGGTGATTCTTTGGTTGGACTGTTTACTGTTAGCTTGTTTGGCTGTTTCTCAACTGGGGTATTGTTTACTTCTTGATTATTGGTCTTGAATGTTGGTGTTGAAGTAAACATATCATTAAAGTTGTTGAGATTGAGAAACACTGCTGTATACCAAAGTTTACTTGTTTCTATTTTACTGATCAAGACAAATCATATTTTGTTTTTATTTGCCTGGCTCAGTTGCTCAACTACTATGGCACTTCTGGAGATTATAGATCATTAGCAAATTGTTAATTCTACTCTAGTGTAATAATAAATCACCAATGTATTGTCTACTAAGCCAAAGCACATTGTATAATCTATTGATGACTTACCACAAACATCCTTCTGCTCAGTAATATTTTTTTTCTGGGCATGTGATTCTTTCTTAAATAATGGCTCCTTTTATGTCTACCTGAAGATCTTTCTTCATATACAAAAGACCTAAATCTATAACTACCTTAGCACATAGGAAGCACTCTTTCTTACCTCTCTACACCTTACTGCATCTCACTTCTCCTTCCTCTGAAGACCCCTGCTTGTATGCTGCATTCAAATCTTGTTCCTCCACATCATTTTCTCTATATTTCCTTTAATATTTTCTTTTCCACAAGGCCTAGGAATTTCCCAAGACAACTGCATTCTATTGAACTTAGATAGAAACTGTTTGATAATAATAACTTCCTTTCTGCATTTGAATTATTTCCTTGTTTCTTGTCTTCTAGTCTTTTCTTCTCCTCTTTTTTAACCAACCTGACATCTTTTACAAAGGTGAAATGAAACTGTCTCTGTTAAGAAGTCATGATCTACTAAAGGAAGTGTTCTATAGAAGTTCCTTCCCTATGTTTATCCCGCACTAATCTGCTCGTGAGGATTGGGGAAGCTTTGAAGGATATCAGGGGGAATGTTAATTGCTTCAAGTATAAGCAGAATCTGGATATTTAGTTGGGATTTCTTGAGAACATTTTATTTTTTTGAAGTGCTCAGGTTCTACTTCTCTTATTCTCATTTGAAAAAGCTTAGGAGAATACTTTAATTCCTGGTCTAATTGGTCCTGTTATCCACATTTGGCATCTGCATAATTTGACTCAAATAATTTTAACTCTAAATCAGTTCTGCTAGATAAGACAGCAACCTGTATTCCAAACAGAGTTTTACTGAACAGCAGTTCTCTACTTTACAACTAAACTATATTCCTGTCAGCTGTCCTTTAAGTTTTTCAGTTATGTCGGTTGTTACCTAGCAAAAGTACCTGGGTTGTAGCCCTATGATTCTTTATTATTTTATCATATTTTTCTGGTTTAGCAATATGGATTGGGAATATCAACAGGCAATGATTTGGGACGTTACCATCCTTATAAATTCCAGGATAGCTTGTATGAAATGTTGGAGTAGACTGTAATACTGAAAACTAGCAGTTCTATTTCTTGTTTTCACCTGAAAAAGTTGCAAGAATTTTACACCCAGATCACAACTTGAGGTTTATGAGAGAAGGAGAGTAATTGCATTAAAACTCCATTCAGACAGTACAGAGTGGTTTATACTCATGATAGTTGCTCTGCTATACGAGGTTCTGGAAAAGTTCATCCTGGTTATACATATTACATTCTTTTCATACAGTTGAGTAGAATCTCTAGATTTCAACCTTCTCTTATAAGCCCCTTTGATCTGGACTTTTCCCATTGTCCTAACAATGAAAGTAAAAAATATGAACATCCCCAGGTTTTTTTTAAACTAGATCTAGCAAAGGAGCATGGTCAGTTCAGAAGAGATAATTCCATATTCTTCCTGCCACAATTAATTTGCATTTCCATTAGGACCTTTTAACAGTGTATGCTTTCTGCAAACTTTGTCATGCTCACCTTCTCGACGTCCATTGCGTAGACACTTGACCTTTGGGATTCTGGTAAGTAGCTGGCAGTCTTCAGCTAAAGAAAAGGGGGGAAAATACAGTGGCCTGAAATGCCTGGTTCATTTGGCACAGAGAAGAAAGCTGCAATTAATTTGTTCCCTGTTCTCAGAACAGGCTAGCATTTTGTTTTCAGTTATGGTATCAATCAATCTGGTGATTCCATAGTAAATCATTCTGTTGCTTAAAATATCTCTGATAGATTTCATTTAACCTATCTCCTTTCCTCGTGATCAATCTCTTTGAGACAGTAAAGCACACTACATATATTATATTACAACTGTGTATAAGTATAAAAACATGCCTAACAGCCATCATAAAGGGCTACTATCAATAAGAGTGAATGAGAAGAAGGTGCTTAAATCTTTCCCTTGCCGACCAATTTTCACCTGCATTTCCCTTTCATTATGGTGTTTTTATTCCTCTGGGGTTATACTTATAAGATAAGAAATATCCAGTTCATTAAATGTACCTGGAAAAAAGATGAAAGATTCAGAGCAAATAGGGAGAAAAATTAATGCTTCTCCTTTCATATTTTCTCTTATATAGTTCAGCCTTGATTAAAAAGCTTATAATGTTCTATAAGATGATAACTATTAGATAATACTATTATGCATTGTTTGATGTCAGACATCTTTGATTTGGGGTGGGCAGCCTGCAGTCCCAAAGTTACAGGTGATCCTAAATTCTTACTGAAGAACCCTGTCTGGCTGTTTAAAACTGATGACATAATTTTCTGCCATTTTACTAACACTTTGTCAGTCACAATATAGGCAGATCTCAAGTACAATTTGCTTACACCACATTGCAGTCCATGGCCTCTTTAAAAAATGCAAAATGTAGCTCTTAGCTGCAAAAAGATTGCCCACCTCTAGTTTAGAGTACAAAATCATGTTACTTTTCTAAAATATACACAATACAGAATATGTATTTCACAAAATACACCAACTGCTTAATGCGGAGAGGTCATTTGTAATGAAAAATCAATGAGCTGATTTATCCTTAATTCCCTTCCTTCCTTCTTCTTCTTTTTTTTTTTTTTACTCCAGTCATCTCCAAGCTTAGAAAGAAGCATTCTGGAAAGGAAGAAAGAAAGAAAGGCTGGAAAAAAACCCAAAAGATGGAAGAAATATTTAAGTTCCTGCCCCAATTTCTTATGGTTGCCTTTTGCAATTTTCAGCAAGGTCCCTGTGTTAGGACTTCGGCTTTTGCCCTATATAATATGTCATTCTGCCTCTTGAACCTCCTCCTAATTGAAGAAATATCAAGTTGGACTGAACAAGAGAAGAGGCATCAAAAGAATTGAACAGCAGTATGTGCTAGCCAATATCTATCTATAGTTTTTTTGAGATTACAGAAATAGGCTTTCTTTACATATTTTTTTTCCAGGTCATTGTGAGGATGATATAACTGATGAAAAGAAGAATAAAGATTAAATCTTCATTTACCACCATTTAGAGCTGATAAATGGGAACAAACTAAAGCAGAGATCCCCAACCTTTTGGGCACCAGGGACCCATTATGTGGGGAGAGACTTTTCCATGGACCGGAGGGGGCATGGTTTTGTGTGCTGCCTGCATCCCATGGATGGGGCTTTGCTTGTTTGTGCAGCCCCGTTGCTGGCATGCTGCAGCCTGGTACCGGTCCATGGCCCTGGGGTTGAGGACCCCTGAACTAAAGAACTAAATCTGTCTATGATTGCATGACCAGTACTAATTAAGAAAGCTTTAATTACTTGAGAAAGGAACTGAAAACAACAAGAAGAAAATATAGAAGGCTGGAAGAAAGTGTGAACTAGCACGTAGTGTGAGAACTAGCACAGATACCATGCTCTCTTTTCACCGTAACAGCTAGCAATAATTTTTTTTTAAAAAGCAACAGAAGAAGAAACTTTGGCAATTTTAGAGCTACCCTTTATAAGAATGGCTCAGATTTACATGCTTTTGCTAGAGATAGATAAATGCACATAAAAAGTTCTAGGAAAATGAAGGACAGAAGTATTAGTTTATTTTATTTTCCCTTTTTCCAAGGAATGGGGTCTGAAAGGATATTGTTGCTCTAAGACCTGGACTAAACTAAATTTGGCACTGACTGATAGTTTTTGCACTCTTTTGTTGGTCAAGTGGAGACAGAAAGTGCAAGAGAATACGCACACCTATTGGCTCATGTTGTCTCTGTTCTCTGTTTTCCAAGGTCCACAGAAATGAAAATAATCGCAAATTTTAAAATGGCTTAGAGGGATTGTGGAGCAGAACTGGTGTTATCTGTCAGTGTCTCAACACAAATTTTTATTCGTAAAGGACAATGTAGCATCAGGTAAGTGGTTTCTGAGTAATCTGAGGCAATATTCTACATCCCAATACACAATGTACACAATAGAATTGGAAGATGACTCTTAACATCAAGGATAAGTTTTTTTCAGTTTCATGCCAACAATCACTGGATTGTTCTTTTGTCTCCCTTTCATTCAGCTCAGTCTGAAGTATTCCATGAAGCTAAGATATTAGAGATGAGACAGACTCACTATCACAGAGAATGAGTTTGGCATTGTGTCTGTCTGTCTCTGGATCAAGAAATAGCAGATGAATCTTCTTTCCCTTGTTTTCTCATGTTTATCTCTCTTAACCCCACCAGCACTAGCTACAAGTACATGTTCTGTTCTGTTCTGTTCTGTTCTGTCCTATTCCATGTTTTGTAAAATTCTTTATCATCTCTGTACAACCTTGATATCCTGCAAAAGTACAAAGGCTACCAGCCAAGTTCTTTACTTGGCAACTATCTCCTGAACCAATTCCATTTATACCACTCCCACTGTCTGAAATGTTGTTCTCAGGAGGACAGTTTATCAGAAGCTGTATCACTGAGAATCAGTTATAGGTACCCTTGATTGAATGCTGTTACAATACTGCTGGCATTTGCTAGGTAAGGAAATCCATGTCCTAAACTAGGTCCACGAATTCACTGTGATGTTTTCACACCCCAGCTACTGTATGCTAACAGTATTCAGCTGAGACCCCCCCCCCCTTGCTCGGTCTCCTAACAATTCTAGAAGAAAATATGTTGAAAGTCAGCAGAGAAGGTGGAAAAATCAGAAGGTTTGTTCAGTATCTGTTTAGATAAGGTGCTTTATAAATAATGACTTCATTTATCCAGTGACTACTGCATATCTGAAACAACGAGACATCCTTGTATGGTAAACAATGCAGCACACATGCAACAGGATAATTAAGATTTGAGATAAGAATTCTGATGAGATGTTTTATGACATCCTATGATAAACAAGGGAAGTGACAAGAGTTCTTCGAGCCTCTTGAGAAATACCTTGTCTTATCATATGCCTAAAGAAGTAAAAAAGATGTGATTTAAAATGTGAAGTCCAAAGTGAGACAGAGCAAATAGACTCTTGCCCGGGCTTTTCGCATGGGAAAGAAAAATGGATTGGATGTGCAAGGCAGGGCTGTTTTTGCTGCTGAGTCTCTCATTCTGCTGTGTTGTCTTTACAGCTGAATTCAGGAGTGATGTAGGATGGATACCCCCAGCTATCTGCTTATCGCTTCCTCGTGGTCTGTAAAGAATTGAACTACGTGCGTTGAATATAACTATTTTGTATTTGCGTTATACAATAAACTGTTTTTTATCTAGACAATCTCAGGAAAGTGCATATTTTTTTAAACTGGATTTCTTTTGATTTTACCTTTTAATCCCAAATTGTTAGCCTTCTCTAGGCCCCCCACTACTGATGACATACCACGCTCATTTCAAAATATTAGCTATGCATCTTTTTTTTAACTTCATTTTTTTAAAATTTCATTTTAAATTGTGAGATTAACAGAGGGAAAGAAAACATATCACGGTGATAATACAATCGAAAAGGATGACAATAAGCTGGAAAAAAAGGAAAAAGAGGGAAAAAAGGGGAAAAAAAGATTTATATAACAAGTTCCAACCACTTTAAATTAAATCTACACCATATCAAAGCATAATGCCCCATCCTCTCCTTTCTATGATTTAAAGACATTTCAAAAGTTAATGGAGAACGCATTTCTTGAATCCATTTTAATATTCAAAGTATTACTTTCTTCCCACCTACATAAAATAATTCTTAAGCTCATAGCCCTTAACCTTCCATAGCCTTAAGTACGGTAGCCTTAACTTTCCATAGTTCTTCAGATCTGTGAGCTCCCAGGTCTTAAACATAGCAACCCGTGCCACAGTGTGTTTTTAAACCAGGCACCCAAGCACAGAAATATTTAATAATAGGGCAAGCCTTTCCTCACACCAATTTGAATTTGTTAAGATATTACTATAGAGAAAGGGAGCATTTATTCCATTCCATCCATGGGATTCTAAGTAATTCCCAAAGAGAATTGCCTTTTCTACTAAAATATTTTTTTAATGAAAGCTCATAATATAAATTTTGCTTTCAAAATTATTGAGGGTTTGGAGATAGGTGATTTTCATCCAAAATACAACATGGGAGGTGTTGCGTCCTGAGCCTGCAAGAGTTGAAAGCAGGCTCAGAATTGTTGCAAATGGTCCCGGGCAATCCAAAAGCTGCCCGGGACCAGACAGAGTGGCGCCAGCCTTGTGCGCATGCGCAAGGCGCAAAAATGGTCAATTCCTATTGGTTCACACTGTCCGGGTTTCAGGCACTATAAAAGGCCTGCGTGCCTTTTGCTGTTTGCTTGGTTGTAGGAGAAAGAAATACAGAGCTTGTTGTTTTCTCACCATGTGTCTTCGTCAATTGCCAACGAACGGAAAACACAACAGGAGGAATGAGTTAATGTTCCTTATCATAGGGACATTGGGATAAGCTGACCCTAAGATTTTGACAAAAATATTCATTTCCCTGCCCCAAGCTACTTTTTGAGATTTTTTTTTAAAAAAAATACAGATGCAATTGCTAATAATATCTTTAATGTCTCAATGAGTTTGGCTCTCAAAATAGTTTCCATGGGCTGACATTCTGAATTATGTTAACCACATATTCTAATATTTAGTGGAAAACCACTAAAAAGTCCATCTGCAATGCGGGAGTAAGCAATAGGCTCTTGCTCAAGGTTCCTGGTGGAAGGATAATGAATTTTGCAATATAACTCTCCTTTATTGTTCTGGGATAATTCTGCTCTATAAAAACCACAGCAAGAATAAGTCTCATCTACAAGAAGCACAATATAGCATGCATTATCTTCTTTGTCTTAAGTTTATGTAATTGGGAATTCTAGCTGTGCACGCTACTTGCTATCCTTATGATTATGGCCCTCAACTGATATTAATGAAACCTAATAGAACAATCTAATTTTATGGTTTGGATTGTCTCCCTGAGAAGGTATGGAAAAATGCCATTTTTTCTTTTTTTCCTTACACAACTCCCCCCCCCACCCAAAACAAGAAAAAAATTACTTCTTCCCCAATTAGCTCTTTATTCCTTATAGATAAAAATGAGAAGAAACATCAGGAAGGGAGGAAGGGAGGAAGGAAGGAAGGAAGGAAGGAAGGAAGGAAGGAAGGAAGGAAGGAAGGAAGGGAAGAAGGAAGGAAGGGGAATCTACAAAATAAATATAACACAAAGAAAAAAAAGTAATACTTACGATCCAAGCTGAAGTCATCCACTAAAATTATTTCCTGAATCAAGTTTGCAGGAGTGCGATTTAGAACACTGTAAAAATAATAAAAACATCATCAATAGCCAAATCCAGCATCAATTTGAAGTAGTCTTCCATACATTGACTGCCCTCAGTTTGCCGCTAAGATTTTCTTCTCAAAAAAATTATTTCCAAAACACAGTAAGAGTCAAAAATGGCAATACTAGATGAGACAGCATCAATAGCCTAGATTTCTGTACAGTACTGTTTTAAATGCCTACCTTTAAATTTATATTTGTCACATTCCTGAAATAAAATCTTAGTAAACAATTAAGAACTAGCTTTGAGGAAGTCTAGTGTAAACTCTGCCTATAAAAAAGTTAGGCAACAAAGAGCTTTTTCTACACAGAAATCTGTGGGTGGAAATAAAGCCTGTGGAACATGTTCCACTTTATATATAATTTTTATTTAATAGGGGGAGTTAAATGAAAAAGAGAAAGGGAGATCTATGAGGACTGGTTGTAAAACAGATGTATGGAAAAGGAAACCCATTTAGTTACCCATGCATTCATCATGCTAAGATACTACACTGTAACTCAGTGTGAATAGTATCCCATTTCTTAATTCAAATTGTTGCTTTTTATCACATTACTACCCTTTCCTCCTCCTCCACATTGGGACAAATGACACAACAAAGAACCTGAGTACAATAGTGAGAGATTACAAACAACTAGGCCAGGGCTTTTCAACTGGTGGTACACGTACCACCAGTGGTACGCGAGCATCTGGCTGGTGGTACACGTAGGACTGATTGAAAAAAAAAGTAAAAAAAAAGTAAAAAAAAAGTTTAAAAAAGGAAAAGTGGATGAGGTTAAGTGGCTGTGAGAGCTCAGGGGAAGTGCCAGGATCAGCGCCCCTTTCCGCCTGATCGGCGCTTCTCCGAGGCTGTGAGAGCTCAGGGGAAGCGCCAGGATCAGCGCCCCTTTCTGCCTGATCAGTGCTTCTCCGAGGCTGGGAGAGCTCAGGGGAAGCACCAGGATCAGCGCCCCTTTCTGCCTGATCAGCGCTTCTCCGAGCTGGGAGAGCTCAGGGGAAGCACCAGGATCAGCGCCCCTTTCCGCCTGATCGGTGCTTCTCCGAGACCATGAGGGCTCAGGGGAAGCACCAGGATCAGCACTCTTTTCCGCCTGATTGGCGCTTCTCCAAGGCTGTGAGAGCTCAGGAGAAGCGCCAGGATCAGCTCCCCTTTTTGCCTGATTGGTGTTTCTTCCGGAGCTGATCCTGGTGCTTCTCCTGAGCCCCGAAGAAGCACCAATCTCCTGGAAAGCAGCATTGATCCCGGTGTGTCTGCTGAGCCCTGAAGAAGCACCTATCACCTGGAAAGCAACATTGATCCGGGCCAGCGCACTCACACACAAACAAACATGTGCAAGCAGTTACAGCTGAAAGCATTTCAGCCTTCAACTATGGCTCCCAGTCCTCTGGTGCCTCATTGGCTCAGGCCAGCCATCTGTCACAATCTATGTCCCATGATTGGCTGGCTCCCTCAACGCGTCCCTCGCTCGCAGAAAGGGTTTGGCTCTTCATGCCAGCTTGCTCCCCGGCCAGGAAGGTGTGCTGGAGTCCCGGCTGCCGGTAAGGTGATCGACCCACTCCTCTCCCATTGTCCACTCTGTCCGGCTCGAGCCTGGCTGGAGCAGTGTTGCTGCTTCCAAAGGTGGCCACTTCAAAGTCACACAGACAGCCCTCGGCCACTCCCCTCCCCTCCGTGCCTCCAAGTCAGTCCCCAATCGGAGAGAGAGGGAGGGAGGGAGGAAGAGAGGGAGAGAAGGAGGGAGAAAGAGAGAGAAAGAGAGAGAAAGAGAGAGAGAGAAATAGAGAGGGAGAGAGAGAAAGGGAGAGAGGGAGGGAGAGAAAGACAAAGAGGGAGAAAGAAAGACAGGAAGAGAGAGAGAGAGAGAGAAATACAGAGAGGGAGAAAGAGGGAGAGAAAGAGAGAGAGAGAAAGAAAGGGAGAGAGGGAGGGAGAGGAAAAGGAAGAGGGAGAGAGGGAAAGAAAAATAGAAGGGGAGAGAAAGAGGGAGAGAGAGGGAGAGAGAAAGAGAGAGGGAGAGAAAGAAAGGAAGAGGGAGACAGAGATTAAATTAGTAACAAGGTTGTTAAGTGAATCTGGTTTCCCCCACTAACTTTGCTTGTCAGAAGGTTGCAAAAGGCGATCACATGACCCTGGAACAATGTGACCATCAAAAATATGAATCAGTTGCCAAGCATCAAAATGTAAATCACATGACCCTGGGGATGTTGCAACGGTCATAAGTGTGAAAAATGGTCATAAGTCACTTTTTTCAGTGCCATTGTAATTTTGAACAGTCACTAAACAAACTGTTGTAAGTCAAGGACTACCTGTACTTTATTTATTTATTTACTTACTTACTTATTTATTTATTTACTTAGGAGACTTATATCCCACTTTAAGTGCAAGCACTCTCTAAGCGGTGTACACCAGTAAGCAATGTATATATATATTTACATTGCCCCCAACAATCTGGGTCCTCATTTTACCTACCTCGGAAGGATGGAAGGCTGAGTCAACCTTGAGCCGGTGAGATTTGAACCGCTGACCTGCTGAACACAGTCAGCTAAAGTGGCCTGCAGTACTGCACTCTAACTGCTGCGCCACCTCGACTCTTTATCACTTTTTTTCCATTTTTTTGGGTCAAGTTTTTGACACCTCGCTAGGTGACTGGTGGTACTCGAATGTTGCCGTATTCTAAAAGTGGTACAGTTGGTGAAAAGGTTGAAAAGCCCTGAACTAGGCAATAAGTTAAGAAGTTAGGAGCACAAGTAGTGTTCTCATCCATATTCCCAATGAAAGGTCAATAGCCATTGAGGGAAAAAAGAATTCTAGAAATAAAACATTGGCTAAAGGGTTGGTGTTGCCAAGAAAACTTTGGTTTCCTGGATCATGGACTCCATTCCTACATGAAGAACTCAGAAAAAGACTGGTCCAACTCATCAGGAGAGCTTTAAACTAAAATTGAAGAGGGAGGGTGACCAATCTTCATAATCTCTAGAACCCAAAACCAATCATAAATCCCAAGAAAACAAATCAAACAATGAGGTATGCAGAGATGAGAAAAAAGAAAAAACCAAACAATAATCAGGAGATGCAGGAAATATACCCACATACAGGCATAAAAGTTGTAAATGCTTATATACAAATGCTCAAAGCTTGGGGAACAAACAGGGTGATCTAGAAGCAATAGTACAGGAGGGAAGGCATAACTTAGTTGGCATTACAGAAAGCTGGTGGGACAAAACCCATAAATGGAATGGACTGATGGATGGATACAAATCATTCAAAAGAAACAGGTCTACAAAAAGAGGAGGGAGAGTTGCACTATATGTAAGAGAACACTACATATCTACAGAAATGCACATGATACAAGATAAAATCTTTCCAGAATGTATATGGGTCAATATAAAAGAGAAAAAAAGTGACATTATGAAAGAGAGAAGATGGCAAGGAAATAACAAGCAACAGGGAGAAAGCAGAGCTGCTTAACTCATACTTTACATCAGTCTTCACACAAAAAGAAAGTATAGCCCAACATACCAAAAAAAAAAAAACCACTGCAAAAGACAAATTAGAAACAAAAATTAAAATAAGCAAGAAAATGGTAAGAGAACACCTATCTGATCTTGACGTATATAAATCACTCGGGCCTGACAGATTACCTCCCACAGTTCTGAAGGAGCTGGCAGATATTATCTCAGAACCATTGCACCAATCTTTCAAAAATCCTAGAGCACCAGGGAAGTACCTGAGGATTGGAAAAGGGCTGATGTGATTCCCATTTCAAGAAAGGAAAAAAAATGGACGCAGGAAACCACAGACCAATCAGTTTAACATCAATACCTGGGAAGATCCCAGAAAAGATAATCAAAAAACAGATCTGCGAACAACTAGAAGCAAACAAACTTATAACTAGTAGCCAGCATGGGTTTGTTAAAAATAGGTCATGCCAAACCAATCTTATTTCATTCTTCAACAAAGTGACTAAATTAATAGACCAGCAAAATACTGTGGACGTAGTATACTTCAACTTCAATAAGGCATTTGATAAAGTAGACCACAACCTACTCCTTGGTAAGCTAGAAAAAGGTGGAATAGACAACATCACCATCAGATGGATTTGTAGCTGGTTGGCAAAGCATACTGAACAAGTACTCCCCAATGGCTTCTATTGCATGGCCATCTCTACCATCTTGACTTTTTTTAATCTCCCACTGAGAAGAATTGTAAAACATTATTGAAAAGAACCAAATTGGAGAAACTCTAAAGATACTCTAGCATCTTTAGTTTTGGTAATAAATAATCCTTTGTGTAATCCTTACAAACTTCATCTTGTTTGTCTACCTGATATTGCCTCCTTTATCTACATAGTACTAAAACTCTTATTGTCATGACCTTTAATTGGGTGAAATGGTGCATCATGGGACAACAACCAAGGTACCTCAAATGGACTTATTTACAAAATGGGTTCAAAATCCAGGACTCATGATTCCTGAAGAATGAAATTTGGGGATATCACATTCCCCTGCAACACCTAGGCATTCTTCTTGACCTGTGCCACCTCCCCACAGACTATTTGATCTGTGCAGCTTTTCTTACACAACTCCATGACAAACATGCACTCTGCTTGATCTATGCTGCCTCACTGTGCACCCTGCTCAACCTGTGTGGCCTACCTGTGTGACCTCCCTTACACACATACCGTCTCTGGTTGCACACCCATACATATTTCCCAGCAAAATGACACATCTCTCTCTCAAACCCACAATTCCTGACTTGTAGCCACACGTACCTCCTTAATCCTTCCCTTACCCAGCAGCAGCCACCTACTTTACCTGGCATTGGACTTGCAATTTCCTGCTGGCTTTCCCATTAACTTTCTTCCTACAAGCTTCTCATATGCAAAGAAAATGGGAAAGTCAGCAAGAATTCAAAAGAGGAAGGGAGGGGGGAAAGGAAAGGAAAGGAAAGGAAAGGAAAGGAAGATTCTTCATGCTCCTTGCCAGCTTCCTACAAGGAAACTCAATGGAGAAGCTGGCAGGAAATCAAAAGTTGTTTCCACTTTCACTGCTTTTTTACACACCCATGGTCATTCTGTTTCTTTGTTTAAGTAAGGAAATATCTCTGAAAAAATGACCCAATAGGTCACACATACTAAAATCTGTCTACAGCCACCAATGTGTTTGTGGTGCGGAAAGGAAATCAGATCCTCCCACCATACAGTAGACAGAGCAAACATAGCTAAATTCTGCTATATTGTCTATAAAATTAGGCTGGCCATCGACGATCTCACCATAAACTGTAATATATGACTATGTCTTGTTCTGCTTTGTTTTATTTTCATGTTTTAATTTTTAATCTGGTCTGTGGCCGTAATAAAAGATTGATTGATATCTTGTTACAAACCTTGACAGCCATCTTATGTACAGCAAAAGGGAATAGGAGTGAACAGTCGTGATGGATAACTGTGGGGTGAAGAAGTGAATTCAATAAAACAGATCTTGACTGAAACCAAAATCATCAAGACCCACTAAAATGAAACTCTCATCACATTTTACCATGACCTCAAGAGCTTTCAGTCTTAGCCTTGACCTATCTATAGAACAAATCCAGTTTCTTGAAGTCATGGTAGAACAATCCAGTGAATATATAAACACATTATACTGGAAATCCAGAGATTGCCATATTTACTTACACCCTTCTAGCTTTCACCCAGAACTTACACCCAAAAGTGACGTCTGCAGAGAGACTTTCAACTACAATTACATTTGTTCTGACTCATTTCACAAAGAGGCTCAACTAATGAAATTAGTTTTAACATTAATTAATTAGAATTAATTAGGAAACAGGCATTCAGGAGACTGAGATACCCACCCAATGAGATCAAAAGACCAATTAATAGAACCAGATTGATTTCCAGAGATGACTTACTAAAAGGAAGACCACAAAAGCAGAATGACAGAACAAAATTGGATGCCACCTCCAGCTTACAGCTCAAACTATTCAAATGCATTAGTAATAAGCCGCATATTGGACAATGACATTGTACTTTCTCAGTCATTAAGTGATAACCTGCATATAGTCAACAACTAACCTAAGGCAGATTCTCATGAACAAGAAACAACAGGACAAAGAGGCTAATGTGGGAACCAGACCAGATGTCTACTTTTCGCCCATATTTACCCTTACATATCCATCATACAGAATGGGACCTTTAGGCTCCTACCCTTGGCCACACCTCCTTTGCCTCGAGCCTCCTGCCTCCACCCATTTACCTGCAGCGTTCCTCCTCGGCTGGCCCGCCCCTGGCCCTCCGCCTCATGCCCTTCGGCCCGGCCCATTCACTGGGAAGATGCGCCAGCCCTGCCATTTGCTTCCTGCCCCACAACACAGCCCCTGCGATAGCCCATCACACGCTGCCCCCTGAGAGCAACAGGGCTGCTGTCTGCCACCCATCCGATTGGCTGGTGGTTAATTGTCTCATGTGGCCAAAAGCCCGGGACAAAGGGGGGAAATGGGCAGAGGCGGGAGGCTCGAGGCAAAGGAGATGTGGCCAAGGGTAGGAGCCGAAGGATCCTAGACCCCCATCATATACCCTAACAGCTGCTCACACAAGAGTAGCAATGTTTTCACATGCTCTTCCTGTAATGAAATATATATGTGCTCCTCTGGATTTTACATGGAGGATAGCTTTGTGCTCAAGTATTAATAAGTCTGAGTTTGACATCAGAACTCAGAATAAGGATGAAGTGATATCAGAGCATTTCAGCCTCTGAGGACATTTCATTGGAAATCTCAAAGCAACCATTTCAGAAAAAAGAAAGAAGAATTTTAACAGTACAATTGAACTTTGCTGAACTTGCATACATTAAAAAAATCAGGTTTCAACAAACCCAATGGGGTTATTAACACATTACAGCTGTTATTTCAAAAGGCACCACTAATCTGTCTCACAAATACCTGTATCTACATATCCAGCCCCTCTTCCTTCTCCTATAACTTCATCTCATATCGCAGTTTAGCCACCTTGTGCATCTGAAGTAGTGAGCTCTAGTTTATTAAAGCTTATGCCTTTAAATAAAATATGTTAGCTGGTGTTATCAGAATCCTTTTCACCCTAGAAGGAAACAAAAAATGCCAGCAGGAAAATGGTTTGGCATAGATGTCTCCTTGCCCCTTGATAGGGGGATTTTGATCTCACTGTGTGTGAACTGAAAAAGTTCACACATAGGTACAATACATCTACCTTTATTTATATAAGGTGATTTTTAGCTATCGAATATTACAGAAATTAAATACATTAATAAAAAGAAATTAAAGTTTCCAGATATCTGTCGCCCTCTAGCCATGTGATGCATTTGATCATAATGGTCAATGGAATGGCAGTCCCCTTACTGGCTAGTTCCCATTACCAATAGTGACCACTTTCCTTCAGGATTCCCTGCCAGACATGGGATTCCTTTGAAAATCACGTTCCTGAAATTATACTCTGAAGAGAAAAATGCATTGTTTCTTACATGCCTTTTGGAACAGACAATGTCCTGGTTATTTATTTATTTATTTATTTATATTATTATTGAGGATCATCGCACAGTCAGCCAGATGTTCAGACTAGATTTGGCATTTTGTCTATCTATCGAATCCTTACCCAGGACCTGGGATAGGCAGATGTGGATGTTTGATGGTATTACAGATATCGTCGCAGGATGGAAGCAGTTCCTAGTAAGACTGCCTTTTGCAATTGACTAATAGTGAATTTGTCAATGCCAATGGCGTTCAAGTGGTGCTCCAGTTGTTTTGGGATTGCACCCAAGGAGCCTATCACTATTGGTACTACCCTGGCTTGCTTTTGCCACAGTCTTTCTATTTCTATTTGTAGGTCTTTGTATTTTGTTATCTTCTCCAGTTCTTTCTCTTCTCTTCTGCTGTCTCCAGGCACTGCCACATCCACTATCCAGACTTTTTTGTCTTTCTTATCGACAATTGTTAAGTCTGGGGTGTTATGTTGCAGGTGCTTGTCTGTTTGAATTCTGACGTCCCAGAGCAGTTTAATTTTTTCATTTTCTATGACTTTCTCTATTTTATGATCCCACCAGTTTTTTGCTTATTATCATTATTATTATTATTATTATTATTATTATTATTATTATTATTATTATTATTATTATCTGATTTGCTAATCCACCGCCCCACCTCCATTAAACTGTACTCCCCAGTTCGGCTCAACATTTGCACAGTCTCAGTACTCTAGCCAAGAAATCAGACAAAACAGCTGTTTGCAGCAAGCACTTTCTTTTATAATAAAGGTGGCATCTGGTGAGCTGGAATGAGCCTGAGAGGCATGTCTGGTCGATTTGAAAAGGGGTAGATAAGTGAGTGGCTTTAGGGAATAAAATAATATTATAGGGTGCCCTGGTTGACTCTCCCAAACTCCTACTTTCCTCAGCTGAAGAGTTGATTGTTGGTGTCTTATAAAATAATAACAGATATAGTAGGAGAAAAAGCCATCATCCTTCTGTATTTAGAAGCTGTTCAAAGCACTCCTTAATCGTTCAATGGTTCTCTCTGATTCAATCTCTTGCTTTCTCCCTATCCATTTTACTTTATCCCAAACTATTCCTGCATAATGGAGGCTCCCTTTCTTTCTCTCCTCCTACCCCTCCGCTACATTTCAGTGTGGCATCGCTTTTCCAACATTCCCCTTTTTAGATATACTGTGCAAGATACAGATATACCGTATATTTTTAGATAATAACATACTCCAGCAAAGCAAACTAACACAGCTTTTCTATCTCTTATTCCTTCATTTAAAAATCCTTTTCATCTTCTGCCTTTCCCTCCAAGCATGCAACTTTCTTTTTTTTAATTTTCTATTCCCAAACTAGGTTGTGCCCATGCAAAGCGCATTCTGTCAGTAAATAGTGTGCAAATGTTGTATTTTAAACTTACTTCTTTCTTTGCTAATGCAAGAAGCTTTAACACTACTTCTGTAAATCTCTGCCTTTCATTCCTGTAACAAGAAGCCTTAAGATGCTTCTTTTCCATTGCTGTAGCTCACAGCCTTTCTCTCTCTCTCTCTCAGGTTAAAGGTTCTTCCACAGAGCAGCATTAAAGCATGGGACCTGGCTTTAAGTATGTTGGCTTAAAGAAATATTAACTGTATTTACAAACTCTGTTTTGCCTTGGCAATGAAGTAGAGTATTAATTCTGCCCATACAAGAAATGGAGGGGGGGGAGGAGGGGAGAATGCCTCTTTGATGCCAGAGATTCCTCTGAGAGATAAAAAAAACCTGACATAAAAGGAAACTTTCTTCTTACACTCCCCTTCTCCTATCAACCCATAGCAGGGAGAAGAAAGAGATTCATTTCCTCCCCCTTCTCTCCTCCACTTTTTCCTTTTCCCCACAGGAAGGTTCCCTAGTTTTCTTTTTTCTCCTAACTAAGGTCAGCCCCTGGTGGAGAAAACCACTCATTGCTCTCTTTAGAGAGTGGTGGGGCAGACCTGAGTGAATGGGACATTTGCCTGAATGATAGGCCCCTAGTGCAAAGGTGCTTTGCACCAATAACCCATCACTTGATCTATTTTGAAAACCAGGTTTTGCCAGTCTTCTTCTGGATACAGATTTACTAGTCTTATAGAGACAGTTCTACCTATTATGGGCTAGAAGGATAAATAGGCAGGAATCTTAATTTTACCTTATATCCAAAATATTCTGTATCAATAAGTGTTGCTAGGGAAGATTGATAATTAATAGCACAACATGTGGAAATAATCTATGGTATGCAAAGTAGCATTTGAGTGGGTAAAGTGGTGCTTTCTTATTGCATTGATATGGGATATTCTTTTGTAGGGTGACAGGTAAAGACAAGAAAGTGAAGTGAGCCTTGTTCGATCACATAACCCACTGACACCAACTGAAATTCTTGACCAAGTATAGCTGTGCTCCAAAGAGTCCACATTAATAAATAATAAATAATAACAATAATAATGGAAGGGACCTTGGAGGTCATCAACTCCAACCCCCTGCTCAGGCAGGTAACCCTATACCATTTCAGACAAATGACCATCCAGTCTCTTCTTAAAAACTTCCAGTGTTGGAGCATTCACAACTTCTGGAGGCAGGTTGTTCCACTGGTTAATTGTTCTAACTGTCAGGAAGTTTCTCCTTAGTTCTAGGTTGCTTCTCTCCTTGATTAGTTTCCATCCGTTGCTTCTTGTCCTGTCTTCAGATGCTTTGGAGAATAGTTTGACTCCCTCTTCTTTGTGGCAGCCCCTGAGATATTGGAACACCACTATCATGTCAACCCTAGATTGAGACATACCTGAAAATGTCTTTACAATCACAGAGGGGTTATAAGAAGTAGGGCAGCAGCCAATGACAGAATGACTTGGAGGGCAGCTATCAGAGAGTGGGGAAGAGAGGCATGACCACAAGACTGTATACTAGCCAGCTGGAATGGAAGAATTGCCTCCAATGGGATGAAGCCCACCAGAACAATCACTGAACACTACTGATTGCTGTGACTGTTCCATTGAAGGAAATTGTTTTCCAACATCTCCCGCTTCCTCAATCTTTCTTTGAACTCACCCATTAACTGTCTTTCCTTGAATTGAACAGAAAGAGTGTTAGCAGCTTAAACTATCAGTGTTAGTTTAAGGATATTAGTTGTTTCTTCTGAATACTAAGTGATTAGTTGAGCACCTTGTCATCAGTCTTTAATAAAATCTATAAATTGCATATGAACTATGATTTCATCATTGGACTTCCAGAGCATATAACACACAACCACACAGTTCTGTTCTGAGAGATTTAGTGCTGTAGTAGGTCTCATTTTATTAGGCTTTCCCTCTATTACAAAATGTTTCCAAGGCCACTTTTTTATACACATTCTAAAAACATTGGCTATAAAAACACAATCTTGGAAGTGCTTATCACATTACCATTCAGAGCTACATCCTGCAGCATTCTGCAATGTAGTGACAGCATACTAACTTTAGGTGCTGCAATTCTTCCCAGATGCCCCTGAACTCTCAAAAGCGTACTGTAAATCACCTTTTGATTTCTGCAAACATTTCTGTGATGACCTTAAGTCACATGATCCTTTTTCTCCCTCATCCCTTTTTACTTTCCACCGCTAACATACAAATATGTACCCCCAGTTATCCATATTCTCTTAAACAGCTTGCCCATATGTAATGCCATGCTTGCAGGCACAAAGCCACAGTATTCTATCCATTTTACAAATACTATTCTCCATTTCTTCAGATGTACAATAGGGAATGCAAATTCTAATCTCTACAGACCTGAAGTAATCAAAACATCTATACTGCTCATTCTTAACATGCAGTAGAATTATTTTATTGTATTGTATTATTGATTGTATACAATACTATCAAGGAAAATTCAGTGACTACCCCCTCAAACAGTAAAAATTATGACAGCCATTAAAATCATGACTAAGAAAGTGAGTTTTGTAACAAAAGCTTTTGTTGTGGCTTGTATCAGATCATTAAGCCGTCTCTCCAGAATTATTCACACAGGATCTTTTCTGCTATGCTGTTACTTAAGAGTAAACCCTGGGACCTTCTCTGTGCAAAGTAAATAAGAATAATCTCAGATCTCTGATGTGCGCATAGCTGATTTGTGCAAGGGAATCTACAGGGCTTGGTCTAAAAAAGGCAAGATGGCAGCCACACCGTGACACATATAAAGCAGCATTTCAATTGCACCATCATGACAGCAATCTAGCCTTTTCTAACCATGCCTTACACATACCTACAAATCTATGGCTGAGGAACCACCCAAAATGGGTTGTGAAAATAACCTTGGGCGACAGGAGACAAGACATAGCTTAGACGGCATTGATAAATATAGTCTTAGCCCAAAGGATGATGGGGATAGAGAAAACATCTCAGAAGTGATCCCTGCTTCCCTAGTTCTTTGGAAATGGGGGAAGTGCTTTCAAGACTTACAAGATTCTGTTACTGTAACCTTACAATAAACATAGTATTGGTACTCACAGTCTTGGTTTCCACTCTGGACAAGCTTAAACAGCTGATAGTATCTGATATAATTGGAATTTTGTTTGAGGTACAGTATTCCAATTTATAAAAGATTTTCAGCATATAAAAATACAAGCAGTTTGAAGGTTATGAAGCTTCTGCATGCAACCAAGTGCAGAATTTAGCTTGGCCTACTTATTTAAACTTAGTCATTAGAGTAGATTCATAAGGGCTACCTGTTTTCAGACCTGCTCATTAGCCCAAGTTTTCAAATTTACTCTTTGAGTCTCACTATTCTTGAAAGAAAAGTCTGTGGAGCTTCCAATCATCCATGTCAGACCTAGAAACTCATTAGCTAGCTTTAAAGATTTGGCCTTTAACATTTCTCATCAATCGGACTTCATCACTGCCATTTCCCAAAGTGACATTAAACTTCTGTTTAGGAAAACAACTCTGTAATCATCTCTAACAATTTAATTACATGTAATTTTCAACAGGTGCTATCAAAACAGCTAATTAATTAAATCAAATCAGTCCTTAATTGTCATGGAAGGCCTAATCCACTGGCTTCACTTTCCAGGAGGAAAAAAAAAAAAAACAACAGCTCTGTATTAGAGTGTGACCAGACATCACAAAATAAGTGATTTTTACACTGCCGTTTTCTGCTTGCCAGATTTTGCTGCAGTCCTGTGAAGGCTTGCGAGAAGACAATATTTGGAACAGAACAGACTTTTCATACTTCACATACCCCACGGCACATCACAGTAATTACTTAGAGGAAGGGGCACCGGCTGAGTAAAGGCATAGCAATTATACTCACAGTAATAATTCATGCCCAGCTGAGTGCATTGAGAACCATTCCATTGAGATACATGGCTTACCTCAAGCACCTTGGAAACCTTGCTAGAGTTTTGGTCCTTTTTTTTTTTAATTGAGCAGAAAACCAATTACAAAAGGAACGAAGCAAAAGATGCATTTTCTAATTTTTAATTATTTTTTACGGCATTTGTGGTTGTCATTTTTGTATTACTGTTGTTTTACTTGCGAGCTGGAATTGAGCAATATAAAAAAAAATATATTAAACGAATAAGACGCTAAGAGAGCTGCTCAGAATCACATTGGACAGTGATTTGGGCAGCATATAAATTTAATAAATAAGATGCATAAAATACACAAGTTCCCCCACCCCCAAAGATTAGGAATTCAATCAAATGTTCACAATAGAGTGAGGCGGGAGCATTCTTCCCGTGAAAGTTGCTCCAATATTTCTTAGGTGGAACTTTTCCTTCTGCTGAACTTTCCCTGAAATATAAAATTAATTTGCTTATTTCATTACATTACCTAAACAACTTCACCTTGCCTCTAGTTTGCGTAACACCAGGGCCCTTTTTGGTGCCCTACTGAAGTTTCTTTTCCCAGCCATTTTAAGAAATTCCTGAGTGGTTTCAGAAATTCAGTGTTTTATTGCTGCTAATGCCTGTGATTGTACGCTCTATTTATTGCCCATATTACTACTGCTGCCAATTTTCTCCATATTATGCTCTGTTGTAAGTTGGCTTTCAATGTTTTTTAAAAATAAATTGTTGTAATTGATTTGTACACTGCCTGAAGAACTGCATACATCGAAAGGAACACAGTAGGAGGTCTATGGGACTGAGAAAAACCACAACATGCTTGGAAAAAAATGGAAATCCATCTCAAGGGTTTTCATTGGGACTTAGCAATACCTTCTCAGCAGGATTTTATTTCTCACTGCATGAATGGGGTGCTTGCCTTTGGTTCCAGCCATACTGCAGACTGCTCCAGCCTTGCTTTTCAACTGAAACTGCATCCTACCCCCATCCCCCAAGCATCTCCGGTTGGACCATGTCATTATGCATAAGTCAAGATCAATCAACCTTCTGGTTCTGATTGCACTGTACAAAATCCAGCTAGGATGTCATGGATAAGTGCCTGCTCATCTCTTTATCCTTGCTTCTCTTTACAAACTGTGGGAGAGACACAAATCACACTTTATCATCAGGAGGAAAGACTTGCATTTATAATGGGCCCCCAAGACACTGAAGATAATCAGAGATTAATAGGAATCAAAATTCATTGGTGCATCAGCCTTAAATTTATAGTTCAACTCTGGACAACTGAACATGACAGATTCAATGAAGCCTAAGCAGAATGCCTTTTGCCAACTCTGACCAGCAACTCTTCTCCATTTAAGGCAGAGATTATGAAAAAGAATGGGAAGGAATTGATTTTAGCTAATATTTGGAATTAGTTATTTGACATTTAAGTCCACTTCTACTTCGAATTTGACTTGTACATGCTGTCTCAGAGACTGGCTGTCTTTGAACGGTACACCTAGTCTTCACATTATGACCATTCAGCAACTGTTCAAATTTGCATTGGTGCTGAATGAATGGACTTATAACAGGTCCTTAGAGTTCCAGTTGGGATAGCATTCCCATGGTCACAATTGTGACCTAGGTGTTCAGCCACCTAGTTCCCAATTATGACAACCAGCAGAAAGCTACAGTTATGCGATTGCAGTTTCCAACATTCCCTGCTGGCTCCCTACAAGCAAAGCCAGTAGGGAAGCCAACAGAAAGCTATAGTCACGTGAAGTCTTCACTTAACAACCTACATGGTCCTTGCTTAACAACGGCACCTGGGACTTTCGGTTTGCCATCGCGGCCGCTGCAGATGCTGGAAGGTGAGGTCCATCTTCCGCATTCAGTTGTGCTCTGCTGGGGGACCCTGGAAAGGGTTGAAAGTCACCCTGTAGGTGTGATGAGCAAGGAGGGGACCCTTGCTTGATTGTGGGAGGGCGGCAGCCCTTCCGCTCGATCCAGGGCAGCCCTCCAAACTGGCGGAGGAAAGACCAGCCATAGTAATATGGCCTGTCACTAAGCTGCAGACAGCCAAAGTCAAACTTACCACCAAGCACTTCGAAAGCAACGCGGATGAAACTGGGTGAGATCCGATCTTCTCTTTACCCTAAGTACTTTCTTTTTCTGCAAAAGCTGCCTGAAGTATCTTTCCCCCTGTGAGGAGAGAGGGAAGGGAATTTCTATCCCACCCTCTAAGAATAGCGGCGACTGACTACCCAGGAGAATTAAAGCACTAAAAGAACAACCTTAATCTAATTGGATTTATATGTTCCTGAAACTTGGGGACCAAAAATTTTCCTATTTTTATTGGAGACTTTTGCTTTTATCTACAAAAAAGAAATAAAATTGGAAAAAGGATTATAAAAATTTTGGACTTAAAAAACCTTAAACAGCATCAGTGACATCTTGTGGCAAAGTTTGGTATTACAACTTGTTATTTCCTAAAAGAGACTTGGCTCGAAGCCCAGACCTTAGATAAGACTCTTCTGACCTTGGCACCACCTGTGAGAAATTCAGCTGTAAGAGAACTTGAACTGTGAATGTAAACCTTTACTGACTTTCAGAGTTTAAGTGGGGAATTGCCTTCCTATCTCTTTATTTGAGGAATATTGGTTACTATATGAGATGATGAAATACCTTGGACTATAAAATCTTGCTTGACAAATGATTCTACTATAAAGACTATTTATAAACACATGAAAGAGATGGATGAAGACCAGGAAAAGATCCTTTCCATGTTGAAAGCAATACATGAAACCATTCTTTCAGCTTGTGATAAAATAAGACCTAACATAAAAGATCAAGACACCAGCTTAGATACACAAACCCAAACTTTGACTACAACCAAAGAACTAACAACGCAGAAGATAACAGAAGAAGTGGAACAATCAAATATTAAGACAGAGAACTCAATTGACCCACAAACACAGTTAATGGAAAATCCAGAAAAGGGAGTGACAACACTGAAAATAGAAAAGACTTTCTATATAAATCAGAAGAAATTTGAGAAAGAAGAAGAACAGATTGAATGGAAGATAAACATATCAGGGCAATCATGGGGAACTGGAATAATAGGGAGACAACTTAATGAATACAAATGGACTAGTCCTTCCCCAAAAAATGGCAATTAAATGGTCTCCTTTATTTCAAATAACATATATAATAAAGGAGGAAGAACTATTTGACGATCTAAAAGTATTGATATGGAAGCTTAGCTGGCAAAGGAAGAAAGCCAGAATAAGGCTGAAGAAAATTGGGGTTTTATTAGAGGGGATTTTATATTATTAATTAGAGGGTTAAAGAGAGAAGTTGAGATAAGGGGAATTCTGGTCATTAGATTTAAAATATTTGGAAATTAGTTGAAAATAAGGATTTTATCTGTTTAATATTTAAAAATTAGATCTAAAAGAAAAAAAATTAATTATTATGAATATGTTTGATTTATTGATTAACCCAGGTAATATATATATAATGGTTTTGATTTATTAACGGGGATATTGTATTATTAAGTAGATGATTTAATATGGTGGGAAATAGCTAACTTTAGGAAATAGAACAAGATTATATTCAAATAGATAAAATGTATATTTTGGATATTAGATTCTGTTATGAATTGAGATAAGGCAAATCTTGGTTACCTAAAGCCTGAAAATTATAAATATTAAAGGTAAAATTGGAATATTGATAGGAAACTAAAAATTGGGAAAAATTAATAACAGGATATGGATTGTTTATGAAGATTGAATGTAAAAAAT
The DNA here is from genome assembly GCF_016545835.1 of Crotalus tigris. Taxonomy (NCBI): domain Eukaryota; kingdom Metazoa; phylum Chordata; class Lepidosauria; order Squamata; family Viperidae; genus Crotalus; species Crotalus tigris. The sequence continues at coordinate 334,984 of NW_024100464.1, forward strand.
AATTAAGATATGTATACGCTAAAATTTATTGATAAATGTAATAATGATGTTTTTACTGAATTGATATAATAAGAACTGTATTGGCTTAAATATGAAACAGTAAATGTTAAGGGAAAAAGAGAGGGAATATTTGATGTTGTAACTTGAGATTTGTACTAAAGATTTTGTTATCGAACTATTGATTAACCCAATAGTTTTACATTATGTAAAATTGGAAAATTAATAAAATATTATATATATATATATAAAAACAGCAGCTGGGACTGCTGGAACTGCCATTGCTAAGTGACACGTGACATCATTCTTTATTGTTTTATTGCTTAGCAATGTCATAACCCAAGGACTACCTGTAAAGCAACTGTTTCAAGCAAGAATTTCTGGCAATCAAACGGTCACCTTGTTTGCCTCACTGGTTTATAGCACTGGGGAGCACAAGACTACTTTGAACCTACCCTGCTTGCCTACAGCTCCCTGCAAGCAAATGCCCCAGGGGAAATAGCAGGATATTTGCAAGGCATTTATTCTCACTAGCATGCAATGCCATCCCTCTGTTTGCAGTCCTGAGATAAAATGCCTGTTATTATTCACAAAGCAGTTTTCTGCAAGACCCCAAGACCCAAAGTGAGGGAAAGGAGTTCTAATGAATAATGGATTAATGTCAGAGTTCTGTGTTGCCTTCCAGCTGAGCTTCATTCTCATTGGCTCTCGGTCCACCCCTCCTCTTTCCCACTATCTTTATGTCCACAGGGGGGAAAAAAAATCCCTGACTTGGTAAATTGCTAAAGGGACACTTTGAATGAATTTTAAATATATCAAAGAGCAAAGCACTGTTTTTTTCCCTAGAAAAATCAAAGAGTAGAAAATCTGGCTCAGAAATAAATGGGGAAAATGGTCAGCTTAACCCAAAAAGAAAGCCAGAGCCACAGAGCTAAGGGGAATAAAATATTAAAAACTGTGCCAGGCATTGGCATATTTGGCTCTTACCCAGAGCCAAAGAATGGGAGGAAAATAAATTGGCTATCATGTAGCAGGTATCAACTGTTTCTATCTGGGCATGATAGTTACTGCCTTATGACCAATTAAATTTTCTAGCTCTGCAACAGTTTTTTTTTTTTAAAAAAAAAAAACCATTTAGCAATCTTTAGCTATTAAATTTACATCCTGGCTTGTCATCAAGAATTCTATTTCCATCTGCGCTTCCAGCAAATAAGTCATTAAACCAACATTTTTAACATTACTGGGAACTTATTAGGATCAAAGCACTGAAGCCAAGGTAGAGAGAAAGTGCTTGGACTCAGTACCTTTTTATGGCTTATTAATAAAAATAATAATTTATTTAGCCAAGTAGATGATAATCAGATAGGGTCCTGCATGAAGTGGTAGGACTTCAGCAAAGGCCAGATACAGATTCAAAGAAAATCATGGAAGAAGAGGTGGTTACCTTTTATTCTTTTTTTTCAGCTCCTGTTTCTTTGCTCTGGAATCTGAATAATGTATTTTTCAAGGTGATGAGCCCTGTAGGCTACAGAACTTTTACATTGAGAAATAGACTCTTAGGAACTCTATAATTTATGAAGGTACATATCCAATTTCTAGAAGTACAGTATATATATTTAATATATATATATATATATATATATATATATATATATATATATATATATATATATATATATATAATAAAGCTATTTTAATCTAAAATCTTTCTGCCTCTGCATCCATCCTACCATACATGCAGTACTATACACCATTGTTGAAAAGATTTCAAGTTTTCTGTAAAATGTGGGCAAGTTAAAGTACATAGATTAAAGTTGGTCACCTAGTCAGCCAGATATTCAGACTGTATTTGGCATTTTTATCCAGGGACTATCAAGTCCTTCCAAGAACCTGGCATATACAGTTGGTGTTAAAGGTATCACCGAGCATGTAAGCTGTCCCAAGTAAAGCTGCCTTTTGCAACTGACGGGTGGCGATTTTGTCAATGTTGATGGTGTTCAAGTGGTGGTCCAGATGTTTTGGGATTTGACCCAAAGTGTATATTACTGATTATTAATACCATCTTTGTTTTCTTTTACCATAGTCATTCTACTTCTATTTGCAAGTCTTTGTATTTTGTGATTTGTTACAAGTTTTTTCTCTTCTACTGTCTCCAGGAATTACAAGGGTACCACAGATTGTTTTGTTTTTCTGATTGACCATTGACAATTGTTAAGTCTGGGGTGTTATGTGGCTGGTGCTTGTATGTTTGAATTTTAAAATCCCAGAACACTTTAGATTCTTCATTTTCTATTACTTTGTCTATTTTTGTGGTCCCACCAATTCCTGCAAGCAAATGATATTTCTTGCACAAATTGTTGTAGCAATTAACACTTTATTCAGCTTTGCTCAGAGGTGGTGTTTGCTATCTGTTGCTGTCTTCTCAATTCTGGGTTTGTATGCATTTGTTCCTAAGGCCTGGTTTTGTACAGACAGTAGCTGTGATTTACTGCATCATCATCATCATCATCATCATCATCATCATTATTTTCCAGTGCTTCTTTGATCTTCCTGGTTTCTAGGTGATGCTTCTTGATTAGATATTATTTGATCTTCTCCTTCAACTTCTTTTTTTTAATCTGTTCTAGCTTGTTTGTATCTGATTTTAGCAAACGTAAAGGTTTCCCCTGTCCAGTCATATCAGACTTTAGGAGGCAGTGCTCATCATTTTTTGTTAGCTGAACAAGCCAGTGTTGTCCGAAGACACTTTCATGATCATGTGGCCAGCATAACTGAACGGCGAGGTGCACAGAATGCTGTTACCTTCCCGTTGAAGTGATACCTATTTATCTACCTGCATTTGCATGCGTTCAAACTGCTAGGTTGACAGAAGCTAGGGCAAGAACTCTGTTCTTATTTCTAACCTGAGCTTCCATTTTGGTGGAGACTGCTTGGCTTTTTTTTCTTGATTATTGATTTTGCATCCAAATATTCAGTTATAACCATAACTGTGTTGTATATTAATTGGTTTGTTAATGCAATGAGTTATTGCCTATATTTGATATTACAGTTTGGGCATCTTTTAATATCTGTGCTATTTGTTTCTTTGGAATAAGTTTCAATGCAAGCAATCTTTTTCAGCTGTTTTTGTGCTGTTCTATGTGCTCAGCTTTTAGTTAGAGAGCTTTGTTCTTTCTGAGGAGAAGGCAGAGGAGATGGTACCACATTTGGGAATGAAAATGATTCAATAATTATACTGGATTTTTCTATTGCGAATTTCCCCTGGTTTGCCTTCACAGTCTGTGTTACTTCTGGCAAGGCTTTGATTTCTTTACCCTGGATAGACCTTTTCAGTTCTTCCAATTCTGATTCTATGGATATTTTATTTTATATTAAATAATGGCATTGGTCTGCTAGTTTCTGTTCTATTATTTATGGTTCTGGATGTTGTTCTTTATAGAGCTGATGCATTCTTTTTGGTTATTCTCTTCTTGTTGGACTTGATTTGTAATAATACATCATTATTTATTTGTTTTCAATCTTTTTTACATTTGCAAGCGGTAAACAACTTTTCTTCCAGTAGGCCTGCAGCTGATGGCCTGGTTGTTCAGCCAACAGTTATGAATCCTATAGTCAGTTTGTCACCAGATGTCCAGGAACTCTAGCATAGTCCTTGTTGACCCAAGTGATGACTGATGTGGTATGGGTTTCTGTAAATTACATGCCATTGTATTGTTTATGAAATAAAGCATCTGGCTTCTCTGATGAGACCTGTCCAATATCATTGAACTTCTGCTGTAGCTCTCATCTTCTTCAGAGCACACAGGCCCCACAATCATGTCAAGGTAGTGCTTCACTGGAAGATGATTGATGATGATGATGATGATGATGATGATGACATTTGGTCACAGAGTCAGCAAGATGTTTAGACTGAATATGGCATTTTTCTCAATCTATTGAGTCCTTCTGATAGATTTGGGATAAGCAGACACTGTTGTTTGATGATGTTAAAGGTATCATCACAAGATGTAAGCTGTTCCAAGTAATAATTAGGAATAGTAATAGTTGATGATGATCATGATTTGCAGCATTTAAAAATGAGGGGTGAAATGCAAATATAGGATTAAAGCCTTTGTTTTGTTTTAAAATGATCCTGATAATAATGCTGTGATTACACAGACAGCAATGCCTCTGAAAACCGAGATGTGAGATACAGATAGACGATTTGGACTAATGCTGCATTTTCTGATGAACAAATAGCCCATGGATCTGAACAAATGCCTATCCAGGTGCTCTTTTAATATTAACAAAGCTTAACAGTGAAATGAGGGCAACCTTAGGCAGACATATGTCATGCTGAGTTCAACAAGACTTTCTTCTGTGCCTGGGATTTCAATATTAGATTGTTCTCTTTTTACTCAGAATAAACTGCATTAATCACAGTGGAAATTAATTCTTGCATATATTAGGTACATGGCTCTGAGGTCTAAAAGTACAAGGTACCTTTTCACTGTACGGAGCAATGTGGAACGAGCCTCGTTGTGAAAAGTGATGATAATGCTTGTGGCTGGCAGGTCTGCGGTGTAGTGAACAGATGCACATCTATAACAAATGAGAAAAAATGAGTTTTCATCAGACAGAACATACACCTCCATTTCTAGAGAATTAACTAATAAAAAAGAAATTCCCAATCAGGTAAAATTTCACCAATCCTGATACACATATTTAACACCCAACTGAATTTTGTTATCCTGCCAACACATTTCCCAGTACAACATATTTTTTACAATTGCAATTCATCACATGCTGGCAATGCTGACAACAGGGTTTAGCACACATTGGATTATATAACTGCCAGGAACACTTGTTAACAATGGTTTCAATGCCATCAAGACAGAAGACGGCACCTATTTATACCTTTTGCTGCATAATTGATACAGGGATGGGAAGAAAGAAACAGATGCAAATCCAGGATGGATTAAATCAGCAGGTGGTCTTAATTCTTCCATAAACCTAGCAGCTGATGATGAGGTGATGTGGCATGTAGTTACATGGCTCAGCAGCAACTGTGGAGCGTGGAGCTCATGCTCTTAGTAGCAGGATGCATGGAGCAGTTAAGCTGACATTATCCAAATCATATTCACTCACACAGGCTGTTGATATTAATCGTCTTTACTTAGGGGGAGAGTTGATTTCCCTTATTGGCTTCTGATTTTTGCCAATAACAGTATGGATTCTTTCTCTCTTTGGTTTCAAGGGTTAGTGTTAGAGTGTATGAAAAAATGAGAGCTACACTGGTGATCAATACCTTCATGGTTTCATTTAATTATTGGTCAATTACCAATATTCCATTTCTTAGTAACATGATTGAGAATCTGGCAGCTTCACACTTCCAGATATCACACTTCAGTGAAAATGATTTATTATTACATTGCAGTGTGCATTTCACCAGCTAGAATGGTTTTGGAAATTGAAGACATTAATACAGATGCCTCATTTAATAATGGTGTTTGGGGCTAGAATTTTCATCACTATGGGGCATGTCATGTGACTGCATCTCTTAGCAATGGAAATTCCAGCACTCCCATTTAGCATTGATAAGTGAATCACTGTGGTTTTTTATGCAAGGACACCTTCTGGTCACCATTTGTGACCAATTTCTCCCTTGACTTTGTTTGTAGGAAATTGGCAAAGAGGGTCAGAAATGGTAATCAAGTGGCTATGGGACACTGCAACCAGTAGTGGGATTCAGCCAGTTTGCACCACTTTGGTAGAACTGGTAGCTGATTTTTTGTTGCCCGGTCCAGAATGGACTTCCGGTAGTGGCATCCACACAGAGAACCGGTTGTTCACGAATTTGAATCCCACCACTGACTGCAACCATATGTAAGTATGAGAACTAGTCATAATTATCACTTGTTTGGCACCACTGTATATTTGAACAGTCGCTGACCAAGTAGACATTAAACAAGAACCAGTGTACCTTGATTAAATATAGTTAATCCACAATTAGGTACAAAGACTGCTTTAGTCACCTTAGTGGACGATCTTTGCTAGAAAGAAAATGTAGGGAATGCACAGACTAGATTGGTCAAGGTCAGAGGGAAACAACATGACACTGGACTGGTCTGTCACCATAACAATAGACAAACTGAAGAGCTTTCAGCCCGTTTTAGTATACAGGCAGAAGAAAGAGATTCAACATGGAAACTTTGCAACCTGCACTCTGAAGATGTTGGATTTCTTTATTGATGGCTTTGAGAGCTGTTGGGAAGAAAAAAGCTGGACAGCTGAAGAGTCATGTTGAGAAGGACTATTTCACAATTTGGGAATACTACTTGAGCTCCAACTGTCATTGGATTTACACCATCATAGCAACTTTCAATTGGCACTGTCTTATTGTGCTTCAGGGAGATGCAATCCTACTAGCATGGCAAAATCTTTAATTTCACTAGAGACAAGAATGTGGAGACAAGAATTTCAAAACAGCTTTGTATAAGAAACCGAGAGGCTTGTTCTCACTTGTACCTAACCATGCCACAAATATTTCCTGGTAACCTCTTTTTTCTGCCCCGCCTTCATGATGTTGCCTTCATTTGATTTCCTAGCTCATATCTGAGGCTGACTTAAGTTGTCCGTAGCTGTTTTTTCAATGTTAAAATAGTTTTTTTTCCTTCTCATCTCAGTGCATTCTAAAATCATAGGCATAATTACATGGCATTGAATTGAAAGAATGGGATCAGCGCGACTTCTATTGGCTACTTTAGGTTTGTTCAGTAATGGCTTCCCCTTTCTGATCCCTAGACACTGTCCTATATGTGGCTATTCTGATGTGATTAGTGGGAGAGATTGGATCTTTCACATCAGTATCTCCCGTGCCTACAAGGTTTCAAAGCTGATTCTTGGCTCAGCTGTCTGAGCTGAAAAAAGGGATCAACCAAATTAGCAACTGACAGACACTGAAAGGTTGTGATGTCCAGAGGGAGAGAAACATAATGCAAAAAGCAACTGTATTAGCTCTGGCATAGTACCCTTGATATAGTGATGTCCACCCATCCTTGAGTTAACAGAAAGCTGAATCCACCATGAAAACTGCTGTCCCCTCTATTGTCTTTGTTCTCAGTCACCGCCAGTTACTTAAGCCATGGAGCTCAGAACTTCACTGGATGTCATAACTGATCCGTGACATTACATTTTAAAAATAGCCGAACTCTTACAAGCTGTGTTCTGAGGAATCTTTTGCAATTTTAATTTTTTTAATTATATAAAATATTTCTTATGTTTTAAATTGAGGTTCTTGTGACATCACATGGCAGGCTGAAGTGCTGCTAACTGCCTAGCAATGACCCACATGGCTGAACCATGGACTAGGATCAGTAGAGCTAGCATGCATTATTTCATATCTGGCAAACTTCTCCTGTAGCAACTTATATTGGGAACAATTAGAATCTCTCAGAGCTTTGCTTTGAAAGATTTATTACAAAGCAGATTAAAATTTCAACACAAGGAGATCCTTATCTGAGATCCTTTTCCTTTGTATACCTTGTGCCATTGTTCCTGAAAGAATTTCCAACTTGAACTTCAACTAGGTGCAATTCCATCCTTAGTAGGCTACAAATCCCCAAATAAATACTTAGTACCTGCATCTTCCACCACTGCTGCTTAGTTAAAATCCTAAGAATCAAAGGGCCTTTCTCCACTTGCATTAAACATAACATGAACAACTCTTCTTCCCTCTCTTTTTGGCTATGTCTTCATGATATTTATTCACCTCACTCCTAAATTTTATCCAAGGCAGCCTTAGCTTTCTTTTGTGACTCCACTTTTCAGAGTAATCATCCTGTTCTAAAGCACTGTTTTCTACCTCTTACTAAATCCATATTTAAAATTAGCTTAATTTAACAGCTAGCAAGGTGGTACAGATGGTAAGAGAAAGGGGTGCAGACTCATTACCCACCACATAATGCTCCAAATGACTGTGTGATCAGAGATTGGGAGCTTTGAAGGAACCAGCTAGCCCAGGGGTCTTCAAACATGGTCCTTTTATGACTTATGGACTTCAACTCCCAGAATTCCTCAGCCAGCGTGTCTGGCTGAGGAATTCTGGGAGTTGAAGTCCACAAGTCATAAAAGGGCCAAGTTTGAAGACTCCTGAGCTAGCCCTTCCTAATCATCATCTTCATTCAGCCTGGAGATCAGCTGCTGAAAATGTATGCAAAGTCTGGAGTAAGTTTTGACAAGAGGTCGAACCCATCAAAACTTCCCTCCTGTCAAAACTGGCCTTCCTCCCTCTCCAGCCACAGTCCTCATTACTAAGAGGAAGTAGTTGGTGTTTTCCTCCCAGTTGGTGAGAGAGGAAGGAAACAAAGCTGAGAGAATGAACCAATTCATTTCCTTTTGGCAGAATCTCTGTGTAGCAGAACAGGGATTGGTAGTGGGAATAGCAAATTTTACACCAGTACACCAGTAGCTGTTGGCCAATATGAAATCATCTTTTCTTTTTCCAGTATGAAAATACAGAAAACAGAGGAAGCTGATTAATATTTCTTCAGGCAAAGCAACAGGAGACTGCAACAAACTGCATTCAATCATTACTAATCTTAAAGTAAAAGAAACAAACAAAAAATATATTCCTCAAAAAATAGGAAACCACCTGCTCTGGTTGTTTTTCCAGTACATACAATATGCATTTATTTAACCATTTGTGAGCAATCACTCCATTGTGCATAAATGTATCCTAAGCTGTGAGGGTAAAATAACAGCTTGTTGATACCTTTTGAAACCAGGTGCTTTCTTCACTCATTGTTAGCATCTGCAGTGAAGGAGAATGGAGAAATAACATTCTAGATAATATTCCAGGTGAGGGCCTGGCAACTCTAAGGGGGGGAGGGTTTAGTTAAAACTGAAGAAAAAAGTGAGATGAATTTTTACCAATGAGAAAATAGACTGCCCATAAACTGACCTGGTTTCAGATAAATTGGCATAGAGAAGCTCAGTTCTCAAAGCCAGCCAAAACATGCAAGCATATTGGTCCAGATCCTCAGTCAGCCTTTATAATAGCTACAGAAATCAAATAACTCATGCTATTTTGAGAGCAAGTTGGCCTGATGCAGAGGTTAAGATATCAATCTAGAAATCAGGAGACTGTGAATTCTAGTCCCACCTTAGGCATTAAGCCAGTTGGATGATGTTAGGTCAGTCAACTCTCAGCCGTAGGAAACAGACAAGGGCAAACTACTGAAAATCTTGCCAGGAAAACTACAGGGTCTAGTCCAGGCAGTTGCTAGGAATTAATGCAGATTTGAAGGTACAAAAATGTGATTGAGAAGCAAAAGCACAGTAATTTTCTGCCCCTTGCCATCTTGAATGGTCTGATGTACGTAAGTATGTCATTTAATATTTCAGCAAAATTATAGACAAAAGTGCTGTATAGACTTGTGGAAAAGCCCCTCCACAAATGAGCCAAGCCTCAAATTTTTAAGCAAACTAGGAAAAATGGGCCATAAGCTGAACCACAAATTTTTCATATGCTGTTTCAATATATTCTAAAGGCCTTCACTTGTTTTCATGCATTGTATCAATAAATGTTTTCTAGGACAGATTCCATTTCAAATTTTTACAACTGGTCTTATCCATAGATGCTTATTTTTCATGCTATTTTGGTTTGACTTTGAATGGTTCTGGAACAAAGGGAAATTGTTTAGACTAACTGTTGCTTTCTTGTTTTTGGTAATCGGCTTTTGCACCAGGAAAATCTCATGTAAACATGGGAAACATGTCCATGGATGCGATATATACTGAAGGTGGGAATAGGGGAGTGTACAGGAATGATTGATGTCTTCTTTATGATGTAATGGCGCTGTTGTCTGATTTTCATTGGCTAACAAAGTTTATAAAGCAATGCTACCAACTTTCTAAGGTGTGGCACTCTGGAAATAACTATGCCAGCTTTCCAGATTGTTGGCCACCTAGCTGCTTAATTTGATCAAATAAAGTGCTGCTTGATCAAGAAGTCTCCACTTGGGTTATCTGATTAGATTGATATGGTCTCTCAAGTTCAAGTGAGGAACTGGGACCTTACAACTTACCTTCAGGTATATACAGGTACTTTAGCGAGTATTACCATATAATAATACAATACATGTGGATAAGCTAAGCCCAAATTTGAGAGTGGTTTATTCTTGGCTTATCCATGAGTATCTACAATATCAGGGTATTTATATTTTATTAAATTCCTGCTTGTTTTGCATGACTAGATACCATGAACACAGGATATTCTTTAGTTTGGATGTTCAATTCACATATCTTTTTTTTGTTTATGGCTGAGGCAGCATATCTTATAGCATGCCATAGTTTTTTTTATCTAGGCCAGACATGTCAAACTCATGACGTCACATGATGCCGCGCAACGTATCAGGACAGTTTTGCCATTGCTGGCAATGGGGTGAGCGTGGCTTCCAGATGATGCATCTGGCCCGCGTGCCGGCAATTTGACACCCCTGATTTAGGCCCACAGCTTTTCAATATTTTTATTAATGACTTGGATAAGAATGTGGCGTAAATGCTGATCAAATTTACAAAATTGAGTCAGACAGCTAATGTCCAAGTAAACAGAAATAAAGTAAAAATGATCTTCATAAGTTAAAGAAATGAGCTGAAAGTAACAGAATAAAATTTACCAGAAACAAGTGCAACGTTATTCACCTAGGAAACAAAGTCAAATGCAAAGGGAATAGGATGGAGGATACCTGAAATGGTCATGATACTGTATTTCTGGAAAAGAGATTAATTGAATGCAAGCTAAATATTATACAGCAGCCTGATATGGCTTCCAAAAAGGCAAATAAAATTTTAGGTTGTATCAACAGTAGTACAGAATTCAAATTATGGGAAGCTATAATTTTATTTTATTCCACTTTGGTCAGATCACATCTTGAATACTGTTCTAAGCACTAGATTTTAAGAAGCATTTTAAGAAAGTGGACAGTTTCAGTAAAGGATAGCAAGAATTATTAAAAGATTACAGACCCAGTTTTGTAATGTGAAAGGGGAAAAGGAAGTTGTTAACCTTGAGAAGAAAAGAATGAGGTGATAGAAGAAGATAAAGACCTCTTCTCTTTCAGCACTAAACACAAGATATGAAAAAACTGAATTTAAATTTTAGGAAGGCAAATTATAAATAAATCCTAACAGTAAGAACAGTACAATAGTGGAACCAATTATCAAAATGGTGGGGTCCTTTCACTGGATACATGTCCACTGGACAGCCAGCTGTCAGGCATGTTTTAAAATTCCTGCACTGAATAGAGTGTTAGATTCAAATGCAGATCTTTCCAAGTCTATAGGTTGCTATACTTTTCAGCACTATTGTTGTTGTTGTCAACTGCGAAGTCCTGTCCGACCCATCGCGACCCCATGGACAACGTTCCTCCAGGTCTTCCTGTCCTCTACCATCTTCTGGAGTCCATTTAAGTTCACACCTACTGCTTCAGTGACTCCATCCAGCCATCTCATTCTCTGTCGTCTATTGCCCTCAATCTTTCCCAGCATTAGGCCCTTCTCCAGTGAGTCCTCCCTTCTCATTAGGTGGCCAAAGTATTTGAGTTTCAACTTCAGGATCTGGCCTTCTAAAGATTCTCTTATAATGTATAGATTCCTTCTCTGTAGCTCTCCATTTATTAAAGGGATGAAGTGGGAAACAGCATTGTTCAAAACAGGCAGAATCAATTTGTATTGATGTAAATTTGAGGAATTGCAGCAAAGTATAAAGATACCACCTTTCTCTTCCATTCCTTCAGTCTGTGTCCACTTGCTGATCAGAGTCTTTGATGTTGAACCTATGCCTCTATGAGGTAATAATAATAATAAAGTTGGAAGGGACCTCGGAGGTCCTCAAATCCAACCCCCTGCTCAGGCAGGTAACCCTATACCATTTTGGACAAATGGCTGTCCAGTCTCTTCTTAAAAACTTCCAGTGTTGGAGCATTCACTGCTTCTGGAGGCAGGTTTTTCCACTGGTTAATTGTTCTAACTGTCAGGAAGTTTCTCCTTAGTTCTAGGTTGCTTCTCTCCTTGCTTAGTTTCCACCCATTGTTTCTTGTCCTGCCTTCAGGCGCTTTGGAAAATAGCTTGACTCCCTCTTCTTTGTGGCAGTCCCTGAGATATTGGAATACTGCTATCATGTCCCCCCTCGTCCTTCTCTTCATTAAACTAGACATACCCAATTGCAGCAACCGTTCCTTATATGTGGTCCAACTCTATCTCCCAAAACATACATGGTCTATCTTTATATTATGAAGGACCTGGCCATTTTGCACATGATCTCCTTCTCACTTCCAAAGCACCAACTAAGTGTGCTAAGAGCATTTCATCATTTATCCTCCTTAACCAAATTCCACCTGCTCCTTTATTGTGCAGATTGATGGTTCAGATTTCTCCTTGGGAATTGGGCTTTGCTGTTAACTCTAGAGTTCTGATTCAGTGCTTGCCAACCATTTTGACTTTGAAGTGAAGGGAAAATTATTTGAAGAAGGAGAGGGAGTTGCTACAGCTACTGAAAGAGACACAACAACTGCATGCCCAAAATTGTGTGGAGGGAGCTCCTGATGAATTGGTATAGGAGAGACAAAATGCCCATCTTTCCCACTCAAGAAAACGGGAGGGGGAGATTCACTTGGCACCTCCAAGTCCAGCAGAAGGAGGGATGAAAACAAGGATTGAGATTGAAGCATGTGAGTCAGAAACCAGTATTCCACAAATGGAACAGAACCATCATATAAAGATGACACCGGTGTTTCACAATCTCAAGCCAAGGGAAAAAAGCCCCAAAATCCTTTCAGCAGAAAAACATGCAGATACATGTGTATGAATCCATTTCTGTGTTCTGCACCAGGCAAATCTTCTATACTGTAAGCCACATATCTATTATATATGATCTGTTAAGCTTCAGCTCTTTTTGAACGCAGAGTTGTGTTTCAAGAGAGATTTATAACCATGATAGATTTGAAGACCTTGGAGCAAACCAGGTTTCCTGGGGGGGGGGGTTCTCTTTTTTTATTAGTCTGAAAGACCTTGTTTTAGAGCAAAACTATGCCCATCCTAGTCAGGTTGTTCAGGTGATAGTCCAGAATTAAGAACAAAATGCAAGAATACATGTTCTAAAGAATCTTTTTCATTCTTTAGCAACTGCTCTGTATAAAAAGATGTATCCAAACACCTTTTCATCCTCAAAAACTTTTGTCATTTCCCTCCTCCTCACATGCACTTTTTCTCTCCGTAAATTAGAGCAAAACAGAACAAAACTTATTATTGAATAATATGGGCATTTTTTTTTCCTATTGTACAAGTAGTCTTTGACTTACAACAGTTCATTTAGTGACTGTTCAAAGTTACAATGGCACTGAAAAAAGTGACTTATGGCCATTTTTCACACAACTGTTGCAGCATTCCCATGATCATGTGATCAAAATTCAGATGCTTGGCAACTGACTCATATTATGATTTATGACGGTTGCAGTGTCGCAGGGCCAAGTGATCACCTTTTGCAACCTTCTGACAAGCAAAGTCAATGGGGAAGCCAGATTCACTTAACAACTGTGTTACTGACTTAACAACTGTAGTCATTAACTTAACAAATTACTGACTTAACAACTGTAGTCATTAACTTATAACAAGAAAAGTCATAAAATGGGGCAAAACTCACTTAAATATCTCATTTAGCAAGAAAAAATTTGGACTCAATTGTGGTCATAAGACGAGGAGTATCTGTACAGATAAGTTAGGAGATTTGTAACCTCAGTAGCTAATATTGTTCCCTTCAGCGACAGTAAATCAATGAGCAGACCAATACTGGAGTAGGAGAAGGAAAGTGAGCTCAGATCTCAAAGAGGTTTTAAAACGAAAGAGCTTTTTTCAGCTGCTTCTAAGTGCATCCTGCTCATTAAAGTGAATACCTGTAGTAAGATGGGTAGCCAATAAATTTAATAGATGATGATGATAATGATAGATTGAGAGAGAGAGAGAGAAAGAGAGACAGACAGACAGACAGAAAGACAGACAGACAGACATATAGAATAGTTATGTGAAAAGACCATGAATTTTCCAGCCCTGTCATTCATTTAACTGTCTCCTCCCATTGCCGTGTATGGTCAATGAATGTGTTAAACAGTCAGATCTAACTCAATTTTGGAAGTATATCTAGAAGTATATCTGCCTTTCATCATTGGTGAAAATAGTTTTAAAAGGGGAATGGAGATATAGGGCCTTCAATTGAAGATCCTCAACACCCAGTAACAAAATCTTAAAGCAATAAAGGCCAAAGTTTTCAGAATAGAGAATTTCAAAGCATTGGATAGGTAAGAGAAAAAGGGAGGCACCACCATAAAGGAGTCAAGTTCTGATGGCATAAGGTGCCTTTAAAAGCAGCTTTCCCCCCCACACACACACACCCTCAAAGCTAAGAAAAGCAACTATTTTATTCATGATTTATTTAAATGAGATTGTTTTATATATTATTACTGTTTTTGGTTATTACTGAACTGCTAGTATTTTTAATCTCTGCGTTCATAGCTATTGTTTATGTCTACCTTAAGAAGCATCTAATTTTTTTTCACACATCATTTTATTACTATGACACTAGCAAATTATTGTAATTTCCAAGTCCTAATGAAAGGTAAATGGGAAAACAACAATCAAGCACATTAGTATCTTATTGCACTAATTCACATCTATTTTTTCACATGCTATTAAAACCAAATAATATAGAGAAATTAGGTATATTTTTATATGTTATGTTTCTTTGCACAAAGGATTTCCCTGCTTGTTTCAGCATGGGATGAATAGACTTTTCCATAAAAAGCTATCAATTAGGAACACTTGGATCAATTAACCAGTGGAACACCTTGCCTCCAGAAATCGTGGGCGCTCCATCAGTGGAGATTTTTAAGAAGAGTCTAGACAGTCACTTTCTGAGATGGTATAGGTTCTCCTGCTTGAGCAGGGGGTTGGACTAGAAGACCTCCAAGGTCCCTTCCAGCTCTATTCTATTCTATTCTATTCTATTCTATTCTATTCTATTCTATTCTATTCTATTCTATTCTATTCTGATCCTAATCATGGTTCGGCCATATGCTGCTTGCATATGTGATACCTTTAAATAGTTTCTGGTGAACACAAACTTTAAATTTTATTTTCAATATAATAAGGATCACATGGAGATTCTCAATTATCCAAATCTGCTTGTCCCAAAGGTGCTTTTTTCAAAAGGCAACTGGACATTCTTGGGTTTTTCCTTTGAAAACATTTCATTTCTCATCCAAGAAGCTTCTTCAGTTCTGATTGGTGGGGAATGGAAGGATTTATATTCAGTCATTTAAGAGACTGACAACCAACCCTCAGAGTGTTAACAACCAGATGACTGCAAAGAATATAAATCCCGATCAGTGCAAAAGTATGGGTTACCTGCCCAAGATACAGTGTAATAGTGTTTTAAAATAGGTACTGTACAGGTGCAAACCTGGCACTAGGACTATATAAAAACCACTTCACAAATTAAATGTTTACATGAAAAGCATATATAAAAGTCAAATCTTTCAGCTGCTTGATAAATATACATATGTCATGATTGAAATTATTAAATTCATTAAGTATTCTTTGTCACCACCTCTGCCTAATGGACAAGGTTCTGAATAAGAAAAGACAACAGTAAGTGTAGTAAAGCAGAATGAAGTAGTCTTAATAAGAGCAGATGTTCTTCCAAAATTGCCTTTGAAAGCACATTGCTGATATGAATCCCAAATCATTCTTGTATTGCTTGGAAAAATGAATTGAATGCTTAACTCATTCAGTGTTTCCTAAAGAGATCACTAAGTCATGTCAAGTGAATCAACTTTTGGCTGGTTTGAAAGCGGTCTTGGAGCTTGAATTATGTGTGGCATTTTTGAAACCTATCTTTACTTTTCAAAGTCAACCCACTGGTCCTTGGAAAAGGATTACCTGATAAGAAAGCAAGGTAAAAGAATGCATTACTATTATGTCCACAGCAGTGCCAAATGATAGATAATCACATGCAATTTGTTAGCATTAAACTATCATCCTCAAACTGAAAATGGATGATTAGGCATGTTGCATAGAGACACATTTTTTTAACATAAGCTTCCATTATTTTTGGGTTATGTGTGTGCCAGAATACATTTTGCAATGTAGATATGTTGGGACAAAAATTATATGAGGTGAAATAAACACTATATTAATTTAACTGATTGATTGGAATATTACAGCCAGTTTTGGTCGCCATGATGTAAAAAAGGTATTGGGCTTCTAGAAAGAGTGCAGAGAAGAGCAACAAAGATGATTAGAGGACTACAGGGTAAAACATATGAAGAATGATTGCAGGAATTGGGTATGTCTAGTTCAATGGAAAGGACTAGGGGTGACATGATAGTAGTGTTCCAATATTTGAGGGACTGTCACAAAGAAGATTGCCAAAGCATCAGAAGGCAAGACAAGAAACAATGGATGGAAACTAATCAAGGAAAGAAGCAACCGAGAACTAAGGAGAAATTTCCTGACAGGTAGAATCAGTGCCTTTTTTTGTCATAGAATGCACGGAACAGCGTTCTGGCACCTTTTTTTGAAGGGAAGAACCAGCTCCTTCTAAGCCACCAGTCTGGCTTGGTGAAAGGAAACTGCCTGGGGAAATCGGGGGCATCGAAGGTTGACCCGGAAACACTTCCACAGACCTGAAAGCAGACCCTCTTCTCTGCCTTGGTTCATGGGGCTCCCCCCCACTGCCTCCTGCCCTTACCCCCACATTGGCCACCAGGGACCAGGACTGACTCCTGGAGCGAATCTCTTCAAGGGACCAGGCACGCTCCCAAATCAGCAGCACTACCGCCGCCTTGGTTGCTCTGGCTCCAAAGGAAGCCTCTGTGTCATCAGAGGCAGAGGAAGACGAGGTGGCAGAAGACATCCCAGCTCCAAACAAGCGCCCTCTCAAAAGCCACGGCAATGGTGTCCATCAACTGATGCTGCTCACGTGATCTGCACTTCGGAAGGTCCCTAATGCTGTCCCCCCCCACTCAATAAAGGGTTTTCGATTGGAGCCAGAGCTGTGCGTGAGTTCTGGCACCTTTTTTCCTTTTTTTTTTTTTTTTACAAAAAAAAAGCACTGGTTAGAACTAATCAGTGGAATGACTTGCCTCCAGAAATTGTGGGTGCTCCAACGCTGGAGGTTTTTAAGAAGAGACTGGACAAATATTTGTCTGAAATGGGTATAGAGTTTCCTGCTTGAGCAGGGGTTTGGACTAGATGACCTCCAAGGTCCCTTCCAGCTCTGTTATTCTGCTATTGTTCTTATTGGTGGGAAGTTCTGGGAAAGCATGAGGGCTTCCTCATTCTCTTCCTCCCATCCACAGGCCTCATGGAAGCATGGTGAAAAGCAGGAAGATTTTTGCCCCAGGATTCTGGGAAATATGGGGAAAGGATTTTTTGGTTCTTCTTCCAGTCCACCACCTCCAGTCAGCAAAGCATTAGTCTGGAAATGTGTTTTGCCCTTGCCATTTAGAAAGTAAACTGATCATTGATATGCTTCTCTTCCTGATGGATTGCTTCAAGGCAACAATCTGCTTGCACTTCTAGAGATTTGAAAGACTTGGTTTTCTAAAACTTTGCATTTGGGACCAGTATTGCAATATCATTAATATTTCCTAATTCATATAATGACTTAATTCACATAATATGACAGAAATATCTCCTTGAGCCTTTGAAAAAGAGTTTCCCCCTTTGATATTACCAACTGAAATTAAAGATCAGCAAGTATCTGTGAAGACAGTAACAAAGCCCACTGATTCTTTCCGGTAATGTATGATCACCAGGGGTTCTTTGGCAAGTCCGGAACTGTTGAAGTATTCATATCCTGTTCAATAAACCTGCCAGTTCTATTGCTTTGAACAGTAGCCTGTTGGTAACTTTATCTACCTCTTCATCCATTTCATACATTGTTATCTCTTCATGCACTTAAATAAGTATCAACTGGTAAATGATGAGTGCTTCCCACTACATCTGTTGCATAGCTTGAAATTCAATAGAAATAGCACTGCCCAATTTCACCTGGGAAAGGACTGTGTGTGTGGGGGGGTGCTACTTTATTGAGTTTTTACCATTCTGTTGCACAGCTGGTGACTCAATCTTCAAGAATCTGGTTTTACAATATCTTCTAAAGAATTTAGAAATACTGTGGAGAGCAGCCATATACATTCAGTTTTGTCTACTAGTGTGCAATGCAGTAGAAATAAAATATGTGGGAAATTACAATGATATGTGGAAGAATTAGAGCCATTTTGGTGTACTGGTAAAAGGTACCAGCCTAGAAACCAGGAGACTGTGAGTTCTAGTTCAGCCTTAGGCACAAAGCCAGCTGGGCGACTTTGGACCAGCCACTTTCTTTTATCCCTAGCAAGAAGGCAAGGGCTAACCATTTCCAAAAATGTTGTCTAAAAAGCTGCATGGGAGTTGCAGTTGCTAGGAGTCAGGGCTTATTTGCGCACAACTTCAGAAGGGCATAAATAATGGGAAAATTGACAATAGGCTGATATCTACAATAGGGTCAAAAGAGAAAAGGTGGTTTATTTTCAACTCAGTCCCATTCAAAATGTTCCACCCAAATTTTCTGGGTTGACTGAGTTATCCAATGGGATAAAATTTGAAATTGCAGAAGAAAACTCTGATATTTCTACAGATATGGATAGATGGATAGATAGATAGATAGATAGATAGATGGATAGATAGATAGATAGATAGATGGATGGATGGATGGATGGATGGATAGATAGATAGATAGATAGATAGATAGATAGATAGATAGATAGATAGATAGATAGATAGATATAGATATAGATATAGATATAGATATAGATATAGATATGCTGGAAAATTTGCATAAAAATACGACTCCTGGGCATGTCTATGGTACAAATAAAATACGAACACCAGGAGAGTATAAATATAAAAATATACTTTACTAAAAGCTGCCAAGCTTTCGTTTGGAAACTCCAAAAATCATCAGGGCTAAGGAGCCAGTAAACAATGATGACTTAAATGGGTTTTGCCGGCATCTGCACCCGGCTCATGGACCGCGTCACCGGTCCCGGCCGGTTAATTAGTGTTCCAGATGTTTCTTTATTACTCTCCTTACGCTTCCTTCTATGGTTCTTCTGGAACATTCCTTCCACTATCTCATTACTGGTATTCATCTCCTAATTAACCGGCCGGGACCGGTGACGCGGTCCATGAGCCGGGTGCAGATGCCAGCAAAACCCATTTAAGTCATCATTGTTTACTGGCTCCTTAGCCCTGATGATGTTTGGAGTTTCCAAATGAAAGCTTGGCAGCTTTTAGTAAAGTATATTTTTATATTTATACTCTCCTGGTGTTCGTATTTTATTTGTACCATAGATATAGATATAGATATAGATGTTTTCTGAGGTTTTCGCGGGTGTTTGTGTGTACGTCTTTAGTTATTCGGGTTTTCTCCCGCGTCAAATTGGAAGTGTCTTGGTGACGTTTCGACGAAGTCTCATTCGTCATCTTCAGGCTGATGTTTTCGGCTTCGTGCTTCTAGGAGCAATGTGTGATCGTAGCTGTTTCTTCCTTTTAACTGTCAGTGGGGGTATGAACTGATTGGATGAGAGCTTGGCTGTGTTCTGATTGGATGCAGGTGTGTTCTGATTGGTTAGGAGAGAGCACAGCCAAGCTCCTAACCAATCAGAACACACAATCAGAACACACCTCCATCCAATCAGAACACAGCCAAGCTCTCATCCAATCAGTTCATACCCCCACTGGTAGTTAAAAGGAAGAAACAGCTACGATCACACATTGCTCCTAGAAGCACGAAGCCGAAAACACCAGCCTGAAGATGACGAATGAGACTTCGTCAAAATGTCGCCAAGACACTTTCAATTTGACGCGGGAGAAAACCCGAATAACCAAAGACCTACATAGATATAGATATAGATATAGATATAGATATAGATATAGATATAGATAGATAGATAGATAGATAGATAGATAGATAGATAGATAGATAGATAGATAGATAGATAGATTTACTTACATTTATATCAAAGAAAGTCAGAATTCATTTTTCCTTTTTTTATACTTCACTTTTTCCCCATTTCTGAGCTTTTTCTTGTTTCATTTTTTTTTCTATTTATCTTTTAACATTGTATTCTTTTTGAAAATCATTTTAAAATATTTTTTAAAAGAAAAGAAACAAAGATGAAAAGGGATTTTTTTAAAAACATACCAGATCATGGCTGCAAAAAAACAGTGAAGGCTAAGTATGATTGCAACCTGTACTAGGTATTCATAGGCAATCATACATACACACATGCACACACATACACATAGTATATTAAAGTCTTTTTAAATCCTGAAGCTCCAACAGATCAAAAAGACAAACTCCGTACAATGGATCACACCGTCATGCCTTTGCAGAAAATGCACAATTCTAAAAATAAATAAACATTCAGCTGGCCCAGCATAGACTAATTACATTCTAGTCTGAAAATTCAACAGCTCTAAGGTGTAAGTACGTGTACCATTTACATACACATCAAAATTTGAGCAAACCAACTAAAACCACAGAGTGTTTGTATTTTAAATGCATTTAGAAATAGCAATGGATACCATTGCCAAAGCTCAAATAATTACAGTTTAAAACAAAGAGCAAAAAACAAGCTATAACCAGTATAATGAAGCTGTTTTGAAAATACACTGTGCTGGCCTGATTAATTTAAGTATATGTGTCCATATGCATGTGTACACACTCTGTGATAGATCGTCTACTCTGAGGCTGAGGTTCATTAATTGATTACATTGATTCATACTTGATTTGATTCTGTAACTCTGAACAGCTGAGTTCAGGCAGACAAGTAATGACATAAAGCTTAGCAAAGGTCCTCAAGTTCTGTCTATCTAGCCTGCAGGCAACCAGGCTGGCACAGACCATACATGAAGGAGGATTGAGAGCAAGATAAAATTGGATGGAAGATTATGGGAGGAATCATAGCTGAATCCAACTGTTATTCAAATCGCATGGGCATTAGAAACATAGCAGGGGACCACATTGACTTCTATCCAATGTGGCATTACCCAGCAGGGACTGAAGAGGCAAGCAAGTGAATCATATTATTCTCCATCTAGAACAGTGGTTCTCAACCTTTTTAATGACGCGACCCCCAACCGGTCGTAAGTCGAGGACTACTCAACCGGTTGTAAGTCGAGGACTACTCAACTGGTACAGCACCGTTTGCAGACTGGGACTTTTGGCGGGCTCAGCAGGGCAGAGACAGCCTGGACAATTCCTATTGGCTTTGAAAGCCAATAGAATTAGACTCTATTCAAGAGAGTCTATTCTATTGGCTTTCAAAAGCCAATAGAATAAAAGGGAGTAGCACAGCTAAGGAAAAGGGGGAAAAAGTGGCGGACTGTGTTGTTTGGCGACCCCCGTGAAATGGTCGTGACCCACAGGTTGAGAACCACTGATCTAAAAAGTATCTCACAAGCAATAAGATCTGGGGGGGGGAGTCATCCAATATGATCCAAGACAAAATTCCCCTTCATCTGTGTTTTACAGCTGGCAAGCAAGAATATTTGCTTGTTAACCAAAGGCTTCAAGCCAGCATATGATGGCAATGTGAGTCTGGCTGGCAGGACTCAAAGAACATTCAGAACAACTATTCTGACCTTGAAACAAGCATTTGAATAAAAAAAAATTCAAGCTCTCTTGGTTTTGAACATTCCTACTCTCTAAAACAATAAACCAGGTTCAAGGATATCAAACAAATGGCTTACAAAGATAATAATAGAAAAACAGACTGGTATTCATATTGTCAGTTTCATAAATGGTTCTTCTCAGAAGGGAAATGTATGGATTTTCTGATTTTTTTTTCTAATTGGTCATATAATGTTCCAAAGCAAAAAAAAAAAAAGAAAGAAACTGTGAAAGAAAAATGAACAAAAATCCATATTTTTAAAATCAATATCAATGTAAAGCTTAAATATCTCAGACATCAATTGCAATGAAAACATAATAGAAGATAATAGAAGTTTCAGAAGATTGTATCTCAGTGTAATAAGCCTACGGGTGTTTTGTTTTGTTTTTTTAATATCTGGCCCTTTGTACTGTCAGATGTAATGTGCTCTTTTGTTAATACAGGGCACATTCAGAATGAGTCATACACCTGTACATGTAACCTCTTCCTCCTTTGTAGCAAAATGATCAGATAAGGATAATATCTAATTAACCAGAGCTCCCTTGTTCATCCAAATGAGGAAACTAATAGTTACCAACTAATAGAAAACATTTCATGAGCCAGAAAAAAATAACTGGATACCACCCAAAGGAATTTTGGAGATGGTAACTGTATTGAATATAGAAAACAAAACCGGAAAGAGATGTAGCCTCCCCCAGACCTTTAAAGTGAGAAGCTAATAGGGTAGGACATGCAGTCCCACCCCATCTATTCCTGATCCATATCTTCAACTGAGAGCTCTCGCATGAACATAACTTTACCCCTTTGTGTGGGACTGTAATAAATAGGGTCCCAGACTGCCCAGAGTATACATCTCCTTTAGAATTTCAGCTGGACCTGGGGAAGTCAGAAAGAAAATAAGGAGAAGCCAGTGAGGGGGGCATTTGGGGGGGGGCATTTTCCATCAGTTTAAAACCTATGTGCCTTCAGAGAACCCTGGTTTGCTTTTGTGACTTCTTGTCTAGTCTGAAAACTTCTAGACTGCTGCCGGTGCACTTTTAATCAAGGCCAGATATAAGAAGCATAAGATTTCTTTCCCCACAAAAGAAGCTATATGACAGTGGTGGCGAACCTATGGCACAGGTGCCAGAGGCGGCACTCAGAGCCCTCTCTGTGGGCACGTATGCCGTAACCCCAGTCCTAGGCCTTCAGCTGGGTTTTATAAAACCTTGTTGTTTTAGGCCTCCACCGCCGTGTGCAAAAAAAAAAAAGAGGTTCAATCAATCAGTCAATTTCAACTTCTCGCAGGAAAAAAAAAGATCTTGCAAAGTTGGAATTGATTGATTGAATTTTTTAGTCCCACCCAGTCTGCCGTTACCACTGCAGCCATGCCCACCCAATGGGCCACACCCACCCAATGGCCACACCCACCCGGCACCCGACGATGCATAAGTGGGTTTTGCGTTGCAGTTTGGGCACTCGGTCTCTAAAAGATTCGCCATCACGGCTATATGACATCAAAAAGCCAAGAAAACCTCTAACTCTTTGTTGTCATCTAATATTCATTCAGATTTTTGCAGCCTAGATGTGATAGCCCTAACTTCTTGTCACATAGGACCTTCAGTGGTCATCAGACCATTTCCGGGCCTCATGACAGATCAAAGATTCACAAGTGAGCCTTATTTTTCTCTCCTAGCATCATTAGCAGCCTGTTTGACAGGACTGTAAGCAAGGACTTATGTACTGCTCTTATTTTGGACTTGCTTGCTAAGAAAGGGCAGGTAAAGGCTGCAAAAACTGCTCTGAATCCCTATTTCAAACCAAATGAATCCACAGAATGTGGTAGTTTAAATCACAACTATATTTGGAGATAGTAGTTTGAATCACAACTATGTTTGGAGGTGGGAGAAATGTAATTTACTGGATTCTCAGAATGGATTGCCCCTGCAACTACTTGTGGAACAGAAAGGGAGGAAGCTAACCACCAGACTGTGAGAACACCAGCGAGCAGTTAGATAAGGAGACCTTAACTCATTGGTAGCCTCACAGTGCAATGAACAAGGACATGCATTCAGTTTCACAGCTACTACAATTGTTGGCCAAGCAAGGTCAAAAATAGCCAGAGAAATGATTGAAGCCTGGAAAATGAGCCCCTTGTCAATCAACAGGAGTGCTGATTTACCACCAGTTTATCAGGTACTTAAAAGCCAAGGGCACAGCAGTACAAGAAAACAACAATCAATGACAGTCATCAACACCTTAATTAACAACTAAAAGCTACACACACACACACAGCCAAGCACCATATAACTACAGTATATAGAACAGCCCAGGGCACATATTCCCCTGATGATGGGCTCCAGCAAGAGCCTGAAAGCTTGGAAGAATAAACTTTTGGTCTCAGCAATCAACTCAGATCCTGAATCACTATATTATTATTATTATTTTATTTTTATTTTTTTTTAATTTTTATTATTTTATTTTCATTACAATCATAAGAAAAAAATTCAGATAACATAAGAAGTTAAAATACAACACACAAATTCTGACATTGCTCACCCATTTCCCCCCAGACCGTGTCCCCCTCTCATCTCTATATTTTTATTATTATGGATCATCGCACAGACAGCCAGATGTTCAGACTGGATTTGGCATTTTGTCTACATCATCATCATCATCACCACCACCACCACCACCACCATCATCATCATCATCATCATTATTATTATTATTATTATTATTATAGTGTGGGCTTTAACCACTTTTGTTAAAACCATGGGGCTGTTCATTGATCTGTTTTTATTTGTTTATAAGCCTGCATTCTAATCTGTATTTTATTATTAACTTCTTGAGCACAATTGTAGAGAAAATATGGGTTATAAATTGAATAAACAGATTAAGATATTTTCATAGCTGGAACAATGGTCTCTCATTTTTCTAATCAACTGAAGGGTCTATATAACATTTGACAAATTGGAGCAATGTGCTATAATTAAGAAGTATTTTTTATAAATGTGGAAAACCAGTTGTAGGACTGCCAGTTATGGAAGAAGACAAATACTAAAAATTGTGTTGAAATGTGATAGTATCATTTGTTATTTGATCCATAAGTGACTTTCTAGGACATTTAAAAACAAAGTGTTGTGGAAAACAGGTAATTACACACTCTTGGCTGAAAAGATAGAAAATTAATGTTTTGGGAAGAAACAATAATATAAGATTATAGTAGAATCATTCATTCTTCATATTGCTAACCTACCCAGACAGGTTAAAATACTCAGATTATGAGAAAAAAAGAATAGTTGGTATAACTCTGAAGACCTTGCCAGTTAGTCTGGAAACACATGTATGCACAGAAACATTTTCTCTGAGCATAGCTTTTGCCAACCTGAAGCTTATCAGAAAAGTTAAATGCCTGGGACTTCCGGCAACACGGGGTGAGGTATCATCAGTACGCAGATGATACCCAATTATATATCTCCACCCCGTGTCCTTTCAGTGAAGCAGTCGACGTGATGTGCCGGTGCCTGGAAGATGTGAGGGTCTGGATGGGGGTGAACAGGCTTAGACTCAACCCTGACAAGACCGAGTGGCTCTGGGCCTTGCCTCCCAAAGGTCAACTGGATGGTCCATCATTAGTTCTGGGGGGGGGCAAATTTACCTCCCTCAGTGCAGGCACGCAACTTGGGTGTCCTCCTGGACTCACAGCTAAATTTGGAACAACATCTATCGGCTGTGGCCAGGGGGACCTTTGCCCAGGTTCGCCTGGTGCACCAGTTGCAGCCTTATCTGGACCGAGAGGCTTTACTCACAGTCACTCATGCCCTTGTCACCTCAAGACTGGATTACTGTAATGCGCTCTACATGGGGCTACCCTTGAAGGGCGTTCGGAGGCTGCAGTTGGTTCAGAATGCAGCCGCGAGAGCGATTGTGGGCGCACCAAGGTACGCCCACGTGTCACCTATCCTCCGCGAGCTGCACTGGCTTTCTGTGGGTCTCCGGACGCAATTCAAGGTGTTGGTTATCACCTTTAAAGCCCTTCATGGCATAGGGCCAGGTTACTTACAGGACCGCATACTGCCGCACAGTTCCCAGAGACCGGTGAGGTCCCATAGATTGGGCCTCCTTCAGGTCCCGTCGGCCAGACAATGTCGGCTGGCGGGCCCTCGAGGAAGAGCCTTTTCTGTGGTGGCTCCGACCTGGTGGAATCAACTTCCCCCCGAGGTTTGAACAACTCCCACCCTGCCGGCCTTTAAGAAAGCCGTTAAAACTCTCCTGTTCCGGCAGGCCTGGGGCTGATGTCCCCGGGGGGGGGCGGGACATGATCGGACTTGCGGTATGATTGTATTATTTTATTGTTTTATTCTTGATTGTTTTAATTGAGTCCTTTGGGATTGGGCGGCATATAAATAAATTAAATTAAATTAAATTAAATTAAATAAATAAATACAATTAAATACAATTATTTATGAAAACTGCTGACCTTCCTGGATTATACATACTGACTGAGTTGTGATATTTAAAAATAGTCTGCAGAGAAAGAAAAACTTTGACCTTTTGGCTATTCTTCTAAGGGGGAAATTATTGGATTGTTTTTAAATGACTGAACATTTTGGATTGTTTATAAAGATAAGAGATATATAAGATTATAGTGTTCAGAATTTAAGACTGGTTGGTTTGATGAAAATGGAGGTTGCATATACAATTAAAAGTGGTAAGAAATCACATGCAATATTCTTTTCTAAAATCCCCAGTCTGAAACATCAGAGATATGCAGG
This sequence comes from Crotalus tigris, assembly GCF_016545835.1. Lineage (NCBI taxonomy): Eukaryota > Metazoa > Chordata > Lepidosauria > Squamata > Viperidae > Crotalus > Crotalus tigris. Next base: position 361,493 of record NW_024100464.1, read on the forward strand.
AGAAATACTTCAAGATAAGACAAATATTTTCCAGAATGAAATGTATGGTATGTTGCAACTAATTCAAATGACAATGGATTTAAATCATAATGAAATTAAAAAAACTTTGAAGGTATAAATGAACACTTTTTTGACCTAAGCTCACAATTAAAAAATTCCCAGAAAATGGTGATAAAGAATGAACAAACAAATCAGAAATCAGAACAAAAACTAGAGGAAAGTGATTTGGAGACTACAAATGAAGAAAACCACAACTTAACACAGACAAAGAAAAAAATTTCATTATTTTTCTATAATATTGGAAACGGAAGAGATATTTCATTTTTCAGAACAACAAAACAAACCTGAAGACAAGTAAGAAGATTTGATAAAGTGGACAACAGAGCTGTCAGGAGAACTACTAGAGTCTGGGAGACAAAAAAATGGAAGGAGAAATTGAGAGAGAAGAAAAGTGGAAGCTTCTTAACGAGTATAAATGAGCGAAACTCCCCCTCAAAAGCACCTTACTCAGTTTGTTTTTCCCATTCCTAGCAACACCTATAAAAATACAGGAAGAATCATATGACAAGCTGAATACACTGACTTGGAAAGCTGCTAATCAAGAGAAGAAGGCAAGAGCCAGACTCAGGAGAGATGATTTGACTTATCAGATGGAGTACCACATGACTAGTTTGAATATGGTTCAAAGAATAGTTAAATTTTGGATACGAATGGGTTCTATAGTAAGAGAGATGTGATTTATAAGTAGTACAGTATTGCTTTATGATATGGGAAATGTAAAAATAATGAGATGATTTAAATGAATAAAATGTTTTGGATATTCAACTTGGAGAAAATTAATCAACTTGGAGAAAATTATAATTGATAAGAAATATTTTGAATACTGAAGGGAACCTAAGCTTAAATAAGAACAGGTGAGAACCAGACTTAAGAGAGATGACTTGACATACCAGGTGGAGTATCATATGACCAAGCATTTGTCTAAATATGATTAAAAGAATAGTTAAATTTTGGAAATGAAGAGGTTTACAGTAAGAGAAATGTGATTTATAAGTTGTATAATATTTTTTTCTTTTTTCTTTCTTTCTTTTCTCATCTTTCCTATGATATGGGAAATGTAAAAATATTGGGATGATTTAAATGTATGAAATATTTTGGATATTTAAATATAATCAATTTTGAGAAAACCATAACTGACAAGAAATGTTTTGATTACTGAGGGGAAACTAAGCTTAAAGAAGAGTTCTGAAAACAGGACCTATAGTGATTTACATAACATAATTTTGTGCAAATGCAACTATAAAATAAGATGATTAGAAAAGACATTACATACTGATGTAATTGTGAAATATTAGAAAAATGTTTATACTTAAATTTGTATATATAGATAGTATTAAGAATTATATTTTCTTAATGTTGGTAAAAGGAGAACACTATTGGAAGAAGAAAGGACTAGGAAAAGTATTTCTATTTAATATGTTGATTATGAAAGTATAGAAATTAACTATTATTGACTGTTGTTAAATATATGAACCCAGACAACATGTTGTTTACTAAACACTAAATATTGTTATTCTAAAATAATCAATAAAATATACTTTAAAAATGCTAAATGCTCATGTTGACTGCAAATTAGGGGAACTGAAGCCTAAGATATCCAGATAAATATTTTTTATCGATCTATCCCTATTTAAAGGGATTTTAAAAGTAACCCAATGCCAGCTTCAGATAATTTCTCAGAAGCCCATGTTCTGAGAAAGCAACCAATTGTCTACTCTTTTTATTATTAAAAAGTTTTTATTTTCCATGTATTCATACAAAATACAATTAAATTCCTAACCATTGGTACCGCCTGCCCATTCCCCCCAGGCTGCGTCCACCCTCTCTAATCTCTAATCACCCTCTCCCTACTTCCCTCCTCTTTCTCTCCTCCCCTCCTACTCTCTTCCCCTCCCCATCTCCTCTAACCATCCTACTTCCTCCCTGCTCCTTCCTCCCCTCTCATCCCTCTCACACACATGAACGCAGCATAGGGGAAATGCCCAAGCATTTACCATGACTATATCATCATTACCCACCCACTCACCCACCCAACCACCCTAAACCCTCCCTCCCTCGCTTCCCAGAGCAGAATACAGGGTTATTATTAAGAAAGTTAACAATAATAAAAAAGAAAAAAAGAAAATAAAAGAGAAAAAAAAACATCATACTTAACCTTTAACTCCCCTTAAATTAAGTCATATAAACAAATCTCTACAACAGTTACTATAAACTTTACTCATAAAATAAATGAAACTTTATAGTCCCATATTTTTTCTGAATATAATCTATCCATCTTCTCCATACAATAATATATCTTTCTTGTGTATGATCCTTCAAATAAACAGAATTTTTTTGCCATTTCTGCAAAGTTAGAAACTTTAAATAATCCATTCTTCTAAAGTAGGCAACGAGTCCTTCTTCCAATACGAGCCTACTAATAACCTTGCTGCAGTTAATAAATTCAACATTAAAGTAGTTTCTTTATCATTTAAATCCACAAAGATACCCAATAGGAATAATTGAGGGGTGAACTTTATCTTCCTTTTAAAAATCTTTTGAATGTTCCACCAAATCATAATCCAAAAAGCCTTTACCTTTTTACAATTCCACCAAACATGAAAATATGTCGCATCCATATTACCACATCTCCACATTTGGGTTGTAAATTTGGATACATACAAGATAATTTTTTAGGATCTAAATGCCATCTGTAACACATTTTATAAAATTTTTCCCTCAAATTTTGAGCTTGTGTAAATCTAACATTTCTAATCCAAATTGTCTCCCATAAGTCCAATGGGATCGGATCCTGGATATTCTGAGCCCATTTAATCATACAGTCTTTAACCAATTCTGTTTCAGAGTCTAATTCTATTAAAGCATTGTAAATTCTTTTTATATGGGCCTGACTCTGATCTTTAATCTGAATAACCAGATTTCCATCTTCTAGTGTTATTCCTTCTTTTTTATCTACAGTCCACCTGTCCACTATTTGTAAATATTGAAGCCATGACTGTAGAATATTTTTTTGCCTTAATACATCTAGAGATTTTAAATGCCAATCCGAACTTGACCAAGTTAATAATTCTTTATACGAAATTTTATCAAAATTCATCCCCTTAGAAATCCCCTCAATTACATGTCTAGGAATCCCCCAGATAGGTATTTTATAGTTTAACCTATAATAATACTTTTTCCAAACTTGAAGTAAGGCACTCCTCAAAATATGTGATTTGAAAGCCCGGTCCACTTTCTTATTAAAAATTAAATATGCATGCCAACCATACATTAAATCCCACCCTTCAAGAACAAGAATATCCTTATTTGTTAAATTAAGCCAATCACTTTTCCAAGTTAAGGCAGCTGCATCATAGTATAATTTCAAGTTAGATGCTTTAAGTCCTCCTCTTTCTCGGGCATCTTGCAAAATCTTAAACTTAACCCTTGGTTTTTTTCCCAGCCCAAATGAATTTATTGATACCCTTCTGCCATTCCTCCAAATTTACATCTTTTTTTAAAATAGGTATCATCTGAAACAAGAAAAGAAACATTGGTAGAACATTCATTTTTACAGCTGAAATTCTCCCCAACAGTGACAATTGCAGTTTTTTCCAGTCATTTAAATCCTTTTGCACTTTTGCCCATAGTAATTCATAATTATTTTTATACAATTTTCCATTTGAGGCAGTTAAATATTCCCAGATATTTAACCTTTTTCACCATCTGAAAACCTGTGGCTTTAACCAAACTTTCCTTGTCATTGGCTAACATATTCTTAGATAATATCTTAGTCTTATGGTTATTGACTTTAAAACCAGAAACTTTTCCATACTGTGTTATAAGTTCTAATAGACAATCAACCGCTCTAATCGGTTGTTCCAAAATCAAAACCAAATCATCTGCAAAAGCCCGTAATTTATACTCATTTTTTCTTATCTTTATGCCCTTGATTACCATTGATTCTCGAATCTGGATCAACAAAATCTCCAATGTCAAAACAAATAACAATGGAGATAATGGACATCCTTATCTTGTCCCTTTTTCAATATTAAAAGTCTCAGTCAATCCCCCATTAACAACAATTTGAGCAGATTGTTGCTGATATATAGCTTTAAGTGCATGTAAAAAATTATACCCAAAATTCATTTTCTCTACCAGTGAGAATAAGAATTGCCAATCTAATTGATCAAAGCCTTTTTCAGCATCCAAAAATATAAAAGCCACAGGAATCTGATTGTTCTTATCCAAATGCTCAATTAAGTTAATAATTTGTCTAACATTATATTTCATGTATCGCCCTGTTATGAATCCTGATTGATCACTGTGAATCAAATCCTTCATAACCTGCATTAATCTATTTGCCAAATTTTTTATAAAAATCTTGTAATCTACATTTAATAATGATATCGGCCTATAATTCTTAGGCTCTGTAAAATCAGTCTATTGTCTACTCTGATAAGCAAAGCAACCCAGATATTTGACTGGAGTTCTTCTTAGAAACCAGGAATTAAACCTGCAACTTCTGTCATGCAAAGCCAAGGCTACATACCAGAACTACATCCATAACAACTGGGGATGGTATATAGTATTAGAAAGACTTCAAAACAATATAACAAAAATGAGCAATAAATGTCAGAAAGACAATAAAATGTACACCCCAAATATAAAGCATTACCATTAAAGGTCTGCCAAGGCCTGGGGGGAAACACTTGGTTTTTAGAGTCTATGTAAACAAGGGTCAAATAGGTGCCATACCAATGTCTGGGAGAAGGCTATTCCAGACTGCAGGCACAGAGTCAGAGAAGATCCATCATTTAATTGATGGGACCCAAAGCATGCCAACTACAACCCATTATACATGATGGGAAGAAACTACCCAGGCCCAGGCCATAAGATACTCCAGCAATTTACCACTTCTAGAAACCTGTTGTGAAAAGTGGGCACAATTTAAAGATGTCATCACACAGACTGCAACAACTTTACTTGGACTGAAAACCTGGGCCCATCAAGACTGGTTTGATGAAAACCACAAAACCATGTACATCCGGTGATGGCGGCTACTTTGTAGCCGTCCTCCTGAGAGAAGCGTGAAAACCACGGAGAACAGCAGACATCAGCTGGTCCACGGTTTAAAATCTCCCTCCTGGGCGAAGGGGGGGAGAGGAGTATCACCTGAATAGAGGTAGAACCTCTTAACCCCCCCAGAATTTTTTTGGGGGGGGTGAAAAGAGAGTTCCCTCGGAGTTCGGGTGCCTCCGCCTCCCAGCTGTCTTTGATCCTTCGGGATCAAAGCAAAACGCTGCGGCCACCTCCGCGCTTAAAGGAGCCTGGTGAGTTATTTTAAAAGCGGACAGAGTTGGATAAAGGATTGGATTTATTGGACTTTATTTGGACTTTAGTTTGAAATGTGATCTTTTTACTTTTTTGTCTTTTTTCTTTGTCTGGAGAGTGAAAGTAAAATGGCGATTTGAAGTTTGTTTTTTTTCGGAAGAAAGTGACTGAAACGTTATGGATTAAACAGTTTTCTTTTAAAAAAACTTTTTTTTTTGAAGGTGGATTTGTGTTTGGTGTTTTTTTTTTTTCCTTTTAAACTCTCCTTTGTTTCTTTTGAGGATTACTTTTATTTTTAAGAAGGAAAAAAGAAGAAATAAGACTTTTTTTTTCTTTTTGAAAATGGCTTCAAAGAGGCAAGCAGCTGCTACAGTTTCTAAGGTGGCCTCTTCTCCAGCGATCCTACCGGTACAACAACCTAAAGCTACACCACCACCTTCTCCTCCTCTGCCAGCAGTAACGGTACAAGATATGAAAGATATAATGGGAAGTGCTGTATCTCAAATCAGAGAGGAAGTGAAGGGGCTTTTAGATCAGAATAAAACTCAAATCAGAGGAGAAATGAAGAATCTCTTAGAACAGAATAATACTATTTTGAGGCAGGATATAGTTACGGCCTTAACAGGACTTGCTTCTGTGGTTGAGAAATTAGACTCTAGAGTTGAAGAAGTGGCAGAGAAGGCGGATATGTTGGAAGAACAGTTTGAAGGTATGGAGAGAAAGATGGAAATGTCACAAGAGGATATTCTTATGTCCCAGTACAGAGAGATGGAACATGCATTAAGAATCAGGGGCCTGAAAGAGGACAAGCAAGATCTCACTGAGATTCTTGTAAATGACTTTGCTGTTATTTTGAATAGAGAGAAAGAGGAAATATTCAGAGAAGTTGAAAAAATTTACAGAGTTAACTCCTGGATTGCTAAACAAAAAAATTTACCAAGAGATGTGGTGATTTACTTTGCAAAGAGATCTCTGCGTAATGAAATCATACAAGCCTTTTATAATAAGAGGTTCCAGATTGCTGCCCAAGATGTCATTATCTTAAAGGAGATCCCATCTAAAATTTTAAGAAAGAGAAAAGAGTTTGCTTTTTTAGCTAATGAGCTTAAAAAAAGATTGATTCCATTTAGATGGGAAATTCCGATGGGTATTGTTGTGAGCCATGCGGGGACGCGTTACAGACTTAATACAGTTTCTAAAGCAAAAGAATTTTATAGTTCGGTCCTGGGAGCAGACTCACCATCATCCATGATGCAGAAAGTTTTGGATGGCAAAGAGGTGGAACAGCAGTCTGAAGGAGCAGGAGTGATGGTTGCTGGAAAGCTACAGCCGCAGTGGTTGCAACAAACAGAGATCAAAGATCAAAGAATGACTCGTGCAGCATATAGACGCAAGGAAAAGGAACAACAGAAGAAAGAAGATAAAGAATCTCTTCAAGAAATTGTTTCGTTGCCGGTGGGAGGAGCAAGACCCAAGAGTTCTGCAGTACATTCTTCAATGGCAGACCTCCAAGCAGTCTTCTCCAGGCTTCTGGCCAAGGGAGATGGTAAAGCTCCTGACTTGGAATGCTAATGGCCTCAATTCTCCCCAAAAGAGAAAGAAAATTTTCCATTATTTAAAGCAACATAATAATGATATTATTTGCTTGAAGGAAACACATATTATACCTAAAGATCAAAAATTTTTAGTCAATCCTCGTTTGGGATCTCATTTTGTATCTTCAGCTCCTGGGAAAAAAGGGGGAGTAGTTATTTATGTTAAGCAAAATTTAGTAGCCAGTTTGGTGGAATCTGATTCTCAAGGGAGATTTGTTATGATTGAAGTTGGTTTGTATGGAAAGAAAGTACTTATAGTGGGACTTTATGCTCCAAACCAACAACAGGGACAATTCTATAGATTGTTACATCAAAAATTAACTTTGTTGGATTATAGATCTGTTATATTAATGGGAGACTGGAATGGTGTTTTAGATACACAAAGGGACAAAAAAGGATCTTCTATTTCCTTTAAACAGGCTAAACTACCTAAAGCTTTTTTTGATTTGAAGGAAGACTGGGAGCTACGAGATTATTGGCATGGACATAACCAGGAGGAGAGAGACTTCACCTTTTTTTCAGATAGACACAAATCTTTTTCAAGAATTGATTTTTTTTTTATTACAACTGATCTATACTTTAGGGTAAAGAATGTTAAAATTTTTCCCAGGACATTGATGGATCACAGTCCAGTTTGGATGGAATTGGTTGATGAAAAAGAGGAGAGGAGATTGTGGTGGATGAATGAAAATTTATTTAGACAAGAAAAGAATGTTCAAAAGTTAAAAGAGCATTTAAAGGATTATTTTGTTTTAAATATGCATAAGGGAACTTCAATGTCAATGGTATGGGATGCAGGTAAAGCTTTCATGCAAGGGATTTTTATACAAATGAATAATATTCATAGACAGAAGCAGACTCAGAAACGGAATGAATTGGAAGGCGAGATTAAATCAAAAGAAAAAATTTTGATTTCAAATCCTACAGATGAGAAGGTTAAAGAATCTATAAAATTGCTTAAATCACAATTTAATATGTTGATGGCTGATCAAACTGCAACTAATTTATTATATATGAAACAAAATACATTTTGTAATGCTAATAAACCAGGGAGATGGTTGACTTATCAATTGAGAAAGAAACAGAGACAGAGAATTATAGACAAAATAAACTATAATGGTAAATTGGTTTACCAGAAGGATTTGATTAAGAAATCTTTTTTAGAATATTATCAAAAATTATACAAGAGTACTAAGGTGCAGATTTTAGATATAGATAACTACTTAAATGGAGCCAATTTCCCTAAATTAACAGAACTTCAAAAACAAGAAATTAATGGTTTGATTACCAGTGCGGAAATTGAGAAGGTGATTAAAGAATTAAAATTAGGTAAAGCATCGGGTACGGATGGTTTGACATCTACTTTTTATAAAACTCTGGTACAAGAAATGATTCAACCTTTAACTGAGCTTTTTAATAACATATTACAGGGTTCTCAGATTCCCCCGTCATGGGGCAGAGCTTTTATATCTCTAATTCCAAAAGAGGATCAAGATCTTACCTTACCAAAGAATTACAGACCTATATCTCTCTTAAATGTAGATTACAAGATCTTTGCAAAAATTTTAGCTAATAGGCTTATGAGGGTTTTGCATCATGTTATACATATAGATCAAACAGGTTTTATAACTGGAAGGTATATGAAGAATAATGTTAGGCAAATTATTAATTTATTAGAATATTTAGACAAAAATAACCAAATTCCTGCAGGATTGATATTTTTAGATGCTGAAAAAGCTTTTGATCAATTGAATTGGCAATTTATGTTAAGATTAGTTGAAAAAATGAATTTCGGAGAAAAAATTTTACAAGCTCTTGGCGTTATTTATCAAAAACAAACGGCACAACTTATAGTTAATGGGGGTTTGTCAGAGGTGTTTACAATAGAGAAGGGGACTAGATAGGGTTGTCCACTGTCACCGTTGCTGTTTGTTTTAACTTTGGAAATATTGCTGATTAAAATTCGAGATTCACAGCAAATAAAAGGAATAGAAGTTAATAAAAAAGAATATAAACTAAGGGCTTTTGCAGATGATTTGGTGGTTACCTTATCTCAACCAACTTATTCTGTAATAGAGTTATTACAATTGATATATCAATATGGACGAGTTTCGGGTTTCAAAATTAATAATAATAAGACTAAAATAGTGCCTAAAAATATGACTAATCTGGATAAACAGATGTTGGTTAATCTGACAGATTTTGAGGTTGTTAATAAGGTAAAGTACCTGGGGGTTACTTTATCTGTTTCTAATGCAAAACTGTACAAAAATAATTATGAAAGGCTGTGGGTCAATATACAAAGAGACATGAAAAATTGGGAAAAGTTGCAATTATCTCTTTTGGGAAGAATTGCAGTGATTAAAATGAATGTGTTGCCAAAGTTCCTTTTTTTATTTCAAATGATACCCATTTTAAAGAATGAGGTTAACTTAGATGAATGGCAGAAAGGTATTAATAAATTTATCTGGGCAGGGAGGAAACCTAGAGTAAAACTTAAAATTATACAAGATACTCGTGAGAGAGGTGGACTCAAGATACCAAATTTGAAGTTGTATTATGATGCTGTGGTTTTAACATTAATAAGTGATTGAGTTAATTTAACAAATGTGGAAATACTCCTCTTGGAGGATTGGGATTTACTTTTTGGATGGCATGCCTATCTAATTTTTAATAAAAAGGTTGATAGGGCTTTTAAATCTCATATTATGAGGACTTCTTTACTTCGGGTTTGGAGGAAATATTATAGAAATGATTTTAAAATTCCATTATGGGCTATTCCATGGCATGCGACAGAAGGGATAAGCAGAGGGGTTAGGATGGATAGCGTTTCTTATGCACAATTACTTAGATGGGATGGTAAAAATTGGCAGTTAAAATCTATGGAAGATTTAACACAGGAAAATATTATATATTCATGGTTTCAGTATAGATAAATAGTGGATAGGTGGAAGATAGATCGGAAGGTGGGTTTGCTTAGAGAAGATGAGAATTTGTTTAAACAAATAAAAGATCAAAGACGAACTCACATTAAGAGAATTTATGGGGTCCTAGTAGAATTGAACTCAGAAACAGAGTTAGTCAAAGAATGTATGATTAAATGGGCACAAAACTTTGGTGAACCGGTTCTACTAGATACCTGGGAAACTATTTGGGTGAGGAACGTTAAATTTACGCAAGCCCAAAATTTAAGGGAGAATTTTTATAAAATGTTTTATAGAAGGCACCTTGATCCACAAAAAATGTCTCGTATGTATCCTGATCTACAGCCTAAATGTTGGAGATGCGGATGTTTGGATGCTACATACTATCATATCTGGTGGTCGTGTAAAAATATAAAAGTTTTTTGGATTAAGATATGGTGGAATATTCAAAGAATTTTTAGAAGGAGGGTAAAATTTACCCCACAACTGTTTTTATTAGGTATTGTTACTGATTGTGATACCAAAGATATCACATTGATGTTAAACTTAATTACAGCTGCAAGGTTGTTAGTAGCACAATGTTGGAAGAAGGAATCTTTGCCTACTTTGCAAGAGTGGCTTTTTAAAGTTTCTTATTTGGCGGAAATGGCAAAGATTTCGGCTTTCCTGAAGGATCAATCACAAGAGAAGTATGTTGTGGTATGGAGGAAATGGATAGATTTTATACAACATAAGATGGATATTAAAAAATATTATTTAGCTTTTTAATAATTTATATTGAAAAGCTAACTTTCTTGAAAAGCCAAATTTTTTTATTTATTTATTTTTTCTTTCCTTTTTTCTATCTCTTTTCTTTTTTTTGTACTTATCTTTCTTTATATATATTTTACTCTTAATTATTTTATAATTTGTTTAAGTAATGTATTTAGATTTGTTTACAGTTTTATAACTTATATTGAAAAGTTAATCTCTTTTTCATGTTTTTTATGCATTTCTCTTTTTTTCTTTTTTTTCTGGTATTTATGTTTTTTTTTACATATATATTATGTTAATCATTTTGTAATTCATTTAAGTAATGTATCTAGACTTACTTATACTTTATATTTTTCTTAAGACTTTTTGAAGAAATTTTAATTAAGCCTATATCCAGCTCTGGGATAGTCGGGGGAGGGAGGGGGAGGGTTGGGGAGGGAGGGGGAAAATTGTTTTGTTTTTGTTATTGTAAAATCTTAAAAATTTTCAATTAAAAAAAAAAAGAAAACCACAAAACCATTTCAGCAGCCCTCCAGGTCAAGAACAAGGCCTAGGCAGACTGGCAGAATGATCCATCATCTGTCTCAAAGAAAGACAAGTTTAAGTACCCACAGTCCAAAGCACACACACAGCACTGCAAGTAAGCCTGGCAGCACAGGAAAGCAGAGAAGGTGGAACATTGTGCAGGTGTGCATACCACCAAAGGGTCCTTCAGTGCTATAAAGTCAGTTTTATGATCTTTCTAAATCTGGATGCTCTCCTTGCTCTCATTGAATGGGTCGAACCTGACCAAAGACCAGGAAAGACTGAAAAACCACTGAGCTGAACATTTTTCCAGTTTACTCAATAGGCTGTCCACAGTTGACCATGATGTCTTACAGTTGCCAATCTTGTACAGTATGCCCTGGATCTGCCTCCCTCTACTGATGAGATCAGGAAACTTGCAGAAGAGCTCAAATAAAAGAATAAGGCAGGATGGCATTCCTGTTGAGATCTTCAGCATAAGGGAGCTGCCACCTGTTCCTCAAGCAGGAACAGCGATCCAGGAAACTCTCCAAATCATACACCAATTCTGTCAGGGGAAGTACAGTCCAATTCAGAAATAAAGTCGGAAAGTCTCTGAGACTGGGTGGTCTAAATAGACACAGACATTCCATTTTCCCGAGGTTGAGCCTGAGTTTGTTCCCCCCATTCTCATAGCCTCCAGACACTGGGATAACAGCATCACTTGACTAGTCCAGGGCTGAGATACACAAAGGGTATACTGTGCCAAACCTTCAAGTAAGGCTTCACGTTGGTAAAAATTCATGATATTGTAAGCCTGTCTTATTCACAGGCTGGGAGGAGATGAAGTTCCTGTGTTTGAGCCATGAGTAAGGGGTCAGCGAGAAAAGACCAATAGCCCTTGTTTCAGCTCAGAAGTTAGAAACTTCTGATAATTTATCATTTACCATTGTAAAGCTGGATTGCTTAATTGTGATGAGGCAGAAATATTGTTACCTCAGGGCACATTTTAAAAATGGTTTTCCTTATCTAGAGAGTTTCAGTCATTTTATGGGCTGTTCTTTCTTTGGCTAAAAATATTGAAAAATCTTCCTTATAAAGCAAAAGAATAGAAGAGTCACCATGATTTTAGATTAGCTCTTTAAAAAATAACAGCAGAGATTTTATATATATATATATATTATATAGCTGGTAAACTACAATTCCAGGAAGAAAGATTAGATAAGCTGTTCAGGCAATTACAATTCCTTGACCCTTTCTCCAGAGTTTGACATCCTTTCTTGAGTCAGCAGAAAACTATATTGCAGCAGCTCCGCTGACCTGCAGTGGCGACATCAGGTGGTGGTGGCAGCGGGAGGGACGGTTTCACACATGCAACTTACTCCTGTGCATGAGCAAATGGAAATTCGCATGCTCACCTACCACTTGTGCAGCCTGGTTCCAAATGGGCTGTGAGCCAATACCAGGCTGGGGACCAGGGGTTGAGGACCCCTGCTATACTGGCATGAAATTGGACATCTCCACTGTCTGTTCCTACCCTGCCTATATTGCCTCTGTTTCCAGTTACTGAGAATCATCTGATTTTCCTCCAAAATGATAAATGACAAAGCCTGCAGATTTTATATGCTCCTTGAGTTTACCATTGGACCATATCAAAATAAAAAAGATACTGTAATACATTTCTAATCAAAGATAAGTTTGGTTTATTTCACTCAGGGACTGGAGCTGAGATAAAGGCAACAACATAGGGACAGGGCAGAAAAATAATGGTATGGTCAGAGCATAGTTGTGTTGTGTAGAAAAGCTCATTACTTGGCTTTTTACTAGTTACTATTTAATAGGATCCTTAATAGAAACTAAATATACATAACCATCTGGCCCAATTCATTACATTATCATATTTCTAGAGATTTGCTTAAATGTTAAATAATGTTTCCATCTTCTATGACATCCTTACATTAACTAGATCCAGATGTTAAAATAAATAAAGCAGCCTGCATTAAGGATGAGAAGTCCTTTCTCTGGTGGGATACAGATAATATTTTTCCATCTTTCAAAATTAAAATGGCCCAAAAATTAGGTCACAGAGACTCCATGGTACAAAGTATTTATTACAACCCATACTCGTCTGTACTACAGTACCTGTAATGTCTAGTGTCTCTGATGGGCCGGTCACTACTCAGTTTGTCACTCTCTAACTGATTGAAAGCATGTTGCCGATAAGGGTCTTCTCCCGCCTTCAGCAGCTTTGAGGATACGTAGGCCTTTTCATCAAATCCTCTTAAGCCATTTTTCTCAGCTTGTGGTGGCTTGGATGCCTGGAGAGAGAGACAGAGTTAAAAGTTAGTCCTATAAAGGAGAAGCCTTTTAGGCAGTGCTTTTTTTTGAAGAAAAAAAAAGGTGCCGGAACTCACACACGTCATACAACCAGCCTTGCCTACCCTACAAGGTTCCATCCAAAAAAGGTGCCAGAACTCCGTTCTGAATGTTCTATGACAAAAAAAGTCCTGCTTTTAGGATACAAGTAAAGTGACAACCTATTGAGAGCCAGAAACAGATTTTCAAAGTAACACGTGCAAAGTTTTATATTGGGAAAAAATGAGGCACAGAAATTTATTTTGCCAACCCAATCACTGGCTAATCGATTGTGTTCATGCAGAAGAAATTAAGGCTATGTTTCCTTCTATTCTTGTCAAAATTTTTGTATACTTATATTCTTTTATTTTAGTAGGCCTCCTTCCCCCCCCCCCTTTGAATCAGTTCTGAAACCTGGTAACTGCCTGGACAAGTCCCTGCAGTTTTCTTGGTAAGGTTTTTGGAAGTGGTTTGCCATTGCCTGCTCCCTGGGGTTGAGAGAAGCAAATGGCTCAAGGTCACCCAGCTAGCTTTGTGCCTAAGTCAGGACTAGAACTTACAGTCTCTCAGTTTCTAGACCATTGCCTTAATTCCTACAACCAAATCGGTTTTCAGTGGGCTCAGCTTCACAGTAATACATTTAAAATATTGCATACTTCAGTTTAGGATATACACCTATATTTTGAATGATATATACATATATCTCTGGACACTTTTTAGCAACAATATGGAACTAGTATGTCTTTTCCTACCCAGAAGGGGTTTTTTTTTTCAATTTTCTGGTTCAATCAATGGCCTTTGTGATCTCCCATCCAAATACTATCCTATTTAATATTTTTTTAAAAAGTCATGGTCAGCTAGGTGCTGCCACATAGATGGCTTTTTCTTCCTAAATTCCTGACCAACATCAACTTCAGCCAAGAATGAATTCTAAGAAATATGGCCCATTACATCTAAGGAGGTTAATGTAGAATCATCTTACCTGGTCAATACTTTGACCTGAAAGGATAATGGTCAAAAGTCTACTAAATCTGTTCAAAGAAAAGGAAGTGCTTGCTTCACAATTTACAGTCCAACAGATATATGATGCAGTATGCATTCCTCTTCCTTCATCACTGCTTCATTATCATCCTTCTGTCAGTACAATAACTACTTTCATCTCCTCTATGTTGAAATCAACCACATTGTTAGGATAAGACGGTTAGATGCGATATAGGGATGTACAGCTTTACTGAGAGACACTAGAACATATTAATGATGAGCAATGTTTGTTAAAATGGTTGAAGATAGTAATTGTTGAGCCTGTTGTCAATATCTATCCAGAACTTATTCATAGAGTGAAAGTAGATTTAAGAAAAGTTTCCTAATGAATAGCCAAGGAAAATGCATCCTATAGTGATTCAACAAACCGTATAGAAAATCCATATCTTTTTTTCCAGCTTTATTGCAGTCTCCCTTTTTGTTTTAAAACACTTAAAATAAGCTGTTTTCTGAATGAGTCTTGCCCAATTGACTTTAGTGTGGGTCCTGCCAACTATACATGAGAATGCAAAATGAAAACTTGTGTAAATAGTGTGCACAGCTTTTAGCCTTTTTAATGCAGTGAAAATACAGGTAGTCATTGGTTAACAATGGTAATTGGGACAGGGAACTCTGTTACTAAGTGATACAACCATAAAATGCAATGTCATGTAACCACACCAAACAATGATTGCAAATCCAGAAGTTCCAGTTGCAGTCATTAGACAAATCCTGTGTGTAGTTGGTAAGCATGACATCACATGATCACCATTTGCTCTCTCCTGGCAATTTCCCCATTGACTTTTCTTACCGGAAGCTGTGAAGGTCGCCAATGGTGATCACATGACCATGGGATGCTAAGGCCATCTTAATTGCAAGCCAGTTGCCAAGCACCTGAATCACAATCATATGACCCTGGGGATACTATGATAGTCACAAGTTCAACTACCAGCTGTAAGTCTCCTCGTTTAGCAGTGTTGTAACTTTGAATAGATGCTGATTGAATGGTTATTAGCTGAAGACCACTTGCAAAGAAAACTATAATTTTGTGAGGAAGACTGTATAAACCATTTTCTGAAAAATATTACTAGCAGCAAATTGATTAAAAATAAGTTATCAGAAAAGGTTAGAATTTCAAGTAGAAAAACAGCTGATAAATGAAAAATATCTAAGATATACCTATTTAAGATGGATGAACTTATATAGAATTACATTTGAGAAATACCCTAGGATTAAACTGTTTACCTTTGACATTTCAGCCTTTTCTTCTTTTCAAATGTCTGAAACAATTATCGTCAGTTTTAAAAAAAGGTATTGGACAAGTTGACAAACATATCAATGCCTGTATACGGTTTTATCTGCAAACATTTGCTGGCCTTCCTTCCTGATCTTTGGAAATGCCAGAGGCAAAATAATTTTTTTTTTTTTTTACAGAAAGCGTTTTCCTTTCACAGCTGATAAAGGCTGTCAATGTAGCCCCACACACACACACAAAATCTTTATACAAGCCCTCGCCATAGTTTTGTACTCTAAAGCATGGGTCTCAAAGAAAAATGAATGGGAGGGAGGTTAGGAAAACCATCTGTCAATGGCAGTTTGATTGATTGCCACATGCATGGCAATATATTCAAATCTGGCATGGAATATATTTGTTTCTGCAGATTGTATGAAGCCTAATAATCTTCATTATTCTTATGGTTGAGTGATTCTAGAAGATGTGATGAGTGACTAGTGAAGAAAAAGCCCAAGAGTTGTTCAAGTATTGTTTTATCAAAATAATAGTGAAGACAGGTTTTATATTGCCTTAGCATTGTGTGAGTGTCAAGTTTAGGCAGCTGCTCCAAACTGAAAATATGTCTCCTAAGCAAGCTTCTCACAAAACCTTCTTTAATGAGATTTATTGAAATGAAAGGGACCGAATTATGATGAGAATTTCAGTTTAAAATTAATTGATCTTCCGATAACAACCAACCTTAGAACTGGCGATGAAAAGATTGAAATGGTATATAACTTCTGCCTTTCAGAATCAACCATCAAACATAAAGGAACGAGTAGTTAAGAAATACACCACAGGCCAACATTTGGTAAAGCAGCCATTAAAACCTTGGAAAAGAAATTCAAATGCTATGATGTGTCTAGACCTGCAAAGATCAGAATCATGCAAGTCATTATATTCTTGATAACCCTATGTTGAAGTGAAAATTGAGCAGGATAGGAAGAGTATTTGAACTTTGGTGTCGGAAAAGTCTCCTCAGAATATCATGGACACCCAAGGCAACAAACTGATGGATCACCAAACAAAATGATCCAGAGTTCTCACAAGGCACAAATAACTAAGCTCAAATTATCTTACTTCAATCACATTATGTGAAGATTCAGCTTTTTAGAAAAGGCTCTAACGTTAGAAAAGGTGGAAGGTAAGAGAAAAAGAAGATGACTAGCATCAAGATGGATGACATCAGTTATAGAGGTGATGAGTGCACCATTGGGAGACCTGATAAAGCAGGTTAGTGACAGATTGTCATAGGGAAAAAATATATGTGATCACTAGGAATTGAAAATAACTTGATCATAGCAAATTTCCTGTGGTCATAGTTCTTTTGATGAAAAGAGAGGAGTCTGAAGATGTCTTTTTGCAAGCTATTTCCTGGATTTTTATCAGTTATTTATTTTATATGTCAAAATTCTTAATCGCCCATCTCCCTGATAGAGTTAGCATTACAATGATGATAGAAGAGGCTTAGTTGTTATTTTTCTGTTTTTTGTTCATGGTGGTATGCCCAGGCCAGTCTAGTTTGTAGTGGTTAAGGCATCAGTCTAGAAACTGGGAGATTCTGAGTTCTAGCTAGTTTTAGGCACAAAGCTACCTGGGCCGGTCATTCTCTCTCAGCCCCAAGAAGGAGGCAATGACACATCACTCCTGAAAAACCTTGCCAAGAAAAGTGCAGGGGCTTGTCCAGACAGTCTCTGAGAATCAGACACAATTGAACAGAACAGAAAAAAAAATGTGATTGTGGAGCATTAGCCAATTGTATTTATACAGAAATGCTATCAAGTAAATTAAAAGGGCTTAATAGAAATTTGAGGCAAAAATATCCTAATTCATTTGTTGTATCTCAGTGTTTCCCAAACTTGACAATTTTTAAGGCATGTGGACTTCAACTCCCAGAATTCCACAGCCAGCATTGCAGTTGAAGTCCATATGCCTTAAAATTGTCAAGTTTGGGAAACACTGTTGTATCTGATTCTCATTGACTCTCCAATATCTGAAAATATTCCAAATATTTTCTAAATGTTTTAGCATTTTTATCTAACAGAGTATGCTTTTTACTACTTTTGCTTTTTATCTGATCTCCAAGAAAAAAATATTATCTTAGCTTTCTCCTTGACTCTATGAACTGTGGCTCTAGAGCAAACATGGCTATCAATTTGTTCTCTTAGCTGTTAGCCCACTTTTCTCCTGTTTCATTTATTATTTTTTAGTTCAGGTCTTACTTCAAGGCATATCTGGCCTTGATAAGGGCTGTAGCTCCAACATATCCAAGAGAAACAAGTTGTGGAGGCTGGAATAATCCAGTTCCTAAAAGAATATCTTCTCATAAAAAGGTCCTGAATGGCTAATTTCCCTGGAAAGGGCACCATGTTCAGGAAAACATAATAGCAATAGCAATAGTGCTTAGACCAGGGGTCTTCAAACTTGGCCCTTTTATGACTTGTTGACTTCAACTCCCAGAATTCCTCAGCCAGTGTGCCTGGCTGAGGAATTCTGGGAGTTGAAGTCCACAAGTCATAAAAGGGCCAAGTTTGAAGACCCCTGGCTTAGACTTATATACCACTTCACAGTGCTTTACAGCCCTCTCTAAGTGGTTTATAGAGTCAGCATATTGCCCCTAACAATCTAGATCAGGGGTGTCAAACTGCTGACCCATGGGCCGGATGCATCATAGCAAAGCCACGCCCACCCCATTGCCGGCAATGGGAAAAAAGTCGTGATACGTCATGACATGTCATGTGACGTTGTGAGGTTGACACTCCTGATCTAGATCCTCATTTTATCAACCCCAGAAGGATGGAAGGCTGAATTAACCTTGAGCCGGTGAGAAACAAACCTCTGACAGTCAGCAGAATTAGCTTGCAATACTGCATTCTAACCACTGCACCACCATGGGTCATACAAGATGGCCATCCAATACTAGTTATGAATCTGCAATTATTTCAGCTGACTGAACTCTTCTGTGATCTTTCTGTTTGCCCTATCTTGTGTCCCACAAATATTGCATAGTCACAAATATTCTTTCACTGTCTGCTCATGTTACTGGAATGCAAATTAAAACCTGCCTTTTAACGATTGCCTTCAATAGTTTCTTCACTTTCCACTGTCTTCCATCAATTTATATTGAGCAATACAGTGTCTAAAGACATTATGGCACAGACGTTATTAATTGACCACAGCAGGAAGAAGCAGTAAGCTTTCAACTCATTCAAATACAGTGCTAAACCCACTGTTTCATACTGTATATGCAAACCTTCTCCCTTCTCTTCTATTCCTGTATTATTATGTCCTTTGCTAACAAGAGTTGGTTTTTATGTCTACTAGAAATGCTTTTAATTTTAATTGTAGTTTATTCAGACAAGCCAGATTCACAATGCACAGTTTGTTCTGACCTTATTCAGGCAAATAATGGAAAAACAGCCATAATTTATTCTAGCTGGTTGCAAACAAAAGCAAATGGAACCAAGTATTTCTCCTTCAGTAAAAGAGATAGGGAGCAAAGAAACCCAAGACACCATCATATAATGTTAAACCATAGGTTAACTGGTAAATGAAGCATGAACACATACTCTTGGTCTGTTCATAATTCTAAGTTGTTTCAAACCCAGTTTCCAGATGGAAAACAAGACCCCACTCAACAGAAAAACAGCTCTGGGAAGTGTAGAATTGATGGGCTTTTTCTTCTTGGTGCTGCCAAGCATGATGAGCAAGGTATTTTGAGGACACTCTTTATTAGCATCTGCATAGTTCTTTCATCACCCATAATTTCTACTTCCTTCCTGTTATCTCCTCTTCCTTCTTACTGTTGCATCCCACACATGTGGGTGTCACAACCAGAGAAAAGTTTTTTCTGGGCACTCTGTCTCTGATTTCATAAAATGTTTGCAAGAGAACACTCAGTATAGGATCTCGGACAATAAAATGAACATTGACATTTAAAATTAACATTAATATAATTAACATAAAAGCCTAGACTTATACATGTGTCATCTCTTCTGCAGGAACTGCTCTGGCTTCCAGTCTGCTTCCATGTACAATTCAAGATGCTGGTTATCTCCTTTATTGGGGCCAAGCTATTAAAAGGATGACTTCTCCCCTATTTCATCCACCTAGCCCACTAGGATGAAAAGGCAAGGCATGTCATGGTTCTTGGTGATGGTCCCTTCTTTATGGAACATCACTCCCCCTGAGATATCATTGGCCCCCATCCTATTTCTCTTTGAAAAGGATCTAAAAACGTAATTTTGTCCTGAGGACGATGAATGGAGATGGAGCCTATCAAGTGGTTGATGTGATTGGTTGCTACCATGATTGATGTGACTGGTTGCTACCATGGAGAGTGAGGTGGTTTTTCTTACTCACTTTTCTTATATGGTGGATTTTTTTTTGAATGTTATAAGCCCCCCAGAGTCACCTATGTGTGAGTTGGGTGACTATATAAATTTGTTTAATAAATAAATAAATTTGGGCAGCCTCCTGACAGGGCAGATAATCCCCAAGCTGAATATAATATCTACATGAGAGTTGGGGGTGGTCCTTCATTGACAGATGGACAGAACTGGTAGCAGCCTATTGAGATAGGAAAGGTAACTTGAGAAGATCCTTTAATGTTCCTTGACTTTGTAAAAAAAAAAAGAGATAAGAAGAGTATTGCTGCTAGGAGGAGCTAGATTATGGGCCAGGATCTGAAGCTGTCTTCTACACAACTGACACATAGAATGAAATACCTGCCTACTGTATATAACATTCTGTACTAATCTCTTTAAAATGTGGAAGTGACAGACAGGAAAGAATCAATTTACCATTCTCAAGCTTTTTTTGTGATTCTGCCTCCAAAATCTTAGAGTTTATCGTGATTTTCAAACATCAATGTTTATAATTTCATTTGTGATTTCTGAGTCCCAAACTAGATATGATAGGGAAGATCTATAATTGGATCTCCTGTCATTTTTTTAAAATTTAAAAGCACCAGCAGGACAATGATGCAATTGACACTGAAGATGCTCTAGAAAATGGGATGTGCCAGTTGAACGCTTCCTCTACAGTAAAGTCCTAATCACAATCTCCATGCATTCATAATTTGCTAGGTACTATTTAGTACCTGCTTTCTGTTCCTTTCCTCTACCCAGATGGGCAAATCTCAGCTTGTTGTGTGATTTTGATAAAACTCCCTCCTTAATAAGACTGTTTTAATGACTTTTAAAAAGTGTCAGGAGATTCAGTCATGGATTTTCCTTCTCAAATATGATTTATCCTTCCAATAAAAGAATACAAATAGAATATAAAAAAATTGTTGGAACAGTCATGGAATTGTTAAGCAATTTGCACCATTAATTGATATACAAACTGTATAACATTAGGAAACAATGTAATGGGGAGGAGGGATGGTTAGCATAATTGTCAGTCAGCTACTTAGTCATATTATTTGTCTGCTAATGGCTTGGTTTTTTATGGCAGACAGACGGCTTCAGCTTGTTCATTAAACTATAGCTTCCAAAAACTTGGCTCAACTTTATGTGTGAACTCATCTCCCAAGACATGTAACTAATTTAAAGTCTGTTACAATGCTTATCCACATTAGATGATGTGATTTCACAGCAAATTTGCAACAAAATAATCATCTTATATTTTAGACTTAACATCGTTTTAAATGTTTAATAAAACATTCTGCTATTCTCACAGTTTGGGAGGGAGGAACACATCTGCAATTCACTAAGTTGGGATGACTATTTGTTGCCATCTAGTGGTCAGCTGGAGTTTTGTAGTCCAAATATGATAGCCTTGATACTGCATTGTTATTATCATTTAGTAGCATAACATTTGGCACGGATAAGGCTTTTGCTTGTTTCAGGTTTTTGGTAAGTTAAGATAGATAATTGAATATGGGACAGGGTTGGAAGGAGGCATAACTTGTTTATCTAAGCATTTCACTTTACATACTGTATATGAAGCATAACTAAGAGCCTTTAATAATACCCTTACAGGTTAAACCCTTAAATTAAACCAATGAGAATACCAATACTTCAAATGAAGCCAACACAGAACATAAGCAAATTTGTTCCAAATTAGTAAATTTAGGAAAACCAGTTACATAAAATGGGTTTGAACCAATCTCTCCTTTACATGCTACCTAACCAAATTATAGTTAGTTGGAATCTGTTGTCATCTAGAATTCCAGATTCTTAAATCAGTGAGAAACTAGCTCAGCTATAATGCGCAGGTCCTATGGGAATGAATGCTGTCACATAATAACATGCAGTGTGAAGCCTGATCTGCAGGATCAATCCCCCAATGGCTTCTTGTGAGCCTCCACTATGCAGAAAATCTGAGGCTTTCAAAATGGCCACAGCAACAAGAAGAGCAAAGCTACAGGATCCTTGTTAAAGCCTCAGTTATCTATACCCACAGCTGAAGCAGCAATGCTTCTAGTTAAAACAGACCTAGTCCACAACCTGTGAAATGCACTCTCCAAGGTGCTGATTATTGTTTGATTTGCCAAGAAACAGGTCTTGCTTGCTACTGTCTGCCACCATTCCTTGAAAGCATTTAAGTCAAAATGCTTAAGCCAAAGCATTTAAGTCAAAGCATTTAAGTCAAAATGCCTTCCTCGGGAGTTTTAGCTAGACCAGGTCATGGTGAATACAATCCATTATCTGGAAAGAAAAGGGGCAGAAAATAGGATAAAAAGTTGTTTTTAATTAATACACATACACATATGTGTGTGTATGTATATGTGTGTGCATGTGTGTGTGTGTGTGTATTGTGCGTGTGTATTGCTACAATGTCCTGAGACCAAAAAGAAACAATACAAATGGGATATTTGGGGGCAACCTCTGAAGAGAGATGGCCTGAAGATAATTTGACACTGAGTCTGCTTCAGAATTGTGAGTGCTTGACCTGACATGAACGTTATTTAATAAAATATAACAAAATGTATGTATCTGGTGACAATTATGAGGGTGGAAACATTGAAAGGCTTCCCTAAAAAAAGAATCTGAGGAACCCTGCCAGATAAATTGGAAGTGGGAGGCAGCTGGACTCTTGTCAACAAAGAAGTCTAAATCTCTCTCTGACTGGTCACACACAAAGGAGTTAACACATCTAAAAGAATGAAAGAATCACATTACAGTGATTCTAGTATTACATCTGAGCTTATTTAAACTGCAACCTTATATTTAACCTTGTGGTTAAAGAGCCTGCATCCAATTTGCTTTAAAGGTACAGGTGCTTTCATTAGAGCAAAACTGTTGCCCTTGCACCAACAGTGGGAATCCAACTTAAATTTTAGCTTCAACTGCAGTGGATCACTGCTTTGACCCTGAGAGTGTCAGATTGCTTTATGTAGCATATAAGGACAATTGTCCTAAGCTTATCACCAAGCTTGTCAAGTTTGCTTCTTTATTGACCCTTCTCAATCCAAGTACTCCATGGTGCTGCTACCTATGAACCTATTGAGATAGATCTGGCATCAGATTCCATAAGCTTTTGATACATCTTATAATTTCTCTGTTTCATCTGGCCCCTCTGCATTTTACCTGTTATTTTCATACAGTTCCCTGTGATAAGTTTGTAAAGGATATATGTTTTTTAATATATTCTTATGAACAAATTACTTGTTTTTTTAAAAAAAACTGTTTTTAAATGAACTGCATTCTCATTTTGAGATGGTTTATATACCTATGAATATGCAAGATAGAAAAGACTATACAGGTAAATAAAATCACAATTGTATCACATCAGATATGAGGCACCAAGTGAAAGGAAGTCAAATCTCATCTATCTGCTGCTGTTGTAGGATCCTCTAAAAATTAAATCCATCTGAATCAAGAAGGGGTTCAATTCTGCTCCGAGGAAGGAGAAAACAGAGCATCTAGGAAGTGACTGTATGAGTTACAAGAGGACAAAATAGAATGGAAACAACTTTCATTGGAAAGAAATACAAAGTACTGTCAGAATATAATCCATTTTATTACCTAAGGAATGCCAACTGAGGGACTGAACCCTGAACATGGTTCGAGATTTTCCACATCTTACTTAAGCACAACACCATGCAGTTTTAATACCATCATGAGATTTCTCTCTATTTCCTGCTCCAGAAGTAGACCTTTTCAAAAAGGCCTCTATCCCAGTCCCTGATAAGGCTCTCATTTGCCTCCATTTCTTACCGGTTATTTAGTTTATTGGGACTCAACACAGCAATTTCATTATCTGTTCTTATCTGTGCTTATCAATATTCTTTCTGCTAAATAACTAAGAAAGCCCAGCTTCTTTTCTTTTCTTTTTTGTATTTGGTCCCCAAATACTGTTTTTCACATTTACCTAGTTTTCTTTCCCTATCATGCAGTATTTTAAAATAAAAATTTCCTCTGAATAAAACTGGAGGAGTTGTCAGCATGTATTGTGAATTTGCCTCCCACTGAATTCTATCAGCATACATGCAGGACATTAGTTCCTTAGTGATTTATGACTTTCTTAAAGACAGAAGCATTTTCAAATAAAAAATATAGCAAAGAGAAGGAGAGATTATCTTTATATCAGCACAATAAGTTTTATTAAAAACCTCATGGTTTATCATCTTGCTGCCCAAGACAACAGTCTTGACACTTTAGTGATGACAAATACACTTAGCAGAGTCCACAACTGTGAAACCAAAAGAGGTAC
The DNA here is from genome assembly GCF_016545835.1 of Crotalus tigris. Lineage (NCBI taxonomy): Eukaryota > Metazoa > Chordata > Lepidosauria > Squamata > Viperidae > Crotalus > Crotalus tigris. The sequence continues at coordinate 385,951 of NW_024100464.1, forward strand.
AAGTTGAGAGGCAGTATCTGTGCAAGGTAAGAATATACAAAAAAAAAAATAAATAAGAAACACATTTAACAGGAGTCTGAAGGTTAATGCTTGGGAATCAGTTGAGTAGTCCCTTAGCCTCTACAAGTGCACAACCCATTAATGTCTTTTCATTGTGGTTTCTCCTAGCTAGAGAAAGGAAGTTCCATAGAAGGGGATTGGAGGCTAAAGCATATAAGGAATGGCTGATGGAATTGGGTATGTCTAGTTTAATGAAGAGAAGGACGAGGGGGGACATGATAGTGGTGTTCCAATATCTCAGGGGCTGACACAAAGAAGAGGGAGTCAAGCTATTTTCCAAAGCACCTGAAGGCAGGACAAGAAGCAACGGATGGAAACTAATCAAGGAGAGAAGCAACCTAGAACTAAGGAGAAACTTCCTGACAGTTAGAACAATTAACCAGTGGAACAACCTGTCTCCAGAAGCAGTGAATACTCCAACACTGGAAGTTTTTAAGAAGAGACTGGACAACCATTTGTCCGAAATGGTATAGGGTTTCCTGCCTGAACAGGAGGTTGGACTAGATGACCTCCAAGGTCCCTTCCAACTTTATTATTATTATTATTATTATTATTATTATTATTATTATTAGATTAATAACATGATAACATCCTCTTGTCATTTGTATTTCAGAATCGTGGATCAAAGACTGCTTTCTGTTTACATTTTTTCAGCATCCCATTTTCTTCCCACCCACCCTCCATCCCATTTGTTACTGTTCTCTAAAGAACATCTCTAAACAACAAAATAAGGAGAAAGGATATCATTCAAAAACTATTGGTTTGACTCAGATCAGACAACAGGCAGATTTTTTTTCAAAAGGCAAGAAAGATGAGAAAATACATATTTATGTATTTACCTGCAAAAATAGATCAAGGTATCTTTGTCTACTGGAGTAGATTATTTTCTTGAATGTATATTTTCTTGAAATATAAACAAACGATAATAATATAAAGAAAGTTGAAGAGAAAGGATTTTTTATGGCTGTTGGGGGTCTGGGGAGCAGGAATGGGGAGCCTCTAGCCTAAATATAGACACTCATTAATCCATATGAAAGTGAAAGCAAGCAAACAAAAGTCATACTGCCAAGTTTTGAAATGTGAGATGCAATTGAGTCTTGGAATATTACATACACTTATCACAATTTTCACATGCATCAATATTTTTTCTACACAATTATAGAATTTCAGCTTTTCAGTGTAAATACTGGTATCCACTTTGTAACAGTTGGTACCTATTCGGAAGCTGTAACATGGGATAACTTGTGAACATACAAATGATAATGATAATGCGAATGTTTCACTGTATATGCTTCTCTCAACTCCCCATTTTTTTAAAAAAGAAAAATTATGTGAAATAACTTTCTTTCTCTTTCTTTGTCTCAGTTTCAGAAACGCTTCATAAGTGAATCTTGTTTTTTGTTTTGTATGGTATATGAATGTTCTTTCAAAACCAAGTCAAACTGATTTAGATGGCTGACCTGATATATATATCCCTAAGACTTTATTTATGAAATAAATCAAACTCAGTATTTGCATTCTGTGAGTGACTCTCTTGATCCATTTTTTTTTCACATGTATCTTCCCATAGGAAGTCACTTATAATAATAGGTAGCTCTTTACCACTGTTTTGTCAAAGATTTGAAAATGTTAAGTGATCATTTTAATCACTAATTAATGGGTAACATTTGGAATAAAAGCCTATGGTGTGCAAGGAAGTATAAGAAAATATAATGTGAAAAGAACTGGAATAAGCCATCGTTTTAACCCTAACCTTCCCTTTGTGATGCAAATAGGGTTATAAGCATACTAATATTAGGGATTTTTTTTTAACAAAAGTGTTCTCTGGAAAGCAAAGCTTCAACTGAGTCTACAAACATAATACATTAATTCATTGTAGCTGCCTTTCTCTTTTGCTACAGCTAGCAGGCATGATATTCCACAAAAGAAAAATGATGTTTCCTCCTAGGCCATAAACATTTCACAATACAATATGTGAGGCTTAGCACATAGCAAATATTTATGGCTAAGGGACAATTAGAGGAAATATATGAAAACCAATTTTGTACAGCCTAAGTTTCTTATTACTTTCATCCCACAAAATCTTTTATCTTTGCAAAGAAACTGCCTGCTAGTGCAAAGGGATAAGATTCAGAAGAAGAGTGGGGAGCAGAGAATGCATAAAGATTGATCATTTCTTTTGAAACATTTTTTTCATCATCATTATTATTGATGCACAGCAATTGCTGTTATGTTTGGACTTATCTACTCAGACAATTTATTGATTGAAACATCTAAGGTGCTTTACTATTTCACTTTTTGTAATTAGGAACATTTTGATTTAGGCATGTCTCCCCTCCACAGTTAAGCTGCTTTCTAGCAGAATAATAGAATAACGGAAGGGACCTTGGAGGTTTTCTAGTCCAACCCCCTGCTCAGGCAGGAAACCCTATACCGGGGTAGTCAACCTTGGCTCTTTTATGACTCGTGGATTTCAACTCCCAGAATTCCTGAGCCAGCATTGAAGTCCACTAGTCATAAAAGAGCCAAGGTTGACTACCCCTGCCCTATACCATGAGAAGAGTGCCTGCATCCATCCAAGATATATCACCTCTAAAACCCTCTGTGAAAATAGAAGTATAATATCTTCTCAGCCTTCTCCCAATTTACATTTTGCATGAGTAGCCAAGTGCCCAGGATGTGAGCCTCCTGATTTGGGTGGGTCTTTCTGCAGTATTTGATATTGATTACCACAATATTCTTCTGTCTGGATTCACTCCTTTGGATTTGGGGAGCACGTTGGTTCTGATATTTCCATTACAGCAGGTGGCATGGATGGCTTTCTTTCCATTATATATTCTGCAACTTCTGTATGAAGCTATTGGAAGATGTTATTCACACCTTTGGACTGTGGTTCCTTCATTACATGGATGACTTGCAGCTTTGTCTTTCTTCTTTGAACCTACTTGTTCAGAGAAATTATGGGACTTCTGAAACTGTTGCACTGGTATGTATGAGGGTAAACAAGTTGAAAGGTGTAGGTTGTATTGGGAAAGTTACTTAAACTGGATAGTAGAAGTTTTACATTTTTACATTCCTGCTAAAGATCAGGCATGCAGCTTGAAAGTGCGCTTGTAGATGTTGGGAAAACTCAGCTGATCACAATAGCCAGGAATCATTTTTATCAGCTTAGCTATTTCATAGCAACCTTATTTAGAACCCTATTCAGCATATGTATGATAAAACCCTTCAAATTTAAACTAGTTCAGATGGTGCAAAATAAGGGTATCCAGATGCTGGTGGAAGAAAATAAATCTGGACCAATTGGGCATTTATGCAATCAGATGCTGACATACTTCAAAGCGTAATTCAAAGTGGTGTTATGAATGCTAAATCTTAAACAGTTGATATAAATATCTATCTTCAGTTACATGATCGTGCCTGTCCACAGCTGAAATTTGAGGTGGATTTACTCTTTCTATGACCTTATAGAAACTGCTAGGTCCATGGTAGCTGGATTTATATAGACTTGTGTTGAAGCAAGAATTCTAGATGGTAAAGTATACCCAAACAATTGGGTTCAGCTTATCCATTGATGACCTTATCCGCAAGTGGGTATATATTTTAAAATATATACTTAAGTATAAGCCCATCCATGGCTAAACAGATCCTCAAATTTTAATCAAAATATCATGAGAAATGGGTCAGTTTATCCATGGGTAATGCATTTTCATGGTGGTTTGATTAAAAATTTGAGGGTCGGTTTATCCACAGATGGGTTTATATGCATGTATATACAGTCTGCTGTGTCATAATGTTTTTTTCTGTTGGATTATCAAGATGTATAGATCAGTCCCTGCAGTTTGTAAGCTTTTGCACACCAAAACAACTACACAGAAGGACAGTTTCCCCCCCCCTCCCATGCCATCATTCTGCTAAGCAACTAATTCCCACAACACTGTCAAACTACCTAGTAGGGCTGTATTACTATAATATTATCCTTCTCATCTTTTCTATTACTTATTCCTTCTTATGACTATAACTTTGTTGCTTGTATCTTACGATTTATATTAATTATTTTATTTAGTATCCTAGTATGATTTACGTTGATTGCTTATTTAGTATCCTATGACTATCACTGAGTATTGTATCTTATGATTTATGATTAATGTTTTTTATGATTATAATCGTGATTTATCACTTGTTGTTTGTATGTACACTGAGAGCTTATGCACTGGAGACAAACTCCTTGTGTGTCCAATCACACTTGGCCAATAAAGAATTATATTTTATTCTACTCTATTTATGGAAGAGATGCTAGGTCTGAGTTCCTTGAGATTCATATGATTTTTTGATCAGTCTCCATTGCTTCTCAAAAATTAATTAGATAAAATGGAAAGTTATGTATGATCATATTAATTATATTCAACTAATTAAATTACATTTACATGCAAATTATACTGCAGTAAACCTATGTTTTCTCGAGCCCCATTTAAATCTCTGGCCTGACCCCATCTACCGGTATTTTTGGGGGGGCTAATAATTCCTGACAAGCTACACAATGGGCAATTCAGCCTGAAAAAGTTATGCACTTCTGGTTTATGGTTTAGCATAATTATGGCATTCAACAACTATTGTTAAATAAAACATGGTTTAGCAGAATGCATGAATCCAGCCACTTTCATTAAATAAAGTTTGTAACTCTTTCTTTTAGAATTGTTTTTAACTAATGTGCTAAATTGCTTATAGGCTTATATGCCAAAATATTTTTTCTCCCCTTCCATTATTTACAAACTGACGTCTTTTAATTTATTATGCTAGTAACATATTTCACTTTGAGAGGGTGTGCTTTAAAAAAGCAACTATAAACTTACACACACAAAAAAAACATTTAAAATGCCATTGATTGATTCTTTTGTACACAACCAAGTAGATTAAGTGCTTCTTTGGAGTGTTTGTCAGACCACAGTAAAGAGATTTTTTTTTTAAGTCCTTCAAAATCTATTAATGAAAATCATTGTAAAACACCAAGGGTTTTCTTAATCCTTTGTTTTAAGATTTCTTGATAACAATTTCCAATGTAAATTGGGCTACTGAAGAATAAATATTCTAGAAATCAAGTGCAAACTTCCATCTAGAGTTTAATAAAGCTAAAAAAAAATAGAAAAGTATTCGCAACAGTCTTTCAAAAGTAAGACTAGCATTGCTTTAGCAAATATACTGGGAGCTACAAATGAAATATATTTGCTGTGCCCAAAGAAAAGTGTTTTGGGTGGAACAAAAAAAATCACTGCTTCGGCTTATATTTCTCCCCATAGAATTAGCATGTATAGATACACACACAAATACTAATTTTGCCAAGCATTTTCTTTGTCCAAAAGAATAGTGTTTGCTTTATTCAATTACTTCAGACTACGTGCCCTGCCAAAAGAAATAGAAGATGTTACCATGGAAACCAACAAAAAAAAATCAGCCAGCTGTTTCAACTGATGTAGCCTTTCTATCCTGACCACCTAATTTTTTTTAGTGACCAGCTATACAAGAAAAGAAATGCTAAAGAATGCTTAGAAACTATTGGGAATAATTTTTAAAAAAACTTTGAGTCCAATATGAGGAATTATTTGTATTCTGTTCCGTGGAAGATGCCCATTTTTCTCTAGTCTTCTGCATTCTCTCACACTCCCACATTCACAACACATAAACAAACCTATAATTTGTAAACACATTCCTTGTTGCAAAACATTGCTTCATCACTGGACCACATACACCTTCCCTTTTTCACCCACAAGTTCCAATCACTATTGACAAACACCATTTTTTATTCCAAAATGCTGATCTAGCCATTTGTTCCGATACAGCATTTTCCCATTTTAGGGTCAATAGAACTCCACCTTTTTCTGCCATATTCTGTGCCTGAACTTGCTGACTGAACAAGCCTTGTCCTTTCTTTTTTCATTAACCATTCTTCACTGCTGCTGAGGCCTGATTACCCTCCAGATCTTCTGAATGACAGGTTTTCTTTCCTATCTCGCTTACATTAATCACCATTTAAAATGACACCTCAGCCAGTTTCTGCATTATAACCAAAGCGGGGTTTAAATCCAGTCCATTGGGCAAATGCAAAGAAATGAATTAACAGCATATAATATCTCTCTGAAAATCGATATCTAAAAAGCACTTTTTGATAGAAAGAATGTAAGAAGAATTGTAGCCCAGAGTGTTTCCTATAATGCCACATGAAAATTAGCTGGTGTTTGTGAGTGTGTTATTTAGAATTAAATGTTCACTTAGAAGTCAACCTCAATCTCATCATTAGGAGGAAGAAATGGCTGTTAAATGCTAGGATGATACATAGTATGTATGTTTAGGTGTGTGTCATGTATGTGTTTCACTTTGAGAGCAGGCAACTAAATTTCATTTTTGATGTGTGCCGTTGTGCTCACAGTAAAAAAAATGACAATAAAAAAATGATTGGAAATGTGCTATTAACATTTCTGACACAAATAATAAGTGGCAACAATAGACACAAGTACTGTAAGAGAGAAAAGATTAGCACAAAAACAACCTTAAATAACTTCATTCAGCAAGGGTATCAGTTGATGGAACAGTCCTGTAATACCTTTTCATTAAAGTCTCCCTCAGTTCACTGGTTTTTATTCTTTAAAAAAAAGCATGTTTTCTTTCTTTTCTTTTCTTTTTTGTTTGTTGCAATGGTTAAGGCATCAGGCTAGAAACCAGGAGACTGTGAGTTCTAGTCTTGCCTTAGGCCCAAAGTTAGCTGTGTGAGCTTGGGTCAGTTCCTTTCTCTCAGCTCTAGGAAGGAGGCAAGGGCAAATCACTTCAGAAAAACTTTGCCAAGAAAATTGACCAGTCTCCAAGAACTGGATATGATTGAATGGAAAGGGAAAAATATGTACTTATTTACTTATTGCTTTGTTTGATTTATATGGCCATCCATCTCACCATAGTGTCAATGGGCAACTCACACAGTTAAAAATCAAAACCAATAGTAGAAATAAAATATAGGCAAGGTTTAAAAAACAACAACAATCCAGCTGTGATTAACATAACCATCTGGCTCTAAATGACAATCCAACCCCTAAACCCAAATGATTATGTTAAGGTACTCAGGCTGCAATCCTATGCAGTGTTATAAACTCTATGAATAATCCCTTCCATGAATAGCATTAGGAAGCCCTTACCTTACCTTCACCAGTCAGAGTATAAAATGCTGTGCAAACAAAAGAATGAGGAAGAAAAACTGCAAATCTGTTGCTGAAAAGTACAAATTTCTTTGAAGATTAAATGTTGCTTGGACAATATGCTTGGCCCTTTCATAAGGCCTAATAAGGGACTTATTTCTCTGTTGGGTTGTAGGAATTCTCTGACCCTGGTTTTTCAATTGCAGATATTTTATCCCCCATTTAGGTAAGTAAGTGAAATGTTTGGACAAGCTGAAAACTCCTACAATTCAATCCTGGAACCCTATGTTCTCCTCCAATGTTCTTTTCTCTGTTTTACATTCTCTGTGCAGTTACCTCTTCTCCATGGGTCATCTCCATCCTTTTTATTGTTGTTCTTAGCTGTTTCTATGGTGAGAGAGAAGAATAAATGTGTGCATTTTTGTCTGTAAATTTCTGCTTGAGGCATAGAATTGCTGTTAAATGTATTGTATGGATTTACACATGAATTTTACAAGAAATTAACTTTAATTAGTAGGCATTAATTCAATTCATTAAATTCAGTGAATGTAAATTTGCTGTCCCGGTCCTACCCATTTTGGAGACAGAAGCTTCTGGCAGGAATACAATAGTGGCCAAAAGTGTATTTTTGAGTTTTGATGGCTAATAACACCACTTTTTTGGGGAGTAGTACCATAAAATTATATATAATGGAAAGATAATTTAATCAAGAATGTAATGCAACATAGTTTGTTCAATCATCTGTACTGTATTCTATGAAAAGTTACAGCCAAATAACCAGAAAAAGATAGCACAACTTGCTTAGATTGATATCAGGTAGCTTTCCTTCATCTGATTGTAGCCAATGAGCATGAGTGTTTAGAGAGCCAATCAGGTGTCATCTTGTTTTGGCAATGAGCCAATCAGATCACAGTAGGATTCAGTTCTTGATGTCGTGTGTTGAAGTTGAGAGGAGGACATTTGTTAGTGTGTTATGTGATCACTATCAAGTTGGTTGGGATTTTTTTTCTTTCATTTAGTGAGCTTGTAAAATGTAATAAAATTAAAGTAATGGTGCAAAGAGTTGACTGGTTGCCCAGAAAGTGATTTAAAATAGTATTATTAAGTGAACAAGGCTATAGTTATAAAGGAATTAGAAGAAAAATTGGTGGAAACTTAACCAAAGGTTTCTACTGTACACTTTTCCCAAAAGGTTTCTACAATTTTGGCCACTACTGTAGCTCTGCCTTACTTTCTACTTTTGCTGGGTTTTTTTTTTCCCTGTGTTTATGACACTCAGAAGGAGACACTTAGTGTTAATAACACTCTGAAGCAATTCATACACCAAGAGTTGAAAATAGCTTCTATCTTAAACAGTATGTTTAATTGCAAACCCTTCACTGCCAAAAATATTACTTCTGACTCTTTGGCTAATATTTTTTTTATCCTTCTGCAGTGTTTTGCTCTACAGCAGTTTTTTTCTGTGTTCAGAATAACCAACTTAATCTCTTAGTTATTCCATCTATCTTCTTTTGCATCAGTACAGATTCTCTGTGGTCAAAGCATTAGGATATCATTAAGGAAATGGATAAACTGTAAGTTGTTAGGGAAGAATAAATGGTATCCTCCATAGCCATTCTGTCCTCCCCTTGTGTTATTACTAATCTTTGTGGGTCTTATTTTTATACATATTATGTCTTTACTGTCTATCATTTATTGGTTATTCTGTTTAGATTATTTAGGTGACCAATTGATGAATGGTTATTCTGGGAGGCTTACATAACATTTAAAACTATAAAAAGAGGGGAATCAAAATAGAATAAGCGAGGTTAAATTGAACATATTCCAATTCAAAGCAGTTTCAGAACGGGTTCATCCAATTATCTGTCCCCATGCCTGGGAAGGAGGAAGGGGGAGAAATCAGACTTTCCTGTCCCTTTGGATGGCCAACAGAGTTGAGAACGTGTGAATCGTAAGGGAATGCTACTCCAAAGAGGAGAAGATATGTATCCTAGATCCTTGACACTGTCTGCCTGCCTGCCTGCCTGTCTTCCTATTTATCTATTTAAGGTTGGTAAACGTAAATGCGTGGATGTCAAATTTTGGAGGACAGTTAGGATGAGTGCAGAAAGCACTTCATGCAGCTTAAACACAAGTTGATATTGTCATAATCTTGTTACTGTGAAACTCTCAAGTTACTTTATCTTGTGTTCAGGAACTAATTTCATTCTATAGCATATACTACCATCTCAAAGATAAATAGTTCTTTTCTTTGTTTTCTATCTTTTAAAATATATTATTATGCAAATATAATCATATGTTTATGTAGAAGGCAACACACATCAATTTTCCAGCAGCTGTGCAATGCATATATTCTATATACCAAAAGTTTGCATGACGCATAGTATATCTGCATTTACATAAAAATAGGAAATGCATTTCACTCCATGACAACTATAGTATATCATGCTTGCTTTGAATGTGGTCTATTGAAATACAGTCTTATTAGATTTTTGGATATGCCTATATATGAATTTGATTTACCACAGTCTTCCCTCTTTTAGAATAAATTGCTCAAATGTCTTAGTTAACGTGTCTTAGCTGGTTGCAAATTATGAAAGTTGTAGGTTAACACATAGATGGCTTCAGTATGAGATATATAGCTTGCATTTATTTGAAAGGAACATCACTTCAGTTTTAAGATTATTCTCCTCCTTGAAAGAATGGACAGAAGACACATTAGAAGCACAAAAATTTTGTGCGATCCCCACCATGCAATGCAATGCAATCCAATCCAATCCAGTCCTGATTCTCCTCCCTAAAAGAATAGACAGCAGACACATTAGAAGCACAAAAATCTTGTGTAATGCCCAGCTTCCAAGTCAAGCTAAGCAAGCCAAGCCAAGCCACAGTTGTCACTTATACCAAACCAATTCCTAAAGATTTCCCAATGTGCCAGTGACACACTTGCATAAAGTATGGGTTTTCATATGCAGTCTGTCTTTTGTATATGTACAGCGTCTTCTTTAGTTTGAGTCTTGATGGATACCTGGACAGCTCCATAGATTTTTGTCAGGAATAGCTTGGAAGTGGTTTGTCAATATCATTTTCCAGGATGTCATCATGAAATACACAATCCAAAAGACACCACTCTTCTTTATTTCCTGTTCCTAGCCCTAACTTGTTTCCTGGAAAAAAAGTTAATTGCTCTCTAACATTAAATATAGTTTTAAAATATTATCTCAACTCCCTTATTCTGAAGAAAAAGAAGACGCTTAAGTCTCTCCTTTAAATTATATTGCTGATCAGAATTGGGAACTTGTATCGATATCTAGCCAGAAAATATCAACTAGTTCCTATATATTTCTATTTGCCCCAAATGGGTGTTTCTAATAGCAAACCAGAGGCTGTTAATGAATAGAAAATAAGCGCAAGACCCCAGTTCAGACTGGGAGCACAATCCGAATCAAGATGCCCTGTGGCTGTTTTTTCATCCCAATATGAGGTGATGGCTATGTAAGTCAATAAAACAGAATAAAGGAAGGGGAAAATTAAACATGCTTATTAAAAGTAATGAGAGCCAGTTTGGTATAGTGCTTAAGGCACCAGGCTAGAAACTGGAGGAATGTCAGAACTAGTCCCTTCTTATGCACAAAGCCACCTGGGTAACCTTGGGTCAGTTACTTTCTCTCAGCCCTAGGAAGAAGGCAATGGCAAACCACATCTGAAAAACCTTGCCAAGAAAACTTCAGGGACTTGTCCAAGAAATCTCTGAGAATCAGACATAATTGAACTGGAGAAAAAATATCAAAAGCAATATGACCATCATACTTTATATTAATCTTTCCATTCTCGTTATATTATATTTCTAAATAAGCAATTGAAACAAAAGGTTTAAAAAGAAAGGAAACCTTAAATAACGGTGGCAGAAAAGACCAGAGAGGAAATAGAGCAGAACTGCCTATCTTTAAAAGCTAAGTAGGGTTGTTCTTGGTTAATATTTGGATGGGAGACCACTAGGAAATCCCAAGTAAGGATCAGACTGAGAAGTTGAAAAAAAAACATCCTGGAAGAAGATTATAACAAGTGACTTCTGTTCTATTGCCATGAAAAGAATAAATAAATATTCAGGAAAATATCAGAATTTTCATTTTAGAGCAAAACTAGTCAAAAAGATTGTTGGCTGATGAAGCAGAAATTAAGAATCAAGAGAGATGTGACTTGGCAGACATTGAAATTTTTAAATATTAAGCAATCAGTTAGTTCATATCTGAACCAAATTAGATTTAATACCTCATATAAAAATTATACACACTGAGATTTCAGATTATAGTGCGTAAGGTCACAGGAGTTCTTCATCAGCTTTTGCAAAAAAAATCTTTGGCAATATTGTTTTCTTTGTGCATTGAAGCCAAAGGCTGGGGCATGATTAGCATATGCTGATGTTTCTATCATAGACCACCCATGCTTTCAGTATATGTCCATACCCACTGGACATACATTGTCTGTTGATTGCATTGTGATTCTCCATTTTCTTCTCCCTCCCAGTGATTCATGTCTACTTTGGGGACAGCTGGTGTAGTGGTTACTCTCAGGCTAGGGCTAAATCCATTTCAGACTTCTCAAGCAACAGAATTCTAGCAAGTAATGGCACCAAAAAATAAAGTGTGGCTAGCCGGCTCAGCAAAAAGGCAAGAGAAATAAAAAGAACAGGAAATCAGCAGAATGGAAGTGATGAACAGTTGAACGACTACCATGTTATGTTTCAAATGCAGAAGAAAAAGATAAGCTGCTTTTAAATTCAGTTAACAACATTTATAGAAACCTATATACACATCACAAAATGGTGCAAGAAAGAGTAAGCAAAAATGTATTTATTTATTTGTTAAGTTGAATCTCCCACTTTTTGCTCAAAAGCAAAAACCAACACATATGGGGTGTCCTCCTCCAATTTTCCCCTGCAACAAACCTGTTAGGTAGATTGGGTTGAGAGAGAGTGACTGATCCAAGGTCATTTTGTGGTTGAGGATATCTTGAACTTGAGTCTCCCTGCATCTGTCAAATTCCAAATTAACCACTATATCACACTATATCAGATAGGATTTAAAAAAGGAAATGCAGCTAAATCTGATTTAAAAGATTACATTCACTGTACCTCTGTGTATCTTTCTATCCTTGGAGATTATCTACCACTACCCTATATAGTTTTAGTGTTTCTTTCTGTTTGTTAAGCTTGTCATCTCTATCTTTTTGAGAATCTCAGCTCCATCCGGCCATGATTTATTCAGTCTTTCCTCTGTTCTTATTCGTCCTTTCTTCATATTTCATTTTGCAATCCTTTTTCTTTTCTTATGACCAAGTCATCTCAAGTCTCTCACTACTGTATTCAATCCATATTTCATTCGCTACCCATTCATTCTTCATCCCATCTTCACTTTTTACCACACAAAATGTTTTTTAAAAAACCAATTCCCGCTGCATTCAACTTATTTTCATGCTTCCCTTGACATCATTCAACTCTTGCATCTATATAAGAAATTGTATAACAGCACAGCTTGCACACCAATCTTTGCTTCTTTTGACATTCATTCCGCATCACAAACTTCATAATGCCAACTACCTTTCTACTAGCATTTTCACGTCTTAATTTTTTTTTCATTCATTTCCCCACATTTAATAAACATTATGCTGACCTACAGGTAGTCCTTGCTTAATGACTGGTCACTTAACAACTATTCAAAGATATGACAGATTTACAACCCATCCTCAAAGTTACAACTGCTGCACCCCACTATTCCACGGTCATGTGATCTCATTTGGGACATTTGGCAAGTGACTTGCACTTACGCATCCTGTATTTATGTGATTGTGATTTGTTACTTTTTTTGCCATTTGATGGCAGAAAATGGCAAAAATACCTATTATACTGAAAATTGTAGATTTGCTTAAGGACCATGTGGTTCACTTAATGAGTGCAATGACTTGCTTAATGTCTGTTGTAAAAATAGTCATAAAATCTAGTCAGGTCCCATGGTGATTCACATAAAGATCACAGTGACTAACAACCCAACTTCAAGGCTCAATTACGATCATAAGTCAAGGACTACCTGTAGAAATACCCTTACCTGCTTTACTTGTCTGAAATTTATGAATAACTTGCAATTGTTCTCTCCATTTTGCTTGTTAAACCCACTAACATGGTCTTTGATGCATTAATTTTCATACCTATGTTCCTGCTTGCATAAACTATCAAACATTTAATACAAATTATTTGGATCTTCAATGAACAACCCAGTACAATATTGATGTTGTAGAAACATGCCCAATTAAATCAGGAACCAAAGCAATTTGAATTACAAAATATTTTTTTGGGCATGTTGAAACTAAATGATCATTAGGCTCCTCTCCAAAGAACTGCAGAAGGGCCCAAACAGACCAAAATTATAGATTACATGTGTTTGGTTTGTTACATCACATACGAAAGATAAAGAAAATATTGTAAAACACGGCATGACCTCTACACAAAAATATCTTTGATAAGGTATTGGGGGTGACCTTACTATGGCATCTCTACATTTCTTCATACTATCAGGAACATACGTCACTAGATACTATCATCTTATTCTACAAACAATAGCTATTATTGTGTCCATATAACCTCTTTTCACACCATTCTGTTCATACTCTAAGAAAGGACAATAGTCTAGTTTCTAATATAGTTCATGAAGGAACTTTTTTTAAATGAAGAGAATTCTGAATAACATAAATGAATTAAACTTTCATGTCCCAACACACCTCTACAAGCATTCTTACTCATGCATTCTTAAATACATTAAGCAACCAAGGGAACATTTGCCATCTTGGTCTTCATTCCTGCTTAATATTAACCAAATGAAGGCAAATATAATATTAACTATTTGTTAAGCACTCCATTTAGTCCCACATATGCTTTACTTTCATCATAGACCATTTTTATTAGCAACCAGACTCCATATTCTCATGGAAGATTCCATAATTCAAGCTTATTCACTTTCTCTAAATCAACAAATGTTCAAGAAATCTTTAACGACCGGCTGGAGAACAAAAATCTCATCAGCACACAGACCATGCCCGGCACAAAGTCACACCATTCTTAAATTTTATCCATTGTGACACTTCATACACTTTCAATCAGAATTCTGCCAAATACTTTCTAAGGCAACTTAACAAACTAATCCTCCAGTGGGTTATGATAATACAGTGTTATTACAGCCTTCAGGCATGGATGCAGTCTTTATAAATGTCACTTAAGTCATACGGTCACTCCATAAGCAAACCACACCTATCTTTCTCCTTTCCATTTTTCTACATTCTCAGAGTATTTACAATTTCTTTTTTGTCATTTTTCCCCTTGGACACTACAATTTATAGGATTAGTTTCACTCTCTAATGTATTATTCCCTTACAAAACTGTAAATTATACATTCCATCATTCCCTTACTATAGTTTCATCCCAAATAATTTATTTTTCATTCAATTCAAACTGCTGGAAAGTTCTTGTTTAGTCTTTTCCATCCCAAAACAATTTTATTACCATTAATTCCAATACTCTCTGCCTTTCCGAATTTTAAACTTCCTTTGTTTTGTTTGACTACATTCTTTGGGTTCTCTCTTTTTCTTTTAATATTACCTAATTATCTAATAACTTTCTTTGACACTCCACTCACCCCCAACTTTTATTTTTGGCAGCATTAATTCTCTGATTTGAATTGCGTTCACCCAGGGAGTCCTACACAAACCTTAGACCAGGGCTCTTTTATGACTAGTGAACTTCAACTCCAAGAATTCCTCAGCCAGGCAATTACAGATCTGAGTACTTTACTGGTAAGTTGTAAATCTTTCCCCAGTAACCATGGCAGTGTTAATGGGTGGTCATTTAAATAGAGAATAAAGATATAGAGCACGGGTGTCAAACTCACCGTGTCACGTGATGTGTCGTGACATATTGCAACTTTTTTTGTATTGCCAGAACTGGGGTGGGTGCGACCTCCATATGATGCAACCAGCCCACGGGGCCGGCAGTTTGACACTCCTGATTTAGAGAGTTCAAAGAATGGTTACTTGCTTGCCTTATGCCAAGACATCTCCAAGTGAAGGTCAAGGGTCAGAAAATTCCACAGAAGCTGGTTCAAAAATCAAGCCAAACAACCAATTACAGGACAAGAAGCAGAAGGAATTGGCATGGGATATCACAAGAGCACTAGCCATAAAGCAAAATAATTGTTTCAGAAAAGGGGAAGGGGTCAGAAACACACTGTTACATAGCCGGAGTTCCTAGCTTGGCTTAATTAAAGGAGTTATTACCCCTTCTCTCCAGAAGCCATGCTGATCTCTGTTGGTTGGCTCTCTTTAGCTGGTAGTATGATTTAGGACTTGGCATTCTCCCAGAAACAGACTCTGGCTCTTTACTCTTAGAATCAATGGCTTCCTCTGCTGGGTCAGACACATCACTCACAGGTACCTGACAGCCTTTTGCCCCTTGGACTGCAGGCTGAGACTCTTTATCCTCTGAATCAAAGGAGTCAGAAGACTTCATAACACACAACCTCTTTCGCCACATCATTCTACCTAGTGTCCTTTTTCACATTTCACATTAGCATAACTCCACACAGCCTGGGGCAATCCATGACATAATTCTGTGTATCCTGTTTCAAGTGTACCAACCTTCCATTTCTTCCATCGAGGAATTAAAATATCTCCTTACAATATTCATACACAATTCACATTTCCAACAGTCATTCTACTTTCGCTCTAATTTGTTTCACTTCTTTCCTTTTCTTTCATGTCCACTTCTTCTCCAAGATCCCCTTTTAACACTACCCCAAAAAGGCCAGTTCCACGCTCAGAACACATTCAGTTATGCATCTTTCAATCTTTTATCATAAAATGATCCAGTCAGTCATGAGTGAAAAGGAAATATGAATAGATTTTGGCTTAAACCATTTATTCAAAGTAAGTCTTTCTCTGAACAGATACTTAACAATCAGCATTCCATTCATTTTTGGGTTTCCAAATGGTCCAATCAGTTTTGCTCTACTTTCTTATCCCCATCCATTTGTTCACTTTGCTCAACAGGATAATCATCTCTAACCATCCATTCTTGGCTTGATCACATTCATTTTGAAAATGTGATCCTTATTCCTAATTTTTCTAGCACTCACTGGATTCTGTGGCTTCACTCCTTCTGGACTCAAAGGAAACCAGGTTCATTTAACCAGTTTTCCTTTAACTTGAGTTATAAGGGGAAAATAGTAAAACTCTCATCAACATCACCTGGTTATTTAAAAAAAAAGTCCAAGTTGAATTGATTGTTCAAATAATACCTTTGCATTTGTTTGGCTCTCTGTCTCCCCTTTTTCAAACATTGCTTATTTGTACATTGTTGCCTCTTTGGAACTTTGAGATCCAGCATGGATCTAAATAAATGCTGTGGTTGATATCAATGATTGCACTGTTAACATTTGTGGGATTGGGCAATCTGATATTGAGTTAATCCTACTTTCCAAGCACTTAGGTAGCATGACACTTGCTTGTGCAACACTGAAAAAAGCCTCACGCTCTATTTGTCAGTATAGATTTCAGACAAAAAAAATGGACTGCTGGCATTTTGTTTAGGAGCCAAATAAAATTCAGCTGATTTGATTGAATTTTTTTCACTAACTGCATTGCTTCAGTTACAGGACGGAAAGCAATTTGAACTGACAGGATCTTCAGCTTTGTATTTCCTGCCTGTTGCTAGGATCTCCGTGCTTTAAAAAAAAAAAAAAGCTCATTTGATCGTGAGAATAAAAAGAAACCTGGTATGAATCCAGAGAGAGCAGTGTGATGGACAAAGAGGACAGAGGGAGATATGAGGCAGCAGCTCAAGAAACAAGTGTCTTGATCCGTCCCAGGGAGTGGTGTATTTGCTAATTGGTCAGAGGTATCTGCACATTCACACTAGTATCCCCAGACATTCACTGCTATACCTGCATCTTTTATGATCTCTCTAGCCTTTGCGGGATAGACTTTGGAAATCCTCCACATGATATTTCTTCAGAGTAATTTCTTTTCCAGTGGTGATCTAGTATGGGCCATTCCAACAGGCTGAAAAGCCAAGGGAAAAAGGACCCTGTTGTTTTGCACTCTGCCCAGCATCACTGGGCTGGTAGCAGTCCCATCAGGCTACTTAAACTGTTCTACCCCTAGCTAATCATGCTAAGAATTCTAATTACGAGAACTGCCCTTTAGCTTTCTTTTTTCCTTCCTTATACTGTTTCCTTCCATACCATGTCTTTTGGTTAGTACTCCTTGAGATAAAACCCCTTGCCTGTAGTCTTTATATGTTGGTGGTGGTGGTGTTCTTTTTTGGAAAACAATGAGATTAAAAGAAAAGCTTTGTATACATAGAAACTGGCTGGGTTCATATAGCAATCTAAACCAAGATTAACCAACCCTAGTTTATTGAATATAAACCCAGTTAACCCAATTCCCACAGCATGCTAATTTTTCAATGAGGGATACTAAAGCCCAATAATTGGATTCATTAAACAGATTCACCTGGGGGGGAGCAACATTTGGGTGGCAGAGACACCTTCAAATTTGGGGATTACAAAATGGGCAAGACGACAACATATATGTAGAGAGGACAGGGTTTGGGTGGTGGGGGAGTTTGCTTTAAAAAAACATGTTTAATACTATACTTTTCATTTTTTTCTGCTCTCAAAATGGATAGAAATTATGCTTATGCTTATTTCATGCATCAAAATAATTAAGTGGAGAGGCTCTGAGGGTATTCAGAATTGCATGCAACTTTAGGATCACAGGCCATCAACCAAAGTGAAACAAATTACACTTTCTTTAGGGCAGTGTCTGACCCCCCACTCTATCTGACCTTTATTACACCAGTTTGGGGAAGGCTGAATTTAAAACACAGAATAAGAAGAATCTATTCCTTTTCCAATTTTTTATCCTCTACCCAGTGAAATCAGCACCTCGTCCATTAAACAACTTTATAAATGAGACCATTCTATGGATGTTTCTGGTATCCATAGAAACAATCAAATCCCACATCCCTGATTAAATGAGATTATAAAAAGCAAGATAAATATAAACCATCTGCAGTAAACAAGGCTGCCCATTTCAAGACACACCATTGACCAATTAGCCTAGGATGCCAAATCCAAAAGTGCTTTCAAAAGGAAAACTAGCAAGCTTTCATTTTTTTTGTAATTACACAAAGAGTTTTACACAAAATCAAA
This sequence comes from Crotalus tigris, assembly GCF_016545835.1. Lineage (NCBI taxonomy): Eukaryota > Metazoa > Chordata > Lepidosauria > Squamata > Viperidae > Crotalus > Crotalus tigris. Next base: position 404,450 of record NW_024100464.1, read on the forward strand.
ACACTCTTGATTTTTACACGATGCCCATATTCATAATATTTGAAAAATTATGCTGCTCTTTCCAATTAGTGTCAGAGCTGTCAATTTATAACTTAAACAGGTAGTGAACTGAAGTCAGTAAATGAAATATAGCAAAACCCCAGGTGTGCTAGTCTTCAATTCCCCTAATTTTCAGCCAGCATGGCCATCATTAAAGTTCACTACATGTAAAATCTGTATTATAGCATCTCAAATTTGCAAGTAATCCTTGAAAAACATTCAGTGCATCATAGACAATATCTTGATTATCATTGAATTACTAGACAATCCTAGTTCTTTGCAGCACAAATGTAATTTCTAAATTCCTGTGACTGTATCTGGAAGATATCTCATAATACATTTCTAAGATGCTTTCTTGCCTTCACCCAATTAAAACTACAACATTATTACCCCCCCCCCAAAAGATGCACTTCTATTTGGGGAAAAAACTCTCCTGAATTCAGCTGAGTTACTTTGAGTAAGCAGGCTGTTTAAATTTATTAACTGAAGTACTTCTGCTTGAATGGCTGGACAAAGCATGTGAAATTGGTTTTATTCGCTTGACCCGGAACAAGCAGATGGAAAAGTGAAAGAAAGCACTGGAGAAGCCAGCAGCAAATCTTTAATAACATAAAACTCTCATATTTTTTACTTTTTCTAGAAGAAAAATTACTCTTCCTAGAGACAGCCAGAAGGGATGGAAGAGAAATAAAAATGGTGGGGGAAATAAGAAAATGTTTTTCCAAAGCATGTGTTTAATATGTTCCTTTATCACACAACATATGAGTAGCAATAAGTTGATTAGCACCATAACCTTTTGTGCACGTGTGTCTGTGTGTGTATCTGCCTGTGTGCTTGTGGTTCACTTTTATATTAAATGCTTTGCAGGCAGAAAATCCCACTGGAATCCAAACTGAAAGGAGCAAACAGCACGAGACAAGGAAAGCTCCTTTTTTAGTTTTACACAGTCTGATTGAAGATAAGGCAGCTTCCTTTGAATTAAGCACTGTTTCCTCTTTCCTTAAGGCTTCCTTCAGCTGGTAAATGATTGTGAAGTCTGGGAATTCTGGAAGCTGCAATGCATTTAGGAGACATCAGACCAGGGGAGGTCTGCTTCTATCTTGTGCATCAAATCCTGGATGAAGAAAATTCCAGGACACTTTCAGATAGTGGTTTCTCCACTGTCTAATGTAAGATATTAAGAGAGTGCAGAATTTGGCACCAAAACAGTCACCTGCCAAGGTCTTCCATAGTGAGTTGGCATCTTTTTCCCTTCTGGGGAGTGATGGATCAATAACATCTTGTGTTAAGATTGGGACTCCATTTGCTTCATGTCTTCCAGCATGCCTGACACCAAAGTCCTGCCCATTTGCCAGTATCATTCAGTTTGTGGCTTTCTGCAAGATGCACATAGATTTAGCTCTGCATGGGCCAAGCAGTATTCAAGAGAGGTATATGGTGAAAATTTCCACTGGGAAGCTATATAATAACTGTGAGCTTTTATCACTTTGTATGAGAGAATCTGAATTAATAAATATGAATAACTGATAAGAGGATGAAAAATTAATTTCTAGATTGTTTCTTTAATTGCATTGTTAATGAAGGCTTCTGATTTCAAGATGCAAATCTCATCAGAGGACACAAAGAAGCATTTGGCTGATCATAAAAGTGGAAAGAAAATCTCAGTATAAAAGCCAGTTTTGGTGTGAACTAATTGACTTGACTGAAAACATGCACAGGCTGTGTGTTGTTTACTAAACTAGTTTTAAAATATAAAGTCTTGCAAGTTTCATTTCATCTGATTCCACAGGACCAACATTAGGCAGATGTTATATTACCCTTTTTTCTTCTTAAAAATGAGCTCCTAATTTCTGTGTCAGTTTTGCTCAGTTATGTCAAGTGACTGTCTATCAAACCATTCATTGCCTTACTCATTTTTCTGTTGTGAACCACCCAAAGAGTTCTTAATTCAATAGAAAAATACAAAACAGATGTATTTATTTATTCAAAAGATCAGTTGGCTGCGAACCTTAAAGCTTTGTCTTTGTCTTTGTAATTAGCAAGTGTGGTCCATTTTAAAATATGTTTGGACCACAATTCCCATTACCATGTCAGCTGAGGGGAACTGAAGTCTCAAAATATATGAGAGGCAGTGGGTTTATTGCTTTTGTTCTATATCACTTTCTGGCCCTTTCTTGCCTAGGAATTATAGTTGCAATAAATGAGTTGGGAAAACTGAGGAATGGCTCCCTCATGTGCATTTAGTATACAGTAGTAGAGCTGATGGATAGAACTAGCAAAAACAAGAAACATTAGCCTCCTTTTTTTCCAAATGCCTAAACCTGTGATTAGGATCACAATGTTCCAAAAAGACTTCATTCCAGAAATATCCACTGTATGAACCTAGTGTATATATTTAACCGAACTAGAGAGCATGTGAAAAGTAAAGACCAAAGTGGCCTCAGGGCAGTGGTGGGATTCAAATATGTGAACAACCGGTTCTCTGTGTGGATGCCGCTTCTAGAAGTCCATCCTGGGCCTGGGCAACAAAAAATTAGCTACTGGTTCTGCTGAACTGGTGAGAACCGGCTGAATCCCACCACTGCCTCAGGGGTGGTAGGAGCAATCAGGGCTGTCACCCTAAGCTAAAAAGTCTCTCTCTCTCTCTCTCTCTCTCTCTCTCTCTCTCTCTCTCTCTCTCTCTCTCTGTGTGTGTGTGTGTGTGTGTGTGTAAAATGAGGCAGGAATATAGGGGATACCAACCAGATATTTTGTTTAATGATTTTTGTTTTTGTTTTTGTTATGAAATCTCTTGTTAATTATTTTAGACCTGAGGAGAACATATAGAAAATGCTTAGAATGTCTTTTGCGGTGTTAAAAAACTGCCACATTCTGTGTTCAAGGCAATTTCATTATAGATGCAGGAGAAATCATTCTGCTAGATTTGGAAATTTGGAGTGATGCAGAGAGAAAAACAAAAAGCCTTGCTTTATAAACTTAATGCATCTACACAATTGTTGATTTACTCCATATTGCTACCTCTTTTCACCTGGCCTCTTACTCATTTGAGTCTGGTGTGAAAGAAATAAACAGTCAATTCAGAGCTTTGATAAACCTACAGAGTTTAACCATTTTAAAAGAGAAAATATCACATCATTTACTATAAAAGTTAGGGTAAATGCACAATAGGATCTTCCAGGGTTGACTATATATCAAGACCGAATGAGGCAGCCACTGGAAGCAGGACAACCATTAAATCACCAGCCATTTGCTTCATTACCCATTTTTAAAAAAACTAGGCAAATGGCCCTACCTCATGTGCTAATAGGATTCCGCCTGGCTCTGGGTACAGTTTGTTTTTGAAAGCAGCATCAAGCTGATTACAAGGAATTTCCAAAAGAATGAAAGTCTTCAGTCAGTATTTTAACCACCAGTACTTTATTCAAAGATTTCAAAATGACCCTTTAATTAGGAAATCACATATGATCAGATCTGAGTTCAGTCTGGACTGACCTCATGGGAAAAAGTGTTCTTTGTGGGATTTATCCTAACCAGTGGACTCCACAAGTAAACTTAACAGTAGAATTTCAGCACAAAAACAGCAAACATGGATAAGGATATCAGGCAATCAAGACCAGCAACTATATAGATGTTTATGTTATGAGGATGGGGTTTGTGTTGAAGTTGCTAGCCATATCTAGAGTTATAGAAATCAACACTTGGCAATTTGTTAACCTCGGTAGAAGCTGAACTCCATGGTATGGGCAGATTTTAAAGAGGACATGCAGCCATCTCGAATTCAGTTGTTTTCAATTTAGTTGCTGCACACATCCAGCTGCAGCTCGGTTGTGGAACATGATAAATGATGAAAAAGAAAACGTGTACGTGCATGTGTGAAATAGAGAAAATCAGCAGTTGGAAAATTAGTCTCATATTTCATCCAATAGGCAGAACTATAACCAGTTAAGCAATTCCTGTAAATAATTCTATATTGATTATGGCTATGAAGCCATTAACAAAAGTGACAACCATTTCGAGAGCAAACCTTATATATAGAAACAATATTCATCTCTTGTTGTTTCTCTTGTTCATTCCCATAAAATGTAACAGACTATCAGGACCCATCCTTTGGCTGGAAGAGTCAATTTGCATCTGTCGCTTTTTTTTGTAATAGGCAAATTTACTGCATCATGTAGTTTTGCAGTAACTGCATAAGAACAATTTCTTGCTCCCAGGTAGAGGATAATAAGCTGCAGTATTCATCACAGCATTGCTTTCTAAAATTAATCACTTCGGCTGTAAATAGTTCCCCATGCCATTGTGTACAAATTAATCCATTGAGTGTTTATAAGCATGCAGGAGATAACTTTCTTTAAAGGAAGAACCATTGATGTTCGTTCCCTTACAAAGGCAGAAATAGTTTTAGTTCATTGTAGAATAAGGACAAGGCAGTAGCAGGGACTGATCCAAAAAGTTTGCTGCCCCAATGCACTGGTTGACTCTAGAGTAGGAAAAAGGCTGAAATCAATTACATACATCATAAACTACTACCAGATCTATGTGTTTTTTCAGCATCTTGACAGCTAGGCAAGATTTGTGCAGTTCAAATTAAATAATACATAGGTATGAATCACCAACCTGTCACTGTTAAACTTTCCATTTGATATTAGCATTTTAATTGGAATTCAGAACCAGGCTTCGAAGCCGGCTGCAAACTGTAACAAAGTTCACTTTCTTGAATTAAATGGTAGTATGTTTAATTGTGATTTGTTGATTATGCCACAATTGGCTATGTTTACATGGCGTACCAGGCCATAGGTTTACAAATCATAATGCTATGACAAACTGCAATGTGGCTTAGTGTTAATGTCAGCCACTATTTGATAAAACAAATAAAGCTAGCTACTGTTGACCACAGTTTATTATTGGTTTCATTAAGAGAAGAAAAGGGATGGCAGCTGCAAGGTTTTCATCATGGTTAATAAACGAGCAGTGTTACATCTATATCTGATTAATGTGAATATACTTTTGTAGGCTGAATCTGGAAACAATTACTTTTATTTAAGCACCAAATGAATAGCCTAAAGCTGTTATACATATACATATATATATATATATATATATATATATATATATATATATATATATATATATATATATATATATATATATATATACACATACATACATATGTGTGTGTGTGTGTGTGTGTGTGTGTGTGTGTATAATATTTTGAAAATCAGATATATGGCAGGAAAAAATATGTACAAATATGTGACATTTAAATGTGGAAAATGTTGATGATTATAATACACATTCTGAACAGAAATATGTATTTTGTCATTAATATGCCAAAAAGGATTTCATGGGGCTTTTTGCCAAACTTCATGGAAGATGTTCTCTCACTTGGCTACTATGTTATGAATGGGCTGTTCACTTAATATGAAACCTATTTTCCAAGGGCAAATGTGGAGAAGTATGCCACAGTTGTTCCCATACAGTACAGCTTCAATAATAAGGCATTTCATATTCACAAATCAGACGTTGAAATATTTGCCCAAAGACCAGCCTGTTGTAATATCAAAACAATACTTTGAACTGCTTCTGCATTCTGCTAAGCTTAAGTCAAGGACACTCATCTATCTCAGCTGCTGTGTGTTTCCCTCTAATGGTAGCTGTCTGTTTTCAACAATTGTGTAATTGTCCAAAATTGCAACAGTTGCCCTTTCCCAGCATGGAAATGTGGTGATTGTTAAATAACCCGTCCTTGACTAGTGACCTGTATCAAAAATAATCTGAATACAAGGTCAGCCATCCTCTGCTCAAAATACATTGAACTACAATTCATAAGTTGCCCAATTCCAAAACATTTGGGGGTTTTAGTTGCTAGTCTAGTTGGTAGCTGCAGATGTTCCTTCCACTGCAAATATCCACATCAATCAACAGTATGAAGTAGCAGCAACAACAAGGGCAATGGGCAAACATTCCAAGACTAGGAGGTTTTCTGCTTTCTGGGTAAAATATTTATGCTAATATAAATAAATAGTAATTTCCCTATTCCCTGCTTCCCTGTTCTTGGGATTTTCCTCTTCCTCCAGTAATTGCCTCCCCCAGGAATTTCTGGTGGCTGTGAGTCAGGTTTTTGCCACTCTTCTGCATGATGACCAGTGTGCTTCCCCCCCTCTGCCGCCTTTATTTCAGACAACACAGAGATCAAAGCCAAGATTAAGAGTGAAGCAAAGGGGCAACTTGCCAGTTTTTCCATTCTCCAATTAACCAGATTGAGAAAACACTGGCTGGGTGAGCGGCTGACTAGAAGATAGCCCAGGGCACCCACGGACTGAGTTAGGGGTGAAGGCAGTACAAAAAATGTCTCTTCTGAAAGGCAAAGAGGACAAGGTAAAGCATACCTGGAAATATAGAGAGTCACCTTGTGACAAGATGGGTGGCAAACAAGTTTAATAAATAAAATAAAGCTAAAGTCATGGGCTCTCTAAAAATTATTAGGGTGCTTATGTAACATGGCACCCTAATACTTGGCCACAGGTAATAATGCCTCTAAAATCACTGTATAGGGCTGCTCCATTTTTAGAGGGATTGCTGTAACGTACCTGCCTATGTGAACCTGATTTTCCATCTCTGCTATTCACTTCAGAAAGGGTCAAATGTTGGCCACACTTTCTAGCACACTTTACCTCAAACAATTCTATGATGGCAGCACAGCAATTTCATCAGAGCTTTGGGGCTTTTAATCCTGAAATTAATTGGAAACAATCTGCTTGCTATGCCAACACTTGCTGCCAGCAGCATTCTGAGATGGACAGGCAATCAGATGTTCATAGATCATTGATTCACCTAAAATAGCTCTTCTGTAGGTACTGGTATCTGTGTGTATCCATTTAAGCGTAATAGCCATGTTCTTCCAATAAACCCATACCGTGATGCAGCTGTCTCCTGATGACTTTGCAATTTGACCATCTCTTTTCAAGGAAATGAATCACACAATCAGGCTAGTGCATGATCGTATCACACATCAGTCATGTTTGTACATAGCAGTAATCCGGATTTTTCAGAATGAATAATTTGCTAGCAAGTCCTCCTTAGTTCCTCCCTTTTTGAATACTTTTGTAAAGGATGTAGTTCTGTCTTCAGTTTGCCTTTTGCTGTATGGAGATCATTAAAAAAACTCCATCATAAACTATGATTTATTTTGTTTTTTGCCTTTCTATTCTTAGGAGAGGAATAAGCAGAAATCCTGATTCATATGTTACAATAAGCAAACCACAACTGGAATTATCTCCATCTGTTAGATGTGTCTGTTCGTGGAAGGAGCCAAATGACAGCCACTGATCAGGATGCTATTGCTATTTTCAATAATCCGAATTCTGAAGAACGCTTTGTGTGCAAGTATATCCATTACCTTGTAATTGTGATGGGCCAGTGTAAGCATTTGCTCTTCCCCTCAGTGCACAGAGAAGTGATTAGATTATTAGCCTAGAGTCAAATCTCAGGAGCATTGTTCTCAAATCCATCACATCAACATAATTAAGGCACACTATTTTCATCCATCCTGCCAAGTTTAAGCAATGCTATGTGATAACAATAAGGCAGGTCTGTGCAAATCTTTTGGGGCCAATGGCTGAATTTGGCTTTTGAGTGACATAATGATGAACGCAGGAAAAAAGAGCCAGCCTGAAAAAAAACTAAATTTGATTTAAGTTAATTAAATTCAGGAAATACAACAAATGCATACACTTCTGTTACAATAAAAAAAAAATACTATGGGCATCCTTGCCATAAGGACATTATAAAGAATTGTCTGTTTCATACAGACCATGAGAACAGAAGGACAGGAGAATTTAGTGCCATTTACTAAAGTATGTAACTTTAGTAAACATAATTCTGTAATTTATTAGAGACGATTAGGCACAATTATTTTTTTTGTCACAAGGGAAACAACTATTGACTGCTGATTATAAAACATACCACAACTCAAATTGCCTGTCATTTATAATAAGAGTTTTACAAGATGATATTATGGATGGAAATTTACTTTGCCCATAAGTAGATTACTAAGTCTAGAATCAGAACCAAGGTTTTAAAACCAAATATCTGATAGGACACTTTTGTATTTTACTATGTGTATGACAGCAGACAAAATGACTTTCCAGTATAAATCCTCCAAAAGCCACTATAGCAAAAATAACATTTGAAAATCCAGAGATTTGTACATGTTTATTATACTTGCCTATAAACTCTAACCCAGTGGTTCTCAACCTGTGGGTCAGGACCCCATTTGGGGTCGAACGACCATTTCACGGGGGTCGCCAAACAACCCAGTCCGCCATTTTTTTTCTCCTTTTTCTTAGCTGTGCTACTCCCTTTTATTCTATTGGCTTTTGAAAGCCAATAGAATAGACTCTCTTGAATAGAGTCTAATTCTATTGGCTTTCAAAAGCCAGTAGGAATTGTCCAGGCTGTCTCTGCCCTGCTGAGCCCGCCAAAAGTCCCACTCTGCAAACAGTGCTGCACCAGTTGAGTAGTCCTCGACTTATGACCGGTTGGGGGGTCGCGGCATTAAAAAGGTTGAGAACCACTGCTCTAACCATTTGCCTGTTTATGACATAAGTGTGGACTGATAAATAAAAATAAAATGCAGAAATCTAGCAGGACAAAAATAATGACAAAAGTTTCAACGGAGGGAACTAGTTCTTCCACAATAATTAAAAATTAATTTAGTACTATTTATTTCCAGACTAAGCAATTATCCATCCATCCATGTTCATAATACTGTAAATCAGTTGCATACTGCGAACATTCAGTTCTGGGCAGGGACACGTACAGGCAGGTAAATGTCATCAAAATGACAGACGCAAGTGTGAGATTGAAGCCTCACCCCTTTTTATGCCTCTGCAATATGTGTGAGGACTTCCCTAATTCTAACTTCCACAACTTTACAGCAGACACATATCTGTCATATCTTGCTTTCACATCATCGGTTGCTTTTGGTGGCAGGAGGACCTGTTGTAGCATATCTATATTTAACTAAGTGTTATTACTAGCTGGCTTGCATTAGCAGTCTTCATGTGACAAATTAACTTTCTATAATTGATTTATCATTTATATACTCAAGCAATTTATAAAACCCTCTATTTCCCAATATAGTGACTCTAGACAGTGAACAAGGATTAAAACAGAAACAAAAACACAGTACATATAGCATGTAGAAATAACAAATAAGCAGGGCTTTTTTTTGTCATAGAACGCCCAGAACGGAGTTCTGGCACCTTTTTTGGATGGAACCTTGTAGGGTAGGCAAGGCGGGTTGTATGACATGTGTGAGTTCCGGCACCTTTTTTTTTTTTTTTTTTTTTACAAAAAAAGCACTGCAAATAAGTATATGCAAAAGTTCCAAGAACATTTCACCTCTAATTCAAGAGTTGGAAACAAACAGATTGGTCAAGAGAGCTGGTTCAAAAGCCTGGGAAAACATCCAGGTCTTTAATGATTTATGAAAGACTAACAGGGTTGGGGCCATCCAGATCTCCAGGGGGATGCTGTTCCATAGAGCAGGTGCTGTGATAGAGAAGGCATAATTTCTAGCTCCCACATAGATGGGAGCCCCTGGTAGGCTGTGCATGGAAAAAAGTCCTGTTTATTAAGCTTTAACAAATGCTACACAGTATTCTTAATGCAAGTCTCAGTTCCATCTTTCTTTGCTTTGAGAACAAGAACAATTTTATTTGTAATTTGGATGAAGGCCATCAGCTAAATTAAAAAAAAAACAGAAATAAAACCATGACTTTCAAGCTATACCAAGGCACTCTGGTGAATTGGGAGAAAATGATTGGTGTGTGCTACAATAAATATTGTTTAAGAAATGTTTAATGGCCTTTTCAAGCTCAAGGTATTTGCCTTCAGAAGAAATTGCCCACTGTATCTCTGTGAGATTTACTCTTCTTCTGACCTTACCATTTTTGAAAATGGTCTGACTTGGAATAGATAACTGTCTACCGAGATGCAGTGGTCTAATTTGCACACATAACATTAAGTTATAACGGGTCTGTTAGATTTTGATTTAGCATTAAGTGCAAACCACGACATTATGGCTTCTGCAACAAATCACATCATCATTAAAAATTCTAGACTCAGGCAGCCAGTGTCCCCCAAGGAAACTATTTATTGCAACTTTAGATCAATGTCTTTTCCTGTCTGCCATCAAATCAAAAGGACCAGATTCAGGACTCATATAAAACCATGATCATTGGCCATTCCTATTTTAAAAGCAAACTTTTTCAGCTCTAAGATTAAAAAGGACCTTTAGTTTTAAATCTGGGGGGAAATCACTTGATTAATGAGGCAGTGACAGAAATGGTAGGTTTAAATTCTTAGAAGTAATAGATGAGGGGTTTCTATTACTGTACAGATAAAGGCAGGATCCTTACCAATGACTTGTCTCTTCTAGAGTCATCCAACTATTGATGCTCTGAAATAACATGACCACAGGCTTTATATTACTTTGACAATGGCAATCCTGCTGAAGAAAGATCGTTACCTGTGTACAAGGTCATAACTATAAAACACTGCTGAATTGGCCACCAGTTTCCAAGAAAACCACATACAGATTGATATAAATATAAGGAAAAAATTAAAATGCAAGAAAAATATGTTTTGTGAGCATATCTCATAGGATATATCTGTACTTATAATTTAGAATCCTCCTGTCCTTCAAGGCCATTCTCTGTGATCAGTACAAACTCTTTGACAACAAGGTGTTCAGTCTGAATAGAAGGCTATCATGAAAATTCCCTTGCTTGCTATATTCTTTTATTCATGCAAAAAGGTCTTGCTGAACATTCATACTTTAATATGTGTGTTTGTGTGCGTGAAAAAAGAATAGTAGAGATATTTGTGTGTGTGTGTGTGTGTGAGAGAGAGAGAGAGAGAGAGAGGTTTTGAATAAGCAACTTTCTAATTGCAAGACAAGTGCTCTAACCATTGTGCAATTACAGCATGCATAGTAAAGATAGTTCTAAGGCATTCACAACCATGGCAAGCCTTGATTCTGCCAAAGAAGCATTCCTGCTTCTGTGAGAACTGCTGGTTTCACCTGCAATTAATTTTTGTTGTTACCGTAAATGCCGGCGTATAAGGCGACTTCCGCGAGCGCTGAAATCGGCGCCAAAGACGGGGGTCGTCTTATACGCCGAGTCGTCTTATACGCTGGAAATACTGGTAGTTTCCGGCGTATAAGACGACGTTCTAGGAATACGGCCCAGCTATAAAGACGGGGGTCGTCTTATACGCCGGGTCGCCTTGTACGCCGGCATTTACGGTAATTGCAAAGTCGTGTCCGACCCATCGCGACCCCATGGACAATGTTCCTCCAGGTCTTCCTGTCCTCTATCATCTTCTGGAGTCCATTTAAGTTCACACCTACTGCTTCAGTGACTCCATCCAGCCATCTCATTCTCTGTCGTCCCCTTCTTCTATTGCCCTCAATCTTTCCCAGCATTAGGCCCTTCTCCAGTGAGTCCTTCCTTCTCATTAGGTGGCCAAAGTATTTGAGTTTCAACTTCAGGATCTGGCCTTCTAAAGAGCAGTCGGGGTTGATCTCTTCTAGGACTGACCGGTTTGAACGCCTTGCAGTCCAAGGGACTCGCAGGAGTCTTCTCCAGCACCATAGTTCAAAGGCCTCAATTCTTTGGCGCTCAGCCTTTCTTATGGTCCAACTTTCACAGCCATACATTGCAACTGGGAAAACCATGGCCTGGACTATACGCACTTTTGTTGGCAGGGTGATGTCTCTTCTTTTTAGTATGCTATCTAGATTTGCCATAGCTTTCCTCCCCAGGAGCAAGCGTCTTTTAATTTCTTGGCTGCAGTCCCCACCTGAGGTGATCTTTGAGCCCAGAAAAATAAAATCTGTCACTACCTCCATTTCTTCCCCATCTATTTGCATATAAGTTAAATAGGCAGGGCGACAGTATACAGCCTTGCCGGACTCCTTTTCCAATTTTGAACCAATCAGTGGTTCCGTGTCCAGTTCTCACTGTTGCTTCTTGACCTGCATATAAGTTTCTCAAGAGACAAATGAGATGGTCTGGTACTCCCATCTCTTTAAGAACTTGCCACAATTTGTTGTGATCCACACAATCAAAGGCTTTTGCATAGTCAATGAAGCAGAAGTAGATGTTTTTCTGGAACTCCCTAGCTTTCTCCATGATCCAGCGTATGTTGGCAATTTGATCTCTAGTTCCTCTGCCTCTTCGAAATCCTGCCTGTACTTCTGGTAGTTCTCGATCCACATACTGCTGGAGTCTAGCTTGTAGGATTTTAAGCATAACTTTACTAGCATGTGAAATGAGTGCAATGGTGCGATAGTTTGAACATTCTTTGGCATTGCCTTTCTTTGGAATTGGAATGTAAACTGATCTTTTCCAATCCTGTGGCCACTGTTGAGTTTTCCAAATTTGCTGGCAAATTGAGTGTAGCACTTTTACTGCATCGTCTTTTAAGATTTTGAATAGCTCAGCTGGAATACTGTCACCTCCACTAGCTTTGTTGTTGCTCAGATTTTCTAAGGCCCATTTCACTTCACATTCTAGGATGTCTGGTTCGAGGTCAGTGACCATCTCATTGTGGTTATCTGGGACGTTAAGCTCATTCTTGTATAGTTCTTCTGTGTAGTTTTGCCATCTCTTCTTAATCTCTTCTGCCTCTGTTAGGTCCCTGCCATTTTGGTCCTTTATCATGCCCATCTTTGCATGAAACGTTCCCTTCATATCTCCAATTTTCTTGAAGAGATCTCTGGTCCTCCCTATTCTGTTGTTTTCTTCTATTTCTTTGCACTGTTCATTTAAGAAGGCATTCTTATCTCTTCTAGCTACTCTCTGGAATTCTGCATTCAATTGGGTGTATCTTTCTCTTTCTCCTTTGCCTTTTGCTTCCCTTCTTTCCTCAGCTATTTGCAAAGCTTCCTCAGACAGCCATTTTGCTTTCTTGCATTTCTTTTTCTTTGGGATGGTTTTAGTTGCTACCTCTTGTACAATGTTGCGAACTTCCATCCATAGTTCTTCAGGCACTCTGTCTATCAGATCCAGTTCCTTAAATCTATTTGTCACCTCTACTGTATATTCATCAGGAATATGATTTAGTTCATACCTGAGTGGCCTAGTGCTTTTCCCTACTTTTTTCAATTTAAGCCTAAATTTTGCAACGAGAAGCTCATGATCTGAGCCACAGTCAGCTCCTGGTCTTGTTTTTACTGACTGTATAGAGCTTCTCCATCTTTGGCTGCAGAGCACATAGTCAATCTGATTTCTATGTTGACCGTCTGGTGATGTCCATGTGTAGAGCCGTCTCTTGGGTTGTTGGAAAAGAGTGTTTGTTATGACCATCGTATTCTCTTGACAAAATTCTATTAGCCTGTGCCCTGCTTCATTTTGTACTCCAAGGCCAAACTTGCCTGTTATTCCGGTTATCTTTTGGCTTCCTACCTTAGCATTCCAATCCCCCATGATGATAAGGACATCATTTTTTGGTGTTAATTCTATAAGGTGCTGTAGGGCTTCATAGAACCGGTCAATTTCATCCTCTTCAGCACCAGTGGTTGGGGCATAGATTTGGATTGTTTGTGATATTGAATGGTTTGCCTTGGATTCAAATTGAGATCATTCTGTCATTTTGGGGATTGTATCCCAGTATTGCTTTTCCTATTCTTTTATTGACTATGAAGGCTACTCCATTTCTTCTGAGGGATTCTTGCCCACAGTAGTATACCTGATAGTCATCTGAGTTAAATTCACCCATTCCTGTCCATTTTAGTTCGCTGATTCCTAAGATGTCGATGTTCAGTCTTGTCATCTCTTTTTTGACTACGTCTAGCTTGCCTTGATTCATGGATCTTACATTCCAGGTTCCTATGGAGAAAAAATCTTTACAGCATCGGACTTTCCTTTCACCACCAGATATATCCACAGCTGAGCGTCCTTTCGGCTTTGGCCCAGTCGCTTCATTCTTTCTGGCGCTACTAGTACTAGCCCTCTGCTCTTCCCCAGTAGCATATTGGACACCTTCCGACCTGAGGGGCTCATCTTCCAGCGTCATATCTTTTTGCCTTTTAGTACTGTCCATGGGGTTTTCATGGCAAAGATACTGGAGTGGTTTGCCATTTCCTTCTCCAGTGGATCACATTTTGTCAGAACTCTCTGCTATAACCTGTCCATCTTGGGTGGCCCTGCACGGCATAGCTTATAGCTTCATTGAGTTACACAAGCCCCTTCGCCACGACAAGGCAGTAATCCATAAAGGGGCTGCAATTAACTAAACCCTACTAATTAAAACAGGTACGAGTGCTTGAGGTGATTTAACATGGAAAAATGTATTTTGGCAGTTGTTTTGACAATGAGTGAAGGATTAATAGAGGATGACACCATCTATTTCCCCCTTGCTAGCCCACTGTTTATTTTTATTTTTTAATCTTATTTATTTGGCCACCTATCTCAAGTACATGACTGTGTGCAATTCATGATATTAAAGCAAGAAAAAAATACATATTTACAATAGTCAGGAGACAGACTCCATCACCTATCCAAACCCAGGCTTAAGAGCAATTAAATACAATGGGGCAACTTGCCAGTGTGGATAAGTGCTTAGCCTATGTTGTTTAGCCTACAGATCAGGTTAGGAATGGACTCTGACCTGATTCAGCACCATTCTCTCAATGACAGTATAGTGTCTCGTTATATTTTACTGCTCCTTAAATGGGTATTATCCCCCCCAATGCAGTAGAATAGAGGAAAATTATAAACATTAAATCTCTGTGACTATGGATTGATCTAGTTTACATATCACACATGATTTACTTTACATATTATTACAATTTATTGATAAACTACAGTTATCAGTATTTGTCAGCAACTAATCAAAAAAGCTAAATTCAAAAAGGCCATATGATGGTTTATGCAATATCCAAGCTCAGCCATTTTTGCAGTGCAGATTGTAGAATATTTATCCAGAATAAGTGAAAGATGCTCAGTGCCTTTGGCTATTTTATTTTCAAATGAAAGAACAGAAGCAAAAAAAAAAAAAAAAGGTTCAGAATAAAAAGAGGCAGGCTTGTCAAAGAACTTTTGGCCTTCATGTTTAACTACAGACTGTTGCCCTTCTTTTTACAGAATTGCTTGACATGTTCCAAAATCAATGCACTGATTTCTTTGACTTCAGTTTTTCCCAGCTTCCTTGGAGAACAACTTCTGACATTTTAAGCTGACTGAAGCTGTTTGTGTTGGCTCCCTCGTGACTTCTGCCTGGCTAAATCTTGGTAACTCTGTTCTATTCTTATCCTTGATGTTTCTCCTGCTTTTGAAGCTGTTGATCATGCTCAGCTATGGAGTTTTTGAGAGCCGGATTCTTCCAAAACAAAGTCATCCTTCCCTGAAACCCTTTTTTGCTCATTTTGAATATGTGGGAGGTGGAGTCTCTCTGCCTTTGATCCATAGCTTCCTCCCCCCACAGTTCATCCAATTGACCTTTATCATTCATCATTCATGTACAAATGAATATGTCTATTCACTTGGCATCAGTGGTTATTTCTTTTATCTCTGCAGCTCCTATCTTATTACTAAGGAAAGATGCCTCAGCTGTCAGATTTGGATCAGATTATTCTTATGAGCAAAACCACTGACAGAAAAGCTTTGTGAAGGACATGTCTGTTACTAACCTTGATTGTCACGCTGAAGGGGCATTTAAGTTTGGGGACAGATAGCAACAGGACAAAAATTGTCCAGATTGTTGCAAATGATGAACAGGGTGTTTGCTCACTCAATTCTCTTATTTCCACTAACCACTTCTAGGAGCTATTGACTTTCATTTTTTAAAGCTTTAATAATTCAGGAACAGGAAACATTTCTATAAAAAAGGCCACATTTTGGGGAATAGGGAGGAAATCTTTAGGCAACACATGTGAGTTGTCAGCAGGGCTGAATTTGGAGTTGGACAGAATTAGCTCCATCACATGCACAGATCTTTTTCCCATATATATATATATACGTAAATATATGAAATATATATATATTCTCTCTCTCTCTCTCTCTCTCTCTCTCTCTCTCTCTCTCTCTCTCTCTCTCTCTCTCTCACACACACACACACACACACACACACACACACACACACTTCGTGATATGTTGGGTCATCCTTTCAGAGATATTTCTTTAAATTAAACAGAGCCCCTCCCTTCTAGCATTTCTGATGTTACCTGGTTTAACAATGAAATATCTGCAAGAAAACCACCAAGTTCAGAGAACACCAAGGATCCTCCACCAGAAATATTTATTTACTTATTGGGTGGTTTGCTGTTATTTTGGTTTTAAAATTAAATCAAAAAACATCATTTTATTAAAGAAGAAATATATATAACAAGACAAATATAAATGCTTTTTGTTTAACAAAGGACACTTTTGACAAGATTTGTGGTTGATTTTCCATCTTTAAGAGTACAGTACTCTAACATTTTCACTTCTTTTCCCTCATCTTAAAGCAATATGCAGCTGATCATGCTGGAATACCAGTTTCTCCAGATAAATGAGCACATTCTCCATGATTTGTCCTTGCAGAGTATATATAGTGAGAGCAAAGTATGACTAAATTGGGAACTGTGTTCACTGAAGAGGGACATCTTCACCTTCTGATAAATTGAGCATAATTCTTGGAATCATGGCAATGTCATTTTTAACACAGCAATTTTTTTACCATAATATTATACATTACCATTCTCACCTTAGAACAGTTTATAATCCCTTCCAGCTTTTCCACTGAATTGTAGGAAGCTGTCAGTGACATTTTAAAAACAGGATCACATAATCTCCTGAGGGATAGGATGGGACTAGTCTACCTGATTTCTGATGGCTGAAGGAGGGGCCATCTACACTCAATTTCAAAGTATGGACCAGTTGAAAGATGAAAGATGAAATCTATTATTGTAATTTTTATACGATCTTAGCACAAAATTTTGCCAGGATTACTTTATAGTTTCATAGTCTATATGCCAAATGAACAACTCTATATCATTTTTATCTCATTTCTGTCTTCTGTAGTAAAAGTTTTTAAAACAGTTGCAAATTTTCTCTGACAGTATCTTGGAAGTATAAGAAAGTGTAGCTATAAGGAGCTGCTGCTCTAGTTCTCTTCTCTCCTTTTACAATGCTTTAATTAGCAAGGAAAATATATTGTCAGGTAGGCCACAGTGATGGTATTTTCAAATTAGTTCCATTCCTGTATGAAAATGTTGTATCTGTCTTTATCTTAAGGAGAAATAACCAAGCCATAACTTGCATTCTTGTAATTTTGGCTGGAACAGAGGTAATTAAGTTGCTAAGTTGCCCATTGAACAACCTGTCAGAGGATAAGAATTAGGGTATTCTGTGACAGCTTCTAAGAAATTACAGTCCAAGTCAACAGTATAAAAGGGAGCCCGCAAAAGCCTGTGATGAGGGCTGAAAATACTGCTACAACAATGCAGACTAGCCAATTTTTGAAGCTCCAGTTGCTTCAGGTACCCCATGAATGGATAAGGAACATCTATGTATCTGCAGAACTTGCTGCTGGAAACAGAATTATTACAAAATAGGGAATGCAGGAAAAAGTTATCAAGAGCAGAAACACTGTATTCTTCACAATGGAGACATATGATCAGAAGGCAATGTTTCGTGGGCAGCAGGCTTCATATGATTGACCACAGCTGACCACCCATAAATGGAGTTCTGTAAGATGACCATGAAGCAGGTCAGAGAACCAATGTTCTCTACTGTTTGCAATTCAAAATATTTTTCATTCAAGTATTCTGTGGTCTGTTTTTTTAAATAGAAGTGAATAGCTGTACATCGAGTTACAATAGTTCATTCAGTGACTATTCAAAGTTACAACAGCACTGAAAAAGTGACTTATGACCGTTTTTCGCACTTACAATCATCACAGCATCCCCATGGTCACGTGATCAAAATTCAGACATTTGGCAACTGACTCATATTTATGACGGCCACAGTGCGCCAGGGTCATATAATTCTCTTTTGTGACCTTCTGACAAGCAAAGTCAATGGAGAAGCAAGATTCATTTAACAACTGTGTTACTAACTTAATGACTGCAGTGATTCACTTAACAACTCTGGCAAGAAAGGCCATAAAATGGGGCAAAACTCACTGAACAAATGTCTTACTTCACAACAGAAACTTTGGGCTCAATTGTGGTCGTAAGTCGAGGACTACCTGTACTACAATGATACACTAGTTTCAGTATTTCAGCCTTTCCCAATCTGCTGCTCTCTCATTTGTTGGACTATAAGTCCCAACATTCCTAAGAAGAGCCCCAGACTGGAGAAACTATCGTCATACTGAGTCAAGCATTGCCTCTAAGATGCTGTTTATGAGAATGGAAAAGCTGTTAAAGTTGAGCTGAGTGATTCAGTGACCTGAAAAGCAGACTTTCTTTAAAAAAAAATGTTACCTGTATTCTACAAAGATTGGAAACTGATTCAAAAGATTAACTTCTCAAGATATAAGTTAAAATTGAGAGTGGGAATTGAACGGCATGTGAAATGCTCTTGTTTTATTTTCCTCTGGAGTATTTCTGTTCGTTTGGGCCAGTCTTAGAGCACTAAGACATGAAATGGTCACATTGTTTTTAGATTTGCATAGCTGCCTTGTAGGCTATTTAGGGGCTGGGTGGAATCCTTGTGTCTGTCCACAAGATATCATGCATTCCACTTCTGTTAGTGGCTGTTAGTGTTTGTGTGTGAATAAGAAAGGAAAGGGACAAGAGAAAGAGGGGGGGGGGAGATTGTTTGTGCATGTGTGTGTTTGCTTGTGTATTTATTTATTTGTATCCCGTCTTTATTATTTTTACAAATAAATTTCAGTGGCTATAGAAAAAGAACTGCATCTTCATTGGGCAACCAACTTTATCTACTTCTTTCTAGGAAGCAAAAAAGAAAGTTATTCAGCTGTGCTAGGCCATGTCAGGACTGCCTTAAGCCAAGTGTGTGAGTCTAAAACTCATCATTTACCAGCAAGTCTGACTGAATCCAAGTTCAAAAAACAATAAATGAAAAAAAGTTCTCCTTATTGGGATTTGAGTATCATTTAAATTATTCTTTTATTCCTTCAGTTCCAAAACCAGCTTTCTTTTCCATGATTTGCAATATTTTGCTCATTATACAGACTAGTGGCCAGAGTGGTGCAGTGGCCTAGTGGTGGAGCTCTCACTTCACAATCAAGAGGCTATGAGTTCGATCCTACAGTAGGTAGCAGTAGATATTTCTCTCTCTGGGCACAATGAGTAATTGTCTGCTGCGAACTCCATGTTGGTGTCAGGAAGGGCATCAGGCCAGTAAACTCTTGAGCTCAGTTGCCCCAATTTCACCCTGATGCAAGGGATTATAGGGTCATTAAAAGAAAAAATAATTAGACTAATGGCCAGCATAATAACTTCACCATACAGCTTAAACAGGATCTTTAAGACATACCTTTTTGTGTTATGATACAAAGAGAAAATTGCTGAAATGTGGATACAAAAATTAATTATACTTAATTAATTAGTCAAAAATCAATTGCATACTATTGAGCTTTATCAGATAAATGAAACCATGTCATTGTTCATAGCTTAATATTCTCAATATTGTGTGTAAGAGGACAAAAACAATATTGGCTGAACAGGAATTATTTTGCAATTCCCCTATTCCCTTTAAATAAATGGAATGTATATTTGTTTCAAATTTAAATTTATCCATTCTGAAGAAAGATAATCAGAAACTGAAAGCAATGTGTGACTGAAGAGTAAATTGCTCATAATAACTAATTCTTTCAATCACTTATCAAACATAATACAATTATGCAGAAGGTTGGAAAGCACCTCATTGCTAAAGTTAAGCTTTATATGAACATCAGTGATGGTTTTAGGAGTAACCAAACTGGGCCTCCACTTGTGCCTGCAGCCATCAGTTCTATGGAAAAGATGTGGTGCTGTAAATCATCACCAAGCCTTATTATTCCTCAGCCTTTGGATGTGGAAGAAGTTTGGTGTAGTGATTAAAGAATCAGGCCAGAAACTGGGAGGATGTGGATTCTAGTTCTGCCTTAGACATGGAAGCCACCTAGGTGACCTTGGGCCAGTCACTTCCTTTCAATCCTAGGAAGCAAGCAAAGGCAAACCACTTCTGAAAAACCTTGCCAAGAAAATGTCTATGGAGATTCTCAGTCATCCAGGTCATGACTGTCCCAAAGGTGGGTCCCAAAACCCATCAGGACAAGATTCAGCAGTCCATTTCCATTTAAAAGACAAAGGCCACTCTTTCGAAGATAGCAAAGCCCACATTTCGGACCACTGGTTTTAAAAAGAGGTCAAAGAGGCCATCTATGTCAAAATTGAACAGCCCTCCCTCAACAGAGTGGGAGGGATACGACATCATCTATCTCCAGTCTACAACACAGTCTTTTCAACAGTTCCAAGATGGCTCCACATCCATGTGCACTACTCAGGTGATCCTGATGACACAGATAAGCCACCAGGGGCTTCAACACCTCTCTAAAAGAATGCAAATGACCAGCTATCTGCAAGGAGTATAAATCCTGCCATTCCCCACCATCCAGTCAGAGCTGAAGAAGCTTCTTGTATGAGAAGTGAAACATCTTCAAAGAAAAACAAGAAAGTCCAGTTGCCTTGTGGAAAAAAAAAAAAAGCACCTTTGGGACTTGCCAAGAAAACTGCAGGGATGAGTCAGGTAGTTGCCAGGAGTCAAAACTAACTTGAAGGCACAAAATAAATGATTGGAATTATGTCTCCAAGAATGGAAAATAAGTAATATTTATTGAAGAAAGCAGGTAGTTATAATCAAAATGATTTTAGCAACTGCAGCTAATCAAGAACTAGCTTTATTTATGTCCCAAAAGTGCTTTTCCAAAAGACAACTGGACTTTGGTTTTTTTTCTTGAAAACGTTTTGCTTCTCATCCAGGAAGCTTCTTCAGTTCTGAACTGAAGGAGCTTCTTGAATGAGAAATGAAACATTTTCAAGAACACCCCCCCCCCCAAGAAAGTCCAGTTGTCTTTTGGAAAAGCACCTCTGGGACAATCACGACCTGGATAATTAAGACTCTCTATAGACCTTTAGCCCTATTTATAGAACATAGATTGTAGCCTTCTTCAATTTAGTTTTTCATCCCACTTTATCTAACAGACAGCTTAACCTTCTCTTTTAAGTGGGCTGGTTTGTTTCCATCCGCTTTTGCAAAGGTCAGGTTTGAGTTTTTCTTTTTCTTTTTTCTTTTATTGACAGTGTGAGAACTCACACGCATACAGTTATCTGTGTTGCCATTTCTTAGGGGGTTTTTTTTCCCCTCTCTCCTCATTGAAACATTCTAATTCCCTGAAGCATTTTTCTTTGATACTGTTTTTGTAACTCATGTGCTGGTTTACTGTTACATTAATAATGGAAGTAGCTGGTATTCCTCTCTTATTATAAACAGCACGGGAAAATAAAGCTGGGTTGTTTCATCATAAGTTTCATGAACAAGCGAAACCATTGTTCAACTTTTTAAAAGGATGTTGTAGGCATTGTTGTAGGCACTGTTGTAAGCATAGTGCAGCTCTGTCAAAGTTTCCTCTACCCAGTGGTGGAATTCAGCCAGTTCGCACCACTTCCGTAGAACTGGTAGCTAATTTTTGGTTGGACCGTCTACCTGTATTTGTTGTGCACAATTCATACAGAGGTGAGCAAAGGCATTTCTTCATGACGCATAAAAATTGAGATGAATGTAGAGCTGTGGTCAGAGCCCAGAATCAATGGGAATCTGCCCAGATCTATACTTAGTTGACCTTAATTTGAAGACCTTTCTTCCTACTACTGTTCTTGCTCGTTAGACGTGACTAAACAGTGACAGAAGCAAGGAGAAAAAATGTTGGATTTCACTGGATTCTCTAGATCTTAATGTCAGGTAAGCCCTGAGGGTCAAAGAAAATAATAAGAAGCAGGGACAGCCCCCCCCCCCAAAAAAATAGAAATACTCTGCCATTTGAGCTACTGTGAAGATTTTATGCCCTAACGGAGCCTCAAAACCTGGAACTAACATTGTATAAAATTGCAAGAAAGTTTGTCCATATCTGGCCTGAAGAAGGAGTCTTCTCACCCTGTCAATCATAATGTTGGAGGCTGCTAACCATGAAAAGAAGTTAATGTAGTGCTGTCACAGGTTAACACTTGGAGAACATCCAACACAACAGTTACAAGGACACTAGAAAGGAAATTTTTAAAAATATTCATATCAAGTCTCTTGTCCTTTCCACAGTACTTGTTGGAAACAATGGTGTTTTAATCTCTTTGTTCCTATCCCCTCTTCACATAAATCTCTTAAGATTAAAATGAAGGAAACCACATATAAAACAATCCAATCTCCTTCAAGCTTAATCTGTTATCAAAAAGTTGGTGGATGAGAGTAAGAAATACTCTTGGAGATGAATTGGAAGAACTAAATAAATCCCAGATAACTAGGACACTATATAACCCCAAAGCAGCTAGGAAAAAGTATTAGCAAAGGTATATAAAGAATAACCAGCTAATGCAGTGGTTCTCAACCTTTTTAATGCCGCGACCCCCAACCAGTCGTAAGTCGAGGACTACTCAACCGGTCGTAAGTCGAGGACTACTCAACTGGTGCAGCACCGTTTGCAGAATGGGACTTTTGGCGGGCTCAGCAGGGCAGAGACAGCCTGGACAATTCCTATTGGCTTTTGAAAGCCAATAGAATTAGACTCTATTCAAGAGAGTCTATTCTATTGGCTTTCAAAAGCCAATAGAATAAAAGGGAGTAGCACAGCTAAGGAAAAGGGGGGGGGAAATGGTGGACTGTGTTGTTTGGCGACCCCCGTGAAATGGTCGTTCGACCCCAAATGGAGTCTCGACCCACAGGTTGAGAACCACTGAGCTAATGGCTCTTTTCTAAAATAGTGTTATTAATATTTTTAGAGCTGTGCCTTTTCTTCCTAATCCTTTAAAAAAACAGTCCTAAAAATTTGCAGATGTCATCAATAATGATTGTTGAACACTACTAACATTATCATCCCATAGAGGCAATGTATTTATCTGAATGTTAATTCTTTGTATTTACCACATATGTATTTATTACTGTATTTTCTTTTATCTATTTTACCCTGGAATTAGATCCTGTATTTTTTATTTATTTATTTTTGATAGGATCATAAGACTAATCAATTAATAAACTAGACCACTGACATTATCAACAAGCCCCAATTGGGAATACAACTGTTTATAAAAATTGCATTTTTTTCTTCACCCAAAGAAGAATGTCCTGTATGGATTAGAAGAGAAGAGAAGCTTCAAGATGATATTCAATCAAGACCCTATAGGTCAGTGGTGGCGAACCTATGGCACGTGTGCCAGAGGCGGCACTCAGAGCCCTCTCTGTGGGCACGCATGCCGTTGCCCCAGCAGAGTTTGCCAGAGTAGCGAGCACGTGGTGTTTGGAAGCGACAGGGCAGGAAGTGAGCAAGCAAGTGGCGTTGGCCCCCCAGGGATGCCCCAGAGATGGTAAGGGACTGGCCCTAGGCACGTTCACCCAGTCTGCCATAACCACTGCAGCCACACCCACCCAGCTGGCCACGCCCCCTGCCCCCCCTGAGGGTACCACAATGCTGATGCAGCCCTGGCACTTTGCAATAAATAAGTGGGTTTTGGGTTGCAGTTTGGGCACTCAGTCTCTGAAAGATTCGCCATCACTGCTATAGGTGATTCTGGGTCTTGATTCAACTTATTTCAGAGGAATGTTGCTGTGGGAATTAAACTGGTAGCAGAAAAATTAACGACACAGCTTGCAGCTTGTGGAGGAAAAGTCATACATTTAATAAATAGTGTAAAAATGATAATATTTTTCATCTTTCAGAAGAACCAGAATAGTGTTATTTTCAGTCTTTGATACAATCAAAATACAAACAGTATGACACAATGCTATAATGTGTGGTTTCACATATCACATGAAGCCAAAGCTAACAAGTCACATTATAGTCTAACATGGTATTCAACTTAATTTGTTATGTTAACTTTTGTTGTCTTAATATAATTAAACTACAACACAGGATCTGCATTGATCATAGGGTTTTTTCTTAGGAGGGCTAATGCTCTGTGCATCACCACTAATTTCAATTCTCAGTTCATCAAGCAAATGAATAGTTCCTTCAGTTCTGAATAAACAAGCAATTTCACACCATATAGGTAAAGCCTTTCTCTTCCTTTTTGAACCACAAGGCCACTGACAGACAGGTCTGCTCTGTGACCTACCTGATTCAAGAGCACAAAGCATGGCTGTCGCTTTTCAGAAGAGTCGATGAACAGCCCAATAAATTATTATCCCCAACGAGCAAACAACAGTTTATAAGATAGATCAGGGGTAGTCAACCTTGGCTCTTTTATGACTCGTGGACTTCAACTCCCAGAATTCCTGAGCCAGCAGAGCTGGCTCAGGAATTCTGGGAGTTGAAGTCCACGAGTCATAAAAGAGCCAAGGTTGACTACCCCTGAGATAGATATACCTCACAAGTTAGAGTTCCAGGTTTATATAATTGGTTACATAAAATTAGAAGCTAAAAACTGGAATCCATTTCAGTCATGGAACCAATTAAAAATAATGACCATGACTTACACTTTGTCACATCCAAGAAGATGATGATGATGATTTTTTCAAGCCCCTACTATTTATCAGGTACTGTTCACTTGTAGTTATGAAACATGGATGTAAGACAATCTTCCCACCTTTTTGCCAACATATTTTGGATTTACAAATAGGAACTAATTATGAAAGCTCCAGATATATAGGACTTCCAGGGAAGAAATGATAACTGAAGATGATTCCACTGAGAGTGAAGTCAATGACCACGGCACATTAAGAGCTGGCAAGTAGACTGGGTCTTCGTAATTCTTTTCCACACAAAGAGAGGATTTGATATCACCCAAAAGTGCTTCATACAGTTCTCCTGGTGAGGAGACTGCAAGACAGTAATCCTAGTGATTTTAGAACTCTGGGAGATGAAGGAAAGCCATCTTTGTTGAAAATGTGACCAGGGCCTTTGCAAAGGATGCTAGGTTTGCATACTTTCTTTTTTAATTCCTTTTGTAAATTGCTTTGTAAACTGCTCTTCAGCTATTATTAACCTTTGGATTGACAAATTTTATAGCACTGGGTGAGGGTTTTTTTCATCCTTAGTGAAATATAAGTTGTAGGACTTTAAATATATACCTTAAGATGAATAGCAAAAGGGTGATTAGAACTTTGCTTCTGAAAAGTTACAAATAGATTAAAGTTCCAGATGGATTTGAAATAAGATTTTGAAAGTAATGAAATTAATCCTTCACATGAGAAAATGCTTTGGTTTTGAGTTTTCCTTAAAAAAAAATGATAGGGTAAGACTTTGAAGGTTCAACACTATAGGGAACCAGAAGGAATTAAAGATTACAATTAAAGGGGGGGGACCACTTAAAGTTACTAACATAGAATAGAGCAAAATATTTTAATATCGGGTATACTAAAGGATGTTTTTGAAAAACAGAGTCAGAAGTTATTTTTAAAAAATGTCTGCTTCTATAGATAGACTGTTTTAAAGATGTTATATAAGAGGAATAGTTTTTATCCAACAAAATTGAGGCTGATCTGAAAGTGGATTTAAAAATGACAGACTACCAGAATGAGTTGGAAAAAGATGCTGCCCTGGACATACAAAAAAAGTTGGCTGAAGACTTAATAACTAAATTACAGATCAAAAGAGTGACCTCAGTAACGTTTGTATGTTGGATTTACAAAAGAAACTTGTTAAAGCTTTGAAGAATTTTCTGAGAAGGGATAAAGAAAAATATGAAAAGAAATCAAGCTCTATGACATTACTTAAAAGGACTAAAGATCAAGATTAAAGGTAAAAAGGAAGGAATACAGTATGAAGTTGGTTTATTTGATCAAGGCTAATAGATATGTTATTATCTCTGTTATGAGACTTTTGCTAACAGGACTGAATAATGAAACTTTAAAAATTTGTTTACAGTTAAGAGATGGGATATGAGAAGATCAGATTATTGGGTGCATTTTAAGAGAAGGTGATAGGTTATTAAAATTGTTTATAGTTGTGGTGAAAGGAGAAGTCATTTCTTTGTATATTTTTCTTTTTCTTTACTACATTCTTATTTTTTTCTTTTCTAACTTTCTAGTTTTCTGCACTTTCTAATTTTTTCTTTTTACTCTTTTTAGTTGGTATTAGTTTTTATCTTTCTAATTGTAATTGCTAATAAAATTAATATAAAAAAGAAAGTTCCAAAAAGATAAATAATGAAACATCATTTAGAAACATTTAGAAACTAGATTATTCTGGGAATTTTCCAGTCTTTTTTTTTCCTAACAACTTCTTTATTAACCTTCATCAGATATTTCAAGTAATTTACAAGCTTATCTGTAAACTACCTAAAAACAATTAGAAAACATGACTGTTCAGTGAATTCTGAAAGAAAAGACAAGGGAGTCCTCTCCAGCCCTTATGGATATCTCAGGAAATGAAAATACAATATTTGTTCTTTCCTGTCCTGAACTGAGATGATCCCAAATATATCTCTAATGATGGGATCTTAATGTTTAATCTGAAAGGCACATCTAATAAATGTCTTATCAGTTTTCACAAGTAAAACCAGCAATGGAATGCTTCAATATATCCCTGCATGTGTAGTCCTACTGAAAGTTCCAATGAGCCATTGAAACTTTTATGGAGCTTCAGCTAGCCAATCTTCTATTGTCAGTCAGCTGCCTAGACATTTTCCTTCCTTCCTTCCTTCCTTCCTTCCTTCCTTCCTTCCTTCCTTCCTTCCTTCCTTCCTTCCTTCCTTCCTTCCCTTCTTCTTGGAAACGTTGATGCCTCCCTCTTTATTTTCAGTTGTCCCATTTGATTCTAATCTTATTGGTGATCAGCTGCTGAGTTCATTATGAGACCAAAGAGAAATCTAAAGAACTTCATGAGAACTTGAATGGGTTTTTGAAAAACGTAAGTGTGGGGAAGACTGCCCTTCGGTGTTCATAACTTTCAGCAGATTCTTAGTAAGTGAAGTCTTGCTGGTAGCCATAGAAATTATTTATGCCTCTGTCTAAAAAAGGTATGCTATTTGTGGTAACAAAAGAATTAATTATAACTGTCAATATATTGCAGCTACAAGTTAAAAAAAATTGATTCCAGAGGGAGGAGGAGGAGGATCCCCTTGAAAGAAAGGTCTTTTCTGTACTGGCTGGGCTAATGGGAGATATTGTCCGATGTATCTGCAGGGCATCAGGTTGGTGAATACAGTAATTTTCATAATGCAAACCAGAATAACAACTCCCTATAAAAAGAAATTACTTGGAAACTTCTGATGATGCTTCAGAAAACCAAGGAACATGGTTACCATGGGAGATTTCAGGCCCTCTAGGAGGGCATTTCAAAAGAGACAGATTGTACAGCTGAGTGATGATTATACATATTTAATAAGACTGAGCATAGCTCATCGCAAAGCCTGTTGCCTCTTTTTCATTTTGTTTTCAGGGTTTTTTTACAGCTAACCTGAGAAATTGAAAATGGAGCAGACAAGGAATCTTATTTTTGCTCCAACCAAGTCTATCAGAGATTGTGGAACCTTCTTGTCTGTGAGAGAAGTTAATTATTTTGATAAGAAAAATAGACAAGTGCACAAAAGGGGAATGGGGGAGAAACAAAACAGAGATAATTGCAACCAGGGTGATAAACAATCTGGTCATTCACTTAATCTTCTTTCTTATTTGGTCTGTCTTGCTGGGCAGAATCCAGCTGAGACACAGAAATATACAGTAATTTAAGAGCTGCATCTAGCCTATCAAAAATAATCTTCTTTAACCATCAGAAACAAAGCTCAACTAAATGAATGGAAAGCACTTTTCAGCAAACATACTTTGGACCAGCCTGCAAGCCAATTAGATAATTAATTGCAGTTCCTGTTGTGTTTCAGGAAATGTTTATATTATAAAAGCTGTTCTCTACATAATTCAACTTGAATTAAATATCCTACTTTTGGAAGTTCTCTCTTTTAGTGCAGCTTAATGTTCTTTGGTTTTCTATGTAATTTAGCGTTTGTGTGAATACCTTTCAGACTTCATACCCTTCAGGGAATCCTTTTCCCGCAGATCTGTCAGCTGAAAAGCTATTAGGAAATCCCTCCTTTCCTGCAGAGGAATCTAATATATGTCAAGCTGGATCTAAAAACAAGGATCTGAGGTCAGCAACCCTCCAAGTTTCCTTTCTGGTTCCATAGCTCTGAGGAATGCTGTATCCAGTTATTTGTTTCACATACAGTAATTAACCATAGCTTATCAACTGAGTCATAGTGCCTGAATTTGCTTGGGTAGCAAGTTCACCCAGCATGACCACCCTACAAAGCTTCAAACAACTGTTAGATGGCAAAGTTAAGAAGTCTCCTTGCCATCTAGCGGTCACCTGGATTTTTTGCAGCTCAGGCATGGTACCCTTCTTTTCATCCTGGTCTGATGCTTAGAATCATTTTCCACCTGAATGGAGGCAGTAAGGAATCTACAAAGGCCAGGTGGACTAGATACAAATGCTTTAAATCCACTGGGATGGCAGTTTATGCTGTTTTGTTTATTTTACATTTTTAAAACTCCAGGAGCTGTGTGGAGACCCACAGAATGTAAAATTAATTTCAGCTGATAAGAATCCCTTAGTTTCAGAGTGTAAATGCAATAAATTAATAAAGCAGCTGAAATTGTTACTTGTAGTAGCTGCTCCAGAAAAGCAGGAGGCTATATATGCTGCCATTCGTACAGCTGACAAAGCCCTGTCCTCTGTGGATTGGGAGAAGCTGCCAAAAGTGGATTCAGAATTTCAAAAGAATTATGTGAAAACTAGCTGCTAGTGCTCAAGATCACCTGGCTTGTAAAAAATGGTTTGAAACAGATCCACAGAAGAACTACAAAGCTTTTCCCCAACATACAACTTTTTTTAAAAAAAATACCATAACAGAAGGAAACCTGGCACCCCCTGGGCTGAGCTGCGGCTCAGAATTACAACGAATTCCAGATAAGGAAGCACCAGAGTAATTTATTCCAGCTGAAACAGCAAGCAGAATTTAAAGAAGCTAAATTTAATTGCTTGGATTTAATACTATGGATGAATTCCTACCATCTTTGCAGTTGGGGGAAAAGCAGAGAAGGGAACACTGTGAGATTTTTAACGAGTAGCACCATTAAGAGCTTTAATTCTGAATCACTTCTGTCATGACCACCTTATGAGAACTCTTATTATATTTCTATAAACAGAAGAAAAACAAGCTCTGGAGCTTTACCCAGATACAGCTCAATCATAGACCTTTTGCTCACTGCCTAAAATGGATTGTGATTATTTGCATGCATGAGTACAACAGAGTTTTCTTTAACGTGATTCATTGAGATAAAAGGAAAAGGGTTACAAGAAGTCCAGCAACTGAATTCTTTATCATTTAGAACCAATATATCCCAAAATGCATGAGGGGAGAAATTGTTTCATTTTCTTTCTAACAGCTTTCCCACAACCTATCAAAAAGACAGATCTTTCCACAATAATGGAGAAGCTGCCTGTTTACTTGATGGTCTTCTGAATCTTTATCAATCTGGGAACCAACTATTACAATGTACCAGGGAGTCAGTTGGTAGGAGAGAAATGAGAATGAGACTTCCCAAAATTAAATGGACTGGCTTGAATAACACAACACTCTAAACCATAATGCAGTTAACATGCTATGTGAATTCAGGCATTGCTAAACTATAACTCCCAATGAGGAGAGAGGGCTCACAGGAATCATAGTCCATTGGTTTCTCAGCCTAATATAGGAAACATTCTTCAATTCAATTTCATATGTATTATCAGCCTTCCCCAAATTGGATGGATGAGAGGGAGGGGAGAAATGAATACTGTATAAATTTTCACCCTTCTTCCAATTTGTCACCATCCAGCTGATTTCAACTCTCAAATTTTCTGAGGAGCTCCGAGAGTTAAGGTCCACTGATTCGGAGACCACTCAGTTGAAGAAGACTGAGATGTGACTATCAATGCTTCTAGGTCAATATTACTACAACCATTCAATGTTTAGCAATGAAAAGCAAATTGTCTCAAATTCAGTGACATCAAACATGTTGTGTGTGCAGAAGCTATGGTCAATGCAGTCTCCTAAAATCACTGCTAATGAATCTGTCTTGGGAAACTGATACTACAAACCAGTGAACATAATTAGACAAGTATGACTTACAGTTATTGGCTCAGATGTTTCCAAAAGATGAACAGAGATAGATTTAAAGAGACAGGATAAAATAGCTAAGAATTATTTCAGATTGCCTTGAAAATCAAAGAAACTTTATCTGGCAGGTCCAATTTCTGCCTCTGCACACTTCAGTGCAGCCAATTTTATAAACCAGAAAGGGTTTTTATTACCTCAGGAACAACAGCAACAACAAAATTATCTAGTCTTTTACCAGTTAAAATATATAGTATCCAGAAGAAGTTTTTTTCTATGGAAGTACAATGACTATATTCGATTATGGCTCGGAATTCTTTAACTCCAAATCTAGATTTTTTGCTTTAGGCCAGGTATGGGTAACTCTTTGAAGATTAAGGCTAGAGTTAATATTTTGGGAAAGTGGAAAACCAAAAAAAAAAAAAAAACAGATGAAACCGTATCACAATATATAAGTAATGATGAGTTGATGTGGAATATGTTGATTTTTAACTGTGACATGCCTATTTTAGAGCTTACATTACAGCGTTCATCCGTTTCCCATCTCAAAACGTAAGAAAAACCATATCTTTCATCTTCAGCAGATTTGGTTAGTAGGGTCTGAGGATTGTAAAAACATATTTGAGCCATAGGAAATCCTTTCCTGCCTAGAGCTGTAGATTGCCTAGCCCTAGATCAGTGTTTCTCAACTTTGACAATTTTAAGGCATGTGGACTTCAACTCCCAGAATTCCACAGCCAGCAATGCTGGCTGTGGAATTCTGGGAGTTGAAGTCCACATGCCTTAAAATTGTCAAGTTTGAGAAACACAGCCTAGATGGTAGCTATCAGCATTCTAAGGAAGGTCCTTCCTACCCACTTTTTTTCCCACTGCTTGCTATATCAGTGTTATTTTCTTGTCCTCTCCATTGCTTTCAATCCATTAAAATCAACAGCTCAGTCAATGGGAGGGTGTAGGAGAAACCTGAGATAGCCATGGGATTACATTCTAACTGATCAGTTAGAAAAATGGTGAAAAGACGTTCACTTCAAATCCTGATCCACACTTTAGAGTGCTGTTTTTAATGCGTACATCTCTACTTTGCCTTAAAAAAAAATCCTGCTTCTAAGTAAAAATTGGATTCTGTAGACCTGGAATTTGCCTATCATTACTGTGCTATCAGAGAGTTCTTGCACTTCATATACGTACCTTCTCCTTAAAATTCCCCGTGAAAATCAGAACAATGGGGGCAGGGGGGGCTGCTTTGCATGAAGGGAACAATCCATTCACTTGGACATCTTGGATTCCCAAATAGGAGACAGACAGGCGGAGAGAGAGAGAGAGTGCTCCCTAGTGCTATACATTTCAAAACTATTTACACTCAACTAAAATACAAAGACTGGATTAAGGTAGTATATATCTTATGATAAAATTAATATAAAATATTTTGTTTTTCAAAAATGAAACTGGACCAAGTGAAAATGGTCATATTGAGTACACCAATGTATTTTAATTCAATTGTATCTATTCCCCCTCCCCCAAAGTCTGTTTAACTTTTAAAATAACCAAAGTATATTCATTGTGTAGAATTAAAAACATATCAGTTGGGAAGAAGTGGAGTCTCATGGAATAAAAAAAATTGATCAAAGATATGATCTGATCCACTAAAACTTCAGATTAGAGCTAGGAAGTATTTTTATTTCCTGAGATCTGCCATCCCAGCAACATGTAAGGCATGAAATAAAAACAGTGTTTCATATATCTAGCAATGCCCCCAAATCAGTCTTTCTTTATGCCAGTCATTGGCATAATTCCTTTTTCCTGTAATTGTCATAAGTGGAGTGACACCCAGACAGAAGTAGAAGTCTTCATAGGTACATTCAAAGCACATGGAAGTGGTTTGCCTGCTTTGTGTTTGTGTGCTTGTTTCTTTGTTTTGAACTTTCTAATCTAGACAAAAAGGCTGGCTTCTCCTAGTGATTTCCCCTCCAAGAACTAATCAGATCTGACCCCACCTAGGTTTTCAAGGTCATCTACCCACTGCCACCATGGAGCCTTAAGTGTGCATGTAGCATTTGTAACTTTTCAGAACATGAGCAAAGTCATTGTCAATGAGTACAACAAGGAAAATATGCAGAATTATTTAAATGGATGCATATAAACAGTGATGAGATTTTTTTTTTTTTTGAAAAGGAACTATAATGGGCATTAGACAAGAAGATATATTAAATTATCTGCAGGGGAAGACTCTCAAAGGCACTTTTTCAAAAGGCAACTGGACTTTATTTTTTCTCTTTAAAATGTTTCGTTTCTCATCTAAGAAGCATCTTCAGTTCTGTAAAGGAAGAGGTGAGGCCTTTGTGCATTTGAAACTGGACAAGAGAAAGGAGAATACACTCTGGAGCAATGCTACACTACTTCCAAAGTACCAGGCAGATTTATGCACTAGTTTTGTTTACATTTTTGCTTCTTTAATCACTGCCATGACTAAGCTATGTTTGTAAGAACTTTAGAAACTTTCACAGGCAGAATTGGCTGTTACAGCCCACATCTGAGCAGTGAATGAGGCTAAAAAGTAATTAACAATGTGTTTTGTCATATTAGCTTGTGTTCAATTTTAAAAATAATACTGTTATCCCTATTTTCAATGGGATAATCTCTTTCTTTATAACAAAATCTGCCAAGATACCTGTGGCATCTTAAAAATTAAGACATTTCCTAAGGTTTGAGCCAGCGCTTCCCATATATGAGAGTTGGTGTAAACTAGTACAGATTTCAGTCCATTAAGCATCCTAGCCCAGGCTGCAAAAATCTGAATAACCTGAAGATGGCAGCAAAGAAGTGTTGAAGAGTTATCATTGCAGTCTTGTTTGGAGAATTTGATTGGTTGTTTGTTTAATGCATTTATACAGTTCCCTCCATTTTAACCAAGTATCTCTAAATGGTTAACAAAACAGTGTGGATAAAATAACAATGTTGTATAAAAGGCATAAGAAAGTATATAGTTTTTTTAAAAACTATAACTGATGTTCCTTGCAACTCAGAACAGAACAAGAATACTGGGCTCCACTACATTCCTGGCCCCATCATTTGAGGAAAAAGCCAGGTCTTCAAGTGGTTCCAGAAAGCCAACAAGGTCAAGGCCATCTGAACCTTAGGAGAATGTCAATACAACAGAAAAGAGCATGATATCAAATCTATCTAAAATAGATTTATTGGTCTTGCAAAAGTTGTCAGCCAGTTTTTGTTTAAATTTTATTTAACTTCGTAGTCCTTCAGTTGCTATTTGTAAAGATGCTTATGCCATGATGTATGCAGAGCCAGATTGTTGACTTACCTGAAGTCCTCAAAACCTTTTTCTGGCAAGACAGAGGTTTCCATTTTGACATTAGCTCACATAAACCAGAGTTATTGTATCACATGAATGAGGCTATAGTCTGAGTTAAAAGCATGCATACTTATGTAATGGAATGAAAGTGATGACATGGGGAACATCCATCTCTTTTGCACAAAACCAGATAAGAGATGGTTTGAAGATTTAAACATATTAAATATAAAGGTTGAGGTTCTGGAATAAGAGCTACATGGCTCAGAAAGCAGAGCTTGAATACAGCATAGCAAGGAAAGGAAGATTTGTAGATCAGAAGTGAATATATATACATATATTATGCACTGCTGCCTTGTAGATGTGAATCCCTGAAGAAAAGCAGAGCCTGCCCATCAAATCTTCTGAGTGACCGGAAACATCTGGGCCTTTTTATTTTCATGCACTGTTACCTAACAGTAGGAATTCTACCTACCTGCAGGAAACAAGGATGCAGGGCCTCTTTGTGGCTGGGTTTGCGCATCACATTAAACCATGGTTTGTTTAATCATGGACTTATGTAATAACTTACAATTGGCTGAGCTCATAATCTGAAATATTACAAATCACAATGACACATTCAAGGGACATGGAGGGCCTAAGGAAAACAGATAACAATATGACTTAATATGATGGGTGAATTGGATCAGTTCTGCAGAAAGGCCAACTTTTTTTTTGTCCCCTTACTGTGTGAACTGTTTTTTATCATATCTACGGACATTTTAAAAAAATTGCAGGCAGATTCTGTTTGTTTTCCTCTTCTCTTCTTCCCCTGTTCTACTTTTTTATTGCCTCTTAGATTGTAAACCTGAGGGCAGAAATTCTCTCTTTTTATTGTTTGGTAAGCTCTTCTGTGAGCATTTTGTGCTGAAGAATGAGGTAAAAAATACTTTTAAAAAAACAATAAATACTTTTTGAGGGCATCTGCAGAAGCCTGTCGTGTGGCTGGCAATAACCAGAAAAGTTTCCCGAGGCATCTCGTGATGAAGTGCCTGAATAAATATCAAGTTAAAGCCAGTCTTTGCAGTAAAAATCTAGCTATAGTCCTGTTTTATGAAGATAAAATAAAAGGATTATAATAAGATAACCATAAACACTTTTCACAGCTTCTGGTGGCAAACTCTTCCAGAATATTGTAAAAAATATGGTGCAAGGTACAGTATGCATTTCCTGCAGCTTAGCATACCTATCCTTAGCATACCTTACATTGAGCCTAAAATTGTTTCATATATGTTAACTTTTTCTGCCAATTACTACAGTGTTTAAACACATCAAGCCACAGTACTTGTTTGTGATGTTGAAATATTCTGCCAGAATAATGAGCTAGCACAGTTGGGAACCAAGCTACATTATACATTAGCAATGACTGCAGAAAATGAAAGCACAAATGTTATGCTTCTTCAGCTGGTAAATGCTGGAAGACGAATTTTTGTTGTGGTAAATGTTCCACCATAATAGTATAAACAGTGCACCAGGGAACAATGCAATTCACAAACTGCAACATTCCGTCATTCATCAGGTTGTCCTTAAGTGTCCTGACAGAGAGAGGACCTCTAGATGCAGCCTGGACTATCAAATGATGCAAAATACAGTGAAAACATACCAACCCTTTCATAACCAAAGAACTGAAATAGGCACCAAAATTCTGTATGGATTGCAACCTAGAAATTGGTGCTATGAATCTAGACAAAATGCTTCTTTATCATCTCCAAATTAGGTGTCAATATAGTTGTTTTTCTTTATCTGATCCAGACATGAGTGTAGGCAGTTAACAATTAAATGTCTATATAGAGAGAGTGAACAATAGGCTAGGTAAGGGTTAATAAGTGAAGCTTCATGGAACAAGATGAGATGATGGTGAAAGTTCAAATGATCAGGGATGTAATGGTTAACCTGTGTCAGATAGGGAAGGGGAGAAAATGTTTTAGCATGCATTGGAATGCAAACAGATGCACAAGCCAAAACTTATCATTTCAAATCCACACTGTTGGAATTTTGCATGTAGCTTAACATGTTTAAGTGTGTTAGCAAAATAATTATACAAAAATGTCAATATTCATCAAGCTAAGTAAAATGTATTATATTAGGAAAAATTGCAAAAAGACACAAGATGAATGTGTATGTTTTGAGAAATATGCACCAAACGATATTCCAACTTTAAAAAAATAACCTTAAGTTCAAGCAGAAAAATGACAAAGCTGAGAAAATGTAGATATAAAGATTTTAAAAAATGAGTAACTATGAGAAATAGACATAAGACATATGCAGCCAGAATTTTTCTAGAGTCTTGAAAACTGGCTGGTCAGCAGAAAAGTGCTTTGCTCTTTTATCACACCATAACTCACAATGGGCATTATATCTGGAAAACTATTTTCCATCGTTTGAAGTCATTGTGTTAAATCTTTCTTGGGCACATCTCCAGGTGTCTCTGTGTCACTTCCAACATGGGGTAGATAATGACAAGAAAAAAAAAGGCCTTACTGGTTGCAATATCCTTTTTCTTGGACACCCTCCTCAGAGATGTCCAGTGATGTCAACATTGCTTTTCATCAGGTGTCTCTCAAAACTTTTTTCTCCAAACATTTGTCTCATCCTTTCAGACCTTGATCATTTTAAAGACACCTTCTATAAGTTGAAGATCTCCAGATGGGAAGAAATTCAGTTTCCAGTGTTCTCAGCCAGCAAAGCCAAAGGTCACATTAGCTGGGACTTCAGAGAGCTGAAATCCCAAGACAGCTGGGAGACACAAAGCTAAAGATGGCTATATCTAAGGGTTCTGTTTCCAATGCTGCCTTTAATCTGTTGCCACAACCATTCTTCCCTCAGATCACTGCATATAACTTTATCCACTGAATAGATGCAGAACTTTATAAGACTGAGAAGCAGCATGTTCACCTGAACAATAGCCAAACCCCTCTACACTTTACACTCTTCTGTGTCGTATTCATTTTTTTCCTTCTTTGTTTTTTGCTCATTTAATAGGTCAGTAATTGGGACTGTGTG
The DNA here is from genome assembly GCF_016545835.1 of Crotalus tigris. Taxonomy (NCBI): domain Eukaryota; kingdom Metazoa; phylum Chordata; class Lepidosauria; order Squamata; family Viperidae; genus Crotalus; species Crotalus tigris. Next base: position 441,136 of record NW_024100464.1, read on the forward strand.
AAGAAATGTGAGATACTGAAATAACAAGTGTCACTAAATGTTGAGTCTTTGCTTTGCTGTCTTGAACTAAAAATATCGATCCAACCAGAGGCACTGGGAAAGGGGAAATCAACAAAATTAAGATGGTGGCTGCAACCATGCCCATTCCTTTCCACATGTGTTGTGCATGCAACATAAAAGGAGATAAGGCTTCAGTCATGTATTTGCTGCCTCTATCTTGACCTCTTTGGCACTGCTATCCTGCAGTCCCCCCGCATCCATCAGATTATTTCAAATATTAAATTTCAGATTGGACCTTCCCTTATGTCTTCTGACCCAAATGCATGAATGATCTAAAACAGTGTTTCTCAACCTTGACAATTTTAAGGCATGTAGACTTCAACTCCCAGAATTCCACAGCCAGCAATGCTGGCTGTGGAATTCTGGGAGTTGAAGTCCACATGCCTTAAAATTGTCAAGGTTGAGAAACACTGATCTAAAAGAATTATACTGGTGGTTCTGAAAGATATGTAAAAGATTCAAAATGTTTCCTATATATAATATTAGAAAATCTTCAGAACTGTGGAGAAATCCAGGTTTGCTAGAGAGGAAACGTGACTGAGAACACGTACAACATATATACTTAATTTGTATCTGTACAAACCTCTCTCACTTTATGAAGTCATTTAAGCTTAAGCTGTCTAGAATGGGGCCCCAAATCTATGCCTAGAGCTAGAACATTTCAATATTGGAGCAGGTGAATAAACACTTTAACTAAGTCAAAATACATTTGCCTTACGGCATGTACAAAGTTTTTTCATTATCTACTAAAAACAGCCAACCAACATTTGGTATGAAGAGAACAGCTACTCGGTTGTTTGGTTCGGCCTCCAGGCATTTTGGTTTTCCAGTTTTTTCTAAACACAAACTTTCTTGTTCTCTTCCAGTCCTAAAGCTATGAAGAATTCTTTGAGTTCAATATCTGGCAATTTTAGCAGAACTGTGGATGTTTTTCTCAACCGTTCTAAGCATAGATACTGTATATAGAGATGCTTCCCTTTCAAAAGCTGTTCCCCCTCACACTGAGGCTACCTTATGTACAACTGCTTTCCTCTGGTATTAATACAACTTTCATTCTCCATCAATAAAATCTTATTGCTGATTTCACATTAAGTAAACTGTAGAGTGACAAAGATAGGAAGGAATAACAATCAAAGTCACTGTAGCTTTGAAGAAGTTTTGCAAGACCATAGCTTATCTGTTTGTTGGCTTGGCCTTGACAAGTTTAGATTTTACCACCACTGCTTATTCTTAAACATCTTGTTCTTCTTCCATGGAGTCAAGGAATGTGTCTCCTCACAGTCTTATCTCAATCACTCATTTATTTCCAAATGTGTCTTTATTAGAACTGCTGCCTTATTTCAATTGTTGATACCTAGGAAAGAAGAAGGCTGCTTCAAGCAGATGGGTTTTGATGTCCTGAAAAATCATGACACGGCAATGTATACAATAGTCTTTGTATATGTCTGAGGCAGTACATGTATGCAGTTAGAAAGATGGATGAGTGAAAGGTCAACAAGTTGACGATTATTATTCTTTAGGGCACTTTTCCCATTGTGCCATGTTTCAAATGTGTTGATCTTCAATTTCCATAGTCCCCACCAATTGTGGCCACCAATCTGTCTAATATATTTGCTATCTGGAATGATACCTAATATTTAGCTTCATGATAGAGCCAAGTAACTGAGGGAAGGCTCCATTTCATGTTAGCCTTTGTTAATAAAATGCTTCGGGAGATCTTTGTTAAGATACTATTAAAGATATCATCCTAAATTTTCCTCATTTAAAAACAAAAAAGAGAACCTGAACAACTGATCTAAATTTGTGTTGTTGCTTCTCCCCCAATAAACAGATCCTACAATTTGTCATAGGCTTTCCCCCCCCCCCCTTGACTCAAGATTTAAAATGGAGGCCAGCAGTCTGTTTATTGTCGTAATCACAGAATTTTGCACAATGGTGAGAATGTCAATCAATCTTCATAGTTAAATTAGTAAATATTGTATAACATTTCAGCAGGATTATATTTTGGATGAGTAATCAAGAACGTCCTCAGCAGAAATAAAAGCCATAGGTTTTTCTTTGCTTCCTAGTACAGAGATCAACCATACCAAACTAGCATCAGTATCATACTAAGTTGTCTTCTTGTGAATAGTTTGACTAGCCACTGCTCAGCTGTCCAAAATTACAATAGGAAAGGGAGGTATCCTAAACTTTTTTGGGGGAGCACTGGTTTGGAAAGGCTGCTTTAAAGCATTCACACTTATAGGATACCTTCCTTTTTAACCAAATCTTTTCCTTGTTCATTGCTTCTCAAGACTTGGCATTAAATGCAAACACACACACACACACACACACACACACACACACACACATTTATGAGAATAAACCATCACTGAAGAAGGTTGTGGGATCAAAATGTTTGATGATGAATTCTCTTCCTCGTATTTTTCAGAAAGAGTCACACAATCCAATAATCTGATTATTTATATTCAGATACCATCTTCACATTCTTAAAGACAAATAATTATTGTACTTCACTCTGATCATCTGGTGTTTGCTAGATTGATGTTAAAAGTCATTACTCATTGCCTCCTTTACCAGTATTCTTAACTTAATAAGTAAGTGACTAGGGCATATGCAGAGAAGTCAAAAAAAGTCAAGATGGCAGCTATAACCATGTAATCAAAGCCCTGCCCTGTTTTTACATGTGTTACTACTACTGAATAGCCACAGACGCCACCTTGTTTTTTTAATTCCTGAGGACATCCTGGTATCACAAATAGTATAATGCAAAATCTACAATGACATGAGAACCAAGCACATCCCTTTTAAGTGTGAGAAAAGTAAGTGCTAGAAAGGCCAAATGTCTTTGGCAGCCAATGGCCCTGAAGCTGCAGGCTCCATTTTCTAACACGTTTGTTTCTTTAGCCTAATTTTCAGTCTGCAGAAATGAAAATATCCATTCTTCACATTCGCTGTATTTTTAACATCCTGTCCTGCTCAGTAATCATTTTGGAGAAGCAGAGATTGTTGCATTCTGCCTCTCATCCTGCCTTTGGCTATTGTCAACTTTCTACTTAATTTCCTAAATTGATTTTATCAGCAAGACAAATCTTAATTCCTTAATCCCTTTAGAAAACCTATCCAAAATGTGTGCCTTTTTCACAGCAGCTTTCAATAAGTTATTATCCTATCTACAAATAATCACTGTATTGCAATATTATCTTCATAAGTGGTCTGAAAATTATCATAAAGTAGTTAGAGGGAGGACAGAGAGTGTTCTTTTGGGGAAAATAATGTTAAGTCAACAAGTGAAAGATACATCATGTGTCGATCTGGGCTATTATAACATGCAGATTGGGAAGAACTGATGCTATTTATTTGTAATCTTACTTTTTATGGATTTATATACTTGCAAAGGTCTTCACAAGAGGTTGGAAAAGTAGGCTATTTTATTTTAAATAGAATAGAATAGAATAGAATAGAATAGAATAGAATAGAATAGAATAGAATAGAATAGAATAGAATAGAATCTGGAAGGGACCTTGGAGGTCTTCTAGTCCAGCCCCCTGCTCAAGCAGGAGAACCTATACCATCTCAGACAAGTGACTGTCTAGCCTCTTCTTAAAAATCTCCAGTAATGGAGCACTCATGATTTCTAGAGGCAAGGAGTTCCACTGGTTAATTGTCCTCACTATCAGGAAGTTTCTCCTTAATTCCAGGTTGCTTCTCTCTTTGATCAGTTTCCAACCATTGTTTCTCGTCCTGCCCTCTGGTGCTTTGGAGAATAATGTGCCCCCCTCTTCTCTGTGGCAGCCCCTCAGATACTGGAACACTGCTATCATGTCTCCCCTATTTCTTCTTTTCTTTAGACTAGCCAAACCCAAGTCCCATAGCCGTTCTTCATATGTTTTAGTCATAGGGGTAACTTCTATTTTGTTATAATATTTAAAAGCAAATAAAAACAGATACTCCTCAACTTACAATAGTTTATTTAGTGACTGTTCAAAGTTACAACCACACTGAAAAAAAGGACTTATGACTGTTTTTCACACCCACAACTGTTGCAGCATCCCCATGGTCACGTGATCAAAATTCAGACGCTTGGCAACTGATTCATATTTATGATGGTCGCAGTGTCCCAGAGTCATGCAGTCACCTTTTGTGACCTTCTCACAAGGAAAGTCAATGGCGAAGCCTGATTCATTTAACAACTGTGTCACTAACTTAACTGCAACGATTCACTTAACAAATGTGGCAAGAAAGATTGTAAAATGGGGTAAAAATCACTTAACGAAGATCTCACTTAGCAACAGAAATTTTGGGCTCAGTTGTGGTTTTAAGTTAAGGACTACCTGTATGTCATTTCAATATTTAAATGACATGAGTTTTTTTGTTTCTGTAGGGTATAAGACTCTCAGTTTGAAAATCTTCTAAGTAATTTACAAGATTATGGAAGTAAAATAGAAAAAAATAAAAGAAGAAATAAGAACACAGAGATACACACACCAAACCAAGGACAACCAATTTCCTAGCTTTTGACCCACCAAGGAAGGGGTCTTCAAATTTGGCCCTTTTGTGACTTGTGGACTTCAACTCCCAGAATTCCTCAGCCAGCATGCCTGGCTGAGGAATTCTGGGAGTTGAAGTCCACAAGTCACAAAAGTGCCAAGTTTGAAGACCCCTGCACCAAGGGAACCAATTCTAGCTGCAATATCCTCTAGCACAGTAAGAGCAAGTTTGCTTTCTAGGACAATCGGGTTTGGTAGCTTTTCTGAATGACAACAGTGTCTAAAATCTCCTTGTCTACAAGCTTAATGAGAGTTTTCCCTTAATCCCTTCCTGATCTGAGCATATTCAATTTGAAATAAAGTTTTGAAACAAGGACAGTTTCCCACCTACCATCCAAATTACAGAATCTAAGAAATCGTACTTAAGCAGCTTATTCCCCATTAAATACATTTCTTCTTTTACACTTATCAAACACAGCCATGCAGATTAGAACTTCTGGAGTTTGATTTAGTCATTCCATTTTCCAAAGAACATTGCCAGAAAAAATATTTTTAAAAGTGGTGAGTTCATGCTTATCTGATTATTCTCTGGCCTTCACTGCTTCACTTCATCCAGCTTCATTTTTCTTGAATTGTTAAGGCAGCGCTTCCCAAATTTTTCCTTCATTATCCAAAGCTGCTTATCAGGAAGCCCTTTTTACCCCATGTAGGTGAATTTAAAATCAATTGAAATGTCCCTGTGATTGGGTTTGCAAGTCAGCTAAAGAAATAGCATTTTTACTCAAGTTAGGGTAATTTACCCAGGTTTAGGTGTTAAGGGATAGTTTCACAGCTAATGCCAGGAAGGCTTTTTAGTCTAGAGTTTGCCTTTCATAAAGTGCAAAGGCCCACTTTAAACTCTCCTGCAGCTTTGCAAATTTCAGACTGCAAAGTTATGAGAGTGTGTTCCATAGTGCCCTTCTCTCCTGCAAAGCATGGCTTCATTATTTGACTTGTCCTATAAGAGTTCCCAGGTTGAATCTGAAACATTTTCAGTTCCAGCTATTAAGTTGATCCATTTCCCTTCTCCTCCACTTCAAGCAAGGTGGTAGCGCTACTGCCAGTAAAGGTTGTGTTGTTATTCCCATTACATGTCAGTGCAACCCCATTAGCTATTCTGTGCACTGCCAGATCAGTAGAAGTACAATTGTTTGAGGACACAGCAGCGGGGATATGACTTTTGAGTAGCCCAGTGCTTGCAGGGACAGTCTGTGTTGTGGCAACCATATCACATACGCTCTGGAAAAAGCATCCAAAACAAATAGCTACCCAGAAAAACAAAAAAGATAAGAATCATATATCTTCCCCTTAAATATAATATGTATTTAATTTGATTAAAGAAAGTGAGTGATGGTTACATTGAGAAAGAATACTTTACCACAATGAAGAAAGAAAAGGCATTTGTCCCATTGGTACCAATTGTGGTTAATAATAATAATAATAATAATAATAATAATAATAATAATAATAATAATAATAAAGTTGGAAGGGGTCTTGGAGGTCATCTAGTTTAACCCCCTGCTCAGGCAGGAAACCCTATACCATTTCAGACAAATGGCTGTCCAGTCTCTTCTTGAAAACTTCCAGTGTTGGAACATTCACAGCATTCACAGTAAGTTGTATTTACTTACTTATGCACAAGGCAAGTTTGAAGCCAACAACAGTCAGGAACAATGGCTCTGCTAGAACAAATTCTAACTAAAGTAGTGTTTCTCAACCTTCTCAGCCATTTTAAGATGTGCAGACTTCAATTTCTAAAATTCCCCAGAGAATTCAATTCCCTTGGGAATTGAACTCCAGACATCCTAAAATGGCCAGCATTAAGAAACACTGTATCAAAGGAACAGTATGAAGGCAGAAGACAAAGCAGTTAGGGAATGGGTTCAGATTAGATATGGTTTTTAAAAATAATAATAGTAATACTAACCCTATTATTCTTGCAATATAATTCTATGAATGCTATATTTTTCTGAATATCATGAAATCTTATGACTTTGAAATTAAATTGCATACTTTTGTGTATTCTGTATAATACTAATAATCATAAAATAAGTTTCCCTACATTTCATCTCCCCAAATTAAAAACATTAATTATAGACATCAGAAAAAAAGTATTATATACATATAGGTGTTTATCTGAAAAGAGAAAATAATCAAACACAGGCAAGTACTGAATCTAAGAAAATGCTACATCCCCTACATTTTTGTCCCATAGAAATCAGTAAGCTAAATTAAATTCTCCTTTGCAGATTCTTAGACCACTAATGTATATAGGTAATCCTTCACTTACAACCACAATTGGTACCAGAATTTTGATCACATGATGGTGTGGATGTCGTGACCGTTGTTAAGTGCAAGGATTCGTTGTAACTCACTTTTTTCATGCCATTGTAACATTGAATGGTGGCTAAATAAATGGCTGTAAGTTGAGAACTACCTGTATAATATCTGGGTAGATGATAGTTTTGTTAATAGGAATGTTGGGCATAGGTGTACCATGTAATCAGACAATTAAAGCTCCACCTCTTCTTACATGCATGTGGTGTGTGCTTAAAAGGGATGGGCTGTCATTGCCCTGTGGCAATCATCATTTTGATGCTGCTGATAGCTCCCCATCCCATGGGTGCCTCCCAGTATCATAGCTAATGGAGGAAAATTATACACTGCAATTTTTCCATTATATAATGCAAGTACAGCACAATTCATTGAAACACCTAGAAAAACTATGATATATATAGTTTATTACACAAAGCACAGGGAGTCTAACTGTAGACAATACCATATCCATTACTAACTAGATTACGACCCCAGTGATTTTGCTTTTAAGGCCCATTGTCTGTCACTATTTTCATCACTGCATCTAGGTAGCAAATTGATCCATTGAAAATGAGATACAATTTCTAAAGTGCTTTTAGCCAGGTCCTTCCAATGATGTTCTGGTAATTTTAGTGAGCAGAATACGTTGATTGGGGTATCTTGTAGTCTGAAGAAGCAGATCTCTATGACAAAAGAAAGCCTGCATATCTAACAGAGATGAATGATTTTCATAATTTTCCCATGCCCAAAATAGAAGTGCCCTCTTGTTGCAACAGCATTATGGTGGAGCAGAGTGCAGCCTTTGCCAAGGATATCGTAGATTCAGAGCCCCCCAAAACAGAGAGGATCCAGAAATGGTGAGCTGTCAGCTAGCAACCACATTAAATGTGTGGACAGACTTCTACTTGTGTCTGAGGTCCCTATGCCTGCTTTACTCATAACCAAGAATGTCCGAGTATTGTTTGAACTCTCAGATAAGCGCAGCCTCTGTATTCAACATGTGATTAATGATAAATCTATGTATATTTACCATGGAAGCAGTCAGTGCTGTGTAATCAGCTAAATGTAGATGAATTGATGGTGTGTTTTGAGTAATTCTGAATGTCTCATATTACGCAATGGACCAGTGCTGCCATTCATTCACATTATTGGCCCAGCTATTCAATGGCTAGGAAAGATCTTTCCTTCGCCTGTTATTCTCTCCACACGCCCAGCCACCTGCAAACTGGAGATGCTAGGAATTGAACCTGCACTGAGGATTTGAGAAAGAGGAAGGCAATAATTCACCCATTTGCAAGCAGTGAGGTCTGAAAAGCTTGCTTACTCTGAAACTCCTCACTGGCCTGAGAAATCTTTAAGTTCCAATTCATGCGTTTTAAGAAAAGAAGGAAACGAAATGCAACTCTCCTACTTACCCGCCCCCCCCTTTTTTCCCCTCATACCAATCCTAAATCTATTTTTGCTGGGACTCTTTTGAAGAATAAATAATAATGTCCTTATATTTGGAAGAAGTATATTGTATAACGCAAGCCCTAAATGCCTTGAAATGAAGGCATTTAGGCACAACTAGCTGAACTTTTAGGTACATAAGCCCTCTGCCCCTGCATCTCTGGAGAAGGCTCACATCTGGAACTGCAATTTGCAAAGCTACAGCCCAATTAATTCACCTTTTCAAACCTCGCAGCTTCAGCGATCACTCAGAGCTTGCCAATTCCTGTGTGGCAGTCTCTGAAAAGTGCAGAAACCAGGATGACTCCTCCCTTGGGAAAAGGTCTCTGGCCGGACCCCATCACGCCGGCCTCTTGGGACATCAGGACACCAGCCCCGCCCCACCACCACCACCACCATCATCCCCCGCCAGTTCCCAGCCTGGTGCCGAGAACTCGAGCAACAACAGTCGCAAGACTTTGGCGCGGCGCAGGACCCCTTTCCCCTTCTCCCGCGCCACCCCCCATCACTTTGTAGCTCTTCCCCAATTGTAAATGCTGCCATGGTTACCGGGGAAAAAAATGCTCAAATAAATACATCAAGACCCGGGCACAAGCCGCGCTGTCCCTCCCCCCCCCCCATAACCCGCCGCACTTTATCACTCCATCTCTTCTTCCTCCCCACCAGCAGCCTCCACTCGGCCAATCTCTCCGCAAACTCGGCCGACGCTTCCACACCTCCGCGGACTCCCCCCCCCCTCCCCGCCCGCGCAGCATCTGGTTCTGCAGTGAGGCAGCCGCGCGAATCGCCAACCCCTCGCGGGCACCGGGCTCCGGGAGCCCAGGGGGGAAGCCACACTTACGAGAAGGGGGACGCTCCTCTCTTCTTTGTGGAGCTCGACTTTGCCGGAGCTTCTCTGCCCACTCTTAACAACAACAACGCCGCCGCCGCTGCTGGGAGACCGGCTGGACGCGGCCGAATGAGGCTTGCTGTCCTGCCACAAGTAATAGAAAGTGCCTAGGATCCAGGCTACGGTCAGGATCGCAATGGCATTAGCCCGGATCCGCCTCATTGCGGGACCTCCGGGCTGCCTGGGAGCTCCGAGTCAGCTGTAAAGGGGTTCAGTTCTTGGAGAGACAAGAGCGAGCAAGAGAGAGAGAGAGAAAGAGCAATGGGGAAATGGTGAGACCCGATTCTCTCTCCGCCTCTGTTTGGCTGGCTTGTGCGGTCACAGCTGTTTGTTCGAGCTCTTGTCTCCCGGCTCAGTCCAGCAGAGCGAAAAGAGAGCGAGAGAGACCGACGAAGACCGAGAGGAAGAGAGAGAGAGGGAGGCAGATCTTCCGGGTCCTAACGCCTTCGATGAGACCTACGAGTATATGCTCACCCTTGGGCTAACCCATCCAGCCGAGACAGTGTCGCGCTTGCAGGAGCCAATCTGGGACGGTCACCGGGACCAGCGTCGCGCTTCCTCGCAGTCCTATCGCTCAAACAAGCGGGGACGGTTGTGTGTTTCGCCTTCCTGTTTTTTCCCCCTGTTGGGGGCAATGTAGAGGATGAGAAGGCTGGATATTTCATCTCACGGCTTTTGAAAAAAATTGGGGGGGGGGTTTGTATTGTGATGCCACCCTAAAATTTCCTTAAAGCAGCAGCAAGTCGTTTATTCGCTGTTAAAGGCTGCCGTGGAAAGTCATCTCCCAGGCTCCAGTGCTGGTGGGCTCATTCATAAAACCAGCATTGTAATTTGCAGACAATTGATATAAAATGTGCCGGATGCCAAGAGGGAGCCAAGATGCAGTCCCCGATCATCATGGGCCATGAGACAAACCAGAGGGGAGCTAGGAATTCCCTAGAGAAAGAGAAAAACCTACCCTTGCTAACCCAAAGTATTCAAAAACAGGGACACTGAAAACAGGAGCAATGGAAGGGGGTGGTATATTTGACTTCCCTGTTACAAAGGATGCTCAATCTCTCTCCATCATACTTTGGATGTAATCTTGCAGCCTCAGAATCCAGCAGTGTATAATATCCAAACATTTATTCCCATCAGTGTAACAAGAACCTCTTTGAATGGAGAAAGGGGGATGTTTGCAGGCTAATTTAAATTCAGGATCTTTACTGACAGGTGCTGTTGAATTTCAATCCTGAATGTCATTAAAATAAATCAAAACTTTCTGCTTCAGTGATGTCCCTAGAAATGGAATAGGACAACTTTTGGAATCTGGGCCTTTCTAGAGGATTAGTTCCCATAATTCTCAGCCTGGTTTGATTGAGAATTAAGAGAGTTGAAGTCCACAGCATTTCAGGACGAGGAAGATTGATGTCTGTGATAAAGCTGCACCTTCAGCTTCCTGAGGAAAAAGGGGTAAACTCTATTTCCAAAAGAAAGCACTGAAGCTGTCCATTGCAGAGAGAAGGGACTTTGTGATACTGATGATTCAGAAGTGATTCAGACTTTTGCCTCAGCTGGAGGTGACTAGCAAACACATTCCCCTGACCTAGGAAGATAACATTATATGGAACAGGGAGGAGGGAATTCTAATGGATCTTTTGCAGTGACTTTCAAAAGGATAGCACTAAAAGAATTTCACTTTTTGTGGAGAAACATGAAAGAGTCCTGTGGTCCCTTTATGACCAACAAGACTTCAAATCATGTGATACTTTGAAGGCTTGTGTTCAGGAGAATTCTGTAATTTGTACTGGGGGGGAAAAGGAATCCAGTTCTATCAAGGCAATCATTTTACCCAGAGCCCTCATTTTATGTCATTATCTGGACTCATTGGTCTGAATTGTCCTGAATTGCTACAAGATGTCATGGAGCTCAAATAAACATGGGTTAAATTCCAGTTGCTTAGCTTCCCCATCACAAAGATCTAAAGGGGATCTGTTGCCTAGAGGAGATTCAAGGACCACTGCGGTTATGGTAGCTCCTATGGGCAGTCCTTAACTGAGTATGAAGGGAAGGCAAGAATAAAGAGGCCTCAGGGCCAAAAAAAAGCATGCGGCAGCAGCCAAAAAAAGCTAATATAATCCTAGGTGGCATTAACAGAGGGATAGAATCAAGATCACACAAAGTACTAGTACCACTTTATAAAGACTTAGTTAAGATCACACTTAGAATACTGCATCCAGTTTTGGTCACCATATTATAAAAAAGATGTTGGGATTCTGAAAAAAATGCAGAAAAGATTAGGGGGTTGTGAGTGCTCCATCACTGGAGGTTTTTAAGAAGAGACTGGACAGCCATTTGTCCAAAATGGTATATAGTGTTTCCTGCCTGAGCAGGGGGTTGGACTAGAAGAGCTCCAATATCCCTTCCAACTCTGTTATTCTCTTATTTTGTTATTCTTATTCCTTTCAGATCAGTGCCATTTCCAGCATTGGCACCAGCTGACCTCAATTTTATTTTTAGTTCTTTTAAAATAAAGCTCCCGATAATAGGGAGTTGCCTGCAGTCAGTGAGAACTTTGAAAACTACATTAAAACTATCCACATTCACACACAGAACAGCACAAAAGATATATTATAAGAAAAAAATCAAGAACAATAATAAGAGTAATAGATATGGCAACTGAACTCTGAAGTTCTAAAACACCAAAATGGTGGATGAATCGCTCCATGGATTGTTCTCTACCAGCACTTTTCTGATTAAGAAAGTCTATCCCACTTTATAGCCCTTAGATCAAGGGTACTTCATATTTGGGGCTGGGAAGTATATTTGAATATGTAAAGCAATGGCCCCTAACCTTTTGGGCACCAGGGACCGGTTCCGTGGAGAGAGGTTTTTCCATGGACCGGAGGGGGCGTGGTTTTGCGTGCTGCCTGCATCCCGCAGATGTGGCTTCATGTGTTTGTGCAGCCCGGTTTCTGGCATGCCACGGTCCAATGCCGGTCCATGGACTGGGGGCTGGGGATCCCTGATGTAAAGAGAGCATTCATAGAGGTGAATATTTAAGTTACTTCAAGTGTAAGTACAGTGTATATGTGACACATTCATCAGACAATTAGATGCACGTGGAAACCAAAGCTGGCTGTGCTTCTCTATATATTCAGTGATAAATTTATGGTTTGCTGACGTGTGACTAGTGAAATAATGACTGCACAGCTGCCCTGGCCACATTTATTTCTTCTTTTTTTCCTCCTGACATGAAGATAATCACTGGCCCTATTGTTCTTCATCTGTGTCAATTTTATAGATATATTGAAAAATCTCCTTTGCTCCTTCCCCTTCGGAACACACTTCTGCCAACTGATCACCACTAACAACCACAGAGATTATGAGCATGCAGAAAAACAGGTAAGAATCAAAGCACAAGAGCCAAATTGTTGTACCAGAAAATGAGTAACTTTCTATCATAGCCTTCTCTTATCTGGTATGCTCCAGATTAGAGGACTACTACTCCCCCAGAGTTCTCGGTCGGTGTGACATTGGTCATCCTGATTGGGAATTCTGGGGTTTGTAGTCCCAAAATATTTGGAAGGTATCAGGTGATAGGAAAAATTGTGCTCTTGGGTTGACAAAATTCTGAGTTTATTTATTCCATTTTTCAGACAGAAAAGGCAGAACTTCATAAATGTTACCATTTGTTTTTACTTCCTGTGTAACAGATTTCTGAGAATCTGCATTATCCTACTTTGGCAGATGGGAGGGAGGGGGAGGGAAGATCTGCACCTGATCCACCCAAAAAGCTAATACAATATATGGGGGGGGGGGAAAGCTTTAAGTGAGCTAGTTAATAAAACTAGGTTTTATTTTAAAAACTAAACTAAAGTCCAAGAGATTGGGATTGACCATATATTGCTCTAAATTCAGCATTATCCAGGAAGCTACAATTTCACAGCTAGAAGACAGGTTGCCCATCTGTTCTTTAGTCTTTTATTTGGCATTTTTTTGTTGAGTAGAAAGGAACCCTGCTGGATTTTGCTTATTGCAACTCCTTTCATGGGACACATTTTCCATTTTCTTCCAATTGAATTAGAGAGTCAAGCTATGCGAGAGAGATAGAAGTAGTGACATAAATCCCAAAGTGACAATAAATGGCTGTCTTAACTGTCCTCTTGAGAAAGGAACCTCTTCTTCTACACTAGAAAATCTTAAAAGAATTAGGAGCAGAAACATTGGCCTGCAACAATGCCTACTAGGGTTAATGTGGTGTTATTGTGGAGATCTAGGAAATTAAAAAATTAATTTGAGCACATCTCATGAAAATACCCTTAGAAAGAATTCAGGGTGATTCACTCCTGATAACACTAGTATGTAAAACATGAGAGAACTTTTATTATTATCAAACTTTCCTACTTTTCCCAGCATTCACTTCTCTTTTCTCCAAGAAGAAAAACAGCTAACCTTTGAAGGCATTTAGGCTCTTTTGTCAGCTTTACAAATAATCTGTTCCATAAGTGAGTTTCTTCTGCCATTACCTGCCTTGCCCAAACAGCCATCAAGTTTAGCTTTGTTGCTGTTCCCTTTTTGTTGGGGCAGAAAAGGAATGACTCCTGGCTATGAAGTTGGCTTCAAAGTTGGCAATCAATTAATGGTTGCTTCAGTATCTATTTCAAGAGCCATGGGTATTGATAACATGAAGCTTGATAGAAATCTGGGAATCTTGGAAGATCAGTCTGCTTGCTCTTCACACAGTCTAACCTTATTCCCCAGAGTGGAATGAATGTTCTCATTCTTATTTTCATGCTAGTCCAGACTGTGGCATATTTCATTTCCCAATCTCTTGGATCTAGACTAGAGTATTTTCAGTTTCCTGATACGTGGAGCCACAAACATTATCTATGTGTTACCGAAACATATATGCAAAATATTATGATAGGGCATCACCACAGCTGCCCTCAGATCTTACATTGGAATACAAACTTCACATTTATGAGTGGTAGCTTCAAGATGCTTTACATTACACCACATATTTACAGTCATCATGTGATCATAATGTGTAAAATTCAACATTAGCTTTGGAAAGATCCCAAATATTACAATCCTGACAGCCTCCCCATTTAAATAAATAAATCCTAATTTTCAAGAATGCATGGCTAGATACATCTGAATTCAGCAGGATTCACTTTTGACTAGACATGGTGAACTCTTACTATTCAATCTACTGTATCTTAATAATGAGGGTGTTCCCTAAAGAGATATGCAAATAAATCAAATACTGATAACATAATAGGACCCCAAAGTACCATGGCAGAATAAGGACCCTGGAAACAGAGAGGAGCAGTAGGGAATTTCAAGGGATAAAATAGTTTAATATTTAAATCCAAGGTCCCTCTTAGTCCTTTTGTCTTGTTTTACTCAAAGCCACACTTAAGCATAGCTGTCCTCAAAGCTTAACATTTGCCTATATTATCCTAATCACCTTATTAAAGGAATCTTGAATCTTGAGTGTTTCAAAGCAAGCTTCTAAAAAGCCTTATTACACATTTTCTATTTCAATTCTATTCAAGATTTAATTATGACTTAAGATTTTCATAGTGATTTATGTCCTAATGCTTATGGCATGTGTACTTGAAAAGGCATAAAAGAATGGAGAAACTAACATTTATTTGATAGCTTCAAAAATTGTGTTCATTATAGGACATCTTACTTCCTAAAACACATTTGGAATATGTCCAGAAAACAATAACTGGCTTTAACAGATGGCATGTTAACTTTGCCTTGCTACAAATAATCAGTAGTACAAGCTATCAATTACTAATAAGCTTTGTTTTCCTTTGCCTGCCCCTCTCTCTGTCTCTCTCTCTGTCTCTCTCTGTCTCTGTCTGTCTCTCTCTCTCTCTCTCTCTTCTTCCTCTCTCTCTCTTTGCGTATGTGTGTAGGTGTGTTGATGGAGAAATCCTTTGAATGCAGTCAAGAATCACAATATGAAGAAAATATTTGCTCAATTTTCCAGTGGAAAAATATTGAATTTAGATCGTTCCAATGACAATCAAAGAGTTCATGATAGTAGGTCAAATTACATAGAGAGTGTGAGAGTGACAGAAAGAAAGAATAAGAGATAGAGAAATTTTATCTTGGAGGTTCAAGCAGAACTAATTAAATTAAGAGCCTTTCACCAGGTTTATCTGTCCAGTTGCCTACAACTCATTTTTGCAAGATGTAGCTTGGCTACAGTTTTTGTGCAATGGGTTCATATAGGTAGCAATGAGTTACATACAGTTTCCTTTACAAACCGTCTAGACTCTAGAGAAATTGCACAGGTTACAAAGAATATGGATGACTATCTGGCTATAATGCAGGGAATGTGTTTGCCCATTGTTAAAATAGTTCCAGTGACTTCCAGTATAGTACAGGAAAGAATGGAATGGAATGGAATGGAATAGAATAGAATAGAATAGAATAGAATAGAATAGAATAGAATAGAATAGAATAGAATAGAATAGAATAGAACAGAATAGAATAGAACCTTGGAGGTCTTCTACTCCAGCCCTGCTCAAGCAGGAGAACCTATACCATTTCAGACAAGTGACTGTCTAGTCTCGTCTTAAAAACCTCCAGTGATGGAGTGCCCATGATTTCTGAAGGCAAGCTGTTCCACTTAATTGTCCTCACTTTTAGGAAGTTTCTCCTTAATTCCAGGTTGCTTTTATCTTTGGTCAGTTTCCAACCATTGTTTCTTGTCCTGCCCTCTGGTGCTTTGGAGAATAATTTGACACCCTCTTCTCTGTGGCAGCCCCTCAAATACTGGAATACTGCTATCATTTCACCCCATTTCTTCTTTTCTTTAGACTAGCCAAACCCAGGTCCTGCAGCTGTTCTTCATATGTTTTAGTCTCCAGGCTTTTGATCATTTTAGTTGCTCTTCTCTGAACTCTTTTCTCAACATCTTTTTTGTAGTACGGTGACCAAAATTGGTTGCAGTATTCCAGGTGTGGTCTTACTAGGGTTTTATAAAGTTGTACTAATACTTCATGTGATCTTGATTCTATGCCTCTGTTTATACAACCCAGGATTGTATTAGCTTTTTTGGAGGCTGCAGCACACTGCTGGCTCATAGTCAAGTGACCGTCCACTAGGACTCCAAGGTCCCTCTCATAGTTTCTGTTTTTGAGTCAGGTCTCGCTTAATCTGTACTTATGCCTTTGATTTTTCCTGCCTAAATGTAAAACTTTGCTTTTCTCCACATTAAAATTCATTTTGTTGGATAGGGCCCATTGTTCAAAATTTGTCAAGATCTTTTTGGATCCTGAGCTTGTTTTCTGGGGTGTTGGCTATTCCTGCCAGTTTAGTGTCACCTACAAATTTGATGAGTTCCCCATCTATTCCCTCATCTAAATTATTTATGAAGATATTGAAGAGTACTGGACCTAAATGGAGCCTTGTGGTACCCCACTGCTTACTTCTCTCCATGTGGATGTAGTACCGTTGAGGACTACTCATTGAGTATGGTTTGTCAGCCAGCTACAGATTCATCTGGTGGTGATGTTGTCTATCCCATCTTTTTCTAAGCAGCAGGTTGTCAAATGCCTTACTAAAATCTAAGTATACTATGTCCACAGCATTTTGCTAGTCTACTAATTTAGTCACTTTAACGAAGAATGAAATAAGATTGGTTTGGCATAATCTGTTTCCAACAAACCCATGCTGGCTACCAGTTATAACTTTGTTTGCTTCTAATTGTTTGCAGATCTATTTGATTATCTTTTCCAGGATCTTCCTAGGTATTGAAGACTGATTGGTCTGTAGTTTCCTGGGTCTGTTTTTTTCCCTTTCTTGAAGATGGGAACCACATCAGCCCTTTTCCAATCCTTAGGTACTTCCCCAGTGCTCCAGGATTTATGAAAGATATGGTGCAATGGTTCTGAGATAACATCTGCCAGCTCCTTCAGAATTCTGGAATGTAGTCAGTCAGGTTCCAATGATTTATATTCGTCAAGGTCGGATAGGTGTTCTCTTACCATTTTCTTGCTTATTTTATTTTTTGTTTCTAGCTTGTCTTTTGCAGTAGTTTTGTTTTGTATGTTGGACTACAATTTCTTTTTTGTGTGAAGACTGATGCAAAGAATGAGTTAAGCAGCTCTACTTTCTCCCTACTACCTGTTACTTCCTTGCCATATTCTCTTTTTAGTGGACCTACAGTTTCCTTGACTTTTTTCTTGTTATTAATATGTTGAAAGAAACTTTTTTTATTGTCCTTGATTTCTGCTGCAAGTCTTTGTTCATTCTGAGCCTTTGCTTTCCTGACTTCATCTTTGCATGTTCTGATTGTCAGCTGATAATCAGTCTTAGTTATGTGTCCTTCTTTCCATTTTTTGTATTTGTCCTTTTTGTCTTTCAGTTTGTCAGAAAGATATTTGTGCAGCCATGCTGGTTTCTTCTTGAGTTTCTTGGTGTTTGTTTTTTTCAGTGGTATTGTGCTAGACTGGGTTTTTATGATCATATTTTTCAGAGTTTCCCATGCTTCTTGAATTGTTTTCCCCTTTAGGATTTTCATCCATGGAATCTTTCCTATGTTCTCTCTGAGTTTGTTAAAATCAGCTCTTTTGAAGTTTAAGACACTGGTTGGATTATTTTCTATTGCTCGTGTTTGCATTATATTGAATTCCAATATGACGTGATCACTTTCACCCAAGGTTCCAGCAACTTCAACTCCCTCTATCACTTTTTCTCTATTAGTAAGAATTAGCTCCAGAATAGCTTTACTTCTAGTTCCCTCCTCCACCTTTTGGATGACAAAGTTGTCAGCTAGGTTGGTCAACATGTTGTCTGGGTTTACATATTTAACATTAATAGTAATACAATTTTCATTCCTACCCTTTATTCCATTTTTCTAACCATTTATAAAAGTTTTCCCATGTTTGAAAATATTCTGAATCTTGTTTCCCTTTCATTTTCAATGTAAGCCTGTCCATTTCTGTGCAGTCCAAGATTTTCTTAATTATAGCTTCTTCAGATGGTATTTCTTCATTTTTCCAGTATTGAGCAAATGTAATTCTTGCTGCTGTTAATACATGTAATATTAAGTATACACATTTTTATCATAATTTTCTGAAATTATACTTAAAAGAAATAGTTCCAGTTTATAGTCTACATGTGCTCCTATCATCTTCTCTAGCAACCATATATTTTTGACCAAAAGTTCTTTGCTTTAGGGCTCGTCCACCAAAGATGGTAATACGTGCCTGGATTTTGTCTACATTTCTAACAATTGCTAGACATATTTTTAAACATTTTTGCTAGTCTTGCAGGTGGTAAGTGCCATCTATAGAACATTTTATATAGATTTTCTTTATAATTAGCTGCCATTGTTATTTTATAGTTTCTTTCCCATATGTTTTGCCATTTTTTTAACTCTACAAAAATGTCCAAAATTTTTTGCCCAAGTTATCACTGTTTCTTTAACTTGTTCATCTTCTATCTTTAAATTTAACAGAAAACTGTACATTTTCTTAATCAATTTGTCATCTGATGACAATAGCATCTGGTCACACGCTATCTGATCTTTGTAAAATCCATATATTTTTGCATCTTTCTCGTATCTCATGATAGCCACCATGATAGCTCTATGCCCTGTTCTTCCAATTCTTGTTTAGTTTGTAGTTTCTCATCAGTAGTCAAAATATCTTTATAAGTCACAAGTTTCTCATAATTAATTAAATTTATGTGTACAAATGCCTCCATTGTCAAAATCCATCCTAGTATTTTCATGTAAATTCTCAATTTTATCTTTTCCCATGTCAAAAGCAATGCAGTTCTTACATAGTAGTGTTGAAAGTATTTGTGAATTTTGTTCTTCCCATAACATAGAAATGCGTGCCATCCAAGTTATAGATAATGTCCTTCTAGGTATAATAGTCATTTATTTCTAAGGTTTATCCATTCTTTTAACCACGTTAGTGCAGCTGCTTGATAATACAAAATCCAATCTGGTAGCCCAACGCCTCCATTTTCTTTTTGCTTCTTGTAACATTTTCAATCTAATTCTAGCTTTTTTCCCTTACCAAATAAATTTCAATATGAATGCATTTAATTCATCAAAAAAATTCTCAATTTTTATCAGTATTGTTTGAAATAAGAAAAGTAGTTTTGGTAGAATGCTCATTTTCACAGTCGCTATTCTTCCTAAAATTGATAGTTGTAGATTTTTCCATTTTTCCAGGTCTAGTTTTATTTGTTTTAATAATTTTACCTAGTTGTCTTCTTTTATTGTTACACACCTTGCTGTTAGATATATCCCCAAATATTTAACTTTCTTAACTATTTGAAGGTCTGTTTTTTCTAACAATTGGTTTTTTTGTTTATCTGTAAGGTTTTTAGCTATAACTTTAGTCTGTTCTCTATTTATTTTCAATCCTGCTACTTCTCCAAATTCTTCAATCTTTGCTAATAATTTAGGACTTGTCTCCAAGGGATCCTCTAATACAGTGGTTCTCAACCTTTTTAATGCCGCGACCCCCAACCGGTCATAAGTCGAGGACTACTCAACCGGTTGTAAGTCGAGGACTACTCAACTGGTGCAGCACCGTTTGCAGAATGGGACTTTTGGCGGACTCAGCAGGGCAGAGACAGCCTGAACAATTCCTATTGGCTTTTGAAAGCCAATAGAATTAGACTCTATTCAAGAGAGTCTATTCTATTGGCTTTCAAAAGCCAATAGAACAGTGCTTCTCAACGTTTGTGTGACGGCGACCCCCGTCACACAAACGTTCTATGCATGCGCCGGGCCGCGCGCATGGGGGCGGGGCCCCCACACACGGCACACATGCACGGCGCCCCCCCATGCACAACGCGCATGCGCGCCGCCCCCCACGCGCGGCGCACGTGCACGGCGCCGCCCCCACGCACGACGCGCATGCGCGGCCCCCCCATGCGCAGCACGCGTGCACGGTGCCTCCTCCCCATGTGCGGCGCGCATATGTGGCGCCACCCCATGCGCGCGTGCGGGCACGGCACCGTGAAAAATGGCAGATCGCCGCCTTTGGCAACCCCCAAAAAATGGGCGATCAACCCCAAATGGGGTCACGACCCATAGGTTGAGAACCGCTGCAATAGAATAAAAGGGAGTAGCACAGCTAAGGAAAAGGGGGAAAAATGGTGGACTGCGTTGTTTGGCGACCCCCATGAAATGGTCGTTCGACCCCAAATGGGGTCCCGACCCATAGGTTGAGAACCACTGCTCTAATATAAATACCAAGTCATCCGCAAATGCTTGTAATTTGTACTCTTCATCTTTTATTTCCATTCCTTTAATTTCTGGGTCCTGTCTAACCTTCCTGTTCAGCACTTCCAAGGTTAGAATAAATAATAGTGGGGATAGTGGACACCCTTGTCTTGTACATTTTTTAATATTAAAATTCTCCGTGAAATCTCCATTCACAATTATTTTAGCTGTTTGTCTATGATAAATTGTTTGGATTATATTCATAACATTTCCTCTAAAATCCATATAGTTTGGTTGTTCAACCATAAATTGCCAATTGACATTATCAAAAGCTTTCTGTCCATCTAGAAAGATTAATGCCATTTGTTTCCCTGGATGCATTTCATAATATTCCAATGTGTCTAAAATCATTCTTAAATTATTCTTTATTGGTCTCTGGCAAGAATCCATTTTGATCTGAATGTATGAATTCAATCAAAAATCTCTTTAATCTTTCTGCTATTATTGAAGCAAAGATTTTATAATCCATGTTTAGTAGAGATATTGGTCTATAATTCTTTATCTGAGTCAAGTCTGAGTCTTCTTTGAGTATTAGCGTAATATTGGCTTCTATCCATGTAGTCGGTAATTTGGCTTTTAATAATACCTCATTGCACACTTCTTGCATTGGTAAGATTAGTGTATCTTCTAAACGTTTGTAAAATTCTGTCGGTACCCTATCTGGACCTGCTGTCTTTCATTTTTTTGTTTTGTCTTTTTATAGCTTCTGTCAACTCCATCACTGTTGTTTTCCCACTTAGCATATTCTTGAAGTTCTCTGAGATTTTTGGTAGCTTAGCATCTTCTATATATTGTCTTATTTTTTTCCTGAGGAATTTCTTCTATATTATAGAGTGTTTCATAAAATTCTTTAATTATTTTTTATATTGCATCATTTTGACATCTAAATCACCTCTCACATCTTGTAACTTATTTATCAATTTCTTCTCTCTTTATTTTTTCAGTTTATAAGCCAACCAACAAGAAGGGGAATTTAGAAAACACATTAGAA
Source organism: Crotalus tigris (assembly GCF_016545835.1). NCBI lineage: Eukaryota > Metazoa > Chordata > Lepidosauria > Squamata > Viperidae > Crotalus > Crotalus tigris. The sequence goes on from NW_024100464.1 coordinate 462,624, forward strand.
TTTAGAAAACGCATTAGAATTTAGAGACAGCATTAGAAGGGGTGCCAAACAAAGAGAAGATGAAGAAATAGAAACTACAAATCAAGAAGAAGGGGCCAAAAGAAAGAACAGAGACAGACTAGAACAACTAGGACAGGTGTCTTCAAACTTGACCCTTTTATGACTTGTGGACTTCAACTCCCAGAATTCCTCAGCCAGCATGCCTGGCTGAGGAATTCTGGGAGTTGAAGTCTACAAGTCATAAAAGGGCCAAGTTTGAAGACACCTGAACTAGGAGAATAAAACCTAAATATAACTGAAGAAGATAGAAAAGGATAATGGGATGCTCTCAATGAATATAAATGGACTGAACTCCCCCTTAAAAGGGAAGTTTACACAATTACAAAAAATTAAAAATGGATATAATGTTTACAAGAAATTCATATTAAAACACATTATAAATTTCTGAATGCCCGAAAATTGGGAAACTTTATTTCTCACTAACACAACAAAATAAAAGAGGAGGAGCTCTATTTCTATATATCAAAGAAACAAGGAACTCCAAACAAATCTACTTGGATGAAGAAGGAAGAATACTAATGGTAGAAATAATGATAAATTAAAAACAGACATTGATGGTAGCAATTTGTGCACTGAATAGTAAACAAGAAGAATTTTATCAATGATTAGATAAGAAATTAGTGGAAATGGAGTACCAAAATATTTGTTTAGTAGGAGATTTTAATGCAATTGTAGATGGAAAGCTAGATTATAGAAGTAGTAAAATAGGGAAAAAAGGAACATTTTGCCTAAGGCCTTTTTTAAAATGGCAGAAGAAATTTGTATACAGGACATATGGAGAGAAATAAATCCTAAGAAATCTCAATATAAATTTTATTCAGATAACCACAAATCATGGTGTAGAATTGACATGATATGGATGTCTCCTGAATTAAGAAGGGATGTACAAGAGATTGAGATATAAACTAACGTACGGGCAGACTATAATCTGATAAAGATGACATGGAGAGGAACAAAGAAAAAAATAAGATGGACACTAAACCAATCCTTATTGAAAGAGAAATAATGTATACAAAAAGCTGTAAAGGGAATGGAATTTTTCTTCAAAGAAAACAAGAAAGAAGATACATCACTCCAAAATGTTTGGGATACAGCCAAAGCATATTTTAGAGGATTAGCCATAACTTACATGGTAAAAAAGATGAAAGACAAAAAACAACAACTAAGCTAAAAGAAGAACTTACAAAATTAGAATTAGAATTACAAAGAGACCCACAAAAAAGTCTCTTAAAAAACAAATGGAGGTAATAAAACACAAATTAAATTTAATAGAAGCTGAAGAAATGGCCCAACAAATCAAAAGAGCAAAACAATTTTTTTTGAAAATTCTAATAAGCCAAGGAGATGGTTGTTTCCTTCTCCAAGAAATGCTCTATATCTGTTATAAAATTTTCTTGCTTTAAAGATGGAATCCAACCTTATCTTTCTGTGTCCCAATTGACTAGTATCCCTTCCGGCATCAGTCATCTAAAAGTCACTCCTTTCTTAATCAGTTTTTTGGTCAAAAATTGATATTCTCTTCATGAATCCCTTATCCTCCTAGGTATCTGCTTCAAAATCACAATTTCTTTTCCCTTATATTGCAATGGGTCATCTCTCACTCTTCTCAATATCTCATCTCTTATTGATCTTTTGACAAATCTGACATGAATCTCTCTGGGGACTATTTCTTCTTGCGTAACTTGAGTTAACTCTAAATATTTGATCTATCTCTCCCTCCGTTTTCTGCTTCCCCACTTCTAGCGCACTGGCCAACAGTTCTATCATCAGATCAGTAAGGTCCTCTTCCTTGTCTTCCATTATATTCTGAAATCTTAAAAAATAAGATGCCTTTTCCATTTCTAAAACTGCTACTGGATCTTCTAATTCTCTATTTGCCTGCATGAATCTTTGGTTTTCATCTTTTATTTCTTTCATCTTTTGATTGGTTTCTACTGATTTGTCTTCAATTGTCTGGATCCTTTGCTCATTCTTTGAAATCTTCTTTTGGAAGTTTTCGAGTTGGGATTTCAATTCATGGATTTCTTCCTTCATTTTATCAAAGTTATCTTTGTGTCTTTTTTATATGAAGTAATTGCCTCCTGAATTAATTGTAATGTGGTTTGCATTTCCTTCTGGAAAGTATTGGTTTTTTTCTTGCAGTAACGTTGCTGATACACAGAACTGGAGGTAGTAGAAGATGGAGCTGAGGATGGTTTTTTGCAAGCTTTAGCTAAGTTAGAAACACTCATTTTTGTTCCCACCCTCCAAAGCTTTCTCAGTTCTAACATATACCCCTATTATCAACTTTATACAAACCCTCCAATCTTACAATCAGTATTACCATATAATCTTTAAGTTCATCTCCAATAAGTCTTGCAGTCTTTATCTGTAGCATCTTATAATCCAATAGACTCTCACACACAGGGGAAAGCAGGCAGAAGAAAGCCTTCTAGTCCACTTCTGTTTTTCAGTCCCAGCTTCAAACAATTGTCCAAAGGTCCAAAGTTATCACTCTCCCCAGATTTGTAATCCAGGATCCTGAATATAGGGTTAATAAGCCATAAGAGCTCCCCCAAATGGAGTTACCAAGAGTCAAATTTCCAGTGTCTCTGAATAGTTCTTGAACATAGGGATCTATTATCCAGTACACTTCCCCACCCCAAAGGGAGGCAATAACAGGAAAGAATTTATAATCCACTTTTGGCTTTGTCTTTCAACACCAACTCCACAAAAGTCTAAAAATCCAAAACAGCCAAAGTTTGTACTCCTCAAGGTCTTGCTATTCCAAATTAGTAATCCACAAGACCTCTTCCAAAGAAAATAATCAAGAATCCAATTTCCTCTGTCTCTAGATAATTCTTGACACTGCAGCACAAGTAGTATTTCTAATCCAGGAAAGCCAGATGGCTTTAAAATAGTTTATAGTTATAATCCATCGTGCAGAAAAAACAGATCAAAGAGTTTTTCCTCTCCCTTTTCCAGCTGCAATCTGCAAGGCTGAGAAGTTCAGACACATCAGAATCTAGTATGCTATCTCTGTCTAGGCTTCAAGCCAAGGTCATTTCTTCCAGGCCGGATAAAAAACAAAATCTTGGTGCTGTTTCTTTTTTCAACCACTAGATGTCATGAAAAGTCTATCTTCAACCAGGACTTATTTCTTGAAAACTCTATTTGATACTTTTTCCAAAAAAAGGAAAAAGAAAATAATAAAGTTTTCAAAGTCTTTTAGATCACCCAACTTTTTCTATCTTACAACTTTAAATTGTTTCCAAGTTTTGTTATCTATCTTCTTTTCCTCCAAAGGTTTTGAGCCGCTGCTTTTCTTCTAGTGGGAGGGGTACCAGAAAAGAAATCTCCCCCACCTTCTTGCTTCTGGGAGCCTTGCTTTTGGGATTTTTTTTAAAAAGGAAGGTTTTTACAATTATAGAGCAGGAAGGTTGATCTCACCCAGTTCCAGATGCGATGCTTTTCTGCTTGGTCATGCTTTTTTTTCCAGCTGTCGGTAGCTTCTGACTGTTTGCTTGCAGCCACTCTTTTGCCTGTTGGTTCAGAGGGCTTCCTCCGATCAAGCATTTTGGCCGCCATCTCACTGCAATCAATGAAGGTCCCCTCCTTCTTCGTCGCCCCTTTTTGGACCCCCAGCAGGGCAAAATCAGACATGGGAGGCAGAGCCCTGATTCCCTGTACCTGTCTCGCTACGATGCGGAACTGAAAGTCTTCATCTATTTCTTCTAATTGGTTGGGTAGTCTGTAATATACACCAACAGCAATGTCATTTTTTTCCCTTTTAATATTGACCAGTATACATTCTGGAGGGATTTTATCTTTGCTCATGTGCATTTCTGTAGATATGTAGTATTCTCTTACATATAGTTCCTCCCTCAAACTCTAGGTATTTGCTGAATATCTGAAAAAGAACCAAACTAAATGTAGTTGCATTTGATGGTCCATACCATTAAAGCTTCCATGTATTCATGTATGAAGAGGACTCAAATATTAAGACTGCCTCTAAAGATGTTTCTATGCCTTTTGCTTCCAGAGGGAAGGAGGTGGTGCTTACAAAGTGGGCTTTTCTGTGTGCTACCTTATTAATGGCCTTTTTAATCTGATGCCCTTCAAATGACTTGAACTTGCATTCTTATAATCCCCTAGCCACCACGACCTGGTCAGAGATATTGCCAGTTGAAATCCAAGATATCAGGAGCACAACTGATAAGGGAAGGTGAGGCTCCCAACCTTTATTGACAAAAATGAGGCTGCCTTGGAAATAGTTACGTCTCTTGGTTAATCTTATTAGACATTTACGTTTTTACTATCTTACATTATTGAAGCGGCTACTATTTTATTCACACTTACTTTCTATTTAATTTACAAACTATATAGCAGTATACTATGCCTAGTAAAAATAAAATATATATGGAAAGACTAGATAAATAAATACATTATTATTTATAAGGTTTAGTTCTAAATAGATTCAGTTGAAATCCACTGGGCATGCTCTCAGTGGAAATATATTTAATTTGGGATATAAGTTTTAGCAGAAGTCCAAAAATAGTGCATCTCATCTGCCAATAGTGCATCTCATCTGCCGTTATTGTAGTTCTCAGAGCAGTTAATCTTTGGTTGTCTGTTTTCTCTAGCGCAAAGGAGGGGGAAAAAAGCACTATCTGATTTCCATAATAGTTATCAAAATCCAAGGTCTGGTGTATTCCATCTCAGAATACTGATTAAATTAATTAACCTCCTCTTTTTGCAAAACCCAGTCCCAAAGGCCTGGTTTGTACAGTATTTTTATCAAAATAGATTGCTTCAGAAGTGAAATATGTGGAGAGATTTTTGAGTTAGAGTCAGGGATAACTAATACTGATATATCTTGCAGATTCTGCAAACAACTGAGGAAAAAATGGATTATTCTAGGTTTGAAGAATTGACTTATTTAAATAATGACTCTAAAAACTGATTTCAGGAGGGGGATAGAGTTTCTAATATCCTGTAATGAATCGCTGTTCTTTCCATCCTTTGAGTGGAGAACAACAGCAAAATAAGTTTGACATGTCATGGATAAGGCATCTAAACTTTTGTTGATTAAACATCTGGAATAGTCTAGGAGCTTTACCTTAACATTCCTCTGACCTGAGAAATCAGGGCTGGCTACAGTCATGACCTGCAACAGGGAACGTGTCCTTCACAACAACAGAGAATGGCCTTCTAAACACTGGAAAGAATTTAAACTAAATCATGCAAAGTTCATTAGTAAAAGCAACAGATTTTAACTATGTAACTTCATACATCCTATCTCTCCACAATGTGAATTTTATTCAAAAATCCAGATCTGAGCAATATGTTTATTAGGCCAACTTCAGTTACAAAATCATATGAAAGTTTTTGATGGTATAATAATTAATAAACAAAGTGGACAGGGAGGAAAAATGGGAACAGTTGGAGAAAGATTGGATAATACCTTAATAAACTTGCTTATCATTAAGTTGCCATAAGCTTCATCATTCTTTTGACCACAGTAAAGTGTTGAGGCTACTGCTCTGGAAATGTGGTTAAAATACCTTTTTACTTAACTTCCAGAAACAAAATTTAGTGATAACACATTTAGTGATATTGGGTTTTCCCTAATTTAATTGCTTAATTTATTAAACTTGCTATATTTTCTACAGCCAATTCAGTTTTTCACAAAAACATTTATACTTCTGGCACTCTCTGTGAAACTGGGCATGTTCTTCTATCAAGTTCCACACAATCTTCCTCAAACCGAAATCATCTAGTTATGCAGAGATAATTGCTAGGAATTGTCATCTGAAGTCAACAGGATGGCATCAATTAAAGCAAGGTTATCCTATAGAAAGCAATAGAAAAGGTGGGTAGAAACTACTTTCTCCTGAGAATGCTGCCACCATGTGGCTTCTGGTTAAGTTTTTATACTAAAGTAATTATTTTGTAATTTCATTGGTTTAACAAACTTACAACTTTCAGATATCACTGGCTCAGTCACTTTCTTCCTTTGGTTGGAAATAAATTGCATAACAAACTTTCTGGTCACAGAAAAATGAAAATGTTTTCAAAAGACCATTTGTTGTTGTTGTTGTTTTTGAAAATCTTGATCAAGAACTCTTTCAGTATTATTTGAGCTACAGCACCACAGCACTCCATAACTGGCTATTAAGAATCAGCTTAACTGAAGGCCGTATATAACCAGACAAATGATACATGAAACAATATTGAAAACAAAGCACTTCAAAATGCAGGAATATTAAAAATATTAAATAATTTGACAATTAAACAAAGAGGGCAAATCATTTGATCTCAAGAAATAGGCTTTAAAATACAAAGTGCTTTTGGAATTGCAAAAGAAGTGGATGTTTACCAGTACAATAGCATTTACTTGCTGTGAAATCAGTCTTCTCTAGGCCAAGATGTGTTTGAGGGCAAGCCTTAAACTACCTTGGGAAGGTAGTTTAAGCTGAAATATTCATAGTTCCAACAGCTAGCAGAAATCTGTTTTATTTTCTAAATCACAGATGCAGTAAATTCTGTTGACATAGCTTAAGAAGGGGAAACTAATTGCAGAATTTGCTTTGTAAGAGGCCTATTAGCCATATGATGCATTATTTAGGTAAACTGAATATGAAATAACCTAAATAAATTATCTCTATATTGGAAAAAAATCAAAATTATCTAATTTTTGTTTTGAAAAATTGATATTTTTAAGATAATGGTTTGAGTTAAAAGGCATTTTAAAAGAAACCAAAAATGAAGAATGTTGCTAAAAGTCAAGGCAATTAAAAATAGATTTATGTTAAATATAGCTTTCTGAAGCCATCTCTACTAACATGAGAAACACTTTATTGCCATCAGAAAACTAAGTATAGGATGCAGATAAACTGTCAGACTGGGGAATAGAAAATCTGTGCAACTTCTGTCTATTTTTATGTCTGTCTGGGAACGTAGGCAATCCCAATTTAAATGAAAAGGGTGTAGCAGAAACAGGAGAACATCGGAGGAAAGGAATGTTCAGGATTATCCCAACCAATAGCTTAAATTAGGGAATCACATTAGGCATCGGTTTCTGAGGGATAGCCATGGACAGTCCTGTATCCATTGCTCTTGAACTCCAGTAAAGGTTCATGTTTTATTGATAGTGTTGAAATAAAATGTCCTTATATAATTGGAATCAACACAGAGCCTTCTTGTCTAAGGAGATTCTCAATCATCCAGGTCATGGTTGTCCCAAAGGTGTTTTTTTTTTTTTTTAATTTTTCCAAAAGGCAACTTGACTTTCCTGGTTTTTTTCTTTGAAAATGTTTCACTTCTCATCCAAGACGTTTTTTCAGTTCTAACTGACTAGTGGGGAATGGAATGATTTACTATATATTTCTTGCAGTCATCTGGTTGTTAGCACTCTGAGAACTATTGAAGCCACTTGGGGGGGGGGGTCTATCTATATCCTCACATTTACCTGAGTCAGAATGCAAATGGGTGTGGAACCTTCTTGGGACAGCTAAAAATACTGTGTTGTAAACAGAGGTGGTGTCATATCCCTCCCCTTTGTTGAGAGACCGCTGTTCATTTTTAACATAGATGGACTCTTTGAACCCTCTTTCAAACCAGTGGTCCTCTTTCTCCAGAATGCATTCTTTGCTGTCTTCAAAAAAGTGACCTTTGTCTTTCAGATGCAGATGGACTGCTGGATCGTATTCTGATAGGTTTGTTCTCCTGTGCGATGCCATGAGTTTCTGAAGTGGCTATTTTGTTTCCCCAATGTTCAGATCTGCACATGTCTCATTGCATTCCAATGCATAATCATAAGCTCTCCCTTTACTTGAAATTCATTAATCACATTTTCATCATCTGGATCCATGAATCTCATCAAATTCATCAGGACTTCATACCTTCTACCATCAATCTCAGCCTCAAGAACAAGCTCACTTCCTTGTTGTCACAGTAAAACTACACAATGGACACATAAATAGCACATGATAGAGGAAACGTATGGATTGTCATGCGCATCTACATGCTTCTAGCTCCTGACTGGATTACACCACCAAATTTATCATCTGTAACTAGGCTCTGTGCTACAGCTGCATTTGTTCTGATCTATTTGACAGATTATCAACTGGTGAAATTAAACCAAGGATCCAAGAAACTGAACTAACCACTCAACAAGTTTAATAGACCAATCAATAGGACCAGTTCAGTTCTCAGAGAACACATATTAAAGGAAAAGCCTCAAAAATAGAACAATAGAATACCACTGATTATCACCCACAGTTCCCAGCTCAAACCACTCAAACACATTATTGATAAGCTACCAGATACTGGATAATGATACTGCACTTTCTTAGGCACTGGATCACAGCCTACATGGCAGGCTATATAGATTTACTGTCTGAGATTTCAATCCACTCTTCCTAACAGGAGGGCTGAATTCAAGAACCATGTATGTTAGCAAAAGAAACGTAATACTATATTTTAGCTGATTGAGGGAAAGGAGCTTTAATTAAGCCCATCACAAAATCATAACACTGTGACCATTAGCATGCCTAATTTCAGATCATTATTGATGCACGAAACTTTCTATAGTGCAGTGCTTCTCAAATAGTGGGGCGGGCCCCCCAGGGGGGGCGCGAGGCTCCGTAAAGGGGGGCTCGTTTGACCTCGGCAAATACTGTCATATTGGACGCATGTGACACACGCAAAGGACCCGATTGGATAGACAGTCGCGCGGGGGGGGCGCGAAATGTTTTCTTCTTCCTAGGGGGGCATGACAGAAAATAATTGAGAAGCACTGCTATAGTGTATCTAGTATGAAATTTGATTTAGTAATCAGATTCCCACTCTTTGACTGAGAAACCAAAAATGCCTCTGGTATGCCAATATAGATTAAATGTAGCTTGATATAAAGGTGAGGTGAAAGAAAGAAAAACAGTTTTAGCAATAGAATGTAGTATTTCCATAATTGTCTTCAAGGCTGTAGCCAAAGCTTTTATTTTTCACTGAAGTCTAAGGAAAAGTAGACACCTTACTTCCCACACTGACATTCATACAGGACATACTTTTTTTAAACCCATTCATATTAACTATACCTCCCTGAGTATAAATGAAACTCTTTTTTCCCATTCAATTGCATCCAATTATTTGGATAATTCCCTCAATTTTCTTGGCAAGGTTTTTCAGAAGTTGTTTTCCATTGCCCCCTTCCTAGGGCTGATAGGAAGCCCAAGGTTGGAATGGGACAACTTTGCCATAGCCAATTTGTTGCGGCCAACTCGCCATGGTTAACTCACCATGGCCAACTCATCATGGGACAACTCGCTGCGGGACAATTCAACCATTCAATTTAATTATTTAAAATAATTAAAAAAATATTTTGATTTTTGTCATTCACATTTTATTTTATCCCTCCTTTGGCATCCTTCTTTAATGATTCTATTCCACTATTTCTTCAATATTAGTGTAACTCTTGCCCCCAGCGAGTTGTCCCATGACTAATTGGCCATGATGAGTTGTTCTATGGTGAGTTGACTGCAACACGTTGGCTGTGGCGAGTTGATCGCAGCAAATTGGCCATGGTGAGTTGTTGTAGACATGCCCAGGGTCATCCAACTGGCTTTGTATCCAGGTGGGACAAGAACTCATCGGCCCCCAGTTTCTAGCCTGATACCTTTAACCTCTACACCAAGCTGACTGTCACATTGAAACTTAACATAGGCAAAATACAAAATAGTGGTCTCCTGTTATGTCTTTTCATTGTAATGGCAGGTTTTTGAACAAATGGGGGGGGGCTCTGTACATCCCAGTGTCAAGTCCAACTATTCTCTGACCGACATCACAGACATTCTGTGCCAAATTTCTTAAATCCATTTTCTCCAACTTCCAAATATGTTGGGATCACAAATGGAATGACAATTTAGAAACTGTGGTTCCGACACAGCTGCAGGCCATCTGCTTGGTGTAAACTGTTTTAAGTATGGTTTGGACCAGAAAGGTCTTATATGCAAAGCATTCATTCTCCAAATGAGGAAAATGTTGTCACAACATTTCATACTCACCAGATAATATTTCTAATGGAAATGCCATCCAATGATATAGCTATTTATCTAAAAGAAATGTGGCATTTATTGAGAACACTATTTGTGCCAGGAGATATAACAAAATATATCTCAACTTTCCTGAGAGGTGATTAATATTCTTGGAAGAAAACCTGTAGGATGTTTATGAGTTGCTTATACCATACATGCTCTGTATAGTTCCTCACCTTATCTTTAAAGTAAGGTTTCTTAAATAAGAAGCTCCTGAGAGATCTTAACATAAAAAGTTTCTGAACTAACTAGAATAATTTAGATTATTCGCTCTTCAGGATTTCATTGCTTACATTACATTGTAGACTGAGGTACAAAGAGGAAGATTATAATTTCAAATAACATTTACACACTGAAATTGCCTTCTCTCAATATTTTGAAAACCCTAAAATTAAATGCAGCAAAGTCTTCATATTTTTCCTTCCTTATTTGATTCTTGAAGAAAGAAACTCTAAAGAAAAAAGAAAAAATGTTCATACTGAAATTCATCCTCATTTGTACATCATAAATATGGAGTCCAGATGACATGAACCCTTCCAAATTCCAATGAAGAATTTAACTTGGTAGTGACATGGCTCAAACATAGAGTCACATCTTTTTCTCCCCATTTTGTGTTTTCTGGATTTAACTCTCTTGGCTAATGAAAGTTTCTTGGAGATTCAATTCTTGCAATTATTTGTAAAACATCCAGTGATCTAAGAAAGGTATTATTTTAGGGATTTTTTCTCACAATATCTGTGAGCAGGTGGCTATTTTACAATATTTACTATAAAGTTAAAGTTTTAAGTGGTCTCGTATTATATAAATTTAGTCCACTGCCAGCAACAAAAATCCTCTCCAGAATTATCAAAGAATGACAAATTAATCCTTCTGCAAATGTTAATTGCAAATTAATCTCAAAACAACTTTCAATGAGATTTCTATTATCTTTGGACTGAATCACATAAACTATTCACATCAAATGTTGTCTAACCTATTGTTAATATCAAATTACATCACTGATAAAACAACATGCTATTAATTGCCTGGTGGACAGTGAATGGCAGAGAGGGATCAAAAGTCTAATTGCTTGGATGGATGGATGGATGGATGGATGGATGGATGGATGGATGGATGGATGGAAGGAAGGAAGGAAGGATCCAGCAATAAAAGATAAACACAGGGTCATTTCTGCCTCCAGAAGCGGTGAATGCTCCAACACTGGAAGTTTTTAAGAAGAGACTGGACAGCCATTTGTCTGAAATGGTATAGGGTTTCCTGCCTGAGCAGGGAGTGGGACTAGATGACCTCCAAGGTCCATTCCAACTTTATTATTATTATTATTATTATTATTATTATTAATAGACAGGACAAAGGACCTCTTTATTTTAAGCAACAAGCTTTAGAACCAAACAGATTATGCTAACAGAGATGTATGAATGCATCTATTTCTTTATTTTTTAAAAAAAAATAGCATGCACAGTATGTGTTCAGAAGGGTTAGGAATCCAGATCCTAACACAGTGGTTCTCAACCTGTGGGTCGGGATCCCATTTGGGGTCGAACAACCATTTCACGGGGGTCGCCAAACAACGCAGTCCGCCATTTTTTTCCCCTTTTCCTTAGCTGTGCTACTCCCTTTTATTCTATTGGCTTTTGAAAGCCAGTAGGAATTGTCCAGGCTGTCTCTGCCCTGCTGAGCCCTCCAAAAGTCCCATTCTGCAAACAGTGCTGCACCAGTTGAGTAGTCCTTGATTTACGACCGGTTGAGTAGTCCTCGACTTACGACCGGTTGGGGGTCGCGGCATTAAAAAGGTTGAGAACCACTGTCCTAACACAAGGACTAGTGCATTTCCTTCAGGACTTTTCAATTAATAGTCTTTTTGCAATCCACTATTTGTCTTGCCAGAAAATCATATAGGCAGATTTTTCTTAGTAGAGCAGGTTGCAACCCTGGTTTGTGATCTTCATCTCTAAACAGATGAAACAGCAATAAGTTAGATTCTGTCCATGTCACGTATCCATTTAGGAACACCCATCTCTATACTTCCTAAGAGTATCAAATCTAACAATAAAAAAAGCCCTGTCTCTGACACAGCTTCCTTACTGGCACAATGTTGTCTATTTTAGAAAAGCCAGATTTTAAATATGCATAGATCATACCCATAATTTTCAGAAGCAGTCTGGAATCTCGTAGCATTTTGGAACATGTGTGTAATGTCCTTTGTGATAGTACGTTGTCTTCAATGTCTTTTTTCAAGGTACCCATCGCTCTTTTAACTGACAAAATACAAGCATACTTTAAAAGGTATGTATACAATTGCAAGATTGACAGAGAAATGTTAAGGTCTGGTTTATCTATGAAATAGTTGCGGGTCTATAATATTCTTATTCTTATATATATTTCTGCTTTGCTAATAGTGCATAGCTTTGATAAACAAAGAATGATGACAACAAAGCTAAACATATAAAATGTAAATGAGCAAAACTGGCAATCTGAGAAAGCTTGCAAATACTGTGCAATACTAATCAAGTGATCAAAGTTGTCTTACAAACTTGAGTGGATATATTTAAAAGAGGCAATTTGTATGATATTTTCAAATCAAAATATCCAGTTAACTACACGGGCATAACAAAATTCTTGGATAGGGAAGACAGCGTAGATCACAAGCTTTTTTTATTTGTGGTGACAGTGGGGCTGCATTGTGTGATTCAGCTCAAAATCCAGCTAGAAAGAACTTCTCCCATATCCTCACCTTCCTAATTTCTTCATTGACTTGATTCCTGATTTATTTCCGAAGGTTACATTTCAGATTGATAAATATCATTTCTACAGAAACTATCGACTTAAAATAAATGTACATGCTCAAAAAAAAAGTCTTGAAGGATGGTTTTAAATCTGCCTCATATAATGCACTTGCATAGCTATATACGTAAATGTTTGTTGGTTTTGTAGAATAAGCAAACAAGTTGATACACAATTAGGCCTGTGAACATTTCAAAAATGATTTGAAAAGAGCACTTTGGACCTCACATGAGCATAGCACCCCTGCAGTTTGCTAAAGCTTCCCAATGTTTTCAGGCTCTTATCCAGTTGCATTGATTTTATTGATTCCCACTAACTTTACGACTTAAATTAACTTAGATGGTGGGTTTCTTTAAAGAATAGCAGTAGCAATAGCACCTAGATTTACATACCACTTCACAGTGCTTTACAGCCCTCTCTAAGTGGTTTACACAGTCAGCATATTCCCCCCCCCCCCAACAATCTGGGTCCTCATTTTACCGACCTCGGAAGGATGGGAGGCTGAGTCAACCTTGAGCCGGTGAGACTCAAACTGCCAAAATGCTGGCAGCCGGGAGTCAGCAGAACTAGCCTGCAGTACTGCATTCTAACCACTGCACCACCACGACTCATCTCTTTTTTTCAGGCTTATGTAGAAGCCTGTGCAAAGTTGTACAACTTCACTGAATAATTGAGAGAGATGCCATATGAGCATTTAGGCCAGAATGGGAAAACTCAACACAGCCAACTAGTCACAGCCAACTTGCCATGGTCAACTCATCATGGCTAACTCACCACGGGACAACTTGCTGCAGGACAATTCAACAATTCAATTTAATTATTTAAAATAATTTTTAAAAATATTTTAATTTTTGTCATTTGCATTTTATTTTATCCCCCCTATGGCATCCTTTCTTTAATGGTTCTGTTCCACTATTTATTTCAATATTAATGTAACTCTTCTCCTGCGGTGAGTTGGCTGTGGCAAGTTTGGCGATGGAGAGTTGTCATACTTCTCTGGGACCATTTTCACTCAGTCTCCTGCTTGCCATGTTGGTAAATCTAAATGATAAATGTGACAAATCTAAAAAATTTAACTGGAATGTGAAATGTCATGGGAAGAGGAAATAAATGCCTTGCTAGGTTACAATATAACAACCTTCTTATTTCTTTGGATACAAATAACACTATTTTTAACTGGATTTTCACTTATTGGACTGCTGTTTAATTGACGATGTGGATTTTTATTAAGCCATTGATTTTGTTGTTTAAGTATCAATTTGTTACAAATATTAAAAAGATTTCTACATGGTTGTTATTCAGAGGTGTATCCAGTGTAGTTAATTAAAACATAATTATCTATATGTCTATTAAACTAGCAATAAAAGTAATACCATAAAAATGCAAAAAATATTATTAGGGTATAAGATTTGTGAGTTCAAACATACAAAAAAGAATTGCAATGCCTCTTGTTCTAAGATGCTAAATTCCTACTGCAGTAAAGTCTATAGCAGTGGTTCTCAACCTTTTTAATGCCGCGACCCCCAACCAGTCGTAAGTTGAGGACTACCCAACCGGTTGTAAGTCGAGGACTACCCAACTGGTCGTAAGTCAAGGACTTTCCCTGCCCGGGAGTGCCGCGCATGCGTGGTGCCGCTCCCTGTGCCGGCCGAGGCATAGCTGGCAAGGGGAGCGATGGCGCAGGGTGATCACCGGCTGGGCCACCAGCTAGCCCAGCCCAAAGGAAGTAAGGCACCCGCCGGGCCCCACTCACACCAGCAACCCTCTCTGCGCCCGCTGGCCTCCCACCTCCCACCCCTGGCCCTCTTTTACTTACATTTTTAGTAGTTGCTCAGCAGGGAGGGGTGGAAACTTCCAGACAGCTCACCTTCGCTGCAGACAACTTGCAGCGCCATTTGCAGAATGGGACTTTTGGCAGGCTCAGCAGAGCAGAGACAGCCTGGACAATTCCTATTGACTTTTGAAAGCCAATAGAATTCGACTCTATTCAAGAGAGTTTATTCTATTGGCTTTCAAAAGCCAATAGAATAAAAGGGAGTAGCACAGGTAAGGAAAAGGGGGAAAAATGGCAGACTGCATTGTTTGGCGACCCCCGTGAAATGGTCGTTCAACCCCAAATGGGGTTGCGACCCACAGGTTGAGAACTGCTGGTCTATAGGATTTTCCACTATGTACATAGAAAGGGCTGATAGAAAATTTTCTTACCAAATGCTAAAGAAGAATACGTTTACATATAAAGTAATCTGACCATAAGGACTATAGTCTAAGGATTATCTAATGCCAGCTTAGATTTACTCATTGTCCATCCTTGGGCAGCTACTAATGATGTAATGCTCTAGTCTAGGGCAAGGATCACGATCTCTATAGCTTGAAGGGCTGTGCCAGGTTTGTGTTGGGTCTGCTGGGTCTGCAACAGAAACCTCATAGATGCAAAGAGCCAGATATAAACCAGATATCTAGAATTTGTCTAGATTTTTGCAGCACAGATACAGTAGTCTTAAATTGGTCACTCCAAATATCCATTCAGCCAGGACCTTCTTGGGGCAGGAGGAGTTTCACAGATTTAAAATCAAAGAGATGCCCTAAAGCCTTGCAATGTTTAAATCATTAATTTTACCTTTTCACCACTTCAAAATGCATAAAGGAAAAAAAAGAACTGGGGGAGAGGACTATTTTGATCCCAGCTTCTCTTGCATAGTTCTAGCAGAGCATAATGCTCCTGCTGGCTCTTTAAGCTGCACTCCATTTTAATTGCATAAAACAGTCACGCTGTAACATGTGAAAAAAGAGACAAAGAAGAAACTGTGGATTGCCCACTCCTCTCTTAATACTAGGACTAAATAAGTTGACTGGCAGTAGATTCAGGAGAAAATCTGCTTCACAGGATGTATAATTAATAGATAGCATTCACTTCAAAAGATGTAAGTGGGTTGAGATGGATTTAAAGGAGGAGTAGACTAATTAATAGTGGATAAGGATACGAAAGTACTATTAGTTATGATAGCTATATTAATCATTCATGGCAAGAATCAGCAAACTACTGAATGAAGCTTCCTATGTGGAAGGCAATAGCGGGCCAGGATTATTGACTTCTATCGCTTCTTTCAGTCTTTCTAGACATATTTCAATAGACATAATAAATCTGATGCTGGATCAGATACTCAGCCGAACTCTTATGAACTTTGGTAGTTTCTATTGCCCAGTATAAATGACTGTCAGAGTCACAAACTATTTTTTTTTAAAGATGTACAGTATATCCTGCGAAGACCCCTGTTTGTGATGCAAACAGTCGTCTCCAGATCTTTAAAACAACCAAATCTTTTCCTGGCATCCATTACTGCCCTTCACAGTTGAAGCAGCATTGGGGGGGGGGGATTATACTGCCTCGGATGTGTGATTTTCCCTGAAGATAAATTCATTTTCTGGTTTTCTGAGGGTAAACAGAAGAAGCATGTTTCAAGATAGTTTTACTTCTTTATCATTAAAAAAGGAGAGAAGACTACTTCCCACCTTTGTCATTCTCTATCACCTTTTCTCTTTAGAGATCAGGGGTCTTCAAACTTGGCCCTTTTATGACTTGTGGACTTCAACTGGCTGAGGAAGTCTGGGAGTTGAAATCCACAAGTCATAAAAGGGCCAAGTTTGAAGACCCCTGCTGTAGATTGATCTCTGCTACTGAAAGCGTGAACTGAAGGATGGCTTATAGCAGGGGTGTCAAACTGCCGGCCCGCAGGCTGGATGTGTCACGCGGAAACCGCGCTCACCCCATTGCCGGCAATGGCAAAACAGTCCCGATATGTCACGAATTTGACACATCTGGCTTATAGCCTGATCTTTAACCAGAAGCTATAAAGCAGGAGTGGGCAGCTATGGACCTTTTATGATTTATGGACTTCAACTCTCAGAATTCCTGAGCCAACCATGCTGGCTCAGGAATTCTGGGGGTTGAAGTCCACAAGTCATAAAGGGGCCATAGTTTCCCACCTCAAGTGCTCAAATAGAATAGCCACCTTCTTAAACTGTTATTTCATATGGTTGGGATTTTCCAGCAGGATAATCTCACTATAGACTGCAAGTCTTTGAGCCAATCCAGGCTGTTGGTAAATATGAGATCTCTGAATAAATCAAGATATTTTATACAGGTAATTTTTTGTCTCTAATGGTAATTCCTGATAACCCACAGCTAACATACCTTTAGGTGTATATCTGAAGGGAATTACTTGGGAAAATGGACAACCTCCTTATGATGGTACTCTTATCAAAAGAAATACAAAGTGGGCCCACAGGAGAAAACAATTCTCTTGCTGTTTTTTAATTATGGCATAAATTGTGAAACAGCCTCCACTGAGAGGCCATAATGGCTTTCCCCAGTCAGACATCTTTCAGATATATTGGGATTCTGAAGTTCCCAGATTTCTCATGGTAGCTGGAATTTTGTCATTTGGTGTCCAAATGCATCTGAAAGGGCCTGATAGAGGAAGACTAAATTCAAGCTCTCTCTATTTTGTGACATTTATAATTTTAAGTCTTTTTGGAACTGCAATAAAAATGAAATTACTGATAGTTTATTCTCAGTTTTAATATTGTAATTGGCTTTATTCTGTTTATTGTTCTACTGGCTGTTTTATGAACCTAAAAATATTAACTGCTCACAGAACATCTGTTACCAGGGCAGAAGGAGAAAGATGTGCTCTCCTCATCCGACACAAGAAATGCAAAGGCTGGTTTGCACACTTCACTAAAGATAACGTATGAAGAGACCAAGTCAGATTGTTAGTTATCTGCATCCCCAGATACAGCCTTGATACAAGTGGAGTATGACTATGCCGGCTCTTTCTAAAATCAACAATGATCTCCTTTGTTTTATTAACATTCAAAACCAGGTTATTTTTATTGCACCAGTCCACTAAAGCCTTCACCTCCTTCCTATAAGAATCTTCATTATTATCCCGAATAAGACCCACCACTGCCGTGTCATCTGCATACTTCGCAATATGATTCATAGCAGACTTAGCACAGCAATCATGGGTTATCAAGGTGAACAGTACCTTGGATTATCAAGGTGAACAGACTCTAAACACAGCCCTGTGGGGAACTTGTACTCAAAAAGATGGAATTGGAAACTTTTCTTCCAACTCACACAAACTGGGACCTATCTATAAGGAAGTCAAGTACCCAGTTAGGTAAGGAAGTATTAAAACCTAATAGGTCCAGTTTTTTCCCCTAATGCTGAGGAATAATTATGTTGAATGCCAAACTAAAATCAATAAACAGCATTCACATATGAGTATTCTTCTCCTCCAAGTGCATCAAACTAAGGTGAAGCACAAGAAAGTGCATTATTTATAGCAGGGGTCCCCAAGCCCCAGTCCATGAAATAGCACTGGGCCACAGCATGCCAGAAACCGGTCCACGCAAACAAGCAAAGCCCCATCTGCGGGATGAAGGCAGTACATGAAACCATGCCCCCTCTGGTCCGCAGAAAAATCTCTATCCACGGAACCGGCCCCTGGTGCTC
The DNA here is from genome assembly GCF_016545835.1 of Crotalus tigris. Classification (NCBI taxonomy): domain Eukaryota; kingdom Metazoa; phylum Chordata; class Lepidosauria; order Squamata; family Viperidae; genus Crotalus; species Crotalus tigris. The sequence goes on from NW_024100464.1 coordinate 481,059, forward strand.
AAAAGGTTGGGGACCTCTGATCTATGGAATGGTTCTTCTGATAAGCAAACTGCAATGAGTGAAATGTAGGGGGAAGGCATGAAACAATATAGTCCTTTACCAATCTCTCAAAACGCTTCATCTTAATGGAAATGAGTGCAACTAGACAGTAATCATTAAGGCATGGTGGATGAAGTATTAATTTTAAAAAATCACAGCAACCAAGTTGGATATAAAATTGCATCTAGCTGGATTTCTCACAAGTTGTTGCAGAAATAATGTGGCTTGTGGTTGAAACAAGGAATTCCTAAAAAAACCCTGTGTATGTAAAGCATTTGTGATGAACAACTATGGTCAAATGGAGAAATTACTGGTAAATACTAGACTCACTAAAACTCTGTTCTATTGAAAAGCCCCTTTTCCAGAAGTCCAATTGTGGAAGCAATTCATATAAAGTTTTAATGTACCAAAACAGAAGACAAATGAAGTATAAATACCATTGTTCTCATCTGCAGTTCTTTGACATTTATATTATTAATGGTGTGCGCTTTCATAGTTGGATGATGGCTATAAAGCATTTAAAAAATCAAGCCATGAAAAATAAACAGAATTTCTTTGTCCTTTACCAAACTACCCATCAAACTTTCCTTCCTTCCTTCCTTCCTTCCTTCCTTCCTTCCTTCCTTCCTTCCTTCCTTCCTAACATTTTAAGTATATATACTAACAAGCAAGAACAGACAGGAAAAATGGCATATACCAATTGTAAGATGAGTAGGTGTTTCTCTCCTAAAGTTGTGGATTGCATTTTTAAATGCGCGCGCGCGCACACACACACACACAGACGTAGATTTAGGGTGGTGTGTGTGTATGTCACACACAGCATTTTAATTATTTCTTGCCAACTAAAACCGAGGTTAGCAACTGGCAGCTGAGAGAAAACAAACTGGGAGGGGGGCTGCCAACCTGTTTTTTGCTGGCAAATAAGGAACATGAGGTGCTTTCATGGCACATGAGCATGCACTTGAGCATTGCTACACAAGCCGTCTCCCATGATAGCATCACCATGCAAGCATGTAAATGATGTGATTGTAGAGCAAGGTTCCACTTTGCTGACACTTTACGAGACACTCTTGTCAAGAGGACTGAGAACACAAACTCTATTAATTGTGAACATCCATCTCTTAAGCTCCAGGTGATATTTTCCTGTTGCCATAGTGAAAAGGTGGTCCTTGGCTGCAATTGTTTTTAAAATGTCAGTTATTTGATTTTAAGGGGAATCTGTAGCACTATATTAGGTTTACGAAGGGAAAGGAATGACATGAATTCTTCAGTCCCCTCTCTTCAGCAGCAAAGTCATTAAATGTTGCTGCCACAACAAGTTCTGAAGCTGCTCCCTCAGGAAAATGGCACACGTTATTTGCATCCACTATGGAGAAGGCCATCTGTCCAATCCTTTTATCATTTGTGCTCACTGTTCCTCCAGACTTTCGGTCACAAAGTACCTCCAGCCGCTTTTATCTCCACCACTCTCACTTTCAGATCTCATCTCTGCCCCAGGCAGGCAGCTCTGCTTTTGTGTGCCACTGCGCATCTCTTCTCATAATTTTTGGAAGTACACGGTAGCCAGCACATTGAAATGACTTTAATTGGTTCTTTGTGATCATCTGAGCACAGAAGCTCACAGTGGGGTGTGGACAATTTTCTCTGTACTATGATGAAGAATTGTGTGTCCCTGCCACCATATATGGAGTGTTGGGAGAAATTCATCTGATCTATGTGGCTGAAGAAAGGTTTCTTGTCGGCAACACTCACCATCTGCAGCAACCTCAGAGGGTTTCCATGTAGTTGTTCCAACCCATAAAAACTCTGAATCAACCAGGTGTTCTTTGGCTAGTCAAAGAAGACAGAGCTTGAGAAGAATGGAAGCCTCCATAGTTTAATGATAATAACTTTGCTTTAAATAGCTCTGGACACTGAGGAAGAACAGGATTCTTGTTGCCAAGGCAAACATTTGCTGAGTATTCTCAGTAAAGGCAAAAAAGCTTTTCTTTCCCCAGACTAGAACATCTACTTCAATTCTCACCCCATTTATTTGTCAGCATTTACTTCCTTATCAGTGATTCTTAGTGGGAACCATCTCTTGCTGCGATTATAGAAAGAGCTGCCAGGGTAATGAACATTTTAATCCTAACACTTAGTTTTCTTCTGTGTTTTGTGGGCTGCCATAGTTTGTAGTGCAAGGTAAAGTATTATAAAGATACTGTTCCAGCAAAAGGGATAATACTGGCCCAGCCAAGTTGTTTTGGTGATGCAATAAATAACGGATGAAGAAAAGCTTTGAGTTTCTGTTCTGGCAGTGATGGATAGGATGAAGGAAAGAATCTTGCACTGTCTCCTCCCTCCCCTCTTATTCCCACACCTGAGGCTGCAAACTTGACATTAGGAGCACTGTGACATTTAATACTGTCAAGAATACCACAGAGACTACATTTCTCAGAAACGCTGGTCCCTGCGTCACCCATATAGCGATATCCAGGGGGAGCGTAATGCTGCCTTTGAAATTCAGAACATTCAACTGGTCCAGAAATCTGCATCCGAAATGTCTCTCCCTCTTAAAACAGCTTTACCAGCTACCAGTACTGAGTGCCAGTTTGTGGTAAGGAAATACATAACTGAGATAATGATAATGATGATAATGATCTCAATTAGCTATTCCCCTTCCACTAAATGATGTTCACAAGTGAAGCAATCCTAAACATTCAAAATGTAGCAAAGTGAATATGTATAACCTGAATACAAAAAAGCATCTGACTCCCACATAGCTAGATCGTGAAAAGTATGGAAATTGTTGGTATTAGTCAAAATATCCAAGGTTTTATAGAAACAACTATGGAAACATGGACAATACATTTAGTGTTTCATTCTTGATGAACTAGATGAAATCAAAATAAAAAGGGAGATCTTTCGAAGTGTTTCAATATCATCTTTATTATTCAAGTTGGTGATGATCCCATTGACTTCAAGTAAGGCAAAACACGAGTAACAATGTTCAGAGCAAAGTTTAAAAATACCCTCCCATCTTTTTAACATATACGATATATAATTATATGCCAAATCAAAAACCAAACTGGAATTATTGCTAAATACTGCTCGTGTATTAAGTAGTGGTATTGCTGTCCAATTTGAATTTGATAAATATGCAATCATTGAAGTAAAAAATTCACAAGAAAGTCTTCAACTCACAAATGAAACTACCATCAAAGGCCTAGCTCCTAAGCAAGCTTATAAATATTTGAGAGAATCTTGGAAATATCAGGTACGTTGCACAATCAAATAAAGTCACTGCCTTGTTAGAACAGAAAGTAGAGAGCTCTATTCTCAATCGCTCATGCCTGAATGGGTGGATTACTGTAATGGGCTCTACATGGGGCTAAACTTGAAGAGCATGTAAAATACTGTAGTGTGGGCAGTTTTGTGCATTCCTCATTCAGTGCATGTTATGCCATTGCTCTGCAAGATGTATTGGTTGCCAGTTTGCTTCCATGTTCAATTCAAGGTGCTAGTAATAACATATAAAGCACTACATGGCATGGGACCAGATTGCTTGATGGACCAGCTATCCCTGCTTACATCTAACCATCCCATTAGTTCTGTCATAAAAGGCAAGTTACCAGTCCTGTCCATTAAGGAATAGTGACAGGACTCGAGAAGAGAGTCTTTTCTGCTGCACCACCTGCCCTTTAGAATATCATCCCCCCAGAGGTTAGAGTAACCCCCGACCCTTCTTGCTTTCCAAAAGGCTCTAAAGACATGGTTGCACCAACATGCTTGAGAATCTGGTTATGGTATGAAATCTGCCAGATGGCTACATTGATTAATCTAAGATTTTCACTGACCTGCTTTTTCTGTTTCTTGGTTGTAATTTGATTTTTCATGGGATTTTAAATTCAGTTTTAAAGGGTGTTTTTACTGATTTGATGACTATGTTTATTACTTATGTTACAGTATTTGGTTGTTTTTAATTGTGTGAGCCGCCCCAGAGTCATGAATGTGAGATGGGTGGCTACACAAATTGAATACATTTATTAATTAAATTAAAGAGAAAATAAGCTTAGAATATTGCAAGCAATTGAAGAAAATCCTAAACTCTATTCTAAATGGTGGAAATTCAGTCATAACCACCAATTCAAGAGTAAAACCAAAGGACTCAGATGGACCTAGATAATCTTGATAGGCAAACGTGAAGATTGATGACTATGATAGCAATAGCAATAACACTTATATATCACTTCACAGTGCTTTACAGCCCTCTCTAAGCAGTTTACAGAGTCAGCAGATTGTCCCCAACAATCTGGGTCCTCATTTTACTGACCTCAGAAGGATGGAAGACTGAGTCAACCTTGAGACAGTGAGGATCAAACTCCTGGCAGTGGGCAGAGTCACCTGAAATACTGCATTCTAATCACTGCACCACCACAGCTCATATAATCTACTAAGGAATACAGATGAGTGAGGACCATACATCAAGGGAAGTGAGAGTTGAATGATTATATTAAGACAAATGAAGAAAGAACTTTAGAAATAAGCTGTTTGCAGAAATGGAATCTAAATATAACTATATAAAGAAGCAGCTTGAAATGAGGTTGGAACATTGGAAAAAGAAAACACACCATGCATTTATTTTAAAGTTACTGAAGAAAAATCAGACAATACCAGAATATAGCAGAGACTTAGAAATGGTATTTTAAAAAATGGAACAAAGTCTGTTCGCTCAGAGTTGTTTCTAACTGCAAGATGGGAAGAAAATACATTTGATAATAAAAATTAAAAAAATGTTTCCTGCTGCCTATGAACGCAAAATCTCACTGAGGTAAAATAGAGAAAGACAGTTTGGTTAGAAAATGCTGCTGCTGCTGCTGGGGTGAGGATGGAATAATTGATTATATAATAACTAGGTGCAGCAACATCCCATAGATTTATTACCAAAAAAAGGTATGATTGAGTTTGAAAAATGTTGTCACTGGCATTTATGTAAAAACAGTATAGATTCAGACAGTGGTGGGATTCAAATATGTGAGCAACCGGTTCTCTGGGTAGATGCTGCTTCTGGAAGTCCATTCTAGCCTGGGCAACAAAAAAAGAGCTACCAGTTCTGCCGAAGTGGTGCGAACTGGCTGAATCCCACCACTGGATTCAGACTCAGTAAGAGTTACAAGAAATAAAAAGGTTATAGGGTTTTAAAATTGAGACTGATTGATACCTGCAACATGCTAGACATTATTGTCATTGAAAAGAACTATGTTTAATTTATTGAGTAGCTTTTTCAAGAGCCAATAATATTGAAGACAAAGAATTGGAAAAGATTATGAAGTAATGAGATTTGCATATAGAGATCACAACAGTTTGGGAGAAGTCAACAGTGGCATTGATTGTTATTGGACATTGTCTAAATTTGGAACAAGTTACAACAGCCCAGTTACAATTAACAGCACTGATTGGCACCCCATACTGAAATAGATGCTACCTTTGTGATTCCCAGGACCTCCGGCGAGGCTTGAGTCATGATGAGGAAAAGCAGTCGCCATCGGCTGCGATAATACAGGGTTAGTGGAACTGAAATAATAATGATAAATTGTACAAGTTGGGAAGGAAGATTCCCAATTATGAAATGATTACACTTTAGTCGTCAAAAGAGATATTCTTTCCTCCAGGATCCTTTTCAAATACCGTAAATGCCGGCGTATAAGACGACTTCCGCGAACACTGAAATCGGCGCCAAAGATGGGGGTCATCTTATACGCCGAGTCGTCTTATACGCCGGAAATACTGGTAGTTTCCGGTGTATAAGACAACGTTCTAGGAATGCGGCCCGGCTATAAAGACGAGGGTCGTCTTATACGCCGGGTCGCCTAATACGCCGGCATATACGGTAACTGCTTCGGTCTCAGGTAGAAATAATTTCAAAGCTATCTTTTTCAAAGGGTTTTCATTCCCTTTTCCCAACTCACCATCATCAACCATTTGAAAGAAATGCTCTGTTTTGCAGCATATGGGCAAGACAGAAAAGTAAACAGTAACTTCATCCACTCTTATTTCTGCAAAAAACCCAAATATGTAAGTCTTTATTGTTGACATTAAAGTGAATTCAGTTTCAGTACTGCATTTGCTTTAGAGCAGTGTTTCCCAAACTTGACAATTTTAAGGCATGTGGACTTCAACTCCCAGAATTCCACAGCCAGCGTTGCTGGCTGTGGAATTCTGGGAGTTGAAGTCCTCATGCCTTAAAATTGTCAAGTTTGGGAAACACTGCTTTAGAGAGTCAGTTTGGTGTGTTGGTTTGCTAGAAACCAGGCAAGTGTGCGTTCTAGTCCCTCTAAAGGCAATATTAGGGACAGCACAATGGTGAATAGAATGTGAAGGACGTCTATATATAATGTATGTTTTTACTTGTGTAGTGTGCACTGTGGACAGCACTTAATTTCGTTGTGAGGTACACAAGGACAATAAAGATACATTCTATTCTTAGGCACAAAGCAAATGGGTCCCTCACTCACTTGGGTCCCTCAGTCTTTCTCAGCTCTAAGAAGCAGGCAATGCAAACCACGTCTGAAATCTTGCCAAGCAAACTGCAGGGACTTGTTCAGGCAGTCCCCAGGGATCATCACTGACTCAAAGACATACAAACCCACTGCTTTTAAAGGCAGAAGCCCCCAGATGATCCGAAGCAACAGCAGGGAATGTAGCAGACCATTCAATGTCCAGAGAAGGCCTATTCTATCCCCATCCCAGCATCCACTCTGACAGTAAAATAAATAGAATAGAATAGAGCTGGAAGGGATCTTGGAGGTCTTCTTGTCCGGCCCACTGCTCAAGCAGGAGAACCTATACCATCTCAGACAGGTGAATGTCCAGTCTCTTCTTAAAAATCTCCAGTAATGGAGCGCCCATGATCCTTGGGGGTAAGCTGTTCCACTGGTTGATTGTCCTCACTGTCAGGAGGGTTCGCCTCAGTTCCAGGTTGCTTCTCTCTTTGATCAGTTTCCAGGCAGTTTCTCATCCTTCCATCTGGTGCTTTAGCGAACAACCTGGCCCCTTCTGCCTTGTGGCAGCCCCTCAGATACTGGAACACTGCTATCCTGTTTCCCCTATTTCTTCTTTTCTTTAGACTAGCCAAACCCAAGTCCCGTAGCTGTTCTTTGTATGTTTTAGTCTCCAGGCCCCTGGAGACTAAATCTAAATTTAATCTGATGGTACCTTTCTCGGACCTTTGAAATAATGGGCAGAAGCTGACATAAAATCACATAGCACAAATGCTTAGCATGACTATGCATTAGCATTAATAAATAGATGTTAGCATTTTAAAAGAAAAAAAAACACAAAATAATAATAATGCCTTTTTAAAGGTTTTAACAAGAACAAAGGAAATTGGATTGTAGGAGTCTCTATTATTTTTTCCCTTCATTTTAATGTTAGGTACTATACAATGATATTTAAAAAAAATAACAACATTGTTCAGTTTTAACATTCACTCTAATTAAATAAATCTTAGTTCTTCTAATCCCATGATATGGACGTACAAAAATGTTAAAAATAAGACCTTCTATGGTAAAGGAGAGTTTCAGTAGGTTTTGGCTTTATTTCCTGAAGGAGAGTTTTGGAAAGTTCTCAAGCATTTATATAAAGCAATCCATTAATTTTTGACCTCCCCCCTCCCCTCACTGTTCTCAAACTCAAGCCATATGTTCCTAGTCAAGCAGTAAGAACTGCAGAATGAAGCTCAGCCTTGCCTGAAACGTGGAAAAGGGACACTTGCCAGTCAAAAGGATTTGCAGAAATAGACAAGTACCCAGCTCTGACACTAAGGGATCATTTTTCAGATCAAAATCTCATCAAATCTTGGCAACTGTTGGGAAGATAATAATCTCTAGCTGATACACTTTACACAAAATGAACTCTGTTAGGAGAAATGAATAGCAGATAAGCAGTCAATTTGATGAGGATATTGAGAGCTTAATTTGAACCAGCTAAAAGCCCTGGAATGGACAAACCTAAAGCCAACTTCATGCTTCTTTGACATGTTGGCCTTCTTGTGTGAGTCATTCCTCTTTTGCAGAAAGATTACATCCACAACTCTGCAAAAAGATGACAGCAGAACACTGTACATCTGGGGAGAAAGGCAATTAGCATCAATGTTAGCCCTGGTAGGTAGCTCAGGTCAAGACACCACAGGGATTCCAGAAATGCTACTTATTACTGTGGAGTAAATTAGCAGAGAAGAAAACAAATAAATGGAACACCAAACAAATGAGTTCAGAGTTCTTAACTTGAGGCAAAAATGGCCGGGTTCAAATTAATCATACTTTGTTTTGATACATTTTACAAAGACCTAGTTCTCTTAGACAAATCTATATTGCTAGGAAAGTGGAAGGGAAGAGAAGGACATAATGACCAGCAGTAAAATGGGTAGAATCAGTTACAGCGTCAAAGGTTCTATCATTGGATTTGAAGGACAAAACCTGGGGACACAGCATCCTAGAGAAAATGTATCTGTTGCCAAGAGTTGACATTGACTTGATGACATATGATCGATCAATCAATCCATCAATCACAGTAACAGAATTTTGAAAACCTGTCTCAAATCTTCTGTACAGGTAAGCCTCAACTAAAAAAGTGACTTACAACCAGTCCTCAGAGTTATAATTGTCACAGCATCCCCACGGTCATGTGATCAAAATTTGGGTGCCTGACAACTGGCAAGCATTTACAACAGTTGCAGAGTCCCAAGCTCACATGATCACCATTTATGATCATCGCAGGGGCTTCTGACAAACAAAGCCAATGGGGGAAGCCAGATTCTCTTAATGACCACACGATTCATTTAACCACAGCAAAAAAGATTGCAAAATTGAATGTGACTCACTTAGAACTGCATCACTTAGTGATGGAAGTTCTTGTCCTGATTGGGATGATAAATCAAGGATTACTTTATCTGTTTTTAAAAGGCAACACAATTAAGGCAGAGGTGTTCTGAGTCTCTTTTGTCACACTTTCTACTCTCTCTGGATTGAGCAACCATTTCCCTTCTCCCTCCTACTCCATGAGACCAAAGTTAAATTCTTCTATAATTAAGACTTGGCAATAGGAATGTCAGTCTATCAATCTGAGAGGACTACTTGACTTCAGAGGATGGAATTTAGAGGGGGAGTATTGCCCCCTCTTCAAAAGCCCTTCTCCCCTCCACACACACACACACACACACACACACACACACACTTGGAGCAGCTTCTGTTATGCACCCAACTTGGCAGCCAGATCATCATATTCACTAAGAGACTGCTTAACAGCGTGTGGCCTGGCACATGAAAAACAAAGAAAAAATAACTTGGATATGGCTAGTCTAGTGAAAAGAAGGACTAGGGGAGACATGATAGAAGTGTTCCAGTACTTGAGGGGCTGCCACAGAGATGAGGGAGTCAGCCTATTCTCCAAAGTACCAGAAGGCAAGACAAGAAGCAATGATGGAAACTAATCAAGGAGAGTAGCAACCTAGCACTAAGGAGAAATTTCTTAACGATGAGAACAATTAACCAGTGGAACGACTTGCCTCCAGAAGTTGTGGGTGCTCCATCGCTGGAGGTTTTTAAGAAGAGATTGGACAGCTGATGTCTGTGGAAAGTCTCAGTCATCCAGGTCATAGTTGTCTCAAAATTTGACTGAAATGATATAGGGCAGTGATGGCGAACCTTTTAGAGACCAAGTGCCCCAAAACCACCCCCACCTCCCCTCCCACCCCCACTCTGCACCCAGCCCACCTGCATGGCCACCCACCACCTCCACGGCCCACCGCAGCAGATCGCCCAGGCAGCCGAGCAGCACCATGGCAGCCAAACCTCCGCCCATGCCCCGCAGCATCATCTGCGTGTGACAAGGTGCAAGGGCAGAGTCTTGTCCCCGCTGCCTGGCTGCCATGCCCTTGGCTGTTGTGCTCTGCGTGGACCGTGCTGGGGGCAACTCTCCTCCGAGGGGACTGCTGGTGAGGAGGAGGGGGCCATGGGGGGAAGTGGGGCTGGGGCGATGGTGCACGTGCCCACAGAGAGGGCTCTGAGTGCCACCTCTGGCACACATGCCATAGGTTCGCCATGATTGATATAGGGTCTCCTGCTTGAGCAGGACCAAAAGACCTTCAAGGTCCTTTCCAACTCTTGTTATTCTGTTATGCAAAACCAGAGAAGGATGCTCTCTTCCCTTCATGTCTGGATTTTTCCTTGCATTCATTGTAGGATTCTGCCATCTAGTGGCTCATTGATTTAGCAACAAGATCAAACCAGAAATTTTCATTTTGGAGGTAAACCAAAACCAACATTCAGATAAGCAGAGGAAGAATGCTATGAAAAAGGAACTGGGGAAAAACTATTGTGCTTCTAATATCGTCTTTGTGAGAATAAACCCTTCGTTATTGTTCTTGGCTTTGAAAAGAGATATAGATGAAGTGGTACATGAATATATTTTGAGGTAAAACAGTTTTATCCATCCTAAAAACCTAGAGCAACTGTGGATGTAGTGGTGTCTTTTCAAGAAAAGCTTTTTTTCATCCAAATTGGTTAGTGATGGATCCAGTCAAAGGGAAAAAATAAACCAGTAAGTGTATAGTTTTTAAAGCTTTAATTTAAAAAGAACATTAAGACACTTAAAAATATTAATGATGACTGAAATCTGAACAAATGAAGCACATTTTTAAAAAGCAGGATATCTTCATTAGACCTTACAATGTTTACTGAGTGTGGAGAATAGTAGATTTACACCACTTCCCACTACCATCTCCTGCACCCACACTACAAAGTAACTTTCTCCAAGAATTTCTTTGTGGATTTTTTTTTCTCTTCCTTTAGAAAAAAAATCAAATATTTCACACAGCATTTCATCAGATCAAATGTCAGTACAATTCTGGTAAGCTTCAAGACACAGAAGCACTAAATTTGTATTTAAAAAGGCTAGATCACTCACAAACCCATTATAGTATTGTCATAAGCCTCCAATATGATCTCTCTATTTTCCATGTATCTAATTATAATTTTCAATTGAACTTTATCTTCATCAACACTTCAAGAGATGCCTGGGTATTTAAACAGTGAATAGGCATTATCATCAGATAACAAATTGGGATTTATGTGGCCAAAAACAATACTATTTTTAAAAAAATCCAGTAGCATATAGAAAATTGAATCTCCAACAAAGGGTTCCTAATAAGTTTTTTTTGCCATACTGATTTATCTGCAAGTGTCTGAGTGTGAATGATGCAATCATTAGTAACTAACTTATTTATTCATTATTTGTATATTATAAGCACTTTTATACCATCCACCTAACTTATGACAATTTAGACTAAATATCAAAACCAACAAAAAAAACAATAAAAACAGTACATTTAGAATAGAGAGAGACAGCCATTCTGTTGAACACTAAGAGACCTAACGCCCAAATTCCTGTTCCAAAAATAGTCTTGACTCCTTGTAAAAGTGCTAACCCGGAGCAAGGATATTCCTTAGTACCGTGTTTTCCCAAAAATAAGAACTATCCCGAAAATAAACCCTAGCCTGATTTTTACGTATGTGCCTAATATAAGCGAGCCGCTCTCCAAGGGCTTTGTAGGGGAAGGGGAGCCTGGCCTTCCTCGCTCAGCTCCAGCTGGTGTAGTTTTCTTGGAACTAACATAGCATCCTTCCCTACACAGCGTCCTTCCTTTCCTCCCTTCTTCCAGGAGTGGCAGAAAATGGGGCTACCATTTCCAGAAGAGAGAAGGGAGACATGGGCCAATGCAGGGCATCAAAAAAGTGTGTGGTGGCAATGGAGGGCTAGCAGAGGGATACCAGGGCTGGCGGAGGGAGGTGGCAGGGGAGGCTTGCGCCCCTGGTCATGGCGCAAGCCATGAGAGAGTTGGCGGAGGAGGAGGAGTCGGCAGCTGCCGCCAGAAAGATGATCTATGGGGCAAAGCGGGGGCAGCAGGGACCGAAGAAAGCCCCTCCAGCAGCAGATGCAGCTCCAAAATAGCAGAGGGGGGCCAGGTAAGGCCCATCCTCCATAGTATGGCAGTCCGGCTCGGGAGGGAAGGGAAAGGGAAGAGGTGGAGGGAGGTCACCAAGCGGGGATGGGTTCGGGGGCCCTGAGGTAAGCGGGTGCAGGCCACGTGGGGCAAATCCACCTGCCAAAAAATAAGACATTCCCTGAAAATAAGCCCTAATGAATTTTTTGATGTCAAAAAAATATATAAGACCAGGTCTTATTTTCTGGGAAACATAGTACTACAGCCCATTCCTGAGTCCTAGCACCACCATCCCCTAACCATCCCCTAATCCAGCAGTCCCCAACCTTACCAGCTCTGTGGACCAGCAGTGGTCCAGTTCCCAACAGGTCACAGACTCATAACCGGCTGTGAACCGAGGGTTGTAGACCTCTTCCCTAACCTACCAGCTTGATTTTCCTCCCCCCACCATTACTGACATCCACTTAAGGAAGGAACAGTGCCTGCAACTCCCATCCCCAGCAAGATACCATGAAAAGTCTAACAAGACCAGGAAGGATAAACAGGTAGTTCTTTGTTTAGCAACCACAATTGGGACTGGTAGCCCAATCATCAAGCCAAGAGGTCATTAAGTGAAACTGCAGCTATGGTTTATGATCTTGCTTCACCTTTCCTATCCTTTCCACACCTTTGAAAGTCATAAATGCTAAGATTGGTCATAAAGTTATTTTTTCATCACTGTAGCAACTACAAAAGATCATGAAGATAGTTGCTGAATGTATTACCTGTATAATATAATACTACAAGAATACTTCTTGCATTCCTATCCTTTAAATAAAACCTCCACCAAAAAGACTAGATGTGAATTCTCCCCTTTCTCCAAGAAAGGTGAGGAAGCTCAAAGGATTTTCAGCCTGGCATTCTGGAAACAAGAGATTCATGTGGCTCTTAGAAATTTAGAGACTTCGCCCAAATGAATTCACTAATAATAAATAAATAAATAAATTCACTATTAAATAAATGCTATATTTTAGGGTTTATTTCGTTCCTAAGATTCTCTATATAAGACCTCTACCGTCTTCAGAATAAATTTAGCTAATGATATTCATGAATCTTATTTTTTGTGGGGTTAGTATTCTCCTGTTAAGAATTTGACACAATGTTAGGTCTGTCCTCTGACAGGTCTGAATCCAGAGTAAATGGGATCTGGATAATATGGTTCAACTATGATCCTCTGAAGCTAGGAGAAGTTGGAAAAGAACACAGTAGTGTCAAATAAGGCTGGATTGCCTTTTTCAAGCCTAAAACCAACAGAAGCTCTCTCAAAAAAGCCATCACCATCTCTCGCATCCAAATAATCTCATCTTCTTCACAGACCAAACCAGTCAAGAGGGGCATGAATTCAGCTTAGAAGTCACAGCACTGGTATTACAGGGAATCTTAGCCACTTTGTCAGTTTTCACTAGCTTAGTGAACAGTCAAAAGTCATACTCTCAGTCATCACATTCTATGATATGGGCATCTACTTAAAATCTAATGTTGTAAATGCCCAGCTGGATTCAGCACCTCAATAAAAACTAACTTTTTCCTCCCAATAGTAAAAATCCTATCAGAAGCAGCCACCAACACAAATTTAAGTTTCAATTTTCTTTTGTACAGGATCAGAGATAGATAAAGTAGGGAAATGGATAAATTGGAAAAGGACACTTTTGAGGTTAGAACAAAATAATACCACTAGGATCATTTTTTTGAAAAATTTCTGTGTCTTATATTCCAGCAGAATAAAACTGAAACAATGCAAACTTCCACCCCAGGAAACAATAAAAGTTCGAAACAAGCCTTTTGCTCCCTTGTTCTTCATCCTTGGGCCACATATGTAGGTGAGGTGAAAGATAATGCCTCAAAGTTATCCAATGAGTTGTCAGAGCTGCCAGCCTTCATTCGCAACTATGCTTCACTAGGTGCCAGTCTGTCATGAGCTTTGTGGGAGGAAGCTGGGGGGAAGACAAGGGAAAGGGAAACCAAAAGGGATCTTCATGCTGTCTCAGATATCCCAAGACCGCAGTCATGGGAATGGAATGTAACATCCATCCATCTATCCCGCTGTAGCAAAACATCTTCTTCAAATGTGACTGGAAAATGGGATGATGGGGGGGGGGGTGAGGAGGTTAGGGTTAGCCTCAGATATTTCATGCAGTCTTGCCCATTGGGCCTTGTGTCCATGCCCAATGATGACAAATGACAAGTATAGCACTGCACTTCAGAAGGAACATCTGAAAGGCTGGAAGTGATCCACATATGTATAGAGGCCTTTCCTAAGAAGATATGGCTATGGTGGTCTTTACAGAACGAACATTCAAATTGTAATTCGAAACAATTAAAAAGACTTAAAACCACTTTTTAGTTTAAAATAGTTTTAACTGGCAACGCTGGTGAAATTTTCTACACAATGTAACTGTCTTAGTGGAATCGTCTTAATCCCAACATGAGGGGGAGAGAAAATAATAAATCTCAGTTCTATTTTCCAGTTTCATCATTTCATCTTCAGGAAAGCTCAATCTTGAGAGTCTCCCCATATTTCCGGATTAACTTGTCGTGATTGTGATCAACAGACCATTGTGCTGGGAGATGCTTGGGCTGCATGACATCCAAGAAGTGCTGGCGCCAACGTTTCTCCAGCCCCATGAGAGAATATAAGCCCCCTTGAGCAAAAGACTGGACCACTTTCAGGCCATGTGGCACATAGTTCTCATTAAAAATCCTGAAAAAAAGATGAACAAAGGAAGTGTTTGGGAAAGCACAGGCTTGAAGGATGCCAAACTTTATTTATTTATTTATTCATTCATTTATTCATTCATTCATTTATTTATTTATTTATTCATTTATTCATTCATTCATTCATTCTACCACTTCAAAATGGGCTTTATAGTGTCGAGAACATTATAGACACCAATCCTATTTACTAAGTGGTGAGGAAGTGAAATGAAAGGGAGGAGCATCTCTAATAAAAACACTGAGCATTTTCAGACTTCTGGTTTTGTGTTGCAGCGAGATGGGACGCAGGAAGACAGAGGTCTGCCTTCTGTGCCCGATTTTGCCTTGCTGGGAGCCCTAAAAAGGGCTTAAAGTCACCCCGATAAAGAAGGTGGGGTGCCTTGTCAATCACGGAGAGACGGCGGTCTCTCCGTTCAATCCAAGAAAAGCCCTCTAAACCAGCAGGGGAAAGACTGGCCACCCCTCTGCGGCCGGCCATTGGCTGCTGACAACCAAAGAACAAAAGCTTTCATTAGCACTTGTAAACAGCATGTTTGGACTGGATAAGAATATTGATCCTTTCTTTACTATTTTGCAACTGAATTTCCTGGGAAAGGCTCCCAAGAAGCTTAAAACCTCCAGATGTGAATGGAAGCGGCATTTTAAATTTTTATGGGGGACAGAAATACACAGTAGTGAAGTGAAAGTAATACAAAGCTACAGTTTTGATAAATCTGAGAACTGAGATAATTGCTAAGATTTTCTCTTTGGAAAAAAGATTATTGGGGTGAAATATAAGAAATCAACCCTTTATTTTAAGAGTGGAAAATGGACTTTGAATGACATCTAGTGGTGGATTTGAGTACAGCACTATAACTAGCTCCTTGGCTGCTTGGTGATTTTCAGCTTGGGACAATAGCTGGCAATAAAGGAAAATATTTTGGCATATTTATCATCCTGACCTTCTTGGACTACGAATACCTACTGAGCTTGGACTTTTAATCTCAAGAGCTAGTGGGAGAGAAATAAAAATGTGACTTTTTGAATACATCTGGCTGCAGGGAGGTTGAACATTTTGAATATTTGGAACATTGTGGATTACAACCTGGCCTGACTGATAATTTTCAGGATACTTGAGACAAAGGATTACTTTAAAATATTGCTATTAGGACTGGATTATAAAGGCTATATACAAAGATCAGAAAATTAGAGGAAATTTTGTTCCATTCTTACTGGGACTGGTGATACTAGAGGATTTCTAGGAATGATACCTTAAGAAAAAACAAACACCTTTCAGTAGCAAATACTTTCTATGCTACGGTAAATTCATCAAACAATTGTTGTGTACAAAGAGAACATAAAAATAAACCATAATGAGACTAAAAATAACTTAGATGATGTAAAGGCCCAAATCTTCAAATTGAAGCTACAACTGGAAAGCTCCCAGACAATGACTACAAAGTATGAACAAATAAACCAGAAATCAGAGGGTGAAACAGAAGAAATGGATCTAGAGATGGAGGAGATAGGAGAAGGGAAATATGGACTGTCATACACAAATAAAATACTGCAAGACCTACCTATAACAATGAAAATACAAAAGACCCTTTACTCCTTTCTCCAAAATACACTTGATGACAAGGAAGAAGATTCTGAAAAATGGAACATAGAGCAGGCAGGGGAAATGTCTAGGGAATGTGGATGGGTGGAGTTCCCCCCCCCCCAAAAAAAAATACTCTACCTAAATATTGTCTTTTTCATGCCAAGTAGCTTTCACAAAAATAGAAATTAAATTCTTGGATGATTTAATTGCCTTGGTCTGGAAAGCTGCTTGGCAAAGAAAGAAAGCGAGAGTTAGATTTACAAAACAGAGGATTTGATCTATCAGAGGGGGCACTATCTGTTTAACATACCTGTTTGAATATGATTAAAAGAACCCTTAGATATAATTAGACTTTTATAATATATTATTTACAATTAAAATAGCACTTTTTTTCTTCTTCTTTTGATATGGGAAATTTGAAAATAAGAGGAGGATTGGTATGAATAAATTTTTAGCTATATAAATGTATTAATATTGAGAAAATCATAACTGACAAAGATATTTTAAATATTGATGGGAAATCAAACTTCAATAAGAGCACAAAAAACAGGATATTCTTATGAATTGATATTATTGTTATTTCTATAATATTAGTAAAATATGATGAAGATGTCTATATCTAATTTTGTAAACATCAACAGTAATAAGAATTGTAATTGTTTAATGAGGGGAAAATGGAAAAAATATGGGGAAGAAAGGAAGATCAAGGAAAAAATACTGGATTGAGCAGTACTGAATAGATTTATATTGAAGAAGTTAACGTTATTTATGTGAACCCAGACAACATGTTGTTTACTAAGCTCCAAGATTGTAATTTTTAAAAAATAATAAAACTTATAAAAAAACACTGAGCATGGCAAATCAATTTGATGTTAGATGAAGATGGACAGGATCCTCTAATATGGAACCTTTCAGATATCACAGCAACCGGAAACTTGGAAGTGCAAAACATATATGCTTATCCCAACATGATTTCTTATATAGCTAAATAGCAGGATTCCCACACAAAAGGGAATTGTCAAGAAGATGGAAACCCAAATATTTACAGAAGTACAATAAATAAACAAAAACTTCCAAGAAAGGATTTCCTAGAAGGGAAATCCCCAAACAGCTCAATGAGAACCAAGTGCATTGAGGCTGCCAGAATATCAGATAGCAAGACGAATGGAACAGAATGCCTTCAGAAGAGATTTGGCCACCTGGCTCATTGGCTAGAACCAACCATGTTGCAACTGTTCTTGTCAATAGTTATTAAAATGGAAGGATAGGAGGGTATTACTTTATTGTTTGAAGATCTAAGAGAGAAAGTCAAGTCCACACTTGATACCACTAGCATGATGTCTTTTTTATCTTCTTCAAGATCTGAACCTACTCTTTACTTTAAATTAAGCTTCTCACTTTTCCCTGGGAATTCCACTCATTACTGCAGGCCAAATTCTAGAACAAATTCCCAAGCCAAACCCTGCTCTCCTTCCCACTAGCACTCTCCAAAGTTGGATAATTGGGCCCAGTAAGCAGAAACCTGGAAAACATTGCAAACAAGCAGGCAATAATCATGCATCTTAATCTAAATCTAATCAACCCTTACTCTAAGACATTGTACCTGGTTTCCAGTCCAGCTGCTTCCTGCACCATCTCTGGGGAAACTGTGTCAGATGCAAAGTAATCCCTGATCAGCTGCAACAGCTCTTCCTTCCTGGCAGCAGGCAGGCTATCTGCATTCACAAGTGCTCTAGCTGCTGAACGGACTAATCTGCGGGTGGGATCTTCGAGCAAGCGAACGCCCTCCTCACAACCAATAGGGGCACTGAATTCTTCTGCCAGTTGTTGCTTGAGATGATTATCATAGTAGTTAGAGAGCGCATGACACGCAGTGCAGAGAAGGAGCACATCGTGAGAATTGTGGTCTTTCATCTGGATAGGAAAGTGTTTCCGGTACTCGTGAGGTACAATGTTCTTTCTGTTGAGAAAACAGCAACATTTAAGAGTGGATCACCAATAGTGCCACTGAGCCTGCAGCCACCTTTGTACCATGAGGTCAATCAGGTCCCCTCTTTAGCTGAAGAAGCTGCCACTGAACTCTATAGGGTTCACTTCACAGTATGCAAAGGATTTCACTGTTTTGTTAATTAAAACTCTACTCCAGGGTTTCTCAACTTTATCCACACATCATAAAATCACCAAGGTTGAGAAACACTGTTCTACTCATTTTCTTGTGTTCGGTCAGCATGCATATTTTATTGTCAGCTTTTAATGTTTTTAGTACCTTACTTATTTTAGCTAGAACAAGATGGGAGATACATTGCTTTTCTTTTAATGTAATGGCAGAAGCATGTCATCCTGAAGCTGCCAAATGACCTTACAATGGTCTATTTTGTTTTTGTGTTTCACATTAGCAAAGAGATTTGCATTAATTACTAAATGAAGCTTTGGAGGGCAGAGATGTAAACATTGTTACTTGTGAGCTATTATAAAGCAAATGATGGTTTTAAAAAGGTAGGTTAAAGTAGCAAACTCCCTTGATGCCTGGTGCCATAGGTTCGTTCACTTCCTATTTAAATTTTGATATTCCCCTTTTACTCTTATACAGAAACAAATTTTCATGCCTGCCTTCTGCTGCGGTCTCCAGTTTATAATGCCTCACAGCCACAAATACATGAATTGACACAGCGCAAGCTACCCTTATACCCAACTCAGCTTCATAGTTGCAAACTAGAGTGGTATAGCTGAACGTAGGATGTCGGAGGTCCAGAACATATTAAATGTTCTTCTTGGAAGATGTGAAACAGTGTAGGGTGCTGTGCAACACCTTTAGCATACAAATAGTCTATTGTAACCTACGGGCAGATGGCACAACATTAAGGCAGGGAAGAATATGTTTAAAAGATTATTATGAGTCAGGAGAGAAAATCTCGATGACTACTCTATAGCTATGGAACATGTTACTTTAGAGAGTACTATCATCAGCTTGGCTTTTAATAAAAGCGGTTAAACAAATTGTCTCACAGTGTTCATTATCTTCTTGTACTGTTTTCTATAGTGTCCATTATTCTTAAACCAAGCCAAATCCCAAAATGCTATGGAATTTCTGTAAGCTTGGAATTCATTAAATCAGCCATCCATAGACATATGAACCATATTAATAAATTAATAAACCAGATTTACACATCATTCAAAAGAAACAATAAAACGCCTAGGAAGGGAAAAAAAAGACTACAACACATCCCCTCCAGCAGCCCATATTTAGATAAGCAGTGATCAGGACCAGATAAATAATCAGGCAGAAAATAATACTCTGATCAAGAAATCATCAAAGAGAAAAGTATACCTCCATCAAAATTGGCAGGGAAGTTAATGTATATAAATAGGCAGCAAAACTCCATTCATTTACACTGATGATGTTACTTTGTTGGGTAATAAAATTACTGCAAATAAACAACCAAGCTCAGGGTACACCAAGAACTCCATTGTTCACCTATTAGTTTAATTTATACTTCTTCTTCCCACTAAAAAACAAGTGTTCCAGATAATTAATGATAAAAGCAAACAATTACAAGTAATTAGTACCAATATTTGCATCCCAAAATACATGAAGAGAACACAGCAGTTTGTAAACATACATAGAATTTGTAAACTTTGCCAATATGCAATACACTCCTCATACTATGACACTTTAATACTTATGAAGTTCAGATGTACAAAAGTTGATATTGTATGATCTTGGTTATTTATGGCACATTAAAAATTAGTTGATATTTCAGCCAATGAAATACTCAAAGCTTTATCTATGTATGTTTACAAAGACATCTCTACATGTTCACTGGATTTAATGCTATTCTTATTTCTTAAACACAACATAATGGGGTAGGAAGCTTAAGATCTTTCAGTAGTTTAATCAGCCAGACAGAACTGCTTCTGAACAACTCACCGAATATAAGACTCTTTTTTGCCACACGCAACACACAGATTTTCTTTGACTGCCAAGTAATAATCCACAGTTGATTCAGGGCGTCCAGAAGGCTCAAACTTTAATCTCACAGTAAACGGCTCCACATTTACTAATTCTGAAATAACAACACACACAACCCCCCCCCCAAGAATATTAATGCCTGTTCTCTGATGCTATCAAGGACTGTGATCTTCCAGATGTTGCTGATCTGCAGCATCAAACCCCCTCCCCATTAGCCTACAGGCTAGTGCACTAAGAGTTCTAGTTCATAGCTCCCCAATCCTGCTCCAAATAATGGATAAATAAAAATTAATATATATACCGTATTTTCCAGCGTATAAGACGACTCGGCGTATAAGACGACCCCCGACTTCGAAGAAGATTTGCATGGTTAGAAAGTCGTCTTATATGCCAGAAAATACGGTATTTTCCGGCATATAAGACGACTTGACGTATAAGATGACCCCCAGCTTCGGAGAAGATTTGCATGGTTTAGAAAGTCGTTTTATATGCTGGAAAATACAGTAATTGAACTTCAATGTAAGAGGCGTTGAGGTTTAATGATGTATAAAATTTGCTAATTTTCTGTGGTAACCTCCAACTTTGTAATTCTATCTCTTTTGTCTATCTTAGGTCTATGGAAGATTCAACTGCCCATGTTTCTCCTCTGTTTTTTCAAACAGACTGAGATAAGAAATCCCATTTTAGAGAATGGAAAGAAAAAAGTAGAAGAGCATAGAAGGCAAGTATTAACAGTAGAAACTGTCTCAGTGAATCAAATGGAATGAACATCCTGATTCCATCAAACATGAATACCCATATGTGCTCCTAATATAAATAGCAATAGCACTTAGATTTATGTACAGCTTCATAGTGCTTTACAGCCCTCTCTAAACCGTTTACAGAATCAGCATATTGCCCCCAACAATCTGGGTCCTCCTTTTACCAACCTCAGAAAGATGGAAGGCTGAGTCAACCTTGAGCCCCATCCGGATTGAACTCCAGGTCGTAAACAGAGTTAGCCTCCGATACTGCATTCTAACCATTGTGCCAATGGTTAAAAGCTACATTTGGTTTAAATAACTTTTTAAAACCTAAAAATAATGTCTGATTTTAGGTTTTTTTAAAAAAAAAAAATCAGCCAGGCCAGGAATCTACGTGCTTTACCCTTGCCATCGCAGAATGGGGATGAACCAACATTTCTGTGTTCTAGAAAGCACAGTATATATTAATATTTGCAAAAGCCACCTTGAACTCACATACACAACCTGCTTTTACATCTCAAGACTTACTTTAAGCTGGAAACCATGTAGCTATATCACCTGGCCTAATTTCTCATCCTCTAATTTTTGTATTATTTTGCTTCATGAAGAGTCCTGAAACCCTTGAAAACCAAAATACTTTTATGTCATTTAGTTAGTATTACTAAAGGCATTATCCAACTATGGATTTTGGATTACAGCATAGCTTTTTAGGGCACAACAACAGCAAGCACACGTCTTTCCAAGCTTGTGTTTAGGCCTTTTTGATTCTAAAAAAAAAAAAAACATTCACAAACCTCCAATGCCTTTTTTTTTTAATTAAAAATTTTATAAACTTTTTACAATAAAATACCCCCCTTCCCACCCCATAACCCTCCCCCCTCCTTCCCAGAGCTGAATACAGGGTTAAAGAAACAAAAAAAAACATACAAATTAAATGAACATCAATCCACTATACATACATCCAAAAAATTTAAAGTACTTTAACTCCAATACATAGAAACTACAAATCCAACCATACCCATTTTAAACCATAGATTATTCAAAAGCTAAATAATATTTCCTGATCCCATATTTATTCTGTACAAAATTTACCCATCTTTTCCACACCGAGATATATCTCTCTTGTGAATGGTCTTTCAGATAAGCTGAAATGTTTGCCATTTCTGATAAATAAGAAACTTTAAGAAACCATTCTTCTATGGTAGGCAAGGAATCCTTCTTCCAATATTGCCCAATCAGCAACCTTGCCGCCGTAATAAAATTTAACATTAAGGTAATCTCTTTACCATCACAGTCTACAATAATACCTAACAAAAATAATTGTGGTGTAAATTTTATCCTTCTATTAAAAAAACAGATTCACAAACCTCCAATGCCTTTGTCAAGATACCACTGGGCTTTCTTGCGATCACATGTACATAAAGGCTGCCCATCTGGAGCGTGCAAGAAGCAATTATCATACAAGGGAGATTTTCTGTGTAAACAAAAGAATGCCACAATCGCTATCAGATAAGAATATGGGATTCTTATTAAGTGAATCACTGCGGTTGTTAAATTATTAACATGGTTGTTAGCTGAATCTGGCTTCTCCAAGGACTTTGCTTTGCAAAAGGTAGATCGCATGACCTTGGGACACTGCAACGATCATAAATATGAGTCGGTTGCCAGGCCCCTGAATTTTGATCATGTGACCCTGGGGAAGCTGCAGTGTGAACAACGGTCACAAGTCATTTTTTTCAGTACCGCTGTAACTTTGAACGGTCACTAAACAAACTGTTGTTAAGTCGAGGACCACCTGTACAACTGTTAAAAATGTTAAATAACTGCCTCCTCAGTACTGTTCCTTGGCATTTACCATTGATTTTAACTAAACATACTCCTAAGAAAAGTCTTAAAACTATGCACATTTTATAGGGAGTAAGATCCACAAAATTTTTAAATAAAGGCATATAATTCAATGAGAGCCAGTGCAGTGTAATGGTTAAGGTGCTGGACTAGAAGCAGGGGTACCCAGCTTGTAGTCCTTAAGCATGAAAGCCAGTTGGGTGATTTGGGCTATTCACCCTCTATTAGCCCTGTTCTGGGGAAAAAGAAGTATATATATTAACTCCCACCGAAACAATGCGATCAATTAGATGAACCTTTCACACTTGATAAGAGTCTGAGCAATAAGAACAAATGTCTGCCTAATTATCTAGAGCAAAGAAAATAACTCTCATTAGAGTTCACTATCACATCCACATTCAAGGAACCCTTGTCATGATTCTCTGGTGTCCCACAAAGCAGAAAACCAACTCTGAGTTCATGTAGTATTTGGCCAAGAAGAGGAAAATAGTTTCTAAAGCACTATATACATAATCTCTGGGTTTAGGCATGCGTTTTCAATGGGAATCTTCACAAAAGACTTAATCTAAACCAGTGTTTCCCAAACTTGACAATTTTAAGGCATGAGGACTTCAACTCCCAGAATTCCACAGCCAGCAACGCTGGCTGTGGAATTCTGGGAGTTGAAGTCCACATGCCTTAAAATTGTCAAGTTTGGGAAACACTGATCTAAACTAATCTAACTTTTATTAAGATCAAAGACCAGCATAAGGAGGATAAGATGGAAGAAATTAAAAGGCATAAAATACCACAAAATAAAATTACATATAAAAAGTTAAAAAACATAAAAAGAAAAGAAAAGATTGGCCAGCAATCAAAGCTATGCCGAAAGAGAAAAAAAATCTTCAACATTTTGATGAAAAAGTACACAAGGAACATTCACCTTGCAGAATATCCTACACCCAGAGGCTTCCGTTTGTGCTTCCGAGGATCCTTCACCTGCTGGTTGATTGGGGAGGATTCATTAGATGGAAGTTTCTCATACTGTGAGCTGTGTTCCACATTTCCTGGGTTTTCATCATCACCAAAGCTATTATTTTTTCGCCTGAAGGGTACATCCACCAAACCCTGACATTTCTTCAGGACTTTTTCCCAAGCAGGAAGAACATATCCATCACCTGACGAACAAGGGGGGCAGGAAAGGTTCACCAGGTGGAGGAATAAAGCCATTGACACCTGTGCATCTCGGGCAGCATAATCAATCTGAGGAAGAAAACCAAGAGGCATGCCTTAACTTATTTATCAGCATCTCGAATATCCAAGAACACCCAAGGTGAATTCTCCCCAATAACAAACAGAATGAAGAATAGTTGGTAAATAAAAAGTTCTTCCTTATGCTGTTAACCATAGGCCAAAATTACCTCACTAGCCATCTTCTAGGCCAAGCCCTCATGATGTCTGTTTATTTGTTTGTTTTTTATCACATTTCTAGATTGCCCATCTCCTTCAAGAAGGACTCTGGGTAATATTACTTTTATCTCATTCTCAGACTACTGGAGGTGCAGTATACATCTGAATTTAGCTGTTGCAGTTTAGAAGCAGCATTCTCCGCTTTTCCTGGCACAGAACTTACCATAAAAATATATAGATTGCCTGCTTTTCCAGACAAAACCGTATACACATGCCTGTCTACAGATTAGTGAGTTGAGAGCCAGGTTCTGGCAGATGATCTAGCCATCTATCAAAATCTGTCTCTCTCCTGTTTCCTGTTTGGTCTACTTGAGAAGCCGACAGTCTTCTTCCTAAGGGACAGGGATTGGTGGTTGTTTTTTTCAATAGCAGCTGATGTCGGGGAATCCATCAAGCACTTCTCCTAAGTTGTGCCAGACTAATCATGTGAGGACAGTCTCAGTTTCTTGTCTTGTTACTGTGACAAAATACAGCTGAGCCATAAGAGCATCAAAGAGGCATCATTAGAAGACTTTTGTGCTGCCTCACTGTCTAGAGGATAAGATAAAATAACCTTTATTGTCATTTTTATACTGTGGGCACAATGGCACACATCAAAAATGAAATTTAGTTGCCCGCTGTCAAAGGAAAACACATACATGACACACATCTAAACATACTATGAACAACATATGTATAGACCCACATCCCTACATATACGTAGCAAATAAATATTAAACATTGTCCATCTTGAATATATAGCGGAAAGAGGAAGCTTGAGAGTTGGCAAGGTTAATGCTGTATAGAATGAAACTCTGGCTGAATCTGGATGTTCTGCTTCGGATACCATGAAGCCTCCTCCCAGAACGTAACGAAAACAGATCGTGAAGAGGATGTGTAGTGTCCTAGATAGCATGAGGAAAAACCTCTTTATTCTATTTAGAAGCATCCCAAAAAGATGTCAATGCCCATGTTCAATGAGACTACAATACAGGCATGACAATCCACATTTGCTCTTCAAGATCTCTTCACAGGAATCTGGCAGCAAAATGGATATAGCAGTGGTTGTTGTCCCCACCACCACCAAAATCAAGATAGAATGGGAATGGGAGCCCAATTTCAGCCCATCTTTTGTTTTGGAGGGAGGGATTAACAATGATAATGGAAGTGGGACAGCAAGAGGCTTCCACTTTTAAAACCTGAAATAAGCCAAAAGCAGCTGATTAAGCTCCACTTCTTTCAGTAAAGTCACCAAGTCATTGAATTAATTCTTGATCCACCTAACCCTAAAACAGAAAAGGGCTATAATAATTTTATCTATACACAAGGAATGGTTGCTGGAATTGGGTATGTCTGGTTTAATGAAGAGAAGGACGAGGGGGGGCATGATAGCAGTATTCCAATATCTCAGGGGCTGCCACAAAGAAGAGGAAGTCAGGCTATTTTCCAAAGTACCTGAAGGCAGGACAAGAAGCAACGGATGGAAACTAATCAAGGAAAGAAGCACCTTAGAACTAAGGAGAAACTTCCTGACAGTTAGAACAATTAATCAATGGAACAACCTGCCTCCAGAAGTGGTGAATGCTCCAACACTGGAAGTTTTTAAGAAGAGACTGGACAGCCATTTGTCTGAAATGGTATAGGGTTTTCTGCCTGGGCAGGGGGTTGGACTAGATGACTTCCAAGGTCCCTTCCAACTTTATGATGATGGTGTTATTTCCTATATTCAAAAGTTTCCCATTTTTGGAAACTTGTATTCCTTCCACTCCTTCCATTGGGAGAAAAGAGGGGTCTGACTGCCAAAATGAAGGACCAGATAACACCATGAATTGCCTTCATTGAAAGCTGCTATTAAAAAGCTTACAAAGACAACAAACCTGTTCTTGAGTTAACTGTTCCGCTTCCCAATTGCTGCAGCACAAGTGTAGAGATTTATCAAGGGAATATTGGAGAAGCTTTTCAGCAAGAGACTTCAGGCTGAGCCCATTTGTGGAGAAGGTCTTACTTCAGGATTGTACATGGAAGAAAAAAATGCCCTTTATCCATCCAACAAATGCTTAGGAACCAAATCATCACTATTTATGTGTGTGTGTGTGAATATGTGTCTGTTTCTCTGTCTGTTAATTTGGAGATTTGGTATTTAAATTATCAGCAGCAGGTTAACTTTTCTTGAATTCTTTTCATAACTGCATCCATTTACCTAACAATAGGAGAAAACTTTATGTTTGTACAGCATGCTTAACAGGGGCACAAGTGGAATTAAGTGAATGTTTTAAGGTGAGCAATTAGGGGGCCAGGAAAGCAGGGGGCCAACAGAGAAAGGTAGGTAGAATGAGTGAGATTTATAAATTTGTGTGGAATTCTAGTTTTCAGCACAGCTGCTTTTCTTTCCTTTTTCTGATCAATATGGAACATAATGAAGATTTGCTAATATCCTTTTGGAAAAAAGGACTCTTGTGACACCAAGTATTCCTGGATTAAAATCAACAGGGATACTATATTCCCCAAATTGAAGATAGTTGACATATGACTGTAATTGTATGCTGACAAACTAGCAACCAATAGACGTAACTAGGTGAATAATTGATTGGGAAAAACATATTGTATAAACAGGGCCCACATGCATCTCAAAATTTAAAATAAATAAAGTACAGTTAACAATGAAACATTGCCAATACCCCATTACTTACTGCATTTAGTATTCTAGAGAACGAAAAGCTCTAAAATTATGTTAAATTATAACCTCTCAAGTAACAAAACATTTGGAATATTCAGAAACATAATTATGATGAAACCTCAATTTAATAGATTTTGGGTGTGATGGACAAAATTTTCATCTGGTCACCCTACCATAATAAGAGACATATCCATTGTGTCTGTGGATGAGGGACTTTTAAAATATCAAACCAAAAAACTCTATTGTATTTCCCTCATTCAGTTATTTACATAATTTGTATGATAATACTATGTAGATTAAGTCATTTGCATGAAATTATGTTGTTTAAGCAAATGTCAGATGACACAA
Source organism: Crotalus tigris (assembly GCF_016545835.1). NCBI lineage: Eukaryota > Metazoa > Chordata > Lepidosauria > Squamata > Viperidae > Crotalus > Crotalus tigris. The sequence goes on from NW_024100464.1 coordinate 508,425, forward strand.
ATGATATAATTTGTTACATTTGCATAATAATGTCACTATGCCCCAATGATATAGTTTGCAATATTATTGCCATTCAGGAATAACATCCAACACTTCCACCACAAATGGTCTGTTAAACCAAGGTTACCTCTCAAAGAAACAAACTGATTCAAAGATACATACCTATGTCTTAGGGCCAGATAGCGGAGGTCCACAGTCCCTTTGACTGTTACACTATAGTCATGAAACAGCTTACTGGCATCTTCCCAACATCCTACCCCAACTTTTAGGATTTTGCCATCTGCCAGAACTTCAAGCAAAGTCTTTGGAAGAACTTGTCCCCCATTGGTCAGCTGGGGCAAACGAAGAAGAAGGCAAAGTCCATTACAAGTAGCCAATTGTAAGAGAGAAACAGGCTTGGCCTTTTTTCCTTTCACTGAGACCTAGGAATTCAGATGAAAAAAATGATGGCAAGAAAAGCAACTGGGCAATCTAGACTATGTCAAATCCACAGACAACTCTGTGTATTTTTAGTAATACCAAGTATACAGGCTGATTCTGATACCTAAATCTGTAAAACAGTCACTATGTAATCCAGTAACCATTCTGCTGAATGTAGAATTTACGTAATTAGTTGTTCATCTTATAGAATCTCAGAAGAACTCTCATCTCCAGATTGTGATACCATAAATAAGCCAAGAATATTAGGTCTATGCATTTCAGATCAAGATCTAGCAGTTCCCAATTGTGTTGAAGGAGGACTGCAAATCCAGATTATTTAACTTGGGTACAGAATAGGTTTTTCAGTTGGTTAGTAACACCAGATTTATCTAATATATGGTGAGTTTTTTCTGCCAAAATAGCAAGCAAGAGAGAAATCATTTTACAGCAGCAATAGAAAATACATTAGAAAAACAACAAATAGATGGAAGGACAGTGTGGATGCCTGTGAAGTTTAGCTATGGGCAGTGATTTAAGAAGAACTGATCACTTGGTGTCTTTTAACCCTTTGTGCAGCCCATTCAGAGCTTCTTTCTTCTCTGTCTCTCTTTCCATCTCCAATTATCTTTTCCCTTTGCGAAGGAAGGAAGGAAGGAAGGAAGGAAGGAAGGAAGGAAGGAAGGAAGGAAGGAAGGAAGGAAGGAAGGAAGGAAGGAAGGAAGGAAGGAAGGAAGGAAGGAAGGAAGGAAGGATTGTGAGAATGGCCTATGAATCAGAGGAATAATTAGTATATTGTACAGAAGCTCAAGTATTATAAGGGTACAGTCTTGTTACTGAAACTAAATCTGGTTCTGAACAGATTTATGTAAATAGCATATGTAAGCCTCTTGAGCTATATGAGAAGAAGATACAAAAACTACTAGTGTATTAAAAATAAATCAGTAGGACAAGACTAAAAGCAATATGTAAAAGCTGCTCAAATAGGCTACGCTTTTTTGCATCCCATATTCTTTACAATCAGTATTTTTCTGTAAACATTTAGGTAGATCTGGAAATCCCAGAGTCAGCAACCCCTCCCATATCATACTTTTGAGTGAGGATGGTCCAGTTTTGTCTACAAAAGGATTCACTCTTCAGGAAAGGAGTTCATTACTAGTAAACAGGGTGATATAAATTCACATTTGGGCAATATTGTTCCATGTAGAATTTGTATAAAGTACCTAAACTGCCATATGAATGGATGTCAATCCAAAACCGATGTGAGGATAAAAAAGCATTTGTTTATGACTACTACCTGTAAAAAGATAGTGGTTACTACGACATGGAAAGAGTATCCAAACCAGCCTCCAAAGTTAGGCTCCAGCAGAAATATTTAGTGCTGATAGGGAAACTCTTCATAAGACCAAGCAAACCATGTTATCATAGACTCACCTAACGTGTCATGGGAGTATATGGTATTCAAGCCAGCCCTCAGTCTTAGCTTATAAAGCCTACGTAAAGAAGTTTATTAATAACCTCTACCTTTAGCTTGTGAAACAGATTTTTCAATAGATTCTAAGACTTACCCACTCACAATCAATTCCAAGGACTAGACAACATTCCAACTCTTTCATTAATATGGGTTCCACTTCATTCCACTTCTCTACCTCAGAAACAATTATTACTTTTGCCTCAAGGATCTCCTCCAGCCAACAAATTGTAGGAGAAGGTAAAGATGAACGAAAAATGTCTTCTGAGATATCTTTCTTTTCTCGTTCCTTAACATTTTGTCCTTGGTTAGGTGTAATGCAAGTGTTATGTTTTCGACGTTGGATGACCTTCCAGACAGCTAGACCTCCTGCTGCAATGCCAAACAGGGTAGCCACAGTAACAGTGACTGCTGTTGGTCTGGGCATGTTTTCATCTTCCTTTCTACTCCATCTTTGCAAAAATGGCAATACGCAGTGATCTAATAACATGGAATAACACTGATTAAAAATAAAGCAAAATTGTGGAGAAAAATTAGTAAGCCTGAAGAACCCATTCACCTGAAATACGTTCTCCTAAGTTTCTGTCTATGTTATGCTAAAGTATGTTTTATTCCAGGGGTATCAAACTGCCGGATGCGTCACGTGGAAGCCACGCCCACCCCATTGCTGGCAATGGCAAAACAGTCCCGATATGTTGCGCGACGTCACATGACGTCACAAGTTTGACATGTCTGTTTTATTCAATAAATTAAGCCAAACTAAACAAGCAACATTAACAAATTATCAGGTGTAGCTCAAACATTGGGACATTTCTGAATACAAACAGGAAAAAATAAATTATAAATTGATCTCCTTCAGGCAGGCTTCAAATGCCACACAGAGTTTGGAGAAATGCATGTTCAGATCATGACAAAGAGGTAAATTAATAGATGTATCTTAGAAATGTTGGTGAACGAAGTGAACAGAGGGAAGCCACTTAGACCCTAATTATTAAAAGTTACTCAGGATCTAATGTGAAATATGAATGTTACCAAATTGACTGGAAATAGTGGTAATAATATTATTCAATGTAATGCATATGAAGATGTAAAATTTGACACTATGCAATGTCAAAAAGCCCAAAGAGGAAAGATTTCCTTCAAAAAATAAATATCTTGCCCAAAGGAGAGAAAAAAAGAAATTCAAGCATTCAGAAGAAAAATACAGCCACCTAAGAAAAAGACTATCAGATCCAGGAAATGCAAATTCCTGCCATCTTCCTGTCAGCCTTACCAGGTAGACCAGACAGGAAACACAGCCAGATGAGCTAATTCTACTTTATTGTAAGGCTACATTAAAATAATCTTGCAAGTCTGAAAGTACAAGTCTCCCACTGTCTTCTTTATAGCTCAAGAAACTTGAAAAAGTCACTTCTGAACCTTTTGCCCCATTAACCAGCTGCATACTATACCCTTTCTTATTTGACCATTCCCTAAGCAGCATCTTTTCTCTCTGACTCCTAATGTTTTTCCCCAAGTACACTTCCTCATTGACTTTGTGGGAAGCCAGCAAGAAGTCACAAGTCATGGTCACATGAGGTCCTCAGTTAATGACCTGCAATCCTCACTTAATACAGCAAGAGAAACTGCTGGGATTGCCATCACTAAATGATGTGGTCACGTAGCACTGTGTTTTACCACTGCAACATTTAGTGACAAAATTCTGGTCCCGATTGCCATTCTATCCCAAATTATACCTGTAACAACCATCTCAACAACAAAAAAAAAGAGGTTGGGGATTGGGCACAAATTGTCCAAACCTGTTGCATCTAGTAATGGCTTTTTAAGAGGGAACAGACTACTGCTTCTTTCAGACGTGGAAAAACCACCCTGTCCGTCAAGACATAATTTATCACCATAGGGAACCAATTACCTATAATCTCCTTGGGAGGCCTTGACCAATCAGAAGGGATAGACCTATGGACTAGCATATAGTGGAAGCCCACAGACACAACACAGCTAGAATAATTGTTTTAATAAAGACAAAAAAGAAACCACATACACAAGTTTCTACGTCCTTCAGAACACAGCAGTCTAAGCCAATATACAGAGATTTAAGTTTGAGACATTTCTTCCCACCTTTCTAAGTCAAAGAATATTTGCTTGGTCTTTTCAAACCTTTGTAAACATTTTCTATGTAACAGTCCTCTCTTAACAGTCCTCTCTAGAAAGAGAGGACTGCTTCGTCTCATCAGTTTTAGTCCTTATAATACTAAAAAAGATAAGGAGATTATAAAGAAGATGAAGATGATTATTGTTATGGGGAAAATAGGGGGAGGAAGGAGCAATGTGTGTGTTTGCCACCTTGAGTTATTTATAAAAATAATAAAGGCAGGATATAAATAAATATATAATCATACACAAATAATCATGAGTTCTTTGCATTTCAGAAATTGTAGGGTAGACAAGCAGTGTGTGATTAACATTTTCAGGCAGAGAATATGAGTTAGTGATTTAAAAAATAACTAGTATTTGCCAAGAATATAGCAATGTGAAATCTTAAAACAATGTTTTGCAACTTTTCTTTAAGATTCACTCTAGCCCCAGGGAAGGAGAAAGAGGCCAATGTAGTTCCCATTCTTAAAATAAAATCCTGCTGGGATTCAGAAAATTATACCTAATTAATTTCAGTTCTGTACAAATTATACAAAGTATGATTAATATAACATTTTCCAGTGCTTACATTTCAGCCCTTTTGAGGTAGGCCAAGTCAGGAAATAGACTCCAAAAGAATGACAGGAACTTTATTTTATTGATATAAGCAGTAATAATAAAATCTTGAAAGCCTGACTGTATTTTCCCTTCCTTTCCTCTTCCACCCCAGCAAGTTAAGGCAAAACCAGTCCAAATTTCTTTCTAATTTTTTTTTCCCATTTTCTGGGCTTAACATATGTTTATAATGGTTTCCACAGTTTCTCCAAGCTCATCTTTTTGCTTCTCTGCACCAGGACCAGTTTTGTTGAAGAGGAGTCAATACAGAAAGTTTCCGCATTATAAGACTAAATTTCATAATCTCCAAAAGTGTCAACGCACATAAATGGTCAGATGAATCCATTTAATATCAACAAGTAACTGTGTCTTATATACCCAAGAGAGAAAAATGAATACCTATTATAAAATCCAAATTGGTGATATTTTTATTATATAATGTGAGAAGATGTGCAAATTTTCAAGCTCTTCAGAACTGTTTTGATTTATGAAGAACAAGAAGTATAGAAGAAATTCACAAAATTAAGCTATTTCAAGCTACGAAGTCTGTCATCTCAACCAATATGACTGGACTTTCAGAATACTTTTGACAAAACTCATTAAAAATTCCTAAGCAAATTTAGAAATTATGAAATAAGAGAAAAAGATTGTCTTCTAGATTGTTTGCCAAATAAGATACAGAAAAGAGAGAACAAAAATAAAACAACAGTCCTCATATTAGAAGGAAACAAGACATTATATTGTTAACCATGTTCATGGACACCAGTGCTTTAAAAAAAATTTCTACATGTGATTTTGAATTGGGAGCTGGATGGCCAAGTGTATTCATGAAGGGATCTTCTCCAAATTACAGAAATGAACTGAACATGCAATTCAATATAAGATGTGAAATATTACAGATTGGGGCAAAACTCTCAGAAAGAAGTCTTGTTAAGGGATAGGATAGGCAGTAATAATTTGTTGCTGATCACATTTTCTGTTTCAGTGGATTTATTCCTCAACTGCACTAACATATAAACAGAATAACTTAAACTTTTTAGTGGTACAAGTACAGTAAAATATACTGTCCCCTTAAATATTACTTTTCTTCATACCAGGAAAATGGCATATCATTTATAACTGAGGAAACATTCATCAAGCTTTCTGCCACACCTAACTGCTTTCTCAAAACCCTATAACCTAGAACTAAGGAGAAACTTCCTGACAGTGAGAACAATTAATCAGTGGAACAGCCTGCCTCTAGAAGCAGTAAATGCTCCAACACTGGAAGTTTTTAAGAAGAGACTGGACAGCCACTTGTCCAAAATGGTGTAGGGTTTCCTGCCCGAGCAGGGGGTTGGACTAGATGACCTCCAAGGTCCCTTCCAACTTTACTACTATTATTATTACTATAAATAAAAAAATAAGAAGAAAACTGGCATACTGCAAACAACCCCAGCTTCTGGCATTATTTACAGCACTGCCTTTCGATCCATGCTGGTAAGAATTCTGGGAATTTCAAGCCCAACACAAATAGAGACTGACATAGGATTTGATGCAATTGTGACACATAGTCAAAGCTCTCAGTAATCTTGTTTTAAATTCATAGATTGGACTGAAATGTGCAACAACATTTGTACACAATGTGTGAGCTATGCCGATGCCTGAAAGAGAGATTACCAACACTTTTATATGTGCCTTTTTATGGTTTTACAGGAAAGGTAAGTGTAATAAACACACTTTGCAAACATTTTTTTCAGCTCCCATTTTTGTGCAGGTTCAATAAGCAAAAAGTGAATAGTTTCCCTATCCTTCCCATCATTGTATGCAGCAGATTACAACAATTAAGACATACTATCTTTACATTTGTAAACATTTATTTATTCTTGGAATTTTGCTCCATATTTGATCAATATACTTCATCATTAAGTTTTCTTGATATTATTGAGGCATGAGATGACCCATTTAAATGTCAAATATTCAAAATGTACAAGTAAAATAAAGCACAGCAATCTTTGCAACCACTTTTCAGCCTTGATATGTAAATTATTTGGAATTTTAAAATCTATATAAAGGGCAGAATTTTACTTTTAAGGGTTCAGTTCTTACAACACTATCCCTTATAAAGGTAGTCAAATACATTTACACAGCAGATTGACAGTAATAATGAAGATTTTTCACTGGGAGTGACCACAATCCTCCCCCAACTACTGCCTCCAAAATACCGAACAATTTCCATTATCCCCAGCTAGCTTTGTTGAGGAGTTAGCCACATTACGGAACCAAAGCAAAAAGGACTGCTAATAATAACATCTTTGGATGACAAAATGTTCCTGTTTTCCTCAACAGGGAAACACCGCGAGAGATTCCACAAAGAGCAGTTTCTCCATCTTGTAAACTTCACTAGACTAAAGTCCATTATAAATTTGGAAGCTTTATATTATTAACATGTTTAGAAAAAGGCTTCAAGCAGAAAGCAAAAAGACCCAATAACTGCTAAACAGTACTGTATTATAATCACAATCTCGAAGGAGGGGAGACTACCCATACCTAAAGAAAAAGAAATCATACATCCAGCATATTTTGCCTACAGACCTCAAACTAATAATAATCCCCATTCTCCTCTGACGGCGCCTTTATCAATAAAAGGCGCTCACGTGTACGTTACCTGTTTTCGTAGCGAAAGGCAAAAAAAAAAAAAATTTCCTCGGCACAGCAATACTTCCGTGCTCCCCTTTAGAGCGGAACGTACAAGTGTATTGTCATACAAGCGCTCCAGGGCGCTGCCATGTTGTACGGCAATTGTGGCTTAAGTTCGATTTGTTTGGGCTTCTGTTTTCTGAAACGGTGGCCTCTAACGTTGATTAAAATAATCACTCCTGCTACAGTAAAGCTTAAAAAAAAAAACAATAGCCGGTACTGTGTGGCATGTAGCTTTTGGATTTCCTGCGAAGTATCCAAATTGTTTGACAGAGGTGTTGAACTGTTAATTGAAGCAATTAATTAATCTACACCTTATCATCCCTTAATTTACTGGCGACGTGGGAATTTGCTGTGAAAAGGAAAGCTCTTCTTAGTGCTGCCTGATTCTATACATATACATTACATGGACTAGAAGACCTCCAAGGTCCCTTCCAGTTTCTGTTACTGTTACTTTTACTTGTAGGTACACTGAGAGCTTATGCACCGGAAACAAATTCCTTGTGTGTCCAGCCACACTTGGCTAATAAAGAATTGTATTCTATTCTACTCTATTTACTCGGAAACAAATAACATCGAGTTCAAAGCAAAGATTGCAGTGTTGTTTATGCCTGGAGGTGAAGACTCGTCTGCCTCTGAGAGCAACTTGCTTTAGCTTGACCAGAAAATTATGGAGCAAGTTTTTTTTTCCACATTTTCTGGAACATGAATCTGACTCCCAGACTAATTATTAGACTGCATTATTGCTGAGGACAGAATGCCTCCCCTCACCATCTGGTGCTTTCTGAATATGTTTTACTACAATTTCCATAATTCCCAACCAGCAGGGCAAGAGCATGCTCTTCTGTAGGTTATCAGATTGAATAACTTCTAAAACTTCTACTGGACACTTTGAAAATGTGCTACTGTATTTGGTAAGAGTAAGTGTTCAATTAGCTTTACCTGCTGTTGTCCCAGAAAATCATTATAAAGACTACAGGTAGTCCTCGACTTATGACCCCAACTGAGCGCAAAATTTCTGTTCCTAAGTGAGACATTTGTTAAGTGAATTTTGCTCCATGTTACGACCTTTCTTGCCACAATTGTTAAGTGAATCACTGCAGTTAAATTAATAACACGATTATTATAAATGAATCTGGCTTCCCCATTGACTTTGCTTGTCAGAAGGTCGCAAAAAGTGATCACATAACCCTGGGACACTATAAGAGTCATAAATGCTAGTCAATTCCTAAGTGTCTGAATTTTGATCATGTGACCATGGGGATGCTGCAATGGTTGTAAGTGTGAAAAATGGTCATAAGTCACTCTTTTCAGTGCTGTTGTAACTTTGAATGGTCACTAAATGAACTGTTGTAAGTCGAGGACTACCTGTATTCACATGTCCTCGGTTCTAATTTACATGGAAGCTAGGACATGATCACTGAAGTAAAGACAAGGATAGAGAAAGCTTGAACAGCATTCTTCAAAGTGAAAAAGGTTTTCTGCAGTCACGACATAAGCCTAAAATTAAAAATCAGGCTTGTCAGATGTTACATTTTTTCTATCCTGCTCTATGGAGTAGAGAATTGATCTCTGATAGAAGGCCACCTGAAGAGATTAGAAGCATTTGAAATGTGGATTTACAGGCAGCTGTTACATATAAGATAGGTTGACAAGATCAGAAATGAGGAGGTGATAAGCCACCTGGGGAAGCCAAGGGAAATCATCAAAACAATTAAAAAACGAAAGTTAGAATATTTCGGACATGTGACACCCAGAAAAATATGGCATACTCCATTTAATCTTCCAGGGAAAGATTGAAGGCAAATGAGGTCCAGGCAGAAGAAGAACATCGTGCCTTCAAAATCTAAGGGACTGGTTTGGACAAAACTCAGCAGCACTTTTTCGTGTGGCTGCTGATAAAAACAGGACCACCAACATGATCGCCAACGTCTGATATGGATATGGAAGAAGAAGAAGAAGAAGAAGAAGAAGAAGAAGAAGAAGAAGAAGAAGAAGAAGAAGAAGAAGAAGAAGAAGAAGAAGAAGAAGAAGAAGAAGAAGAAGAAGAAGAAGAAGAAGAAGAAGAAGAAGAAGAAGAAGAAGAAGAAGAAGAAGAAGAAGAAGAAGAAGAAGAAGAAGAAGAAGAAGAAGAAGAAGAAGAAGAAGAAGAAGAAGAAGAAGAAGAAGGATCCTCTCCCTTAGGTAAACAAGTTTGTTGGATATCTTTTAATATTTAATTTATATTTATGTACAATTATATAAATTAATAAAATCCCAAGCTATAATAGTTTTGATTTCAATTCTGCATTTTGTACATTGGTAATACCTTATATCTAAAGCTCAAAAGTGCTTTTTACATAGTTCAGAATTTAGTTTCCTAACCTAAGATAGAGAATGAACTATCGTAAGTTATGTTTGCATAATAATTTAGGCTATTATACAATTGGCAAAATTATATGATGTATTAATATGAACACATATTTCAATATTTTGGTATGGTTTGTTTTTGGCTGACTGAATATAATTGTGAGTTTTCTGAATATACATAATAGGATTAATTCCATAAAATATACATAATAGGATTAATTCAATAAATAAATTCAATAGTTCAGCAAATTATGGAATCATGTGTCTGGCACAGCCAAAGGCAGCATGGCTCTGTAACTCTACTAACCCTCTTTCTTGGTTGCTGAATTAAGCCATATTCTGAATTCACATAATACAATGAATCATAATGTCAAACTGAGGTTGCACAACTCACTATGCCAAAAAAAAAAAAAAGAACCGAAGTAAAAATAACCCATGTGATTATGTTGTGTGAAAGGTTAAACATTGCAAATGGTCTGTTTTTTTCTCTTAGATAAAATTGAGGATTAGGTGTCAGGTGTATTAAGCTCTTGATAAAGAATATCTTTCAGAGAGCTGCTGTGGAATCTGTTATCTGAATATATCTGGTGCCATGGGAGGGTGTGTCCCAGGAACATTGCAGTGGTCCTGGAGTATATGAACTGCTCTTTGCCAGTGGCTAGTAGGGTATAAGGCTCATCCACATACTTCCAAGTCAGGTTGTGGTAATGCAAAAGGACCAGGTGCCATCTGTAGGTTTACCCATTCCTATTTCACATTAGATAATGGCATCCTCCTAGGATCTCCCTATTATTTCTGCTATTAATACATCCCACCGTGAACCAAATGAAAAGCCATAAATTTTACTATTATAAACTCACCTATTTGGAAGCTTTATATTAATATCAAACATGTATGCACCATGTACCATGTATTTAAAAAATTGTATATATATCATAGAGTTGTCAAAGCAGATTCTACAGCAATTTAAGTTCCCTTTAAAGACAAACTAAAGACAGAAATATTCCATGAAGTAATGTACATTTTGATGAGGCAGAGTTCTGTACATCTCATGTAAGTTCCACTAAGATAGTCTTTAGCAAGTACAGGCAGACCTCAACTTACAACAGTTCATTTAGTAACCATTCAAAGTTACAACAGCATGAAAAAAAGTGACTTAGAACCGTTTTTCAGTACTTTGCAACATCCCCATGGTCACATCATCAAAATTCAGATGCTTGGCAACTGGTTCATACTTATGACGGACGCAGTGCCCCAGGTAATGTGATCCCCTTTTGTGACCTTCTAACATGCAAAGTCAATGGAGAAGCAGGATTCACTTAATAACTAGGTTACTAACTTATCAACTGCAGTGATTCACTTAATAGCTGTGGCAAGAAATGTCGTAAAATGGTGCCAAAACTCACTGAACAAATGTCTCACTTAACAACAGAAATTTTGGGCTCAATTGTGGTTGTAAGTCAAGGACTACCCACATTGTTTTATTCATTTCTTGGGTACAATATATCTCTTCCCCAGAATCCCTTTTCAAAATATTTAATTGGTATGGAATTATTTCCTAAGATGTCTTTTTAGGAAATGTTAACATTTCAGAATGTGTTTTTTAAAAAAAAACACACAGGAAAAATAGCCTTCTGTCGTTTGGTCGATTCAAACCAAAATGATTAGGTTTCCGTGATATCGTGAGGAATATATAAAATGTCAGCAATAGTCACCAGAGAAAGATTAAAAAACGAATTCGGAAATCTCATCTTCCGGTCAAGAAGTTTTATTGTCCTAGGAAGAATTTTGAAGAAAACTCCAGGAAGTTCCTGAATCTGGTTATGTTTCTTTACGCCTGCTCAACTTCGTAAGTTACTTTAATGGAGATCGCAAAGGAGGAAGGCAGGGCAAACGGCATCTGGCGGCTCGCCGCTTTTTATCCTATCTACCCGTTCTTGTCCCGCCCGAGCGAGATCTATTGGCTTTCCGCTGTGGCAACTCCGTAACATAAGAGTGATGGTGGATTCAACGTCTGTTCGGTCTCCAGCGAAAGCCAAATATACTTCCGCCGATCTTGGATTTTATAGGGAAGGAGTGGTGATGATGATAGCGATGATGGTGGCGAGGGACCACTTAGTCAAGAGCACATCCTCGATCTCCAAAACCACTGGCCCCCCGAGCAACGTTCAGTCCAAGGAAGCAGCCGGCAGAAGAATCGCATCAAGGAAAAGGCTGCAGCTGTGAATCAGCTGCTGTTGCCGCCGCCGCTGTAAGGCAGGGGAGGAGTTTAAAGGGGATCAGGAAGCAACGGAGTGTCTAATACCTCTCCCCTGCTATGGCCGGCTAAAGAAAATCATCATAACCATAACAAGGGAGGGCGGGGAGAAAGCGGAGGGAGGGAGGGAGGGAGGGAGCGAGGGAGCGAGCGAGGGGGGCAAGTGGGGGACCAGCACCAGCACCATGAGACGGCGAGCTGGCCTAGGGGGCAACATGAGGTCAGTCGTGGGCTTCTTGTCCCAGAGGGGCTTGCAGGGAGACCCTCTGCTCACCCAGGACTTTCAGCGGAGGCGCCTGCGAGGCTGTAGAAACCTCTACAAGAAGGATCTGCTGGGGCACTTCGGTTGTGTCAATGCCATTGAATTCTCCAACAATGGAGGCCAATGGCTGGTCTCAGGTAATGCAAGCCCTCCTCTCCCCCCTCCTTCCCCCCTCCGCTCCCCCCCCCCAATTTTATCTCCTTCTTCTCCGTTCCCCTCGCCCCGCATCGCCGAACCCGACTGGAGAAGCAGATGCCCTCCCTCTCCCCCAAAACACACCCTAAGGTTTCCCAAATATAGATCTAAAATGGTTGACAGTTTGGGGGGGAGGGGGGGATGGTCCTATCCCCTGCTCCCAATCCTGTTTATTGAGCTCCAGCTTGCAGGAGGGGGGAAGTTGGGCTTCCCCATCCGGACGCAGTGGCTCCTCCGGAAGGTTTATAGGAGTTTTGTTTTTGCTCTGGGTGTCTCTGTGTATTAATTAATAACAGGATGTTTCGTTCTCCTGCTGGAGGTGTCGGAGTAACTGGAAACAAAATGGATAAGACGCGTAGAAATTCCCAGTGATATCCGACGAAGTCCGTAACTGAGACGCAACGCGTCGTAAAGGGGAGTCCGAGATAGGGGTTTGGGTCCGGATTTGAAGGGGCTCCGGGTCAGATGTGGGCTTTTTTTGTTTTTTAACTCCGCTTAGGGGGCGGGGGTGGTTTTTGAAAACGGGATGGAAGAAGGAAGCACCTATTGCCAGAAGCCGAGAGTTATTGTAATTTGCAAGCTTTTCTCTCTTTTTCCCCCCCCTCTCCCTCTCCCCGGAAAGGGGGGCACCTATGCTTATTTTACTGCCCGGTTTTAATTGCAGCTGGAGGGGAAAGCGAGCGGGTGTGAACGAGAAGGGGGGTTGCTGTCAGGTGTCGGGGAGACTCGGAGTTGACGTGAGCTGCGGCGACGGGGTGGTGGGCGAAGGAGGGAGGAGTCCCTTCGGGCTTCACCGCTTCCTTCCGCGCCTTTCACCGGAGAAGGAATCTGAGGGGAGCGCTTCTTCTTGTCCGCTCCCACTGCTGCTTTAGGCGGAGTTCCCACCCGCTCCGAAGGGAAATGCAAACTCCAGGCCGGGGCTTGAGTGGGAACCGCAGGCCTTGCTCTCCTTGAGCTCCTCATAGCGACAGGCCGGGGAATCGATGGCCTATTCCGTCCAGAGCGTGGAGGCGACAGAAGTGGCATCTCCCTCCGCCCGCCTTGGCCTCCACTATCCGGGGAAGGTGCGCGTGCCTCTTCCACGCAGGCTTTCTTCCGCGCAACTAAACGTGGAGTATTTTTGATAAGGAGCAAGAGAGACGCGGCGTTTGCTTTTTCTTTTCTCTTCAGCCACAGTTAAGAGTACATTATCAAGACACTCCAACACAGTTTATGGGGAATAAGCACCATTACTTATTTGTAGTTTTGATCTTTGGATTTGGGTCTTCATGTCACTCACAAAGGCATATAAACCCTTTTATAGGCCTGACTGGAGACCTAATGCCTAGTAGTATGGTAATATTTTCCCAACTGAAGGAGATGTCCCACAGCATCTCTGTCTTCAAGGGAAAAAAAGTTGGAAATCTGAAGAGCTTTGGGTTCATTGCAAGAGAATAAAGAATGAGATCAACACATACATTTCCCTCATTATAATCTAGTTCTTGAATGAGCCCAATCTTTAAAACAAAGCAATTTTATTATAACACAATACTATTGATTGGTATTGATAATACAATGCTATTGCACTATTGATACTACATAATCACCTCTATAAGACCTTAAGTATATAAGGTGTTATTTTAGCCTGAAAACAACTACACAAGTGACTCACCTGAGGCCATCTTCTTTGCTCATACTTAGCCAATTAATCAAACCAATTCTATCCATTACACCACACTGCCTTCCATAGTAATGAAAAGAGCTTCCTTATTGGCAGCTGCATGACAGATCATTTTGCTTAATATCAAATAGTATTTCAGTTATGCCAGTATTTATTTCCAGTATTTTTATACACCACTATTATACATGTCTAGGCAGTTTGTCCCAAAAAAGCAATTTTAAACCATAAACAACAATTTTCATAAAATAGCAAAATATTTAGAAGCCTGCCGGTGATCAGATAAGAAACAAAGCATAGAAGTTAATCTCAAGCCTTGTTAATATCAAATAGTATTTCAGTTATGCCAGTATTTATTTCCAGTATTTTTATACACTACTATTATACATGTCTAGGCAGTTCATCCACAAAAAGCAATTTTAAAACGTAAACAACAATTTTCATAAAATAGCAAAATATTTAAAAGCCTGCCAGTGATCAGATAAGAAACAAAGCATAGAAGTTAATCTCAAGACTTGTTGGGAAAAGCTACATTTTAACCACTTACCTCCAGATGGTAACTGAAATGCAAAAATATTCATTTTACAAAGCTTATAAGCCACTCCAATTGAAGCTGACTCTTAAATGACATATATATATGTTGCCAAATATGCTGTTGGCAATAATCTGAGACTTTTATTTAATAGAGCTTTAAATGGTTTAAAAGGGTTAATATTATGTTGATCTGACTTTCATATAGACACAGACTAGGCAGTATAGTAAAGAAAGGGAATAGCTTCTGTGAAGTGGAAGAGATTTTGCATCAAATAAATGCAAACTTCCACTTGTTTTGAAACAAAGGTTTTTCTATATATATTCTGATTGTTTTCTCAATCCAAATATTTTCTATATTTCTGGCCAAATATTAACATTCAATAACTACCTCATCATTTGTTCCCTCTTTCTCCCTCATTTGACTTTGCTCTAACCATTGTTGGTATTTGTATTGTTAAATGTATTGTTTCCCCCAAGGAATTCAGACTCAGAATCTGAGATAGGAAGAAAACAACTCATCTTCCTTCTGTAAAGTGTCATTTCAAATTTGAATCAAAATTTAGTTATTTAGGAAATTTGTATGCTGCCTCAATCCAATTGAGCATTAGGAACTTTACAACATATATAATAATGATATGATATGATATGAATATAAAAAGTAAATAAAGCTAAATGTATAATCAGTGATTCTAGAATCAGTTCTAAAGGTTTGTTTTATCTGTTGTTTGTAAACTTGCTGATGTCAGTGGTACTTGCTTTTTTCAGGCCAAAGACTAAACTGGGTATTTGATTACCGTGCTGAAAACAGCTTTCCCTAACACTGGAAGCCTTGAAATGTATGGATAACTTTCAGTTTTCTCAGCAATGGTAGCTGGGAAATTCTGGGAATATGCATATCTGGAGGATAGCATTGCTGGGGGGAAGTCTCTTAACAATGGGCAAAATCAAGACACAGAAATAGATGAGGTCCATATAAATAAATAAATATATTTGAGTTAATGTGAGACTTAAATTATTTAAATATGGTAAATAAGTTATACCTCTTTTATATTCCCATTTTACAAAAAACATTGGGAGATGACCATATCATATTAGAATTCAGCATAATACAGCTGAACACAGATCAGTTTTTTAGATTTTAAGAGAGCTTATTTTAACAAACTAAGAGAAATTACAAAGGATTCCAGGGATGGAAATCCTAGGAGAAACAGTTCAGAATACATGGGAAACTCTGAAAAACAAAATACTAAAGGCCCAAACAAAAACAATTCAATAGAGAAAGAAAAACAAAAGAAACCAGATGAGACCAACATGGTCGCACAAAGAGCTCTGTAACAAACTGATGAACAAGAAGGACAAGTATTAAAAAAATGAAAAGAAAGGCACATGTAGCTAGAACAGAATACCAGAGAAAAGCAAAAAAGATGATAAGGGGCTGAAGGCTAAACCATATGATGAACAGTTAAGGAAACTAGGTATGTCTAACAAAAAAAATGGATTAGACATGATAGTTGTGCACCAATACTTGAGGAGCTGTCACAGAGAAGAGGGGGTTGATATATCATATATAGTTACTCTATTTCACATACTTTAAAAAAAAGGATATTTTTGGAAGTTAAATTGATAATTTTACTTGACCTAAAGAAAACTGATGTGCTAATTCAGATAGTGGTTGCAAAGGTTTTGATTTCAAAATCACATTCTGCATGGTCACCCCAGCTTATTCAATGCTCAGGAAAGTTATATTCACCATATGAGTAGGTGAATATAAATTTGATAATGAGATTGAGTGCAAGTATCACAATGGGGTAACAGCTATTTCCTGCATTTAGTGTTTCCCCATGGGTTAGACAGAAGGGGGAGTAGCTAACTCATGTTTTATATGGAAATGGTAATTGGGAATTTTCATTCATGATGAAAACGGTTATGGCTAGCACTAAATGTTGTGACAAAGTTGCTCAGTAAAGTGTCTCATTGGGTACAATCTTACAGTACTATGTAGAAACCTCCACCTTAGCTGCCAATCAGCTTGTAAACCTTTTTGAAGATGGTGGTATATGTTTTAAAAGACCTAATCAGTCTAGGACCAAGCTATTTGCAGAATTATCTGTTACTCACAGACATACTCAAACAAGAAGTGTCTATAGTGGCATCTATTATTGGAACAAACTTCTAATTAAAATTATGTGGTCCCCACTGTGGGGTCTTTTTCTCAAAAATTTAAAATCTACCTCTTTGACCAGGACTTGTTATTGTCTGTTTAATCAGCTGCCATAATTTCTGGCATTTGTCCATTCTTGGTTTTAGGGATTTTAAAACTTTTTTAACTTTAATTTTTATTATAATTATTATATGGTACTCTTTTTCCTTTGAACCACTCTGATGTTTAAATGAAAAGCACTATAGAAATATTCAGAGTTCTGAAATAAGAGAGGAATTTGTACACTGTAAACAGACATCTATGGGATTTGATAGTTAACTTGCTTTAACTCAAGTTAAATGTCTGTCACTCATAATTATGAAGAAAATGAGATTGCTCAGTTGAGGTAGATCATGTTATCTATTTAGTACAGTACATACTGTTTGCTCTAGATAATTTACTGCAGTTCTAGGGCTTCTAGTATGAT
The DNA here is from genome assembly GCF_016545835.1 of Crotalus tigris. Lineage (NCBI taxonomy): Eukaryota > Metazoa > Chordata > Lepidosauria > Squamata > Viperidae > Crotalus > Crotalus tigris. Next base: position 525,621 of record NW_024100464.1, read on the forward strand.
TGAGAAGTCAGTATTAATGGACACCAGATTCTTAAACTATTAATAGAAGATAGACAAAGATAAAATAGAAGGCAATTCAAAATAAACCAAAAACAATTATGCCTGACCTAAAATGGAGAAATAGTATTGTCCAAATGCAGTATAAAATATTGAAGAGATGTTTATGATCTTTGCCTTTTCATTTTTTGCAGCACTATCAGATAGCTATGCAGAAATAATATTGTGTTTTATACCTGTCTAGAAAAGGCATTCACGATCATAACAAATTTGGAGTTGCAGGAATAGAGATGTTGAGGTGGAATTTGGATTAATGCGTAAAAATTGAAATGTTGCATGTGTTGGCTGGATGCATAAATTTGATTTTATGTTGGTTCTTATTTGATTGTAGGTCCTATTCAAAATGCTGGTTCTAGATTTTAAATCTCTATATAGCTTAGGGTCTTTTAAAAACCATTTGCATTCATTTAAGTATGCCTGGGATTCAAAATCTAAAAAAAAAAATCTATCTTGGGGCAGTTTGTCATTGCTATAATTTTAGTAGTCTGATAAATGAATAGGCAAGTCAAGTATTACAATTCTGGAATGCCCTTCCAGTAGAAATTCAACCTGTCTGTTGGTCTCTTTTGCTAGGAACCAGAGATGCATAATATAATTTGCATACTATACTATGGATTACTACAAAAATCATGAGCCTTCTGCATATTTTGCCTAACTTTCTCATACTGAAACAGGCTATGAAAAAAAGACAGGAAATAGTCTTTAAGTATTCATATGTGGTTACTTGCTATGTCTGAAACCAGATAAACTATGATAATTTTAACTATGTTTTAGGGCAGTGGTTCTCAACCTTTCTAATGCCGCGACCCCACAATACAATTCCCCATGTTGTGGTGACCCCCAACCACTTATACATCACTGGGTGCCAGGGGCGTGGCCAAAGAAAAGGGGAAAAAAATGGCGGACAGCCTTGTTTGGCGACCCCCGTGAAATGGTCGTTTGACCCCAAATGGGGTCCCGACCCACAGGTTGAGAACCACTGTTTTCGGGAAATGAGCCAGCCTCATGTGGATGATACTTCTTGGTCTAAAAAGACATAGTTCATACTAATTACAATTACAGTTTCAGTATGCTGAAAAATGACGGTTAGTTGAAAATATAAATTAAAATTTATAATCTATCTCTCATAGTCAAATTGGGAGATGGGATAATTTATACACCCAAGATTCATTAATGTATCTCTGAACAGTCTTTTAATGCTGGGTTAAATAAAATTTAGAAATTCAACCCCTAGGTTTCATCCAGTGTTGCCAGTGTTAATTATACTACATGTTTTTGTTATTGATTGTAGAAATTACTAAGTGTAGCTCACAATACATTATTAAGATTATATTTAGCAGATATAAATAAATGTAATCAAATACTATTCTGAAGTTATTCTATCAGATTGAGATATTGGTGATGCTCCAGATATTATTGGATCACCTGCCAAGAACTGCAGATTAGCATGGTTATTAATAAGGGATGCTGAGGGTTACTCAAATGTGTATAGGTTTTCCATCCCTGTTTTAGAGATTTGATGCGGTTCGTTTTTATTACATATTTTCAGCAGATCCAAATATATTCAATAGTTTATTTACTTATTCTATTTAATTTGCACCCTACCTTTCTACTTATGCGAACACTCAAGGCAGCTTACAACAATTATGTATTTTTTTTATTTTATTATTTTATTTGTTTGCCGCTCATCTCACTGCAAGGCGACTCTGTGTGGCTTACATTAAAATAAATCCATAAATACGTATGTATGTATGTATGTATGTATGTATGTATGTATGTATGTATGTATAAAATCACCATAACATCTCAGTACAAATACAGGGGAAGGAGGGAGCAAAATGTACAGGGGGAAGTGGGAGCTGCTATTTAAATGTCCTAAATATAAAACATAACAATAAACTAATGCAGCTAAAATGAAAAGCAAAAAACAGAAATAATTAACAATTAAAATAATTAATAATCAAAATAATTAACAAGAGTTAATTAATATGCTTTGGAATGGAGTTTTATAACTTGTGTTGATCTATATGGAAGATACAAGAGCCAGAACAGGCACTTTCTTATGCAGCAATATCTGAGCTTCTAGTAACAGAGGATCTTCAGAACAGCCTTTCCTGCTGATTTAACTCTGCAGAATCGTAGCAATAGTCCTTCAAATAATCAGGCCTTATGCTGTTTAGGATTTAAAGGTCAACACTGGTAAGGCCACACTTGGGATACAGTACTGCATCCAGTTTTGGTCACCACAATGTAAAAAAGATGTTGAGACTCTAGAAAGAGTACAGAGAAGAACAACAAAGTTGATTAGGGGACTGGAGGCTAAAAACATCATCATCATCATCATCATAAATTGTGCTGAGTACAAAACTGTCTATACAAATCTTTCAGTACAGGTTTCATGAGTTCTCTATGTCTTATACTAATTAGAAGTCCGACTACTGCATTTTGCACAAATTACAAATTCTGGACACAGCCATCAAAATGGGTTGTAAGTAACCAAGGTGTGGATAACTGTTTTAAGGCTTTATCATTTCAGGTTATACTGAACAGCAGTTAGCCAAGTATTCTTTCCATTTTTAGCAGCTACGCATAATAAAATATAATTCTGATTATTAGAAATTGAGATATAAATAAAAGTACTTCTGAATGTGGAGATTTTCTTTAATTTTTAGTTCTATTAGCTTTCATGCATTCTTGAAGGATAGAGATTATCATGTTCCATTCTAGGCAGTTACCAGACTTGGTTTTGACATTGAAATGCCCTTTGTTGCAATGACACATGGCCAGCTCTAGGCTGATGTCACTGCTATGCTAATAACATCCATTCTCCTACCATCAGAGTTAGGTAAGACGTTGTAGCTGTTGGACTAATGTCTGTGATCCTTTATGAAAATGATGATCTCAGGACTTCATGTTTAGTAATCTCCCAGATAGACACCTCAGTCTACATTTAGTGATTTTTTTTCAGTTAAGAGGACTGTCCAAACATGCTGTTGCAGTAATAAATAGTTAAATCCTTGTTAGGCAAATCTCAAACAACACAATAAAACATTCATTTAATTTAAATTTCAGCTCTAGGACAACTTCTAATTCATCTGTTTGATTATTTCAGCTATTCATTATGTTACATATATAAATACACACATTTCTCCTATTTTGTAAACTTTGCTACCACACCGAAGACTTCATCATTGAGCAAATGATGTATGTTAATGTGTTAGAAAAACTATATTGTAACTAAAAGAAGGTCAAACAATTTATGATGCTTTTCTCTAACTGCTTAATTGGCTTTGAAGACTTTTTTTCATATGATAATGTTGGATATAGGAGCTACCATCATACCTATAAACTTAGGATGATTACTGGACTGATAATTTTGGCAAGATATTTGTAAAAAGCCAAAGATGTATGGCTTTTAATATTTAACTTTGTTCTCTCAGATTAAGATTTTGATTTCAAGTAAATTTGAATTATTTTTAATGTTCTCCCTGTGATTTTGAAGAATGTTGGAAAAGATATGGCAGATAGCCATGAAAATTCATTACAGGGATAAATTGTGTTAAATCTCTTACTTAAACATGGCATGAATAGTAGATTTATTAGAAATATGCTAGCCAACACCACAGTATTGGATTAGAACTGCAAATACCATAAGTCAAATCCCAATTCTACATTGAAACTCTAACTCATGGGTGTTAAACCTGCCGTGTCATGTGACGTGTTGCAACTTTTTTTGCATTGCCGGAGCTGGGGTGGACACAGCCTCCATATGATGCAGCCGGCCTGCGGGCCAGCAGTTTGATACCCCTGCGTCTAACTGGATATCCTTAGGCAAGTCATGCTTTCAGCCTAAGTATTTCATGGCATTATTCGGAAGACAAATGTAAAAAAAGAAACCTATATGTGTCACCTTGAGTATCTTGAAGGAAATATAGCTTTACATGCAATAAATACATTAAATACATGTTGACTCTTTCCTACCTGAGATTTGAATCAATTTTTGGTCTGAGACTGCATGATGTGACACAAACAGCCTTGCTCAGGGGCATATGGCGCCTCTAGGCTACCTTGAATGATGGTGCCACCTCCTAGAGATGATGCTACCTCCCTCTTGGATTTGTAAAATAGATTTTGTTTTCGGAAGGAAGGGCAGCATTGGTGCCTTCTAAGTTTTGACACCCCAAGCCAAAATCCTGGATTCAAGTATAATACATATTATTTCACTGTTGTACTGGGTATTTGTATTTAACCTTCTATATTTCAAAAAGTGCCTTTCTGAAGAAGTCTGTAAGAAGCAAGACTTCTGTTCAGTATTTACAGTCTAGAGTTCTCAGTTAAAGAATTATCCAAACCATATAGAAGAATGAATGTAAATGCCCAAGACAACAGCTTGTCTGGTTATATTTATATAACTGTTAGAGTTTTCCTCTTTTTCCCATCTCAGTTCAACATTATATAATAGCCTCTATTTAGAAAAAAGAATGAGCAATAATGGAGAAATTCATCCTAACTTGTAGTAGCTCTTCATATGATCCAGCAATGCAGACTTAAAATATTCAGAATTTGATATCACAAGATGTATAGATGCTAGTTGTAGTGCTTTTCTTGATAATTATGCTCTGTACCGTGTAGGTGGAGATGATCGTCGAGTTCTGCTCTGGCATATGGAACAAGCAATCCACTCCAGGGTCAAGCCTGTTCAACTGAAAGGAGAACATCACTCTAATATCTTCTGCCTGGCTTTTAATAGTGGTAACACCAGAGTCTTTTCTGGAGGTAAAGAATACAGTTTTTCAAAACAAAGCAAGGATACCTTCATTGATTGATTGATTGCAATTTACATCCTGCTTCAATCTGAACAGTATTTTTAAGTGGTTCCAATGTGTATCTCCAAACCTTTTTTTTTTTTTTTTTTTTTGCAATATTATTAAAGCTGCACAACTGAAAAGTAATTTCCTATTACTGGAAATAGATAGACAGACCAACTAACCACCTTCTGAGCACATTGTCTTGGATTAGACAACGGTTTTTTTCCATTCACTGCTGTTTCAGCTGCAATGTAGCATGTATTGGATACAGCATGAGACAGGATAGCCATCTATTTTAATAACGTTGTAGAATACCTTTTTTTGTCCCCTGACCTGCTCTATAATCTGTACAACTCTCCACACTTAACTATCCTGGTGCCTTTAAAGATAGAATGGACTTGTAGTAAACAACTTGTTTTACGGTTCCAAAGGTGCTTTTCAAAAGCACCTGGACTTTCTCTCTAAGAAGTTGCCTTTTGAAAATCACCTCTCAGACAACCATGACCAGGATGATTGAGAATCTCCATAGACAAGCTCTTTTACTGCTGCTCCACAACAAATTGTTATTACTTTATACTTCAAAAGCAAGCCAATACGTAGGAGTCATTGTCATGAATATTTGGTCCACAATAAAATTAAAAAGCTAATATCTTTCTTGTGTTCCCAGACCACTTTTTCTTTTCCTTTTCCACAGTCCTTCTCATTTACATTCATGTTACTAAATGACAAATTTTATTTCTGTTTATAGGTAATGATGAGCAGGTTTTGCTTCACGATATCCCAAGGTAAATGCATTTTTTCCAGTGTCTAAATACTCTTTATCAGGGTAATGATGGAAAGAAGGAGAAACACTGAGATATCGGTGGGCCCAAGTTGTAGGACGTTGTAGTCATATCTGATGATCTAAAATATTTACATGATTGGAATATTCCATTATCCCACAGTTTTCATTGCAATAATTTATTCAGACATAACCCCCCCCCATCTTCAGTAAGACTAACTTTCAAGAATTGCATTGTTAGTTAATGTAACATTCTCAAGGTCACTCTTACAAACATGTTAATCCATGTGCTTCAAGCATATATGCGGCTCTCTACTAAGAGGACAACTGTGCAAGCAGTTTGAAACTTCTCTGAATTTAAAGATGAGTGAGATGATATCTGTCTTCCTGTCTACTTTGCATTAAGATCAAGATGCTTATTTCATTGCATACTTACACCTACTGAATTGAATAAGGCTTGCGAAAACCTGGAAAGCCATTTGATGACAGCAACAGATACAGAAAATTCGATTAGTGATTTAGAATTTCACAGTCCAAATAGGAGTGTCCTAGTTTATATAGAATCGCATTGCATTAACATATTTGTAGATACGTTTTCTATATACTGTTGCTTCTAAGGATATGTATGGGATAATGGACTTTAAATGTTTTGAAATAAATTTTCTAGCACACTGTAAAAGATAAGAAGCTGATGATGCTGGTGTATGTTTCAGTGGTGAAACTGTGGATGTGTTTGCCCATGAAGATGCAGTCTATGGACTGTCCGTGAGTCCAGTTGACGATAATGTTTTTGCAAGTTCATCTGATGATGGTCGAGTTCTCATTTGGGATATCAGAGAGTCTTCTCAGGGAGGTGAGGATTGCATCTGCTTTTTCTGTTCAAACAGAAAACTAAGTTTAGTTTGATAAGGGAAGAATTGCATGTATTTGAATTTTCTTTAAAATGTTTGTTCACTTGGAGCGGGCAGTATTTTTCTCCTGTGGCTTCAGAAACTTGGAATCTGTAGCTTTAAATAGTAATGAAATAAGATGAACTACCTCATGTTTTGTAGTACTTCATTTTTTATGCTGTTCTTCAATTTCAAGTATTTACATAGTAAAGCCAGTTTAATCTAATGGTTGGCTCTGGACTAGAAACCTGGGAACCTGAGTTCTAGTCCTGCCTAGACAGGAAAACCAGCTGGGTGACCTCTGGCCACTTACACAGTCTCAACATTAGGAAGACAATGACAAATGCTGCCTAGAAAACTACACAGAGTTCTCCTTATAGTCATTAGGAGTAATAAAAACAAATCATGACAGGAAGAGGAAGAAAAAAGAGTATATCTCTTTGTGGCATAAAATGTATTTCAGCTGAAAATGTAAACATCTGGGAAATAAAATGTTACCAAGCAGTAAGAATGGATGCCAAAAAGCTTTTCCAAAAGAGTATTTTAATAGCAGGGATTGTCTTTCCACCCACTTCATCCCTGAAGATGAGGTTTTTTTTATCCTTTATTTATGGAAATAAAAAGGAGGCAACAGAGAACATAAGGCAAAGTTCAGTGTGGCACTAAGACAAAATGTGATTTATTTCTTATCAAATTAGCTTTTTGTGTGAACCTAGTCAGGGTGATTTAGGAACCACATTGGGATTTCTACCTTGTTAACTATTGCATGAAGTGTTTAGCTCTTAGCAAATTTAAAAACAAGCTTAAAATGTAATGTTTAATTACTGAAGTTATTATAGACTTGTCTTTGTCATCTGGATATTAGTATTTGGCCTAGTTCCCATATAATTTTGATTCTCAAGAATTTTTAAGCAAGATCTGAGGAACAAGCCGTTATGATCTGACTCACATTAATGTTAAACCATAATGGAATAGAAGCAAACCACAGTAAACTGAAAGCATATAAAGCTTGTATTCACAATAAAAGCAAACGTAAAAGACTTTAAAAGTTAATTCATCAAGAAGCATTATAGAGCTGACATCCATTAGACATACTTGGGAGAAAGGACTTTGTTAATAGTGAGGGGAATTGAATGAATGAAATGAAATGGAGAAATAAGATGAAAAATATAAATATTGCCACAGAATATGAGATCTTGATATCTGCCAATAGCAACCATATTTTAAGATGTTGATAGGGCAACCACTATTGTTGTGAATAGCAGTTTATAAACTTATTAAAGTTATAATATAAAAAGTTGAAAATCCATTTCAGCTTTTATTAAACTCATTTCAGTGCCATAGTTTGATACAATAATCCAATTTTGATTAGATAGTAAGTGAAGCTTTTGTAGAGTGCTTGGTGCTCTCTGAGCTTGGTTGCTTGCTTGCTTGCAGATGTTTCATTACCCAACTAATAATAACATCAGTGAAGCTCCTTTAACAACTTTGCAAAATATCTTGCAGATTGGAGCATTATTTTGTATATGCAAGTGAACACATACTTTTCAGAATTTAGGTAAAATAACTTGAAAATGCAGAAGAGACCAATCTAAATTATTTGTTGCTATTGGTCACTTTCAGGATTAAGACTAAGATTAAGATTAAGAGCCTATTTGTATTTGTTGATAGGCATTAATGAAGAGATAATACATATTTCTGTAGAGATTACTGTTTTATCATTTTTGCGGGAGTTACAGGAAGATAATTTAAATTCTAACATGAAACATCTGCCGGGATGACTTGAAACTAATTCTACAAATGATTGGCAAATATAAACAAAGTTTATCTAGAAATATTTTAATTGAAAATGTTCCTTCTTTTCAGCTGTATTTTATTTTATTTTTTAACAGAGCCCTTTTGTTTGGCAAATTATCCTTCTGCCTTTCATAGTGTGATGTTCAATCCAGTGGAGCCCAGATTACTGGCCACAGCCAACTCAAAAGAAGGTGTTGGGCTATGGGATATTCGAAAACCTCAAAGGTAAAGAGTAACATGCTTTCTTAGGCATTGTTTAAAGAAATTGGAAAGAGAAATCAAAGTGGAACTTGTAATCTGATAAGAATTTGGTTATCTTTAAAATTTCCTTGGTAAAATTTTCTCTATATATCATATAATATATAGAAAAAGCTTGTAGTGAACATTCTGCTTGGATACTGATAAACTGCATCTCTTTATCCAGATTATTTAAACAAACTTCTCCGTTTGAAATGAAAATACCTGGCTTCTGCTCAATCTATATTGGGTTTTCAGAGTTTCAGGAATGGATTCTATTACTTGATTACTTAAATTTCCTTTAGTGCACTTCTAACCTCTACCAATATGGATACAATAGGCCATTTATATCATTTTCTATAAATCATTTTTACATTGTATATTAAACATGCTGTTACATGATTGGTTGTTTATGCTCCAATTATTACTTCTCATGAAGCTTAATTTACTCAATGTGTATTTCATATGTTTTTCAATTCATTTGATATCAAACAACAGAAGGACCTACAGATTATCTACCAGAATTGCCTACAATACTTAGAGCTTGCTAGAAGTACATCCTACCTTAGTTTTGAATGCTGCAAATGAAGAAGATATCACTAAGCATTCTGTCATTTCATATTGGTGAAACATATTATTTAGAACACATGTCTCACAATGCAGAGTAGCATGAATAAACCATATCTCTTCAAATTGTCCTAGCATTTGTATCATTTAAATGGCTTGTGCAGCTGCATTGAAGACTGTCTTAGCATATGAGTGCATGCATAACCACATTCCTTTCTTTCTGGTACTTCCTTTGCCTTGCTATATAGTAAAATTGGGGTGCTGATAGTGATTGCAACTTTAAATAAATTCTTTCTTATCTTATCCTGGACTTGCTTGGATATATACGTCAAATAAAATTGTGGTTAAGTCTTGCTTCAAGCGTATATATGGTTGCAGTTAAATTGGGCCTCTGAAAGCCTCTTCCCTCTTATGTCAATCGAGAATGATCAAAATTATTAGTTTTAACTAAAAACATATAGACTCATTTTCTCCTTCTCCACTTATATTCCTAAACTGTCAAGATAGTATTGGCCATAACAGTGTTGAAAGAATGCTGAGTAAATAATTGTAAGCAGTTAATTGTATGGAACCATACAATTTAGTTGCATATTTGTGCATGTTTTTACTGCAGGTCAGTATTTGACAGCTTGTATTTGCATTTACTATTGTAAGTACTATAGTATAAAATTGTATCTTCCTGGGCAAAGTCTGTTGTGGTGAATGAGGCAATGTCTTGCTATATTATCTGGGATTCTTTTTTGGCCTGCAGATTCTGAAGAAATTGATAAAGTGGACTTTTAAGAGAGCTAATTTCAATAAACTTAGAGAGGGCTTGGGAAGGATTCTATGTTTGAGAATCCTCAAGGGGGAAAAAACTCAAGAAGCTTGGGAAATTTTGAAAAGTGAGATAATAAAAGCCCAGTCTAGCACAACACCAACAAAGAGGAAAAATAACAGCTCTCAAAAGAAACCAGCATGGCTGCATAAAGAACTCTCTGATAAACTGAAAGATAAAAAGGACAAGTATAGAAAGTGGAAAGTGGGGCACATAACTAAGCCAGAATATCAGCAAATAGCCCGAACCTGCAAAGATGAAGTGAGGAAAGCTAAGGCTCAAAATGAACTAAGGCTTGCGACCAAAGTCAAAAATAACAAAAAAGCTTCTTTCAACATGTAAAAAACAAGAAAAAAGTGAAGGAAATGATTGGTCCATTAGTGGGTGAAAGTGGCAAGAAGATGACAAGCAACAGGGAGAAAGCAGAACTATTTAACTCATTTTTTGCGTCTGTCTTTACACAAAGGGAAAAACAGACCAACCTACCAAAAATAGTGCCATAGAAAACAGAATAGAAACACAAGTTAAGATAGGCAAGAAAATGGTAAGTGAGTACCTGTCCAGCCTAGACAAGTTCAAATCACCAGGACCAGATAGATTACACCCCCAAGGTTCTCAAGGAACTGGCAGATGTGATCTCAGAACCATTGAACTATATTTTTCAAAGATCCTGGAACACTGGGGAACTACCGGAGGATTGGAAAAGAGCTGATGTAGTTCCCATCTTCAAAAAAGGTAAAAAATGGACCCAGGAAATTACAGACCTATCAACTTGACCTCAATACCTGGGAAGATTCTGGAAAAATCAAACAACAAATCAGCGAACACCTACAGGCAAACAAAGTCATTACTAAAAGCCAACACGGTTTGTCAAAAACAGATCATGCCAGACAAATCGTAATGCATTCTTTGACCAAGTGACAAAATTAGTGGATCAGAGGAATGCTGTGGATATAATTTGCTTCGACTTCAGTAAGACATTTGATAAAGTAGATCACAACCTACTACTTGATAAGATAGAAAAATGTGGGTTAGACAGCATCGCTACTAGATGGATCTGTAGCTGGTTGACCGGCCGTATTCAGCGTGTGGTTCTCAATGGAACCGCATCTACATGGAGGGAAGTGTGTAGTGGGGTGGCCCAGGGCTCTGTTCTGGGCCCAGTGCTCTTCAACACCTTCATCAACGCCTTGGACGAGGGGATAGATGGGGAACTCATCAAATTTGCAGATGACACCAAGCTGGCAGGAATAGCCAACACTCCAGAAGACAGGCTTAAGATACAGGAGATCTGGACAGACTTGAACACTGGGCATTATTTAACAAAATGAAATTCAATGGTGAAAAAAGTAAGGTTCTACATTTAGGCAAGAAAAACCAAATGTACAGGTATAGTATAGGGGGTACCTTGCTCAATAGTAGTAACTGTGAGAGGGACCTCAGAGTCCTAGTGGACAATCACTTAAATATGAGCCAGCAGTGTGCTGCAGCTGCCAAAAAGGCCAACACAGTGCTAGGCTGCATTAACAGAGGGATAGAATCTAGATCACATGAAATATTAATACCACTTTACAATGCCTTGGTAAGGCCACACTTGGAATACTGCATCCAGTTTTGGTCACCGCAATGTAAAAAAGATGTTGAGACTCTAGAAAGAGTACAGAGAAGAGTAACAAAGATGATTAGGGGATTGGAGGCTAAAGCATATAAGGAACGGCTGCTGGAATTGGGTATGTCTAGTTTAACGAAGAGAAGGACGAGGGGGGACATGATAGCAGTGTTCCAATATCTCAGGGGCTGCCACAAAGAAGAGGGAGTCAAGCTATTTTCCAAGCGCCTGAAGGCAGGACAAGAAGCAACGGATGGAAACTAATCAAGGAGAGAAGCAACCTAGAACTAAGGAGAAACTTCCTGACAGTTAGAACAATTAACCAGTGGAACAACCTGCCTCCAGAAGCGGTGAATGCTCCAACACTGGAAGTTTTTAAGAAGAGACTGGACAGCCATTTGTCTGAAATGGTATAGGGTTTCCTGCCTGAGCAGGGGGTTGGACTAGATGACCTCCAAGGTCCATTCCAACTTTATTATATTATTATTATTATTATTATTATTATTATTATTATTATTATTTATGGATCATCGCACAGTCAGCCAGATGTTCAGACTGGATTTGGCATTTTGTCTACCTATCGAGTCCTTACCCAGGACCTGGGATAGGCAGATGTGGATGTTTGATGGTATTACAGGTATCGTCGCAGGATGGAAGCAGTTCCTAGTAAGGCCGCCTTTTGCAATTGACTAATAGCGAATTTGTCAATGCCAATGGTGTTCAAGTGGTGCTCCAGTTGTTTTGGGATTGCACCCAAGGAGCCTATTACTATTGGTACTACCCTTGCTTGCTTTTGCCACAGTCTTTCTATTTCTATTTGTAGGTCTTTGTATTTTGTTATCTTCTCCAGTTCTTTCTCTTCTATTCTGCTGTCTCCAGGCACTGCCACGTCCACTATCCAGACTTTTTTGTCTTTCTTATCGACAATTGTTAAGTCTGGGGTGTTATGTTGCAGGTGCTTGTCTGTTTGAATTCTGAAGTCCCAGAGCAGTTTAATTTTATCATTTTCTATGACTTTCTCTATTTTATGATCCCACCAGTTTTTGCTTACAGGCAAATGATATTTTTTGCAGATCTTCCAATGCACCATTGTTGCTACTTTGTCATGCCGCTGCTTGTAATCAGTTTGTGCAATCTTCTTGCAACAGCTTACCAGGTGGTCCACTGTTTCTTCAGCTTCTTTGCATAGGCGGCACTTACTGTCTGTTGCTGTCTTCTCAATTTTGACTTTATATGCATTTGTCCTTAAGGCTTGGTCTTGTGCAGCCAGAATTAGTCCCTCGGTCTCTTTCTTCAATTTTCCTGCTCTTAGCCATTGCCAGGTCTTATTATTATCTGCTTTCCCAGCTATTTTTTTAATGTATTGGCCATGTAGTGCTTTGTCTTCCCATGCCTCTATTCTGTTCTTCATTTGGTCTTTCTTGTAGGCCAGTTTGGTCTCTCCAGTAGTCAGTAAGCCTTCCTGATATACTAATTTCAGTGCATCTTCATCATTGTTCTTCAGATATTCTTCCAAAGCCATTTTTTCTTCTTCAACCATCTGATGTTATTATTATTATTATTATTATTATTATTATTATTATTATTATTATTATCTTTGTATTTTGTTATCTTCTCCAGTTCTTTCTCTTCTATTCTGCTATTATTATTATTATTATTATTATCATTATTATTATTATTACTACTACTACTACTACTACTATCTCCAAGCTGTCTCAAATAGCATGTGAACTCAGTCATGCCCATTCTTGGCTCTTTAATCTTTCATTCTCCTAAATTTGGGAGGTACTTAACGTTTCTCTCTTGGGGGGATTGATGCCAACAGTCTTGAAAGAGGGTCTTCCTAGGTCTGACTGTTTTTGGCAACTATTGCCTTATGACTTAGAGAAAGTTATTGAGACTATGTGTAGAACTGTGAAGCGTGCTAGAAGTAGATTATCCAGACCCTTTCCAGTGAAGATTCAGAACTGGCCATGGATTTTTTTTATAAATCATCACTCTCCCATGTGAAATCTGACTGGGCGGTGGTATGCACCTCCTTATCCAAATTTCTTCTGGATACCTGCAAGGAGTAGAAATTCAAGACACTGTTCTGCAGTGGTTCAATTCCTTACCCATTGAGCACTTACTGTTAGGACTGGGGGAAATGGGAAGTTAAGAGAGAAAAAGGATACTTTTATTAAGATATTCAATTTATTCCTTAAAATCTTGACACACATAAACACATTTGGGTTCTGGCCTCTCTACCTTTGAAATACAAATTTAACATGATGCTGTTTTCTGAGAATATAGGAAACTATTATCATAGTTGACCATATCCCAGCTTCTGCATGATTTCTCTCAGAAGACAGAGAAAGCAATTATGGGATTTTTCAGCCATTGACAAAAAAAAAAAGTTGTCTGAATATCCTGTGGTTATATGATAAGGTAATCTTTAAAGAGTACTATGAGTCTTGTTTGCTAGAAGATACTGGCTGTTACCCTTCAGAATTGCTAGAGTGTTTACATCACCTTATGACTTTTTGTGTTTCAGTTATCTTGGCAATGGTTTGAGATAAGATTGGATTCCAGCCATCATGTGACTTTTTGAAAGACTCCAGGAAATCATCCCCTAAAGATCCCTTTTTTTATAATTACTAATCATGGAGGAACATGTGTTTACAGATGATATAGTTTTAATCAGTGGTGGGATTCAAATATGTGAACAACCAGTTCTCTATGTGGATGCCACATAGGGTGCAGTACTGCAGGCCACTTTAGCTGACTGTGTTCAGCAGGTCAGCGGTTCAAATCTCACCGGCTCAAGATTGACTCAGCCTTCCATCCTTCCGGGGTAGGTAAAATGAGGACCCAGATTGTTGGGGGCAATGTAAATATATATATACATTGCTTACTGGTGTACACCGCTTAGAGAGTGCTTGCACTTAAAGCGGTATATAAGTCTCATAAATAAATAAATAAATTCTGGGCCTGGGCAACAAAAAATTAGCTACCGGTTCTGCTGAAATGCTGAATCCCACCACTGGCTTTAATTCATTTCATTAGGAATGGAAAATAAATATTATAGAATATATATGCTTATTCATGCAGAAGACCTATGTAGTCACTGAATCACATACAATAATACAATAATCAATTGTATACAATAACATAGCATTGCACTGTAACTTTCCATAAAGTTGTCTCTGTTCTTAACACTGTTTATCAAATTACCTTGCAATATCCGTCTCCCTTTTCTCCCTTTTATTTTACATTAAAACTAGGTGTTTGGAGAAATTGTTTAGTTGGACTTAATGGAGATATTGCTACATGACAGGATACAATATTATAACTTTTGGATTTTCTCAGCTTGGCCAAGAATTACTTTTTTGCTCATTAGTTATATTGCTATATACATTCTTGTTGCAGTAATAAAAATATCACAATTTGTAATGATGGCAGGTTTTTTCATTATATATAATGACTTTTATGTTCATAGTCTTTAGCACTAGATATTCTTTGTCCTTCTTTCCACCCAAAGGTTATGATTTTCTATAACCATTGGCTAGCATGCAGCTAATTTAGCTATGACTGTGACTTACCAAGATATCCAGACTGAATAACATAATGAAAGCAACTGAAGAGATTTCATGTCACAATCTCTTTGCCCTTTGTTAGTAGTGTTTTGTTTTTGTGAGCTTCCAATAAGCAATCCAGATGATGCCACTTGCCAAAATAAGATAACTTTTTATCTTTTTTCTTGGAAATGAAGCCATTGATTCTTGAACACAAGAATTGTCATTTGTTTCCACAAGCTATTGGTAAAAACTATTTTGACATAACAAAGCTATTCTTGCATTTAAAGTTATATTGTTTCAGTTTTTTTAATTTACTGCCTGAATGCCCAATGACTTTTTAAGGCCTATCCTTTCTGCTTTCCAAAAGGCTTTTAGAGGCTTAAATTTGTATAACAGATTGCTTTATGTAATAATAGCAACACAACTGTGTTTTCCTCCAGTTTTTGTATAGCAATAACCCGAGTGTATCTTCTTTATACCTGTGTAGCAGGTCACACTATAAAGGTGTTTGTGTGTGTTTCCCGTTTCTACAAAGAAATTATTTCCTGCCCAAAGACAAGTTTAATGCATGAAGCAGATCAGTAGTATAATTGAAAGATTTCAATAGATTATGCAGGGGAGAAAAAAAATCATGAAGCAACCAGTGAAATAAACAATCAACTAAGGTTGATTCATGTTTTTATTGAGAACATAAATATTGGATTTGAGCTTTTTTATTCTGCTCTGACCCTCAGCCACTGTGCATTTTAATATGAAGACCTTTATGACATAAACATCTTAGAAGATTTCATATACTGTATTCATGCAGCCTTTGGCCCAAAACTAGATTTTTTTTTAGTTAAACAGAATGTGGTAAATACGAAATGTACCAAATAAAGGCAGCAAGTAAACTTAGCAAACAAATTATCTTATTCCTAAAGATTTACTTTTTCTGTCTAAAATCTTACATTTAAGTTTTTAAAATGTTATTACATTTAAGGCAAAAATCTTAAATTGACTTCTTTGGGAGAGAGCCTTATTCAACACTGATTATCTTTGAAGAAACATGCATGGAAGTGATCTCTTAGATCCAAACATTATCTGTGTTTTACTGGAGGGAAACAAGGTTAAATCGGTACTTATTTTCAGGGATTGTGCGCTGTAGCCAGAATCCCCAACCCCAGCTTAGCAGTCAGTAAAAGAAATTGGTTAAAATCAGCCTCCTCCCTTTGACTTCTATGCCATTAGACTCACCTGAAATAAGGTTGTAAAATATATACCACTCACTTGAAATGTGTTCCAAATGTTTTTGCTAAAGTAATTCTAATTCAAATGTCTTATTGGATAGGATATCTGAGGGATATCTGGCTACAGTATCCAAATTATTATGATGTTGTTACAAAATAGCACATTCAGACACTCGGCCATCCTTGAACTCTAATGCTAATGATAACAGAGACCACCTTGGCGACCTTGACTTGTGGCAGCTCATTTTCATTCATTTTTGTCTCCTGTTTCCTAGTTCCTTGCTCCGATATGGTGGGAATCTGTCACTTCAGAGTGCCATGAGTGTGAGATTTAACAGCAATGGAACGCAGCTGCTTGCTCTCAGGCGTCGGTTGCCACCAGTCCTTTATGACATCCATTCCCGGCTGCCTGTCTTCCAGTTTGACAACCAGGGTTATTTTAACTCTTGTACCATGAAAAGCTGCTGTTTTGCAGGAGATCGTGATCAGGTAAGGAGCATTAATTCCTAAAATCCATGAGTTATACAGAGAGGCATTTTAAGATATTTTAAGACTGCTTGAGAATATAGTGCAGAACACTGTAAGATGTAAGAACACTGTAAGATTCCTTGTGTGTAAAGCAACAAATCTAGATCAATATAAATAATTTTTAGTGACATAGTTCTCACAACGTGCTAAATCATATTGTGGTTAGTCCTCCACATAAATTAAATAGTAATTAATGATGAACATCTTAGTTACTATTTATAACTGTGACTTGTTGAGTCTCTGCTTTAAAGCTGCTGCAGATGCAGTGTTTCTCCTGTTTTTATCCCTTTTTCTATCCATAGTGGGTAAGGAAGTGAAAAGAGGTACAGGAGTGCTGTAAGAAATACACATGCATAGGTAATATATATAGCTGTATATGGGGCTCTATGTTTGTGCATGTATGTGTAATTAATATATAAATTAATATGAAAGTGAGTTATTTTACCTGAGATGTCTAGAAATACAATAAGATATTATATTCATTTATTTGGAATAAGTAAAAAGGAGTCCCTGCAGATTTTACTCCGCTAGTCATTGCTGACTCTAGGCCAGTAGTTCTCAACCTGTGGGTCGGGACCCCATTTGGGGTCGAACGACCATTTCACAAGGGTCGCCAAACAAGGTTGTCCACCATTTTTCCCCCTTTTCTTTGGCCACGCCCCTGGCACCCGGTGATGTATAAGTGGTTGGGGGTCACCACAACGTGGGGAACTGTATTATGGGGTCGCGGCATTAGAAAGGTTGAGAACCACTGCTCTAGGTTCATCTCCGTTTCAAGGGCCATTGAGCCAGTGCTATCCGAAGATGCTCCTGTGATCATGTGGCCAGCATGACATCATGGAGCACTGTTACCTTTCCACAGAAGTGTACCTATTTATCTATTCACATTTGCATGCTTTTTTTGAATCTCCTAGGTTGGCAGGAGGTAGGGCAGTGTTTCCCAAACTTGACAATTTTAAGGGATGAGGACTTCAACTCCCAGAATTCCACAGCCAGCAACGCTGGCTGTGGAATTCTGGGAGTTGAAGTCCTCATGCCTTAAAATTGTCAAGTTTGGGAAACACTGAGGTAGGGCAAAGATAGCTGCTCACCCCATCACATGATGCTTGGGTCTCGAACCTGGACTGTGGCTTTCACCGACAAGCCCAGCATCTTAATCACTGAGCCATCACACCACCCTTATTAATTGATAAGCAATATCCCCTTATTTGTGATACTGGTTATCAAATATTCCATGACCTATATTTGAATTGTGACTTAATCTCAGGTTATAACACTCAACCATTTTGGCCCAGGATTAAAAAAATGATGCCTCCTTACTATTGGGAGATGAACTGAACTACATAACATGGATGGGAAACAGGAGGAGAAGGAAATAAATTCTGATAGTGCTGGCTGCTGCTCTCACCTTGCATATTGTAGCAAGCATACGTTGGTTGAAAAAAATTGATGTGAAACCATATTTGCTTTCTACATGTGTCACTAATTTCCTAAACCAATTTACTCTTTGTTGCTGAGACGATAATACCTTTTCCAGACAAGAATTTACTTTGAATTGTTATACCGTATTTGTTTAAATTTTATAGCGGATCCACATAACAATGCCACCATCTATTTGTAATTCTCCTATTTTTTCCTCTATAATTGCTTTGTTTTTTTCTTCTTGGTCAAATCATTTTCCCCCCAAAGAATCAAGGAATAGTAACAAGTCTCCACAGATGTGTCAGTCTAATAATATCTGACTTTATTGTCATGTGAGCAACCAGATTTTAAAATCTCAGAGCACTTTCAGATTCTGGTGTGTGTGTGTGTGTGTGTGTGTGTGTGTGTGTGTGCGCGCGCAGTACTATTGCCATTGTTTTTCTTCTTCTGGTCAATTCTCCGAGTCTGCCTCGACAAATCTCTTTAGTTTTCTTGGCAAGGTTTTTCAGAAGTGGTTTGCCAGTCACCTTCTTCCTCCTGAGAAAAGGTGACTAGCCCAAGGTCACCCACTGGCTTTTTAGCTGTTTTCTTGCCATATGTAAATCAATTTAAATAATAAATTATTAAATGTTACATATGATGGAATATCTCTTAGATGAAAAAGAACTATAGTGCCATTACCTTATCATATAATATGTGCATTCATAAAATTGTGAGGAGCCACAATTTTTGTATTTTTCACAAGATAGTTGGTCAAAAAATCCTATATATTATTGTTATTTAATTAGTAACACAAACACACACACACAAACACACACACACACACACACACACACATATATATATGCAGGAAGTTTTTCAGACAGATGTCTAATTGATTACACCTTGACATTTTTTAACTGCTATACTGCAGTTTTACTTTTTACAATCTCTTTTGCCTTGCAGCCTCCAACTAGGGGCGTTAAGCAGGCTCAAGTCGCAACTGCGAAACATTACAAATCCAAATTTATATATAAAATTAGTAACATGATATATATTGTAAAATATTTTTAAAGGATGATAAAATTGGTACCTCTAAAAATATATAGTGAAAGATAGAAGGGTCGAATTATAGGCATTTGTGGGATGTAGACACAAAAACTGACACAGGGTGGTGGTTGTGGGAAAATTAGGAGGAGGAAGGTGTGTTGGATATGTTCGCCGCCTTGAGTTATTTCTGAAAATAATAAAGGTAGGAAAAATAATAATAATATGGAGAGTAAGTTTCAGTTCTACTTGAATTATGCTGCAAAAAACAGTGATATGCGGGAGTGCCATACCCTATCTGTCTGTAAGTCCCTGGTCACAAAATCTGGTGGGTGACTTTTTCAAGCGAGGGTTAATATATGCTGTATATGACTGGGTATTTTTGTTTTGCTTTGCTTTATCAGACTTGGGGCATATCTCAGACATTACATCACCACCCAAACCCCTTTGTTGACTTTATTCTGGTACAAGAGAACTTCAGGAATGCAGCAGTCATTGGTAGCATTCCCAGTAGAAATTCCTGCATTTCTGATGTGTGCTATATGCTGAAAAGCCATTTAGCTGTTTCTACATTCATTCTCCACAGGGGTCCTAGAAATAGTTGTGTCTAAAAGAACGTGTCTTATCACTTTGATACTTAAAAATAATTGCGAAAACTTATGTTGTACCTAATTAAGATTTAGTCAGGATTTGTGTATGTATATGTGGTTCCCCCCATTTCCTGCCGTTAGTATTTTATTGAAAAATGCCGAAATGTCTCTGTGTTGACAGTAGAGGGCAGAAATGGGCTATTAGTAGATATTGGAAAGATAGATTAGTAATCTACAATTAATATTTTATTTAATGGAAAAATGTAATGCCTATAATGAACAGTTATGTATAATAATATATGGATTTGGATATGTTATTAGTTCTAGTATTGATGAACTTTATAAGGTTGAAGCAGTTTCCTAAGGGTCCTAGGACTTATTACTTATTTTTTTTAATTTTTTTATTTATAAATTGTTAAGTACGAATATTGTTAGTCCAGATTCTTTAGAGGAAGGAGAAAAATAATGAAAATATTATTCTTATCATTTAAATATATCACTAAATATATGAAGTAAAACTGAGACGCTGATTAAAGGGAAAACTGGCTGTTGCAAGGTTATTGAAAGTCCATTCAAATGATCATATTGAGGACACTTCGCTCATTATTGATTTGGTTGAGGTAGAAATTGCAAAAATTTAAGGATACTTAATAACAGAGACAGCAGCCTGTACTTCAGTGGTTAAATAAATACTAAAAAACTTCATTGGTCATAAAACTACTGTACACTAGGAAATCTAAACACAGGTCGGAACAGAATAGATAACTTGACTTAAGCCACTTTTTTACTTTGCTTTTAGCTTTCATTTAGCTTAGCTATCTGTCTTGGATGTACTGTAGCTCTGATACACACATTCTTCAAGCAGAAGTCCCATATTTTAAAGGTGCCATGTGTTCATTTGTTGCCTTGTTTAATCTATCCTTTGCTGTCCACCTGACAAGATCACAGGATCTGAACTGTCTCTTTTCTTGTAAGCTAGCCATCAGGAACTCTTAAACAGGATGCTAAAAATGGTTCCTGTTTTGGATGCAAATTTACCTAATGTCACAGCAAACTTTTGATTTTTAGTTTAGCTGCTGGTGTTGCTAGGAAGAATGAAGATGGCTAAAAATAGACTAAATGCAAAAGCTCATAGCAAATTACAAATTGCTACAATTCTGGTTTAGCATGACATGTGCAGTGCAGTTTATACATATATCAGTTTTTCAGTTTTGGAGGAGAGGATGGCATTAGGACATTTGGGATTCTCCCTCTCTCTCCCTCTCTCTCTCTCTCTCTCTCTCTCTCTTTCTCTCTGCGTGCGTATGCGTGTGTGTGTGTTTGTGTGTGTGTGTGTTTGTGTGTATGTGTCTATTAACACCAACAATCCCCATAAACTTTATTTTAAAAGGGATTGCAAAACAGTGGGATCTTTCATTAAGAAAGAGCTAACATGAATAGAAATTTGGGGGGGGGGGAATAAAAGAAAGATAGTTGTCCATAGAATGTTTAATTAACTTTTATAATTAAATATACTTCAGCATCTTTATTTTTGCCTTTCTTCTCAAGAACTCTGTTAATAATCTTGACTTTAGTATGGCAGCCTTTAGTTACCTTGGAATCTTGCAGAAAATCCTCCATTCTGGGCTAACTTTCACAGAAAAAGAAATCAGGAAAATCGTGGCCACAGAAAAAATGAATTATTTTTTTGTTGCTTGGGGTGAGGAGCATAGTTCTATTCTACATTCCATAAAAATGAAGGAAATGGAAAAATGACAGGAGGCTGAATTTTTCCTTAAGCAGATAAAATGTAGAAAAACACTGTTATAAGGTCATACTACTCTGACTACTTCTCCCCATATTCTAGCTTGCATAAGATGCTAGTATGAAATTACTTTGGGGACAGAGGTGGGAAGGAGCCGTAAGGTATCCCGTGCAACTGCCGTAGGATGGCTAATTCTAAACATTTGAGACATGTTTATTGTTCTGGGATTGATGTTTCATGCCACAGTTATTAACCACGCCTGGGAATTTCTTCCATCTAAGGCAAACTTCTGAATCAGCAGCTGGTCATCTGGAAGCCAAGCCAATTCTTCCCTCCACCCACGGCCTGTTTTTTTTTTTTCCCCCAGCTAATCATTTATGAAGAACGATTGCTTAAGAATTTTGCTCAGAAACAATTTTGGGATATTTTTAATCGGTCCAGTGTTTGAATTCACAACTTTACACATATGCTAAGGGTAGCAGAAAAACGGTTACTTATCTCACATTGCTAAAATGGGCATACTTTTGAACTTTGGTTGTTCCAAAAAGGCTCAACTGGAAGAGTGACTATTGGTTGTAGATAGCATGTGATCTGTTTGTTTTATCAGCTTCTCTTCCTACTCATTTTTCTTCAGGCACAATTCCAAGTGCTATCTCTTCCTTGAGAATTTGCCTGGATTTGAATACCCTTGGGAGACATTAATTTATGTTACACTACAATTAGTGGCATGTTTGTAAAACTTTGGGAAAGAGTCTTCGTGATTGGTGTCCTCAGTGTACCTTGTCACCCTAAGTCAGAGTTTCTCAACATTAGCAACTTACAGATATGTGGACTTCAACTCTCAAAATTCCCTACCTGGCATGCTGGCTGGGGAATTTTGAAAGCTGAAGTCCACATGTCTTAAAATTACCGAAGCTGAGAAACTCTGGTCTAGCTATAGTTCACTCTCTGCCACCAAATTCTGGACATTATTACAAAAAAATATCTTGGTAGCATTACTCCAAAGTTACTTTAGGGCTGTTTATCCAATATGCCACTTACCTAGTTTTTCTAATACTTCTAAAAATATTCCTCTTACAGGAAAATCTAAAGTTCTACTTCAAAGAGAATAATCAGTATGTTTAATAAATCTAATAAAAGTGGAGACAGTCTTGGCTTTAAATTTTGACAATGTCTGGGGTAAAAAATATTTTTTCCAGAGAGGAATAGCAGATGGAATTAAGTACTATAACTCTATATTAAATTACTGTTTAATACTATTTAATCTTCTGTTGAAGCAATAAATATCTAGTATGCTAGCAGCTTCATAGTTCTGCAATGTTTGCAAATTTTTCATCTGTAAGTGCAATTGTGCATTTCTTTTCTTTTTTTTCCCCTTTTAAGTAGACCAGTAATTTAGTTTAAAGAAATTATGGGTATCAAGGACCTGATAACTTTTTATTCAGAGAATGTACTGAATGAGAGAATTTGGGAGAAAGCTCTGCATAAAAATTAAAGACATCCCAATTTTTTTAAACAACAGACTACATTGGTTTTACGACACTAGTACTATTTTTATATTTTGTAAGATTTATAAGTTATTCAAAAATATGTAAAATTTGTTTGCACCAGTTATAGCTTGTAAACACTAGAATATTTCAAAATGTTGAAAACAGAAGAAGTCAGTCTCCAGTGTTGCTGAGCAGACATGCCATCCAAATAATTGCTTACTTAGAATTGCTTATATTCTAAGTAAGGCTTCACCATTGTAGAAACAATCATATTTTTTTGTTGTTTTATTGGCTTGGGCCAATAGTAACTTTACCAATATGGATGGAAACATGAAGGATATGTCAAGTCCACCACTAAGCACCTTATAGCATTATTGACTATAATACTGATATCCCATGAGAAATGTGCTTCTGGCTATTATGTAACACAGTGTGAAATTCTGAAATAGAATAGAATAATAACTTTATTGTCACTTTGAATGTACACTAATCAGCATACATTAAAATGAAATTTCGTTGCATTCAGTTCTCAAAGGGTCACCACTTCCGATATACACTACATACATATGACAAAAATAAATAAATAAATACAGAATTATGCATATACCCACATATATTATATGACACAAAGAAACAACATTCTAGATCGGGTTATGTATACATGTGAATGGCAAGAAAAACAAATCTTGCGCGTTTACCAAACAGATGGCATAGGAAACAAAACTATTATAGAATCGGGTAGTCCTGCTGTATATGATTTCTCTTACATTCTATAATATAGTCGTGATGGGTTGTAAAATACATTGTGATAACCCTATTTTGGTAAAATAAAATGATTCCAGCAATTGAGAAATTATATATATCATTATGTAATTTCGATGTAATACAAGAAACAATAGGAAGTTGTTTTTCAGAGACTTCATGGCCTGTCAGATCATTAGACCACCTAACGCAGTAATCAATCTAACTGTAGTTGAAAATTATAGGCACTGTTCTTAACCTTGCCCTCAAGCAAGGAGTCTTCTTAAGACAAAATATTTATTCTGTCACTGACTTATAGATCTTCCTGGGAATTCTTTTATAAATGAGGTAATAGAATTATATAAATGTAACCTGTAGCATATAAAAAGTTCTTGTACAAGTAAAGGTATGGTAAAGAATACCCAAAATAGAATAAATATATTTAGGGAGGCGTTCTCATTATTTCATTGGCACTTCTAAATCAATGTTTATATGTAGAATTGTAATCCTTTTATAGGTAACTAGTCTTCATGCTTTCAGCATTTAATCTGTCATAATCCTAATAATATTAATTGACCAAAGCACAGAACGTGCATTAGCCATGTTATCCAATTAAATTATATTATTCTTTTGCATGTAGTTTAATGGTCCTTTTCTTGTAACTTATAATATTTTGGTTTCTAATAGTATATCCTCTCAGGATCAGATGACTTCAATTTATACATGTGGAGAATTCCTCCAGATCCTGAAGCTGGTGAGTGTATGGAATCTGCTGAACTTAATTCCCAATAAGAAATGTAAGGAATGTTGTATTTTGGAATTAATGCAGAACATGAAGGATTGATAAGAAAATTATCCAGGTGGGAATAATTTATTAATCTAAAATGTAATAACAGGGAAGGAGTTCCTTTAAAAGTCATATAGGGTAGGGCTTTTCAACCTTCTCACAGATTGTACCAATTTTAGGATATGGCAATATTCGAGTTCCACCTAGCAAAGTGTCAAAAACTTGATGACTCAAAAGAAGTCCTGTTCAAAGTTGCAATTGCACTGAAATGATTTATGACCATTTTTCACACTTACGATCATTGCAGCATGCCCAGGGTCGTGTTTATATTTATATTTGAATGCTTGGCAACTGATTCATATTTATGATGGTCACAGTGTCCCAGAGTCATGTGATCCCCTTTTGCAATCTTTTGACAAGCAAAGTCAATGGCAGGGCTGCTGGTGGCCAAGTGCTAAGGCGGGACTTCCTTCCCTCCCTCCCTCCCTTCCTCCCTGCCTCCTTCTTTCTCATTCCCATCTCCTTCTAAAGGAAGAATTTGACCCCCCCCCAATATTTTCCCTCTTCCATATATTCATCAAACAAAGAAAAGCCTCCAGAGACAGAAAAGACAAACCGCTGAGGGAACTAGCTTAAAAAGGCGCATTCCCTTTTAAGAATTAGCTACTGGCTAGAAAGGAAAGTTGAGCTGGCAGCTGGCACTTAAGGAAGAAAAAAAATATAGTAAGTACTGGCTGCTGGTTAAGGCAGCCTCCCCAAATGGCTCCATTCATAAGTAAAGGAAAGCTACAGGCAAAATCCATTCAGGAGAAAAATATTTCAAAATCCCTTGCAGCAAAACTTACAGCTAACAGTAGCAGATCAATAGAAGCTAACATGAGACATTAGCCATCTGCCTAGAAATTGCCAAACACTCCTTAAGAACACAAAGCCCACATTGCACAAATCCAGAACTTCAAAGTCACAAAAGCACATAAGAATCCTTCCACTCTCCACCTTCCTCCCTCCCTCCATGCCTCACCTCCAGCCGATGCTGCCTTTCTTCATTCCTCATGGAGGGCAACCCCTCTCCTGCTGCATTTCTTGCCTGTTTGTTGCTTCCAATACAGGTGGCTGCCACAGAAGTTGTAGATCGGCTCATGGCCGGCCTGCTTGATCTCCTCTCCTCTCCCCCACCCTCCTCCTTCTTTCCCTTTGGTGCAGCTAGAGCTGACTCCATCTCCTCCCAAGGCTGCCTCTTTTTTTTCTCTCTCCCTCTCCCGCCCAGACTGCCTCCTTTTATAGCCCCTCCTGTCTCCGCCCCCTCCTCCTCCTTTCTCATCCAGAAGTGAGTCGGAAGAGAGCCTGGGGCCTTTGCCTCACTCCAGTCACTCTGCAGCTCCGGAGGACTCTCTCACAGTAAGTCCTGTGCTGCACTGGTTCGTTCCCTCCCACACTACACTTGGCTGGGCAGGGCTGCGTACCACCTGCCACGTGCAAAGTACCACAGGTGGTACGCGTACCGCTGGTTGAAGAGCCCTGATATAGGGTATTTTACTTTCCTTGGTAAACCTTAGTAAATAAATTTTCACTTCCGTAGTCAGAATAGCACATCTACAATCTGCAGTTTGTTTGGACTTGTTTTTGTTCTAACAAGTTCTTAATCTACTGTTAAACATCAGTTAAGCCAAATGGGTTGTCCCATTTGATATTCTTTTTGTACTCTGAGGAAGCAACATGACTAATAATATCCAGGATAGTTTTGAGATAAAAATCCAGCACTCCCCTGGGGCATTGAAGCTTTATGTTTTCCTTTGAGCAGACTGATCAAATAATATTATGTCATGCTTAACCACAAATGTTCTGGATTTGTGGCAGCAACTTTTTTTAAAAAAAACTTGAAGTTAGTAATTTTTTTATGGTCAAGAACTTCTACTTACATTTTCTTTTGCTAACTATTTGCATAAATATAAATTTAGAAGGATATACAATATCTCTCATACTATTGAAGATTTTGATCAGGTGACCTATACTGATGCAGACCATTGCTGCAATCATTCAGGGCTTTTGTTTTCCATTCTTCTGTTATTGAAAGAAGATTAATACAATTAATACAATTCTTCAGAATTGCAGAGGATATTTCCATATAGAGCACTGTTCTGGGTAATGCAGGATGTATCGCTATTTTAGTACCTACTTGTTGCATTTGTATCTCTTTGGATTTTCTTTTGTGCCATTGTTTCCATACCTTTTGCTTGCTGATGTTCCATATTTATAAATAATCCCAGATGTTTTGTAGTCTGCTTTGTGAATTTAAGTTTCAAACTGTGTTAAAAAGTCTTCTCAGTTTCAACCTCTTAATTTGAACTATTGACAGAAATATGCTATGCCCTATTGTGGCCTCATTTATTAAACTAATCAACATTCTGGAACTTATTTTAATTTCTTTCTGAAGTATTTTTCTTCTCTTCCTTCTCTTCTGTTTTGTCAGAAACAGCAAAGATTAAAGGGCAGTTTTCACATGATTCCAAAGTGACTGCTACGTGCGTCAAACAATTTATTATGATGGCTCTTGGGGTCCTAAATTGTTAGACTGCTGTTTGCTTTTAATGCATAGTATTAAAATGCAGTATTCTGATGTTCAGAACTTTTTTCATTGCTTAACTAGATAGTGTTAAAACCATGCTGTAAACTAGGAAGACATTCATCCTTTCTGTAAATACAGCTAGTCCTTGACTTGCAGCAGTTCATTTAGTGATCATTCAAAGTTACAACACAATTGGAAAAAGTGACTTATGACCATTTTTCACAGTTACAGCCTTTGCAGCATTCCCATGATCATGTGATTAAGATTCAGAGGCTTGGAAACTGGTTCATATTTTTGACCACTTTTGTGTCCCACGGCCATGTCATCAACTTTTGTGACCTTCTGACAAGCAAAGTCAATGGGGAAACTGGATTCATTTAACAACGAGTTACTAACTTATCAACTGCAGTGATTCACTTAACTACTGAGGCAAGAAAGGTCATAAAATGGGGCAAAACTCACTTAACAAATGTCCCACTTAACAACAGAAATTTTGGGCTCAATTGTGGTTGTAGGTCGAGAGCTACCTGTAGTAAGTTGAAAATGAGTTGTTTGTTCTTAGCTGAATTTGCATCATGTTCTTTACTAAAAAAAAATCCTGTCTTTCAACTGTAAAGACAATATACATAATTATAGATTGTATCTATGCACAGATTTAGGTCAAGAAATCACACAAATGTATTAGAAAAAAAAAGTCTTGTTTTGTAGACTAAAAATGACATACACATGGAGGCTGAGCTTTTCTATTGGAAAATGTATCCATAAAGACTCTCCACTTACTTTTTATTCCATAATAGAAGCTCTCCACTGCTGATACTCACCTGTTACACATGGAAGACAAAAAACAGGATTTGCACAGTCACTAACAATAATAGCTATATACAGGAATGACAATTGAATAGTAGGAGGGAATATCTTGAACGTTCATCACTTGAAAAATAATAAAGGCAGGATAATTTTTTTTAAAAAAAATAGAATATACAAAAGTACAAAGTAGTCTCAATAAAACCTGGGGAGCACTAACTTTTAAGGGAATAGTGGAATACCAGACAGGTAACTACTTTACAATGAAAAGAATAGATACATTAGATCCTATAAAACCTACTAATTAATTAAATCATATAAGATTAAGCAATGTACAATTGAAAAAAACAGAGAGTGTCAAGAGCTGGGGAAATCAGGAAATTCAGGCAGTTCAAATGAGTGCAAAGATTTATTGCAAGCTTAAGCTCTCTACAAGAATCTGAACTACTAACGGTCAAGAGAAATTAGTGGGAGTTAAGAATAGAAAGGAATTCCAGGTGAGCTGGATTTAGATCTCTTGTGGGCATGCAGGGTCTCATGACTGATGACATGTTTGACCCCTCCCTCAGGCTCAGCCTGGTCATCTCCTATAGAAAGGCCTGTCAGGAAGCAATAAGTCCCCAGTCAATAAGGAGTATCTCTATTCCTATTCTCAAACCTTCATTCATTCATTATTTGCACCTCCTGCTTATTTTTTGATTTCAACAGTATCTTTTTCTAAAACCATGTTCTCAACAATAGGGGGGGCTAGCATATTTACTCATTCCCCCCTTCCTATGACAACAGCATGTACTTTTGGGTTCTCAGCATCAAGAGCAGGGCAGCCTCTTCCCTGTCTGGCAGTGACTTATGTTTGTCTGTCTCTTTGTCTCTTTGATACCAAATCTAAAACAATCTTTGCATGTAACACAATGTTAGCTTAGATTATAACAGCTTTTATTTTACATATAGAATGAAATTATCTATTCAAGTAGGTAAACGTGACCCTTGTCAAAGGTTGTTGTATACTGTCATTATGCATTTATGTAATTTAACAAATTACACATATCTACTGTCTCATTTCTCTTGACTAAACTGCTGGTGGTGCTGGTTCTGAATATTTCCAAAGGATAATAATATGGGGGCACTGAGGCAGAATATTCCACTAGCAATACAATCAAGCCAATTTATATAAAGTCACCCAATTCTGCCTTTTTTTTCTTTCCAGGTGGAATTGGCAGAGTGGTTAATGGAGCCTTTATGGTGCTGAAAGGCCACCGTTCAATTGTCAACCAAGTCCGATTTAACCCTCACACTTACATGATCTGCTCTTCTGGTGTGGAAAAAATTATAAAGGTGAGTTTTTTCTCCATGGTCAGGATTTTTAGTTTTTATTTAAAAATTGGTGAAGCTTTACGTAGCAGGAGAGACATGTTACGGGACCTGTCTACAAAAGAGTGTTATCTGGTGGATCCCAGAAAGAGAGCCTTTTCTTCCATGGCATCCACCCTATGGAATATCGTTCCCCTGGACCAGGAGAATGTACTTGGTGTAATACAGGAGTTCTAACCTGGGCTCCATGGATAGGTTCAGGGGATTCATGAACGTAGATGGGAAAAAATTGCAACTTTGTTTTTGCTAACCTCTGACTAAAATTTAGCTTTTCATTCAATAATATATACCAGCAAGAAAGTAATTTATGGCTTCTAGACTCCAAAAATGTTTGTGGATTTCAAATAATACTTAAATTATTATACCTTTAAAAGGTTAATATCTTGTTTTTGATTTAACTGGTTAATAAAAAGCACAGATTACTATATTACTTATTTGTTATTTGGGAATAGAATGGAATGGAATAGAAAACTTTATTTGGCCAAGTGTGATTAGACACACAAGGAATGTGTCTCTGGTGCAGAAGCTCTCAGTGTACATGCAGAGCAACAGAATAATCATCATCATCAGAATGATGCCAATAGGTGGGGGGGGGAGTAAAGATAGTAAGGATAAATGATAATACTATAGCCATACTACATGGATAAGTAGACATAGACATTAGACAGTACTGTGAGAATTAGGAGTTCAGCAAATTGATGGCACGAGGAAAAAAACTGTCCCTGTGTCTAGTTATTTTGGCATGCAGTGCCCTGTAGCATTGTCCCAGGAGAAGGATTTGAAACAGTTTATGTCCATGATGTGAGGGGGCCATAGATATCTTCTCAGATATCTTCTTGTGTGGTTCAGATATTTATTTATTTTATTTATTAATAAAATTTGTATGCTGCCCAATCTTCTGAACCACACAAAATGCAGGTCTTCCATGGAAGGCAGGCTGGTTGCAATAGTTCTTTCTGCAGTCTTAACTATCCATTGGAGTCTGTACCTGTCCTGTTTGATTGCTGTACCAAATCAGACACTTATAAAAGTACAAATGACAGTCTCAATAATTCTTCTGTATCAACAGCTCGTGGGGCAGTATGAGTTGACGCAGGAAGAACATTCTTTGTTTTGCCTTTTTAATGATGGTTCTAATATTAAGTATTCATTTCAAGTCCTGGGAGATTATAGAACCCAAAAACCTGAAGAACTTTACTGCTGTTTTGTATTTGAGCACAACTGGTTTCCTAGATAAAACTATATATAATACATTTTATGTGTTTAAATCCATTTTTCTCAGGAGAAGTCAGTAGGTTTCACCAGACCCTCACCCTTTTGTCCATGTTACAAAAAAGTTAAAAACTAGTGCGCAAAAAAACCCTCACCTACTGCTTTTGTTGCAGCCTATCACTATTTGGGGGCTGTTCTCAATCTGTTAGATAATTATTTTGAAAAGGGAATTTCTTTAGGTTCCCAGCATATATCTGATGAAACATAGCTATGTTTCTGATTTATAAACCAATCAAACGTGTGAAAGAAACACTATAATAATAAAAACTTTATTGTCATTTTTAAGACAAAATAACCCAACTACTAGTGGCTCTCAAATTTCTATACCAATCTAGTTTAACACAGGGAAGTGCGGCCTACTCTTTTATAACTTCTCCATCACCTAAAGTCCAAAGATGAATCTCCCACCTTCTGGATTTTTTTTAATGTTACATATATATCCCACTTCTTATCTTTTACTTTTCCAGTGAGTATTGTAGTATTATGAAGATCACAGAAAAGGAGTAAGAAATATTAAAGTAAAGAAATTAAAGACCTGAGATGGGGGGAGGAGGGGAGAGAGATAGCTAAATCTAATTTACCCCAGGACTTTTCACAATTGTAATAATTTCTCCCTGAGCAAATCTATCTAGTGCTTATGTTTCTTTTTAGACAGCATATTATTGTAGGTTTGTTTCAATCTAATGTGAAAGAAAACAAAGTTAAGTTCCTGCCCTGTGTGACTTCGAATAGTAAATTTGGTTTGGCTTGATGGAAGGATTTTTGTAAAACAAACATTGTCAGTGAAAGACAATCTTTTCAGAAGAGCCTTGAAACAAAATGGAGTGCGCAGCAAACAGCAGAGAAGACCATAGAGAACTTTTCTTGGAGACCAATATTGCTGAGGAATTTCATCTGTTAAGAAAAACTGGTTAAATCTGTAAAAGGCTGACAGCAGGAGGGCAGTGTTGAACTGAATGTTGATGCCAATGGCAATTTGTCAATTGCATAGAAGGAAAAAGTATTGCTGATGTATATTTTAATGAGAATCAAAATACCCATAGACCTTTGTTTCTATGGAGATAACTATAGAGATAGGCTATCTATCTCTGCTTTACAG
Source organism: Crotalus tigris (assembly GCF_016545835.1). Classification (NCBI taxonomy): domain Eukaryota; kingdom Metazoa; phylum Chordata; class Lepidosauria; order Squamata; family Viperidae; genus Crotalus; species Crotalus tigris. The sequence continues at coordinate 557,407 of NW_024100464.1, forward strand.
TGGGGATTATCTAATGTGTACCACATTAGTTCTAATTATAAATACTTGCAGCAATTTTACTGCTTCTAGCATGTAAAAGTTATTTGAGGATTTCATTCATAATGGAGATGCTATGTTAGATTTTATTTCTGATTAACAATCTCAAAATCTAAGTTCTACATCAAATGTAACTTAATAATTCTAAGTAATTCATTTATTGTACAAAATTCTACTTCCTGAATTAAGATTTTTAAAGAAGGTTTTGTGAGTTAGGATTACTGTAACAAAATAAAATGTAAGGAAGGAAGGATATAAAGTTATAGAATAAAGGTTTTATTTTAGAATAGCTATGAAAGTAATAGTTGCACAGTTACCATAGTAAATTTTCTCCTCCTTGGAGCTGAAGAAGTGCCCAATACATTTGTCAGCTAATAATATTTTTCATTTTATAATATAGGAATGTCTGCAATTGCTAAATGAAGTATTATATGTTATCTCATAAAGCACAATGGCATATTTCTTCATCCAAGTAATGCTAGTTTCCTGGGAAACCAGTATCTTGGTTTGTGCCTAGATTTTTACACAGAACGCAGCTAGGCATTTTTAGCCATTCCTTCTGCACTTTCTTTTCCCACCCCCACCCAGTCCCACCAGTAGACACTTATTGCATAAAAATAGAGCACTGCAGTCTGATGTTTCTTTTCTAGTTTAGGGCATTTTTATGAGTTGTGAATCCTCCAGTTCAGGTAGGGAAAAATATTTTATCTCAATGCACCTATAGAATGGAATGAAAATTAAATTAAAATACAAATGCTTTAAAATCGTTATGATATAAATATACAAGTTGCTTATTTAATTTTTTTTAATGTCTTGATGTTATGTGTGGTAAGGATATAAAGTGACTTTTTCTTTTTGTTTATAGATTTGGAGTCCTTATCGACAACCTGGTTGTACGGGGGATCTTGATGGTAAAATTGAAGATGATTCACGTTGTCTCTATACACACGAGGAGTACATTAATCTTGTATTGAACAGTGGCAGTGGCCTGTCTCATGATTATGCCAATCAGTCAGTACAAGAGGACCCACGCATGATGGCCTTCTTTGATTCCTTGGTCCGCCGAGAAATAGAGGGGTGGAGTTCTGACTCTGACAGTGACCTCAGTGAAAGTACTATCCTGCAGCTTCATGCTGGAGTAAGTGAACGCTCTGGCTATAGTGAATCTGAGTCCTCTACTTCTCTACGTCACTCCCCACCTCATATGACCGAAGAATCTGATGAACCTGCCTATAACTTGGGAACTTTGAGATCCACGGAATCTCCATCACCCAGAGAAACTGCAGTGTCTCGTCAGCAACGCTTATCTGCACTTAGGAGATATCAGGACAAACGCCTCCTAGCCCTTTCCAATGAGTCTGATTCTGATGAAAACACCTGTGAGACTGAGCTGGATGCTGATCTTTTCCCAAGACCAAGGTCGCCTAGTCCTGAAGAGAATGATTCAAGCAGCTCCAGCAGTAGCAGCAGCACAGAAGATGACGAGGAACTGAATGAGAGACGTGCCTTAACCAGGCAGCGCAATGCTCAGAGACGTAGACAAAGACAAAAGCCACAAAAGGAAGAAAGGACTAATGCAAATGCAGGAAACACAAGTACTTATATAGGTGAAGACCTTTATGATTATCCCCAAATCAAAGTGGATGATCTCTCTGCCTCTCCACCTTCGTCACCTGAAAGAAGTGCTGGAAACACCGAAGTCCGTAAAGAGAAGATTTTTCCTTGCTCAGAGAGTGAATCAGTAGATAGGAAGATCTATAAAGCTTTTCGTTGGCTTCATTATTCTTACATGTCCTACGCAGCTAATAAAGATGGTGAATCTTCATGTGGAGGTGGAGAAAGTGAAGGAAGACCAGGAACTAGTAGAAAAGCTCTTAGCAGTCAAGATTCTTCTGCTGCTGAAAGCTGCAACAAAGACATTTTCAAGGATTGTAACCCAGCAGAAAGTTCTATAAATGTTCAAGAACATGAATGTGATAATCAACGACAGATGGAAAACCAGGAAACCCTAGCCCAAGATTCTGGGAGTAGTGGATCTATAGAGCATTCTTTTGAAGCTAAGAAGCTGAACGGAAAAGCCATTTGTAAAGAAAGAGTTAATTGCATTGAGGAGTCATGCAACCAACCTGCAGGATTTGTGGAACAGAAAAATAACCAGAATTGTCAAACAACATCCAGCCACAACTCACTGGCTGTTTCTAAGGATTCATTTTCTACTCCTGCCAATGGTAATGCATCTGGAAATTTATCTAGAAACCAAACAGATGACAGTGAGGATAGGAACACTGACAATTCCTGTACAAACTACAATAATGGCCATATACACTCTCATTCTCCTTATCTTAATAATGGACAGAATTTTGGAGAGCAAGAGGTTCTGGGTCAAGGAAAACAATTACACTTAAATGTCGATAAAGGCAGCAGCTTTGTGCAGACATGCACATCCTTGCACAAGGAGTGCTGCCTATCCGCAACAGACTCTTCCAGTCACAGCATGAGCATGAAAGAGGAGGTTGCTGAATTGCATCCCGCAGACAGTGATGGCTCACAAAACCACGGACGACAGAAAAGGCACAGAGCAGAGTTTGAAGACACAGATTCTGAGAGGTCTTCCTCAGAAAAGAAGTTGAAAACACACACAGTCTGGTTCTGAAATGCTGCATTTCCAACTCTTCATTCCATTCTTCAGTGGGTCTGTTTTAAATTGACAGGGGCTATGTTGTATAAAAATCTAATCAACTTCTTTAAAATAAGACTGAGTATAGTGTACCCTTACAAGGTTTTGCTCAAGTAAACACTGATTCAGACAGTTGACTTTTTCTTGTGTGATGTGTGGTGTTTGTTCAGCCAGCTACTTAAAGTAGCTATTGTACATTTTATTCTAAAAATATAATTCTTAGCGTGTTAATACTGTGGGGATTTTTTTTTTTTTTTGTCCGAGCTGAATGATAGGCAAATAACATCCTACAAATGATGCTTTTTGGAGCATGGTTTCTGTTTAAGAAAACAGACAAATTTGGAAGTAGCCTTTAAAATCTCTCACACTTCTGAAATCTTTTTAAAGAGGTTAGTTTGGAAGCAACCTCATGGTTTATGTATGTGAAGTAACATCAACAGCTGTTATGAACTTGTAATCCATTATTCATATAAGAGGTTTTGTTTGAATTAGAGACTGTTAAGGTAGCATCCATAATGATCTTTCTTTTTTTTTCTCTCAAACTAACTTTCTCCCATTATATAGTAATAACAGTAACCATGTTGAATGGATTGAGAAGTAGATTCACTTCCAATTGAAATTTGTTACAGTATGATCCTGAAGGAGCCATTGCAATTTTTGACCTTCCCAGACTATGTTCTAATTACAAAATAACTTTTATCTCTGTGATATTAACAGCAGAGTCTAGAGAAGATGGTTAGTCATTTCAGAGGAGGAGAAAGATGCATAATGGTGTACTTAACAGAATTTGAACTGATTCTTGAGATTTGATTTTTTTTTCCTTAAGTTTTTTTAAAAAAACGAACTGATCTTATTCAGAACAGTTGCCTGACTTGAGGCACCCTTGTTTTACAGTCTTGCACTATATTACACACAGTGCAGATTGATGTATGATTTCAAATTAAACAAATATTTTTGTCTGTATGGGCTATCTTTGTGTTTTATAGTAAACCTAGAGTGGATATATTTTTATAATAGTTGTATATTGAAGGGAAGAGGTCTGGTAAATTCTTCTGGGACACCAATTAAATCATTTTCTTTGTCAGTTGGCTTTTACATGTTACTTGCCTACTTAATTATGCTGGCTGATATAATCATAATCAGATGAGTGGAAGGCAGTTGTTTATTTTCCACATTACTGTTGGGATGTGCAGTTCACTTATGGAAGGGTACCAGCCTTTTCAGTCTGAAACTGTTCCTTCCAAAATAGGTATTTGCCCTGTTACCCATTGCTTCTTGCAAAAGATAGAAAGGTGGGATTAATTTCAGTATGAAGCCTATTTCCAGGTGCCCTATATTTATACATCTATTGCATTTATATTTGTTCATATCTTTGAATATATTCAACTATTTTGGAAAAGATACCTGTGTCATTTTTTTAAGGCACCAAACCCATTAACTGATTCAGAGCTATTAGTCATGTCTTTATTCCACCCCCCCCCCTCAAAAGGCAAAACAATCACCCACTTTTACTCATCTTTACTTCTTGCAAGTCCCACCAAGTTCACCTCAATTTACTTGCACAGAAGCCTGCATAGAATTGCAAGGCCCAGTATGATACACAGGAAATATAGTGTTCTACTAGATTATGCTAGACTAAGACAACTGCTGAAGTGAAAATAACTAATTTCTTATTCGCAAAGATCAGAGGTAGCCAAATTTTGGAGACACAAGCATATGTGGAATTTGGAAAGCCTTTTGTGAAGGTTCTCCCAAAATGACCAGCATGACAGAACTATACCTATACTAAAAAAAAAACAGCTCTGCCCTGTGGTAGACATAGCAACCATAACACATACCTTTAATAAATATAAATTTAATAACTTTATTTGCTTATGAGAAAACAACAGATTAGACTGATCCCAGCCACCCTATCTAAAAGGCTGTCTACTAAATTTAGTCTGTGTTTTTTTCTTTTGGCATAGCGGTCACACTTACAAACGAAATATGGCATCCAAGCACTCATCATTCTCACCTTTTCAAAGCCTGCCTATAGGCCTTGTGGAGTAGGGGTGGGGAGGAGGAACAGAAGCATTCCTGGAAATAAAGCTGCTGTTCTTTGGCTGACACTTTGAATTACAACATGCTTTTTTCAATTTATTTTGTAATAAAAATATTTTTAAAATTAAGAGAAATGGGGAGTCTAGTGACCAGAAGGGAAGTTTCCATGAGTAGATTGGTGCTATACGCTTTATTCTACTTACCCCGCCCACTTCTGGGAACATTCTAGATTGCTGGATCATTGCTATGGACATCAGCCAAGGGTCGTTACCAGAATAAAATGAGATGCCAAATATTCCATGTGTGTATTGAAGTTACTGTGCTAAGAACGAGAATAAAAATGCTAAATTGTTGGACTTTTGAAAATGAATTAAAAAGGAAATGCTTCTGCAAACCCTTGACTGATGTTTAACATTTTGTGCAACGTACCTCTTTCCAAGGGTAATGAATTTGGTCTTCTTAGGTACTCCTACAATAGACAGTTGTTCAGCCAAAACCCCTGAAGTACAAAAGGTATAGAGAATATACTCTAGCTCAAGTATATTTATTAGTAAAACAATAAATTGTGTTTAACAATGTACAAATAGGGAATTTCTCCCCTTTTTAGAAATGCAAGAATGGTGAAATTTGATATTTCATTTGAAAAAGCAACCACCCTGTTATTTGATAGCATTAGTAAATAGTTTGATACTAAATTTCAAATCAGTAAAATTACAAGCTAGGTTATCCTCTTGATAGCATAAATTGCATGATACAAACTGTCACATTCTGAGAATTTGGGCTTATTCGATCTTGACGCATAATTTCTCCCCTTCTCGCTTTGACATTCATTGAGTAGTAATTCTCTAGGACAGCAGAGATTAGCCATTTTTCATACGACCAAGATTTGTGACTTTTCTCTTCCTGCAGAAAATAGCAAAAGAAGCCCATTGGATACACTGGATTCACTTAAGGACTTTATGGATCACTAAGTTACCATGTGATTTGCTTAATGATCACAGTGACTCATTTTACAATTTGTAGTAAAATAGTCATAAAACTTGAATCAGATCACATGATAACCTGTATCTAAAGAAAACTACATATAAACTGCCAAAGTAATTCCTGCAATGTTGCGTATTTAATCTGGAACCAGAAGAAAATACTTTTGATAGCCAACTATATATATTGCAGAAATGGTGTGAAAGACTAATGGAAAAATCCAAACTACTCATGAAATTTAATTGACTTTTACAGTGCACATCAAAAGATCTTTGAGTATATCAACCTAAATAAACCTTAAACTGGTAGATAAACAGAAGTTTTAATTCCGTGCAGCTTTAAACAAGCTGCACGTATTCAGTTTTTGAACTGACATTGATGCAGCAATATTTGAATGTCACATTAAACAGTGTCTTGTTGCTGGTTTGAAACCAGTTTAGATCCACAATCAGGGGTGTCAAACTGCCGGCCCGCAGGCCGGATGCATCATGGTGAAACCACACCCACCCCATTGCCGGCAATGGAAAAAAAGTCGCGGTACATCGCAACACATTACGTGACATTGCGAGTTTGACAGCCCTGCACTAAATCAACAGGATATTTTCAGGCCATCAACTGCTGTTTTTTTTTTTTATAGAATTTGGGTTGAGGATTTGAAAAATTGGACCAGCTCCTCAACCTTCAAGAGAACTACCAATATGATCATTTTCTTTTTACACCATTTCTACTGCCAAGAAACCAAATTGTGGCTTTGGACATTTAAATAAGTTATATTGACTACAAGAAATCAAGGATTGTTTGATTTATATTTCCCTGCTCCTAAAGGCAGAATTTGGGTCCCATTGACTTTAGTTGAAAAGCATTTAAGATTCTTGTTACAAGGGGACTCTTGTTATTTTATGTTCCTGGATCACAAGATATTGATAAAGTGGACCTTTCCATAACTATAGCATATTTCATGAATTGTAGCCTTAAAAGAATGGAAGATTGACATGGAGAAGATATATATGCATTTGTTCTAAAAAAAAAAAATAATAAGGATTAGCTATACATTTGACAATATTATCTGAAGTCTATGTTTTAGCAGATTCTAAAAAAATATAGCAGAATCTAAAATATGATAGCAAAATCATTCAGAATATGCCCAACTGCCTAATCAATTACAACTATAATCATATTAAAAGGTGGAAATCATTCAGTTTTATGGCAACAGGAATTTAGGTTTTATTCTTGCAAATACAATTTCATCATATGCCTCTGGAAACTTGATCTTCTGACTATATGATGGTCTTTAAAAACAAATCATCATGCCCCATGAAATCTCAGCAGCAGTAAACTATGAAGTGTATTTTATCTATTAAGAGAAGACAGCTATATGGGTCCCACAAGTTCAGCAGAAGAAATGTGATTTAGGAACACATTCATAATGAATAGTAGGTTTGGATAATGACTCAGATTTGATTCCGAAGAGGCACTTGACAGTAAGCAAGGACATAAGCTAATGAGTTGTCTGCAACTCCTTAAAACAGCTTTGCTTTTCCCCAAGGATTGCATGACAGCTAAGAACTGAATCTGAACTGCAACACAGTCCTAATTTAAAAACAGCAGCAACCTGGAGCTAATCATGACATTTCTTGGGCCAATCACAGAGGATGCAAGATATCCAGATGTAGTTTAATTGGCCAACAGCTGGGAAAGAGATTTGTTTAGACATCTTATATCGAAAATCAGTATCTTTTATCATTTTTTAAGAGCTGTAAATAAATCTCCCCCTCCCCGTCTCTCTACCCCAAACACGTTGGAACATCTATGCCAAGACTGGCAGCTGATAATGTTTATCCACTCTGCAGAACTCAAGGATGTCTTACCAATTATTAGCTTTTTGAAATGAAGAGATGTGAAAGACTTCCTAAGAAACAACTTAATTTTTGAAAACACAACTTTACTAGATACTTTGGCTGGGATTATGTGGTGGTGTGTGAATTCCTGACCTGATGCTCTTGCAAAGATTGTCAGCATAAGTAATAAGTGTATTGTGGGATGAACTGATGCATGTGGAAGAGCTTATAGCTTGTTTAAAACACCTTGCAGAGTTCAAGAATGCTGCATCCTTTTATATTACTGATTATATAGCCAGATCTTCTGTGTTTGGAAAGCTGGCCTATTAATATCACATAGGCAGGCTATCAGATTTCTGTATAATTCCCAAAGCATTTTGAATAATATCTTTCATAATAACTTGTTTTAGATCAACAGAAGGAATATAGAATTCACAAGAATTTATATCACTAGCACATAAATCCAACCACCTGGTGGAAATTTAGATACAGCTCACTAAGCGATGCTTGGCATGAGACACCCAAAGATTGGAACTGATCTTCATAAGGTGGATAGTATACAGAAACATTTCTAAAAAATAAAATATGAAACAAAAGGCCTTCTTTGAAACCTGCAGCTCAAGCATCAAATATTAATTTCCAATTATTATTTATCATTACAGTACTTGTTACTTTAGATGTGCGTAAAAAGGAAGCAAGTATTTGAAATATCAGACTTTTCATACCATCTATTGCTCATTGAATTTAATCTAAATTAAATCCACAATTTTCTTAATTACCAGCTTATGTTTCTATACTAAAACTGGTGACTAATGCTTCATTTGGCTTGTTTCACTACTCCTTTTCCCCTACCCCAAGTAAAGTATATTTTCAGTGTATAAAAATGGCTGGAATTGAGTAGAAACCAAGCAGATCTTTTCACTAGGACACAATTTCTGAACCTGAGACTAACATATTAATTAGGAATTCTGGGAGTAAAAATCCCAACATGTCTGAAAGATAATAATTGAGAAAATCTGTACTACATTAGTTCTTAATAAAACATACATTTCGTTCCCTCTGAGAGACATTCACTTATTTCAATTGTTCAATTGCTTTGAAATAACCCAGTAGTGCCTAAGTGGATCATATCTGCCAGATGCTCCTGTTGCTAAAATTCATCTTAAGTATAGAGTAAATACTGGAGTGACTTTTAATGAAAATTCCTGAGTAGTGCCCAAAAGGAGTCATGGAATATGCAAGAAAGAGGGTGCCTATTAAACATATTTGGATTGTATGTGCTTTTTTTTAACAATTTGGGAGGCAGCCATTGTTCTGGTCTTTTGCAATATTGCCATGGTTACTCAGAATAGGTCCTACTGAGTTTATGGGAACTTAACTTTAAATAAGTGTAGGTAGCATTGCGATGCCTTGGGATTGTTCCATGCCAGAATCAGTTGCAGCCTTTTTTTTACAAACATTTATTTAAAAGAAAGCAGACATTATTTCTTAACAGCAATTCAAAAACAATCACAATATCCCACTAACTGGAGTCTTTCAGGGTAAATGTTAGCACAAAAGAAAATTATGTATGGTTAACTGGATAAATACTTGCATAAACTTTCATTCAGACATACCAGATACATCAACAGCTACCTTTTAAGATGTAGCTCATTAAATTTTTAGCGAACCAAATCAGACTCCAGTTAACTAGAAAATCCATCACTATGCTAACAAAAGAAATAGGCACAATTGGCATCCATGTGGGATTTGTAAACTTTCACTGTGAAGTTTAATTACACTAACAAGGAAAGCAAAGTTGCAAGGTTTGTAATTTTTACATCAATCTAATTTATCCCTATAGGCCCTTTCCTAGATACACTAATAAATCTTCCTTTAATCAAATCTATTCAGAACAGGAAACTGCTGAAAAGAAAATATTTCACTGTCTCTTGTATCTATTTACTTATTATAAAATACAAAAAAATAAACTGTGAGGTAACAAGTAGTATACAGAACTTTGCTTAAGAAAATAAAACAAGATGATCTAGTTCAGGGGTGTCAAACTGCCGGCCCACGGGCTGGACGCATCATGACAAAACTGCACCCATCCCATTGCTGGCAATGGGGGAAAAGTTCCAATACATCACGCGATCTAGTGGATAATTAGATAACTAGATAATAACAATTTATTGATAATAATAGTTGGAAAACTCACTTAAAACTACAAAAGGAGTATCTCCTACTATAGGCACACTTATCAATTGTAGTTCTCATCTCCAATAGCTTCTTGTACATTAAAACAGCCTTGCCTGATTAAGATTTGGGAAAGTGATCTCCTTGAAAGTGTAGCAAAGCAGGCATATAGCCGAATAATACAACAATACAAATTGTCATTTCCTGAGTGTTCTCCAACAGAGATGTTTTAAATTAAAAGGGGTATAATTTCTGCGGGGTTTTATTGTTGTTGCTTTTCACAGTTAAATGTTATTTAACCTGAATGGCTGCTCTTTGTCTTGACAAGGCAACTGCTATGGATTGATTCTACACAGAGAGTTTGCTTCTGTGCAGACTTGATGGAAAGTTGACAATGTATAAAACCACGACTACAAAGAAGAAACATTTGCTCTTCATTAAAGAATGCATAAAAGTATTGAATGTAAGGTTGAAGCCAGCAATTCAGCTTTCCCTCTGCTATTTACAGGGGAAAGGAGCATCTTGGCTTAAGAGGGAAGACCTCTCCTGGACAGATGGTGCTTCTGGACCTTCCCCAGTTGTGTGCATCCCAATCAAAGTAATAAAGAGCCAGAAAGTGTCAGGAAACTTCTCAGCAGGAATAAAATTTTAGTCTCTAAAAGTAATATCTAGAGCAGTGGTTCTCAACCTTTTTAATGCCGCGACCCCCAACTGGTCGTAAGTCGAGGACTACTCAACTGGTGCAGCACTGTTTGCAGAATGGGACTTTGGGCGGGCTCAGCAGGGCAGAGACAGCCTGGACAATTCCTATTGGCTTTTGAAAGCCAATAGAATTAGACTCTATTCAAGAGAGTCTATTCTATTGGCTTTCAAAAGCCAATAGAATAAAAGGGAGTAGCACAGCTAAGGAAAAGGGGGGGGGGGAAATGGCGGACTGTGTTGTTTGGCAACCCCCGTGAAATGGTCGTTCGACCCCAAATGGGGTCCCGACCCACAGTTTGAGAACCACTGATCTAGAGGCATAGTTTGCTGAGGAGAAATGGGGAGGAAGGTTAAGACATATTATATCACATAAAAAAAGAATCTAATTCATCAGGGATTGGCCATATTGGCAAGGGATGATAAGAGCTGTAATCCAACATGTCTGTAGGACAAAAATTGGGGGAAACCTCATTTTCCCAAAAGACAGAAGGAATTTCTATCTCTGCCAATTTCACACATATCAACAAACAATTATTCTCTCAGTTTAGTGCATATATCTTTATATATTTAATATTTATTTGCTACGTATATGTAGAGATGTAGGTCTATACATATGTTGTTCATAGTATGTTTAGGTTTGTGTCATGTATGTGTTTCACTTTGAGAGCGGGCAACTAAATTTCATTTTTGATGTGTGCCGTTGTGCCCACAGTAAAAAAAAATCTTATAACCTATAAAAGGACTATTATTCTGGCTTAAGAGACATTGTTTCATATAACTGCTAGAGTTATACTGTTGCAAATTCAGCTACTGGAAATAAATCTTTTCATGGTTAACTGGTATCATTTACCCTGAGGTAAGTTGGGCGCATTATTATTCATATTAAGGGGTGATAAATTAATTCAGGATAAATCAAGTATGGAAAATATGAATAGGTTCGCATATCACTGTAACCATAATGTGATAGGTTTTATTTGTTTAATGTCAGCCATTGCAATTTGTAACCTATGGGTTAAGGATTGAAATGCTTGAATATCGGAAATAAGAATTACTCAACAACCCATAATTCAAAGTTTCAAGTTTTGCATGATGTGTGAATGAAGCTTTAGTTTTAAAGTGTTTCCATTTCTCTGACCCCAGTCTAAACATCCTTGGGAAATGAAATTGCCAACATGGATAAACTCACCATGTACTGTGTGCTTAAAGTGTAAAAATTCTTAAGCAAACATTGTGTAAATGATTACCACAGCTGTGGTAAGCTGCTGATATGGCTTTATCCCCAGGGAATTAAAATATCGCCAACAAGAAAAGAATAAGCTCTTTATAGCAACCTGAGCTATAGTTGTTGTTGCTCTTTTGTGCTTTAAAGAGAGAATTGAACATTTAATTCAAATTTGAGAATTGTGTGTGTGTGTGTGTGTGTGTGTGTGTGTGTAGAATGATTCTAGAATAGTAGCAATGAATCTGGAAATAGTAAGAAGAAATAGAATAGTAATTAGAAATAGAAGATTTCAATCAAAAGTGCAGGTCCTTTGGACAAGAGCAGATATGGGCTTGTGTAGAAGATCCAAGTTTGGACTCTTGACACCCGACAGTAAACTAAAAAACTATCTTTCTCTAAGATCTGGAAACACAGCCTGGCTGTGTTTTCTTGCACAAACAGAACTTGCTACTTTATGTATTTCCTGTCAGGCACAGGAAAAATATAAATGAACAGGTGACTTTCCATGGGTAAAAACTTAAGGGCTTTTTGTTATGGGTAGAATAATTAACATTAGTTAATTACAGTTACCTATCTTTAAGCTGCAACTTTAAGCAGTCTTAAATTTTCATTTCTGAACACATTGAATCAGCTAAATTGAACTGAATTATGGTGCCTCTAAATAAACATGTTGACATTTGGATATGCAACTGGTATCCCATTAGTTTCTGGTTAAGGCGCGAAAGATCAATTTAATGCAGCATTGTAAAACAACTTTAGCGGTAAGGTATTGACTTCTTGAGTATCAGTTTCCTCTTTGATCAAGGCTGCACTGTACTTCATTTCTCTTTCAAGTTCAAAGAATTAAGAAGGGGGAGAGAGAGAGAGAATGAAAAAAGCTGCCTTTTATCTTTGTTCTGCAACATCTGGCTTTGACTGTGGGTTCATACATTATGTTAAGGTATAATTTGTTTTAACGATAATTAGTTGAATAAACAGAATAACAGAGTTGGAAGGGACCTTAAAGGTCTTCTAGTCCAACCCCTGCTCAAGCAGGAAACCCTATACCATTTCAGACAAATGTTGTCCAATCTCTTTGTAAAAACTCCAGTGTTGGAGCATTCAGAACTTCTGGGGGCAAGTTGTTCCACTGATTAATTGTTTCAACTGTCAGGAAATTTCTCTTTAGTTCTAGGTTGTTTCCCTCCTTGATTAGTTTCCATCCATTGCTTCTTGTTCTGCTTTCAGGTGCTTTGGAGAATAGCTTGACTCTCTCTTCTTTGTGGCAACCCGTGAGATATTGGAGCACTGCTATCATGTCAACCCTAGTCCTTCTTTTCATTAAAGTAGACATACCCAATTCCAGCAACCGTTCCTTATGTTTTAACCTCCAGTCCCCTAATCATCTTTGTTGCTCTTCTCTACACTCTTTCTAGAGCCTCAACATCTTTGTCACATTGTAGCGACCAAAGCTGGATGCAGTATCCGCCTTACCAAGGCGTTATAAAGTGATATTAACACTTCATGTGATCTTGATTCTATCCCTCTGTTAATGCAGCCCAGCACTGTGCTGGCTTTTTTGGCAGCTCCAGCACACTGCTGGCTCATTGTGATTGGACCACAAGAAGCCATATTATGATCCAACGCGATGTATATTCAGCCATGATGGCTTAATAAGGAAAAAAAACAAAGAAAAATGTGTTTTCAAAAGAACCTATAAATGCATTATTTTAGCTTGAGATGATATGATAATATAGTCACATACAAACAATGAGCTGTTACAACTATTGCATTATAAAAATGAAAGAATTTTAAATGCGTTTTACTCTAATCCTGGAGTCTTTCCTACTTGGCAGTAATTCTTTCTGAATATCCTGAAAGTAGCTTCTTCAACTCTGACTAGATCAGTGGTTCTCAACCTTTTTAATGCCGCAACCCCCAACCGGTCGTAAGTCGAGAACTACCCAACCGGTCGTAAGTCGAGGACTTTCCCTGCCCGGGAGCGCTGCGCATGCGTGGTGCCGCCTCCTGCACCAGCCAAGTTGTAGCTGGCAAGCAGCAGAGACGGAGCAGGCCAACCACCGGCTGGGCCACCAGCTGGCCCAGCCCAAAGGAGGTAAGGCACCCGCCGGGCCCCATGCGCGCCAGCAACCCTCCCTGCACTCACCGGCCTCCCACCTCCCACCCCTGGCCCTCTTTTACTTACATTTTTAGTAGTTGCTCAGCAGGGAGGGGTGGAAGCTTCCAGACAGCTCGCCTTCGCTGCAGACAACTTGCAGCACCGTTTGCAGAATGGGACTTTTGGCGGGCTCAGCCGGGCAGAGACAGCCTGGACAATTCCTATTGGCTTTTGAAAGCCAATAGAATTAGACTCTATTCAAGAGAGTCTATTCTATTGGCTTTCAAAAGCCAATAGAATAAAAGGGAGTAGCACAGCTAAGGAAAAGGGGGGGGGGAATGGCGGACTGCGTTGTTGGGCGACCCCCGTAAAATGGTCGTTCGACCCCAAATGGGGTCGCGACCCACAGGTTGAGAACCGCTGGACTAGATGGTGGGGAATAGAAGGATTTATATTCCTTGCAGACAGCTGGTCATTTGCATTCTTTTAGAGAGTCACTGGAGCCATTTGGAGGGTTGCCTGTGTCCCCAGAATCACCTAAGTAGTGCAAATGTGTGTGGAGCCTTCTTGGCTGCAGGATGTTTTCTGCCCTGTGTCCCTGCAACCAAGAAGGCTCCAAACACATTTGCACTATGTATATATTGACGGCAGCAAGACTAGTATGTGCACAAAAATGGAAAGACATTTCAATTCCCACTATGGAGGAATGGCTACAGAAGTTGATGGAGCTGGCAGAGATGGCTAAATTGACTGTTTTGATTAAAGAAAAGCATACAGGTACCTTTGTTTCTACATGGAGACCATTTCTGGACATTGTGCTTCAGGTGGAAAAAAATGAAACTTTGATTCTGGGTTTCACTGATTAGACTGATTTGTTATTAGAAAAATGGCTAGTTTTTACTACTGTGAAAAAATAAAAAGTTGAGGCTCGACGTTAATGCTTTATTCTACTGCAACAGGAGAAGTCGGAAGTCAATCTCTTTTTTTTTCTTTTACCTCCCCTTCCCTCACTCTCTTCTCCCTTTTTCCTCCCCATTGTGTCCAACTATTTGCTTTGTATTTTGTATTTTACTTTACAACTTAATAAAAAAAATTTTTTTTAAAAAAAAGAAGCTTCTTGGATGAGAAGTGAAATGTCTTCAAAGAAAAACAAGAAAGTCCATCTGAAAAAGCACCTTTTGGACAATCATGACCTGGATGACTGAGAATCTCCACAGACATAATAAATGGAGGCATTTTCATAGCCATCATGTCTTCAATTCTGTAAGTCAGCTGATCCATCGGATGAGACAGCTGATAGCAGAGTCAACTTTCCTTTTTCATCTGGCAGGTCTCCCAGCCAGGTCTCCAATCCTATAAGTCAACTAATCCCCAGAATTGGAGATCATAGAGACAGAGTACTACACACCTACAGTGCTCAAGCCAAAGGACAATGTCCAAGGACCAGAGGGAGGTCTATCCATACTAGGCTAAAGTAGCCAATAGGTGGATTCCACCTTCTGGGGTCACTTGACTTCCTCAATGACAGGCTATTGAAGCATGTGGTATTCATCTGAAAGTTATCTTGGACTGCTGTCAGCATAACAGAAAAATAACTACCACAGAATAGCTAAGGATGATTTAAAATTGCCTCAGGATGTGTTGGAAAGGAGATAAAAGACAATGTCATGAGGAACTGACAGAAAAAATTGGCTGCGGGGCATGCTCATCCCACTTTTAGAGGCAAGTGGGGAAAAGGCCCAAAGCCACATGAGCCAATAGAGTCCAGAACAGCCACTGAAATTGATGATCACTAATCAGAAACTGAAGTCAAATTATAGTTGATTTTCTCTCTTTTTTTGGCTGGCTCATTTTTTACTTTTAGCCTAGACCCCAGAAATGGATACACTCCCTCTTTTGTTCCCAGAACTGCATTGCTTTGTGTACGCTTAAATATGGGACAGATTGACCCACAGTACTTTTTACTATAGCTTCTTGACCTTTTGTGTAAAAAGTATGGCAAAAGTAATTGTTCAGAACAATCAAATGGAAGTTTCCTCAAACGCTCATTAGCCTATGTATCTTTCTATCTCCTGAGCACTGTTGCCATAGCAATGGTATAATACTTTAAATAGGTCTCATTCCAAAATAATTTTGTGGCTCTTCATCTACTGTGGTTTAATTAAAAATCGCTTCTCCTTCTGAAGCCCCTTGGCATTAGACTTCGTTACGTCCATTGAAGGACATGGTAGAAATAACCTTCCTAATTATCTGAGTCCTCTACCCTAGGACTAGGATTACACATTTGATGTTTTTTTAAACAGATGGTGAGATTTAAACCTGGACTAGATGTATTTTACAGCTAGCAGAGCAAAATTTATTTATTTTTTTCTCATTCCCGGAAACTGTAGTAAATGCGGTCATTATTCAGAAGCTCCACTGCAGGGTTTTAATATGTTGTATCATACATTAAAGTGTCACTAAGAGGAAAGTGCATCCAATGAGAAAAGTAGAATCAGAAATCAAATTATTTTAGGTTTGAGGGGAAGAGACAATACTTTGGGAGTGTATCTGGTTTCCTTCTGCTGATATGAATCCCTGAAGGATCGTTACACTCATACTGTACGTGCATCAGCATACTGCACAATGTCCTGAGCTAAAAGCACCTTAGCTGTGATCTGATTGATTGCAAAGAGTGTTAGAGTCAATTAAGTATTTGTAAGCTGCTGCAGAAAATATAGGAATTCCCTTTTTATATACACCAAGAGCATGCTCAATTCTCCAAGCATAAGGTCCTGTGCAGCTGACCCAGCAGCATCTATTTACAGTAGGAGAGGGAAGTGCCTGCACATTTATAGGAATCGCAAGGTTTGTATGGATATAAAATCAAGAGGAAATCTCAGGGGAAACAAACTTGAAGCAATTAGGGTTAGGCATGATGATCCAATTTCAAATCATCCTCAACCATGGGTGCTTAAGGATGACTTTGGGCCAATTATCTGCCAGCCTAATAGGAAAACTATCAAAGGGAATGCGATGTATGCTCACTCTGAGATCTAAAAGGAACGATACAAAATCAATCAAACAAACAAATGAGCAAGCATGCTCAGTACTAAAAAAATTTACCATCTAAGGTTAGCAGAAAGAAATATAGTAGAGTATGTTCCAAGAATGTGGCATGTCCACAGTCATGCAATCAGTTCCCATGGCCAATCAGATTTTGCATTTAGTTTACTTGATCCAACATCTTTGCCACAATACTGAAATAGTAATTTCATCTGTTGAATTATGAAGCCACTACAGCAAATCAGAGCTTCTAAGAAACCAAAAGGCAATGGTGGGATTCAAATACGTGAACAAGTAGTTCTCCATGTGGATGCCCCTTCTGGAAGTCCATTCTGGGTCTGGGCAGCAAAAAATTAGCTACTGGTTCTGCCGAAGTGGTGCGAACTGGCTGAATCCCACCACTGCAAAGAGGGATACTATCATGTCTGAGAATAAAGTTATAAAGTAGGAAAACCAGAAAACCCCTCTAATCTTCTCCCACCACTGCCTCACAATCCCTCCTGACCCCAATATAATGCTCAATGCCCCCCCTGGCTGCCTGGAACAGGAAAGAAGAGCTCTGCATCATTTTGCTTGTAGGTCCTGCCTGAAATGACTGAAACATTATAACCGTACAAAAGCTTTATTCTTTCCCCCTTTTCCATCAAAAGACAAGGTCAGAATTTATTATAGTTCAGCAGAGAACACGTAGGTTTTATCAGTCTATAGCAAGCATACATAAAGGAAAAAGGCAACAGAGAAAATTTCATTGTGCTCATATAACAGGCTTCTTTTTGAGATTATGTTAGATTCTTTTTGGTTCTCTTGAAGACAGATGTAAGTGGGTTGTACAAAGCTTCTCTGATAAAGCACAGTAAGGATCAAAGGGAAAAAACAACTCTCCTATTCTTCTTTACCTTCGTCACCCTGGGAGCTGCCTATTCAGAAATGACCACATCCATTTTAGACTGTCTTGGGTATCCACCCTTTTCCCTTTTCTTTCAGATGGCTGCCCATCTTAAACATATGACTCTGGGCCAAATATATTGGTATGCCTGATACTAAACTGTTGGTCTATGACTTGTAGATAATTTTGTGACTGACTAATAACATGAACCTTTTCCAGATGTTCTAACAGATGCACTGTTTATATGCATCAATTGCAAATGAGACATGGCATGTTTACTACCCTATTTCCCAGTCTTGTCATTTTCCAAATATGAAGCATTTGTATTGATATAGCATCTCCTCTGTCTACAGATAGATGCTCCCAATTAAAAAAATGTGAAGACTCAAAATAAATCTCAGAGGCGGAGCAAGGTCTTTGTGGCAGCTGTACTTCTCTGTGAGGGAGGTGATGAGAAGGCCTAGAGAGAGAAGCAAAGTTAATTTCCTTGTTCCTCTTATGATGCCTACACATTCCAACTGTCAGCATGCATAGGATGGTTATATTCTTCCATTTTTCTGTCATGTTCACACATTTCAAAAATCATGGCAGTAATTAGCCATACACGGCTAAAAGGCCACATGCTTATAAAGCTGGTGATATCCCTTAACAGGCTTTACAAAGTATGAGACAGTTAACTACTTCATGATATATATTTTCCACAGTTTATCCCAAGGTGAGGCTAGAACTGCATGCTGTGAAAAAGGTATAATGTCTTTATTACATACAATAAGTCTTCAGTTTTATAAGTCATAACTCTGAAAGCTGCTCTTATCTTCCACTCTGGCCAAATTCCCAGATGGAAAAGAATTACATCTTGTTTTCTATTTATTTCAGTGATGAAAACTACTGATAGCATGGATAGGTGTATATATATGGTATGGTATGGTATGGTATGGTATGGTATGGTATAGTCACAGCTTTTTTTTCTCATAGAACGCCCAGAACGGAGTTCCGGCACCTGTTTTGGCTGGAACCTTGTAGGGTAGGCAAGGCGGGTTGCATGACGTGTGTGAGTTCCAGCACCTTTTTTTTTTTTTAGAAAAAAAGCATCAAGTATAGTGTAGTGTAGTGTAGTGTAGTGTAGTATAGTATAGTATAGTATAGTATAGTATAGTATAGTATAGTATAGTATAGTATAGTACAGTACAGTACAGTACAGTACAGTATAGTATAGTATAGCAGGGCTTTTCAACCTTTTCACCCATTGTACCACTTTTAGGATATGGCAATATCTGGGTACTACCAGTCGCCTAGCAAGGTGTCAAAAACTTGATGACCAAAAAAAAAAAAAAATGAAAGAAAAAAAGTGATAAAATACAGGTAGTCCTTGACTTACAACAGTTTGCTTAGTGACTGTTCAAAGTTACAATGAAAAAAGTGCCCCTCAAGGCACAGCCAAGCAAGATGCCTGCCCACCTGGTGGCACGCTCATTCCCCTCCCCCGCTACCACTTTTCTAGGATGGTCACATACCACCTGCCAGGTGCCAATGTACCACAGGTGGTACCCGTACCATTGGTTGAAAAGCCCTGTAGCATAGCATAGTCTAGTCTAGTCTAGTCTAGTCTAGTCTAGTATGGTTGATTTCATGTAGAAGCATTGGCTTTATATTCAAGGGCAGTTAAAAGCAAGAACATCATACCATTTAGCTTTGCATGTTGCTTCTACCAGTTCTATCTGTTGATAGTTTCAATCTCATCTTCTTCTTCTAAGTTTCAATAGCACAGTATCCTGTTCTTTCCAGGTCTCACCATAGAGGAACACTCTGAAACAGATGCCAATAGCTGGGGTAACTTCCATATGATCAAATGCCAGTCTATGCAAACCAAGAATAAAAACTGGAGAAAAAGACCAAAATGTGGCCCCTAAGAAACAAAGGAGAAATGCTTTGCTGGAAGGATGTTAGCAGATTACAAGTCTCAAAAGCTGTTAATTTTATTTGGTCAAAACTACTAAAAGATTCAGTGATATGCCTTAAATTCTTGCAGTGGCTCTTTAGAAAGAAAGAAATGGAGTGTTTTCTTGGAATAACTAGATATAGAGATTGTTTTATCTATAGCTGTTGTTACAAATATTAATTTCAGAAGTGAGGAAAATGCCCCCTTTCCACCTTCGGCAATGGGATTCATAGCTAAAACCCATCAGTTTGTGGGAAAAACAATGAAAAATGAGGTCACATCTTTTCCGAAGATTTTCTCTGTCCTTAAGGTGAAGTAGAAACAGATCAGAGTTTCCTTCTGACCTTATTCCAATAGTTCTAAATGTTTTCAACTCTAAAAAAATCAGAGAGTCTAATACTGTAGTTCTTAGGGTTGGACTGTGACCAAACAACATATTAGACAATTGTACCATTTCAAGTCTACTCTTTTTAACCTAATGGAGAAATGTATGATGATAGTATAGCACCAAGAGTTTCTGGATGGAATAGATTAACTCAGTGGTTCTCAACCTGTGGGTCGGGACCCCATTTGGGGTCGAACGACCATTTCACGGGGTCGCCAAACAATGCAGTCCGCCATTTTTTTCCCCTTTTCCTTAGCTGTGCTACTCCCTTTTATTCTATTGGCTTTTGAAAGCCAATAGAATAGACTCTCTTGAATAGAGTCTAATTCTTGTTGTTGTTGTTAATTGCGAAGTCGTGTCCGACCCATCGCGACCCCATGGACAACGTTCCTCCAGGTCTTCCTGTCCTCTACCATCTTCTGGAGTCCATTTAAGTTCACACCTACTGCTTCAGTGACTCCATCCAGCCATCTCATTCTCTGTCGTCCCCTTCTTCTATTGCCCTCAATCTTTCCCAGCATTAGGCCCTTCTCCAGTGAGTCCTTCCTTCTCATTAGGTGGCCAAAGTATTTGAGTTTCAACTTCAGGATCTGGCCTTCTAAAGAGCAGTCGGGGTTGATCTCTTCTAGGACTGACCGGTTTGAACGCCTTGCAGTCCAAGGGACTCGCAGGAGTCTTCTCCAGCACCATAGTTCAAAGGCCTCAATTCTTTTGCGCTCAGCCTTTCTTATGGTCCAACTTTCACAGCCATACATTGCAACTGGGAAAACCATGGCCTGGACTATACGCACTTTTGTTGGCAGGGTGATGTCTCTGCTTTTTAGAATGCTGTCTAGATTTGCCATAGCTTTCCTCCCCAGGAGCAAGCGT
The DNA here is from genome assembly GCF_016545835.1 of Crotalus tigris. Lineage (NCBI taxonomy): Eukaryota > Metazoa > Chordata > Lepidosauria > Squamata > Viperidae > Crotalus > Crotalus tigris. The sequence goes on from NW_024100464.1 coordinate 578,301, forward strand.
CTTTTAATTTCTTGGCTGCAGTCCCCATCTGAGGTGATCTTGGAGCCCAGAAAAATAAAATCTGTCACTACCTCCATTTCTTCCCCATCTATTTGCCAGGAATTGAGAGGGCCGGATGCCATGATTTTGGTTTTCTTAATGTTGAGTTTCAAGCCAACTTTTGCACTCTCCTTCTTCACCCGCATCAAGAGGCTCTTTAGTTCCTCTTCACTTTCTGCCATTAGAGTGGTATCATCTGCATATCTTAGGTTGTTGATATTTCTCCCGGCAATCTTAATTCCAACTTTTGATTCATCTAGCCCTGCCTTTCTCATGATGTGCTCTGCATATAAGTTAAATAGGCAGGGCGACAGTATACAGCCTTGCCGGACTCCTTTTCCAATTTTGAACCAATCAGTGGTTCCGTGTTCGGTTCTCACTGTTGCTTCTTGACCCACATATAGGTTTCTCAAGAGACAAATGAGATGGTCTGGTACTCCCATCTCTTTAAGGACTTGCCACAATTTGTTGTGATCCACACAATCAAAGGCTTTTGCATAGTCAATGAAGCAGAAGTAGATGTTTTTCTGGAACTCCCTAGCTTTCTCCATGATCCAGCGTATGTTGGCAATTTGATCTCTAGTTCCTCTGCCTCTTCGAAATCCTGCCTGTACTTCTGGTAGTTCTCGATCCACATACTGCTGGAGTCTAGCTTGTAGGATTTTAAGCATAACTTTACTAGCATGTGAAATGAGTGCAATGGTGCGATAGTTTGAACATTCTTTGGCATTGCCTTTCTTTGGAATTGGAATGTAAACTGACCTTTTCCAATCCTGTGGCCACTGTTGAGTTTTCCAAATTTGCTGGCAAATTGAATGTAGCACTTTTACTGCATCGTCTTTTAAGATTTTGAATAGCTCAGCTGGAATACTGTCACCTCCACTAGCTTTGTTGTTGCTCAGATTTTCTAAGGCCCATTTCACTTCACATTCTAGGATGTCTGGTTCGAGGTCAGTGACCATCTCATTGTGGTTATCTGGGATGTTAAGCTCATTCTTGTATAGTTCTTCTGTGTAGTTTTGCCATCTCTTCTTAATCTCTTCTGCCTCTGTTAGGTCTCTGCCATTTTGGTCCTTTATCATGCCCATCTTTGCATGAAACGTTCCCTTCATATCTCCAATTTTCTTGAAGAGATCTCTGGTCCTCCCTATTCTGTTGTTTTCTTCTATTTCTTTGCACTGTTCATTTAAGAAGGCATTCTTATCTCTTCTAGCTACTCTCTGGAATTCTGCATTCAATTGGGTGTATCTTTCTCTTTCTCCTTTGCCTTTCGCTTCCCTTCTTTCCTCAGCTATTTGCAAAGCTTCCTCAGACAGCCATTTTGCTTTCTTGCATTTCTTTTTCTTTGGGATGGTTTTAGTTGCTACCTCTTGTACAATGTTGCGAACTTCCATCCATAGTTCTTCAGGCACTCTGTCTATCAGATCCAGTTCCTTAAATCTATTTGTCACCTCTACTGTATATTCATCAGGAATATGATTTAGTTCATACCTGAGTGGCCTAGTGCTTTTCCCTACTTTTTTCAATTTAAGCCTAAATTTTGCAACGAGAAGCTCATGATCTGAGCCACAGTCAGCTCCTGGTCTTGTTTTTACTGACTGTATAGAGCTTCTCCATCTTTGGCTGCAGAGCACATAGTCAATCTGATTTCTATGTTGACCGTCTGGTGATGTCCATGTGTAGAGCCGTCTCTTGGGTTGTTGGAAAAGAGTGTTTGTTATGACCATCGTATTCTCTTGACAAAATTCTATTAGCCTGTGCCCTGCTTCATTTTGTACTCCAAGGCCAAACTTGCCTGTTATTCCGGTTATCTTTTGGCTTCCTACCTTAGCATTCCAATCCCCCATGATGATAAGGACATCATTTTTTGGTGTTAATTCTATAAGGTGCTGTAGGGCTTCATAGAACCGGTCAATTTCATCCTCTTCAGCACCAGTGGTTGGGGCATAGATTTGGACTACTGTGATATTGAATGGTTTGCCTTGGATTCGAATAGAGATCATTCTGTCATTTTGAGGATTGTATCCCAGTATTGCTTTTCCTATTCTTTTATCGACTATGAAGGCTACTCCATTTCTTCTGAGGGATTCTTGCCCACAGTAGTATACCTGATGGTCATCTGAGTTAAATTCACCCATTCCTGTCCATTTTAGTTCGCTGATTCCTAAGATGTCAATGTTCAGTCTTGTCATCTCTTTTTTGACTACGTCTAGCTTGCTTTGATTCATGGATCTTACATTCCAGGTTCCTATGGAGAAAAAATCTTTACAGCATTGGACTTTCCTTTCACCACCAGATATATCCATAGCTGAGCGTCCTTTCGGCTTTGGCCCAGTCGCTTCATTCTTTCTGGCGCTACTAGTACTAGCCCTCTGCTCTTCCCCAGTAGTATATTGGACACCTTCCGACCTGAGGGGCTCATCTTCCAGCGTCATATCTTTTTTCCTTTTAGTACTGTCCATGGGGTTTTCATGGCAAAGATACTGGAGTGGTTTGCCATTTCCTTCTCCAGTGGATCACATTTCGTCAGAACTCTCTGCTATAACCTGTCCGTCTTGGGTGGCCCTGCACGGCATAGCTTATAGCTTCATTGAGTTACGCAAGCCCCTTCGCCACGACAAGGCAGTAATCCATAAAGGGGAGAGTCTAATTCTATTGGCTTTCAAAAGCCAATAGGAATTGTCCAGGCTGTCTCTGCCCTGTTGAGCCCACCAAAAGTCCCATTCTGCAAAGGGTGCTGCACCAGTGGAGTAGTCCTCGACTTACAACAAGTTGAGTAGTCCTCGACTTATGACCGGTTGGGGGTCACAGCATTAAAAAGGTTGAGAACCACTGGATTAACTGGATCCATCTCAATCTGGAAATGGCCTTGGTGTGTTGGCTGGTGAGCTATGTCAGGAATTAGACAGCAAGAAGAGGATAAAGATTATTGTTTTTGTTCTTCCATGAAGTTGCCCAATCCTTTCCAAAGCCTGAGTGACAGCACATGGAAGCAAGTCTTTATTGATCAGACTTCACCAGGTCCCAATATTCTTTACCATGTCTATAATACTTTAGTTTATTGAGCTTCTTATGCTATAGCTATATACATAATTTCACATTCAATATTGTGTGAAGTAGCCTCCAACTTTTTCTTCATTCTTCCCCTTTCTGGTCTTGATTTTAGTAATATGGGGGATATGATGTATGACACGGGTGTCAAACTCGCTGCGTCATGTGACGTGTTACGATGTTTCACGACTTTTTTTGCATTGCCGGAGCTGGGGTGGGCATGGCCTCAGCATGACGCAACCAGCCTGTGGGCCGGTAGTTTGACACCCCTGATGTATGATAAAAAGCTGTAGAAACACGGTTATCTCTTATGGGAAGAATTGCAGTGATTAAAATGAATGTCCCCCAAAATTTCTCTTTTTATTTCAAATGTTACCTATTTTAAAGAATGAGGTTAATTTAAATGAATGGCAGAAAGGTATCAACAAATTTATTTGGGCAGGGAAAAAACCAAGGGTAAAGCTTAAAATTATGCAAGACTTCCGTGAGAGAGGTGGACTCAAGGTACCGAATCTGAAATTATATTATGATGCTGTGGCTTTAACATTAATTAGTGATTGGGTTGATTTAACAAATGTAGAAATACTCCATTTGGAGGGTTGGAATTTACTTTTTGGATGGCATGCCTATCTAATTTTTAATAAAAAAGAGGATCGGGTTTTTAAATCTCATATTATAAGGATTTCTTTACTTCGGGTTTGGAGGAAATATTATAAAAGTGAGTTTAAAATACCATTATGGGCTATACCTTGGCATGCGATAGAGGGAATAAGAAGAGGAGTTAAGATGGATAGTGTTTCTTATGCGCAATTACTCAGGTGGGATGGTAAAAATTGGCTGTTAAAATCTTTGGAAGATTTAGCACATGAAAATATTATATATTCATGGTTTCAGTATAGACAAATAGCTGATAGATGGAAGATAGATCGTAATGTGGGTCTGCTCAGAGAAGATGAAAATCTTTTTAAACAAGTAAAAGATCAAAGGTGAACTCACATTAAGAGAATTTATGGGGTGCTAGTAGAACTGGACTCAGAATCAAAACTAATTAAAGAATGTATGATTAAATGGGCACAAAATTTTGGTGAACCAGTTCTACTAGATACCTGGGAAACCATCTGGGTGAGGAATGTTAAATTTACACAAGCCCAGAACTTAAGGGAGAATTTTTACAAAATGTTTTACAGATGGCACCTTGATCCACAAAAAATGTCTCGTATGTATCCTGACTTACAGCCTAAATGTTGGAGATGTGGTTGTTTGGATGCTACTTATTATCATATTTGGTGGTCGTGTAAAAATATAAAAGTCTTTTGGATTAAGATATGGTGGAATATTCAAAGAATTTTTAGAAAGAGGGTAAAATTTACCCCACAATTGTTTTTGTTAGGTATTGTTACTGATTATGATGCTAAGGAAGTTATATTGATATTAAATTTGATTACGGCCACTAGGCTGTTAGTAGGGCAATATTGGAAGAAGGAATCTTTGCCTACCTTGCAAGAGTGGTTTTTTAAAGTTTCTTATTTGGCGGAAATGGCAAAGATTTCGGCTTTCTTAAAGGAGCAATCGCAAGAGAAATTCTTTGCGGTATGGGAAAAATGGATAAATTTTATACAATATAAATTGGATATAAAAAAATATCATTTAGCTTTCTAATAACTTGTAAATAAATTTTAATATTTTATAGATTGTACTTTTTTTATATCTCTTTTCTTCTTTCTCTTTTTTTTCTTTTTTATTATCTCTTTTTCTTTCAAGTATTTTTTCCTTTTAATACGTATGCTTTTTTACATATATTTTATTGTTAATTACTTTATAAATTGTTTATGTAAGGTATTTAGATATATTTATGATTTATATTTTTTCAATTTTTTTAAGATTCTTAAAAATTTTAATTAAGCCTATATTCAGCTCTGGTAAGATCGGGGGGGATGGAGAGGGAGGGTTGGGGTGGGTAGGTTAGGGTTGTTTTTTTTTTGTTTGTTTGTTTTGCTTTTTGTAAAAATATCTAAAAAATTTTTAATTAAAAAAAAAGCTGTAGAAACTATAGATAGAATACCACCACATGTGAAGCTAATGTTACATTTTAATTGCTAAAGCATCTGATCAGTAAACACTAGCTCCATTCAACCACCCCAAATCTACCCCGAATCAAGGGATTACAGGGTCGTAAAAGGCCTGGATTTATTCATCAGACTCAGCAACCTTAAGCAAGATTAAAAGCAATTATGTTAATGTATTGTGCATAAGATTTCTAGCTGAGCTGGTTAGTCACATTATGAGTTCTAGGAAAAGAATGAAAGAGACATCACAGGACAGAATGCCGTCGGTACAAAATGCAGTTTGAATCCCCAGTTTGGCACATAGATGGAACCAGCTTCTCAATATGATTTCTTCTGGTCTGAGTGTGTTGGACTGGAACCTTCAACCAACACACGGACAATCCCACAGAGAAGCATATGAGAAATTTGCTTTGTCTACAGTAAAGTGTAAGATAAAACTGTGATATTTAAGGCTAGAATACCACAAACCCATCACAATGAACATGGCAGGACTCTGATGCAGGTTAAAAAAAAAGGAAAGATCCCAGATTCTTCACTGGTCTCTTCCTCACAAGGTTCCTCCCTCCTAGAGGAACTAAAATTAAAATGAATGCCTGAGGAAATTGAACTCTACTTCTAGGTCCAAATTCATGGAACACAACATAGAACATCCTTTTCTGATTTTGCATTCATGAACTTTCAAGAAGGCAATGAGTTGTAGCTTCATGGAGAAAAACGAGGGGGGAAAGACTGTCTAGAACAGTGATGGTGAACCTTTTAGAGACTGAGTGCTCAAACCTCAACCCAAACCCCACTTATTTATCATCGGGTGCTGGGTGGGCATGGCCCACCGGGTGAATGTGGCCATTGGGTGGGCATGGCCATTGGATGGGCATGGCTGCAGTGGTCATGGCAGACTGGGTGAGTGTGGCCGGGATGGGCGTTGCCACCTTGATGTTGCTCATGGGGAAGGACGCCTATGGAGGCTGGATAGGGTTGGCAAGAGCCATGCATCTGATCAGTAAACACTAGCTTCATTCAACCACCCCAAATCTACCTGAAATCAAGGGATTACAGGGTTGTAAGAGGCCTAAAGGGAAAAGGTTTTATAAAACCCAGCTTAAAAAGCCGCTTGCCTGAGGAGATTTTGATGCAGGTTGCTCATGGATGGGACTGAAGGCCTAGGACTGGAGCAACGGCATGCTTGCCCACAGTTGCTTTTTTAAAGTTATAATTGGTGCATTGACAGAATTAACTTTGATGCAGAAGGACCTGGTCCGTTCTCTTTATACATTCTAAGAGAAGCAGATGTTTTTTGGCAGCAATTTGTATTATTATGATGCTTAGAAATGGGCCTCCGATTATCTGTTTATGTGCTTCCTGAATACATACCAACTGTGTCAAGCATAATGCTGAACCAGATAGCCCAACAGTCTAAAGCCAATCTTCTAATTTTCCTTTATCTGTATTTTCATCTAGCATCTACTTTGGTTGCAAGATTTTCTCCAATGCAATTGGGCAAAGAACTTGATCTTTATAAGGCAGGAAGCCCTAATACTTCTCTTTTAGAAACATGATACTGACACAAGAATCATAAGCATCTTCTCTAAGTATCTGACAGTCATGAAAAATTATCTGTTATAAACAGAAAGCATTTCCTATCTGAAAGAAAACCAGAGAGATGCATAGAGTGGCTAAAGGGGATCTAGAGCAATGGTTCTCAACCTGTGGGTCGGGACCCCATTTGGGGTTGAATGACCATTTCACAGGGGCCGCCAAACAATGCAGTCCACCATTTTTTCCCCCTTTTCCTTAGCTGTGCTACTCCCTTTTATTCTATTGGCTTTCAAAAGCCAATAGGAATTGTCCAGGCTGTCTCTGCCCTGCTGAGCCCACCAAAAGTCCCATTCTGCAAATGGTGCTGCACCAGTTGAGTAGTCCTCGACTTACGATCGGTTGGGGGTCGCGGCATTAAAAAGGTTGAGAACCACTGATCTAGAGGAACATATTTTAAGATTAAACATGATTCTCCAAATTTAATGCTACAGAACGACGTCCTCAGCAGAGTTCTGTTGTTATAAATTCAGATGGCAATGGTATTGTTAAAATAGCAGTATCTCTCTTCATAATGTGAAACTTTAAGCAGATTATAAAATAAAGGAAAATAAGCTTCTCAAGATAAAATCAACTTCCCTTAAACATTAAAATGCAAAATTAATTAATATATTTTTGTGATACAAAAAGTCATCATGACTCACACAGCTCCTGCAAAAACAGTGAGGATGCTCAAAGGTCTTAAAGCCCTTGGGACAACAATGCCAGAGCTATATAACAGATTCTCTCTTTACCATTGAGGTTGGAGAGAGAGATCAAACAAGAGACTGGAAAAATATTGCAACATCTATTCTTCACTGCAACCCTATCCCCCTCCCTCTAATTGTAGAATATTCCTATTATAAGATAGATGAGCATATTGAAATTCTTAGAACTGTTTTTCACACTTGCACCTAATTATGGCACAAACAAACCCTAGCATTGTCTTTTTGGGAAGATTGTGTTTGCTTGTCATTACTTTCATGTTTTGAGTGAAATAAGCTTAAAATCTCCCTGATGCCATGCAAGGGTAATTTTGGGGTATATAAATAGTTAGCCTTTGGTATCCATTACATTAGAGCAGACATGTCAAACACAAGGCCCGGAGGCTGGATGCGGCCCGCGAAGTGGTTTCATGTGGTCCACGAAGCCATCCTGGAAACAGTGAGGGAACGCCCCCTCTGCCTTGGCCCAGGCCCAGGCCAGCTGGGAGCCAATGTACAATTTTGTGGTGGCCATCTATGCTGAAACACATTCAGTCTTAGCTCCATAAGCCCCCCCCCCGCATGGCCTGAGAGAAAATGTGAGGCTCTTCCAGTGGACCATGCCTTGGCACTTGCCCCGGTCCCACCCCCTTCTGCCAGAGATCCTCAGATCTATCCCACTCCTGCCCATGCCCCCAAAGGCACCTTGATGCGAATGATATAGAACTGGCCACACCCACTCCATCCACACCCACCCAGTAGGCCACACCCACCTAGGCCACACCTACCCGCCCCCCTGAAAGCAACTGCAATGCTGATGTGGCCCTCAATTAAATTGAGTTTGACACCCCTGCATTAGAGGAAAGTCAAGTGATTGAAGTGATTTAAAACAGAGGTTATATAGACAAATGAGATCAGCAACAATGAAGAGGGCAAATTTAATGTTGGTATATTTTTCTTCTGAATTCACTTGTGTAGATTTCACTTGTGAATTTTCCATTTCAGGAACAGTTATTATTTTTGTTGCAGAAAACATACAGGACAAGAAGGAGGAACCTGTTGTTCTTCAGATGCTCCTGATTTACAATTCATAATACTCCTCACCCACCCCCCCATTAGCCTTGCTGATTGGGTTTCCAGGAGTTCAGCAATATTTGAAAGTCCCTTCCCCATTCTGATTTAGAACAATAAAATATGCCACTGGGGAGGGGGGAGAGAGGGGTGTTGGTTTATAGAGAAGGGATTCATTGCAACTGGACAATTGGGCAACTGGACAGCCATTTGTCTGAAATGGTATAGGGTCTCCTGCTTGAGCAGGGGGTTGGACTAGAAGACCTCCAAGGTCCCTTCCAGCTCTGTTATTCTGTTTATTCAACTAACTATGGTTAAAACAAATCATGCCTTAACATAATGTATGAACCCACAGTCAAAGCCAGATTATTCTGTAATTGAAAAGTGGAACTCCAGAGGTTGTGGGTGATCCATCCACTGGAGTTTTAAATAAGAGATTGGACAGCTGTTTGTCCAGAATGATATAAGGTCTCCTGCTTGAGCCGGGGTTGGACTAGAAGACCTCCAAGGTCCCTTCCAGCTCGATTCTGAAATTAAGATTTTAAGCACACCTACCTATCTAGCTTTGTCTTACAGTCATGGGACAAAAGATGCACCAATGGAGACTAAATTTTCATGAAAGACTTCGTTCTTATTTTTGTAGAGAGAAGGATGATCCACAATCTGCTATTGTTCCAAGTTAGATTCCTCCATCAATGGCACGGTCAAATTTGATTCAAGAGCGCCTGCCTTACTTTCAGGCATGAGATATTGGCTGCAAATCAGAGATTAACCTCTGTATCTAACTGAAATCACCTTTTGGAGAAAGTTTACTGGTACAAACACAGGGTTGGAAGTAATAACAGGGATCTACATGACAAAATAGGATTGCAGCCAACTCTTCAGTACCAGAATGCTGATCTAACTGGGATTCTATTCCTTTCCAGTACTAGCTTTTCAAGCACACATTATAAATTTGTCTGTTTCTCATTTAACCTGAAGATTGGAATCCTATCTATGCTTATTCTGGAGTGTCACTGGACTCTATGGAATGACATTCTGAACAAATATGTATAGAATTTACAGAAGAGTCACATTCTTTTTATTTTTATTTTTTTAAGAAACCACTGTTTGGTCCTTTTGAATAAGGTGAAATGCAAGTATGCAAATCTGTCGCTTAGAAAATAATGGAATTTGTTGCTATTAAGGACAATGACACTTGAAACAGCCTATTTCTAAACATCTGAAGATAGCAAGATGGTAGAAGGAATATAGTGGTATTTTCAGCCCTGTCTTCTAACACCAGAGCCTCACTTTCCCAAATGGTAGAGTTGACCATATGTATCTGAGAGCTGCTCCATATCTTATCTCTTTCATTTACAGTAAAGAAACAACCCTATGACATGGAAGGAATGTGTATCTGTTTTGACTTATGAAACAGAAATATGCATACCAAAATGTTGTTTTGACTTGCAACTGCATTCCCCTGTGGGTTCTTACATTTTGCTTTTTATCTCTGATACAAAGCTACCAGAATTGAAAAAAGCATGTTATTTAAAGATTAAACTGTTGTATTATGAGATTTTGAAAAATTGTTACATCAACTTTTCTTGATGCTTAAGCTTTGAAAAATATTTTTTTTCAACAGAACTATGTAGCAATTTCTGTGTTAATAATTCATGGCAGTTTTGTACTTAAAACACTGCTAGACGGAAATAAAATAGTTTATTCTTCACTGACAATGCAAGTTTATTTTCACTTCAAAGAAGATATGCCTTTTATGCTACAGATGTCTGATTCTGCTTATAACAGTCGCATTTATACTAGATGAATTTTCTGCACTCTAGTATTTTGAACTGAATTAAGTACATCAACAGAGCAAGCTTTGCAGAATCCTTTTTCCTGCCTTCTACTTGAACACGGAAACCTGGTAGACATTGCTATGCCTAAAGTCAGCACAATCTATAATATATGTATCTATGGAAGAAAGATCAGATGTAGAAGACTTAAGACTCCTTGTTACTGTAGAGAGAAAAAAAACTAGGTGGCTGAAGACAAGGAAGTTCTTTGCCATATTCTGCAGTCCACATGTTCTATGTATATTTACACGGACAAAAAGAAAACCTGAATCTTTTTTACTAACCATTTTAGATATTGTTTTTTAATAAGTATTCTAACTAAATTAAAAGTAGTATCCCTTATTTCTAAACCTTTGCATTTAGATTTGAAAGTGCTTATTAAAAAAAGCATACATACATATACATACATACGAACATATATGGATAGAAGAATAAAATAAATAAAAGGAATATCTTCAAATCTTCTGGTCAATTCTTTGGAAGGATTGTTGATAGATTACCAATTGAAACTGACAAAGAAAAGTACACTCCAGGCACAACTTTATGGAAGAACTTAAGATCTTTGCTTTAATTAGCCAAATCCCTGTATTTGTTGCTATTATGGAAGAACCAGTATTTCCTAACATTTAAACAACTAAATGCATATGCTGGGAAATTATTCTGCAAAGAAGTATTATTTAATACAATTTATTGAAGAAATGAAACCTGTGCCGTAGTCTTCAGCATCTGTGGATGACAAGTTGTCTCTCTGCCATAAACATTTATGCTATGAATTCCGATGGGACAAATGTTCAGCCTGCATCCAAGACAAAATTTTAGGAAACACCAAGAACTACCAAATACAAAAATCCTATCAATTGCTCAGAGAGGACTAAGCACGCTTAGCCAACTCAGAATAACATTTTGATAGCAAAATGAAAGATGCTGCAAAGGAGTAATAATTAAACACTGAATCCGTTCCACAGTACAAGCCCCACAGGATGCTGATATACATGATTTTGCAGCATCTTTAAAAGCATAAATTGGTCAGGTTGTGTAAGGCCAGATGGTGGCAGCAAGGCTAACTTCTTGTCTTCCTTCATTCTTATGGAGAAAAAAAAAATATTTCTGTCATTGGCTCATTTGAGTGAAATGGGTGCCCTGAAAGCAGTAATTGCCTGAATCAACACTTTACATATGGAAATGGGTTTTTATTGTAATTAATTTCCTTAACAGGTGCTCATGTTCTGCCTGAAGGAAGTATCTTTGAAACTCATAAAAATCAAAGCACCTTAAACTGTTTTTTTAATAATACATTGGAGGGAGATTTCTGTCTTACACAGTTGTCCTCAAACTCAGAACAGGGCTGACTGCCCTGTTATAGTTGGTAAGTGCCTTTTGCAGTGTTTTAACTCTTTATCATTTAATTATGTTATCTTCAAAGGGTGGTTAAACTGTCTAATTGCTATAGTTACCTAACAATTAACAACTTCAGCTAAGCGCAGTCCTTGAGAAACATTTTAAACAGGAGGAGGAGGAGGAGAAAAAGTTGTTATTGTTGTTTAAGTGTCATTTTAGAGCAAAGCTACCAGAAGCAAAAGTCCTTCATCCGCCTAGCTCTAAAGCAGGGGTGTTCAACCTTGGCAACTTTATTAACTCTCGGAATTTTCCATGCTGGCTGGGGAATTCTGGGAGTTGAAGTCCACAAGTCTTAAATAAGTTGCCAAAGTTGGGCACCTCTGCTCTAAAGCGACTGCCCACCAATTTGACCAGCCTTTCCTTTAGGCCACTGCCAGGTTTCCTAAGAAATTGTCGCCTCGAGCCTGCAGAAGCGCGAGGCAGGCACAGGCCCGTCCTCTCAAGAAGCAGCGAGAGCAGAGTTTCCGCGAGTCTGGAGCCTGGCGCCTTTGCCCTCCCTCAGGTGTGTCTCCAGCCACAAAGCCGAGAAACTTCGGGTGTGTCACAGAAGCAGGCTTGCCTCCGAGAGGCGGAGCGTCCAGCTTGTCCCAAGCGCCACTTTTATCCGAAGCTAGACCTTCAAGCCCCCTCCTTTTCCCTCCTCTCCCCGCCCCGTTTCTTCCAGCTTCGTGACGCGACTTTCTCACGTCGCTCGAGTATGCAAGCATAGCCATATAAGGCAGGCAGACTTTTTCATCTTTCCTCTCTGTGTGTGTGTGTCTCTTTCTCTGCTCAGTTGCTGAGCAATGGGGAACTAGGCTGGAAAGAACCAGCTTTACCTTAGAAGGCTAAGGCTGTCTGGGCCTCTTTGCAGAGCCCCAATCTATGCGCCCCCCCCCCCATCAGCAACAACTATAGCAATCACAATCCTTAAACTCCTCCAGAGGTTGAAAAGCAGCAATTTCCGGAATGCAGGGAGGTCCTGTTGGCTCAAAAGGAAGCGGGCAGGAAGGTTCCCCTTTCGCCTTGCTCTGAGAACCAGCTGTTCTTCAGGGACAAGGTTTGTCTCAATCTGGGACGCTGAAGACCAAAGATTTTGTAGGTGCTTTCCTGGCCAGACAAGGATTTTACTGCACAATCAGGCTCCTTATTCACATGTGGGTGGAGATAACTTAGGTTATTCCACCACCATTGTTTCTTAGGATAAATCAAGTTTATGTCACTTCCTTGCTTCAAAAACTTTGGGGACTCAGACTCTGCACCATTCTCCAAAATCTATAATAACTGTACTACAAGAAATACAACCATTTTAACTTTTAAAACAGCTCTGCAACTTTTTTATGGGCTACTTGAACACCTTGCTAAAAATGTTAAATTAGAACCAGGCCAATGATTATCTAAAGGGCAAAGTCCAACAGTAATATTTTTCAGCAAAAGTCTCACTGCTATTTCTTTTCAAGCTGATAGCAACCTTCATTAAGTCCTATTTTTCCTCAAGGACATTAGCATCTTTCATCAGTCAGAATAGTTCGAAAATTTAAAGAAAATTTGTCCATATATTCACAGGTCTGAATGAATTGATACCTATCAAAGTAAAAATAAAGTCTACATACTTCAAGAACAAACAGATACTATTAGTACAACTCTTGGCTTTATTCTCAATTAAGCTGGAACAGAGACAACTTGATCAGCATTTTTTTTTTACAGATTGGTTATAGCAAGTGATCTTCTTTATGCTTAATTATTTCAGTGGCAGGAACATAGTGGCCTAGAGATTAAGACACTGGGCTGTCAACCAGAAGATTGGCAGTTGAAACCCAAAATACCATGTGATGGAATAAGCTCCGGTTCTTGTCCTATGTCCCGCCAGCCTAGCAGTTCTGAAAGCATGCAAATGTGAGTAGATAAATAGGGAACACTTCAGTGGGAAGGTAACATCATTTCGTGCACCTCAGCATGCTACGGAGATGCTAGATGTTTGAGCTGGTTTCAGAAAAAGCTGAGTAACATGAGAAATTTTTGCTGATGGATAATTGAGGAAACTAAAAAATCTCTAAAAGAAGTCAGTATATGCTTCACTGATTAGAGCAGGTGTCATCAACCCCAGGTCCATGGACCAGTACTGGGCTGCGGCATACCAGCAACCGGTCCACACAAACAAACAAAGCTCCATCCGTGGGATGCAGGCAGCACACAAAACCACGCACCCTCCGTTCTGTGGAAAAACCTTTCTCCATGGAACCGGTCCCTGGTACCCAAAAGGTTGGGGACCTCTGGATTAGAGAAACACTTTCAATTGTGTCAACCATGTCAAGTTGTAGAATGTGCTTAAAAAAAATAACTCCAGAACAACTCATTATCTTTATGTGAAATGTATACAGGTAATTCTCACTTAACAATGGTAACCTGGACTGGAATTACCATTGCTAAACAATGTGGTATTAAAATGTGATGTCACATGACTGCATGGCTTAGCAACAGCCTTCTGGCAGTCCCTGATTGCCATTGTCGAGCCAGGACCTCAAGTGACTGCAATTTCTGCTAACATCCTGCTGGCTTCTACAATGACTTTGCTTGTGGGAAGCCAGCATGGATTGTGATCACATGACCATGGGACACTGTGGCAGTTGGAAATCTGCTGAGCACCTGGATTGCGATCAGGTGATTGCAGGGGTACTGCAATAGCCAGATCTCTGAGGACTGGTTGTAACTACCACTCATTCAGCCCTGTCACAAGTTTGAATGGTTGTTGAACAAGTGGTTGTTAAGCAAGGACCACCTATACCAGTGATGGCGAATCTTTTAGATTCTACCCCCTGCCCTGCCCCGCCCCTGCCCTGCCCCGCCCCTGCCCCACCCCACCCCATCCCCTGCCCCGCTTGCCCGCAGGGCCACTCACTGCCTCCAGGGCCCGCCGCAGATCACCCAGGCAGCCCAGCAGCGCCATGGTGGCCAGGGCCTATGCCCGCCTCCCGCAGCATCAACTGTGCACGATGGGGTGTGAAAGCAGATTCTTGTCTATGCTGCCTGGCTGCCATGTCCTTGGCTGTGCTGCATCGCATGGGCCACGCTTGGGGGTGACTCTCTTCCAGGGGGGCTGCTGGGGAGGGGGTCGCGGGGGAGGCGAGGCTGGGGCAATGGCATGTGTGTGCCCACAGAGAGGGCTCCGAGTGCCACCTTTGGCACACGTGCCATAGGTTCGCCACCACTGACCTATACACGTCAGGAAATTACAATACAGACAGAAAATGGCAAACGGGACAGCAAGGAGCAAGACAAAACTGTACATTTTTCCCTTTGTCAATTATATGTGGAATAACTATTAAAGAAAGCTGTGTTGGAAGATGAATGTGTTTTTTAAATTGGAAGAAGAAACATAAACCTGCACTATGCTGATGGCACTAACTGCTGAGAGTTCAAATAATCTGTAAGTTCTACTAATGAAAGTCAACGTTCAGAGTGAAAAAATGGGACTAAGACTAAAGTAGATCAAACTAATAGCAAATGCAGCAACTAGCCTTACAACCGGGGTGTCAAACTGCCGGCCCACAGGCTGGTTTCATCATACCGAAGTCATGCCCACCCCATTGCCGGCAATGCAAACAGAGTCACGATACGTCGCGACACGTCACGTGATGTGGCGAGTTTGACACCCGTGTCTTACAACAACAAAAATACTTAAGTGATGTCACCGGTGTAATACTATGGTGTCATCCTTTTTTAAAAGGAATTTTATTGAGTGGTTACAGTAATGTGATGCATCTATACCAGGCATGTCAAACTCGCGATGTCACGTGATGTTGCACTACGTATCGGAGCTTTTTCGCCATTGCTGGCAATGGGGTGGTCACGGCTCCAGTATGATGAAACCAGCCCGTGGGCTGGCAGTTTGACACCCCTGATCTATACTGAATAAACTATCAGATAAAGTAAAAAGTAACACCATCAAAACTTCTACAGATGTGCTAATGATTTTGGTAATGTGATTCTGAGAGCCTCTGAAATCTGCAAAAATGGGAGGGTGTCCAACTGCCAGAGGGAATAGGTTCACCATGTCTGAACTGCAGGAATCCATGAGAAGCAGATAGAATGTATTACATCCACCTTAAAAAAATAGCTTTGTGTATATCAAGCCCTCATTATAATCCTACAGTAATGCATTTTCATTAGAAATACCTTCTATCTCTGGCTCCTATAGCATTAAGGGATACTTTTCCTTTCCACTTTGTCTTAAAAAATATTATTTTTAAGGTTTTTTTATGTAACAAGTGACAGTGTCATACTGGTTAGCTGGCTTTCTCAGCCTTGGCAGTTTAATGACAGACTTCCTTTGATTGAGTTCAGTTGTCACTTATTCTTTCATCTGCTTCCAAAATTAAATTCCACCCACTCTACAACAACTTTTTTTTAAAGGGGAAAACCAATGTAAAATTGCAACTGCTCTGGATATGGGCTATGATGTTACAAGCTGCTAACAATCCAATCATTCAACATGTTATTATAGAGTTCTGCAAACTGGTAGAAGTGATGTTTCTATATTCTCATCCCTGGAAAGAAATAGATAACATTTATTTTCAACAGAAAGTGGTAAACATGCTCCCACAGCAACTTATCAGCCAATATATATTTGAGGCAGTGGAGATACACTAATTAGTCCAACTTCATAAATGCAGTTTATATCCATTATTTTGCTCTCTGCATTAGTGCAATTTTTTGCTTACCTATTGTTCCTTCAGGTAACAGTGTCATAGATAATCAGATCTACTTAAAAACTATTATGAGAAGAAATTAGCATATATTTTGTCTTTTGGGATATTATCTGTTTTGGCCAATAATACATTGGAATATTTGGATTTTACTTCAGCCATGTGATTTTTTTATCATCTCTCCTTAGCCATCTATCTACTGCTATCTGAATGTGGGAAAAATTTCTTTCTTGGTTACATGCTTGTCTCACAGCTGCTGGGGACAGGGGCACTGTAACCCGTTTAATCACTTAATTTATGACGATGAAATGTGAGGTTGTAATTGAAATGAAACAGTCATTCAAAATTAAGAATAAAGCACCATAGCATTCCTCTGATGATAACCAAAGAAACTATAAAACCAAATATATCACTGATTTTTTTTATACTGGACATGCAATTTTTGGCATTAGAGATATACAACTTTTCAAAAATTTTACTGGGATATTTTTCTGAAACCAGCAACCAGCAGCTGCACTCCTACTTAAAGTAAGGCAGTGACACCTGTGGGGTAGAACTGTCAAAGAAGACAAGATTTTGGTAGTGAAATTCCAGCCTATCTCTTTATGTAAGTGGAATGGTTTCTTGACTTGGTGGGAGACTTTGGTTGCAGATCATCTTATTATTCATTTGACTTTATTGTAAAATGCCATGAGCCCATTTGATTTAGCTGTACGCAGATGTAATAAATGAATATTTTGATCATAAATATACTCAGGTTATAGTTTTATATAAACTTACTTAGGGATATTCCATTGAATCTAATGTTTTTTATTTCACTGCCCATATGTGTAGGATCTGCTTGCATATGTAAAAAAGTGTCATTGTTCAGTTACATTTGCTTAAATGCTCATAAGGAACAATTGAAAAATGCACATGGCAGGACTACAT
Source organism: Crotalus tigris (assembly GCF_016545835.1). Lineage (NCBI taxonomy): Eukaryota > Metazoa > Chordata > Lepidosauria > Squamata > Viperidae > Crotalus > Crotalus tigris. The sequence goes on from NW_024100464.1 coordinate 595,655, forward strand.
TCTTACCTGAAAAGCTAATAGCAAAAGCAGAAAAAAAATGATATATAATCTTTGAGCCTTATTGTTAATCACTTCTCTAATATTTTATTAAGATTCATTCAGCAAATTCCAACAAGATTATTATACTGAGAGATTATTCCTCGCTAATGGAGCTAGTTTATCCACCTATTTAATATCAGAGGTCATAATGGATGAAAATTTGTGTGGCCAGATTATTAATGAGGAAAATCCATTTTATAGCCTAAAAAAAATCTTCAGTTTTGCCCTGAATTGTCTCAGCAATAGGACAGACCCACATTTTCCTTTTCTCCCACCTAAGTTTATTTCTCTGCTGTATACAGTAGTCCTCGACTTACAACCACAATTAAGCCCAAAATTTCTGTTGCTAAACAAGGCAGTTGTTAACTGAGTTGTGCCTTGTTTTGCGACTATTTTTTGCCATAGTTGTTAAGCAAAACACTGCAGTGTGTCATTAAGCAAATTTGGCTTCCCTCATTGACTTTGCTTATTTGAAGCCAGCTGGGAAGATTACAAATAGTGATCACATGACCTGGGACAGTGCAACTATCATAAATACATATCAATTGCCACAGACCCGAATTTTGATCCTATGACCACGGGGATGCTGCAATGGTCATACATGTGAAAAATGATCACAAGTCACTTTTTTCAGTACTGTTGTAACGGTCACTAAACAAATGGTTGTAAATCAACGACTACCTCTATGTGAGAAGGTATATTATTGTAGGTATATCGTTGGTAACTTTATTTCATAAAATTCTGAAAAACTATTTTTAAAATTATCCACATCAATAAAACATTGCCATTTTAATTTATTTTTCAGATGTATACCTTATTTTCACTCAGGAACTTTAGGTGGCTTACCCAAGAAACTGTGACATAGGCTAGGCCAGTGTTTCTCAACCTTGACAATTTTAAGGCATGTGGACTTCAACTCCCAGAATTCCACAGCCAGCAATGCTGGCTGTGGAATTCTGGGAGTTGAAGTCCACATGCCTTAAAATTGTCAAGGTTGAGAAACACTGGGCTAGGCCAAGGTCAACCCACAAGTTTCCTTAGCTGAGGGTAAAGTTGAATCTGTTTCTCCACAGACCACAGATGAACACTTTACATCTCTATATTATTAAAAGCTTCATTTCTTTAACTTTTAACTGGGCAAAATAATATTTTTTGAACCAAAATACCTCAAATGGGCTAACATATAGAATATATCCAAAATCTGGGACCCATGACTCCCATGGAATTGAAATTTGGCAATTGTTAAAAAATATTTTATGACATAAAATTATCATTAACCATTTATGACATAACAAAAAATGTCATAAAACATTTCCTGTGATGGTGTTTGATGGTACATAGTTTGACGTGGGCTATTTCAAGGCAGATGCATCTCTGAATACATCCCAGCTTTTCCAATGAAAGCAGTGCATTAGAAGTTCTGTCATAGTTGAAGGCATTGTTAAGGAAATATCTCTGAAAGGATGACCCAATAGACCATGGGATGTCTGGTTACTATATAATATTTACCACTATTAGCATTTGTGGTACACTGAGAAAACAAATTCCCCTATATCAGTGCACAGTACATTTGTGGGTGTGACTACAGAATACCTTCTAAATTGCAGAATATTTGTTCCAAGACTTCTCATATTTCTGAAACACCAAAAGAAAGGCATTCAGATGATGCTGGGAGGGAGACAAAGTGCAGAATAAAATTACAAATGTTGGATTTATGAATAGTGATTGAGAAAAGATCCATGGAAGATTGGGTACATGGAATGGCTGCAAGATTATTTATACTCACAAAGATTGGAGAGCACTGAAATTCCCACAATGAATAAATGTGAGAAATGGCAAAACTGACCTATTTGATTAGGGAGAAAATTATAAATGTTTTTTTTTTAATGGAAATCTTTTATGGACTTTTTACTAGAAGAAGAAAAAAGTAAAATTATGATTTATGGATTTTATTATTTTAAAAGATGAGAATTAAGGGGCTGAAGGAGTTTCTGGAATAGTTAAGGGAGGGGAGAATATGGGTTTGTTAATATCTGTTTAAAAGAAGGTTGAAAGCCCTCTAGTTTCTTTAGTTGTTTCTCTCTAGTTTTTTTTTAGTTTTCTTTGCACTTTATATTTTTTTTCTTTGTTTTCTTCCTTTTTATTTATTAGATTTGGGTTTTTTTATGAAAAAACTTTAACCAATTATTATAAAATTCCAAATTTTCAGGAAAAACCATGTTATTTTAGCAGTATATTAATAAAGTCAATACCGTGTATACTGTAAATATACAGAATTAAAACACTGTAAAGGCAAGTGGACATGTTTTTGGTGTGTTCTCTGTGCTTTAGGGCTGACATTAAGTGAAGATGGTTATGGTTTTTGGCTTCAAACTATTTTTTAGACAACTGGGTTATGAAACCACAGAGATGTGGAAGTGCCTTAATAACTGCAGTTTTCCTGATATCATATACATTGAATTAATTGACTTTGTACTTCATAGGGACATTCCTGCAAAATACCTAATCCTGTAAAAAACTTGAACACCCTGTAATTTTCTAAATTTGTCTGTTAACCATTTTTAGCTTTTGACAGTTTTCCAAGTCAAACTCTAAATATGTATCCATGCTTTAAATCCCAAGTCCTTATTTCCCTCAAGTAGCTCACCAAAACAAAAACAGTGTACCTGCACACTTTAATCAAGTTACAGCTCTGTGTAGGAGATCTCTTACCAAAATCTGATCTCCTTTTATTAAAATCCAGTAGTAAAGTTAAGAAATGCAGATTGGGTGACTGCTGTTTTTCTAATTGAGGTAAAGTAGTCATATTGTGAGAAACAATGATATGGAGAGATAGAAATAAGGACGCTTAACAACAGAACTGATTTGGGGTCACTTAAAAAGCTGGGCAAACAAACTGAAAGGTAGATGCAAAGGAAGTCCTTGTGGAATTTAGTCCTTAGACGATGTTATCAATTTGTTTAAAGTTCTCATTTGAATGGGCAATAGATTCTTTGGTCAGCATTAGTTATGGTAAATAAGAATGTCCAGCACTATTTGCACAATATTCTTTACTGAGTCATACCTGCTCCCCTAGTCAGCCTAGCCACACAAACTGTCCAAGGAGAGTTAGCTAACCCTTATAGATTCCAAGATTACCGTGATATTTTCTCTATCCCCATTCTGCCTCCCTCCAACCATGGTTGGGGAGGCAGGAATGGCAGAAAAAGTGAGAGTAGAAGTGGAATGGTATTGGTCATGACATCATTTATTTTTTTAATTCATTCTAACATCCCTTGTGCTATTTGGCAGGATTGTAAGAATAGTCTTCCAATGTTGTGTGTTGCTGATGCATGAAGATTAGTCTGTGGAGTGGGAGAGGGGATGACTGAGATGTCCATGTCACATAAATCCAGCAAACAGATGTCCAAGATCCAGGTGTTGGAAATAAAGAACAAAGCAATCTTCAGGGCTTGATTGTAACTGACTGCTCCTGAAGGTAGAAAGTCCACTCTCTCAAAACATTACTGGACTAATTTATCCAGGTCATTCAGCCTGACCAGTGGCCAAGGATGAAAATGAAAGTTAAAACCTAACTTTTGGAGAGCCAGAGATTCTCTGACTCTGGGCCAGAGATTGAGTCTGATTCAACAAGGTGCTTGCTTTATCAATACTGACATGTCATCTTGATGTAAAACAGTCAGGAACTCATCACAAAATGTTAGGTCATACATCTTTAGAAAAATTTGACTTCCTTTAAAGGAAGAAAAGGTATTTTGAAAATGTTGCTACAATCCTTTAAAAAAAACCACCTGTTTTGTTTTACAGCCCGGTTGCACAATTTTCTCTGCCCTTGTAGTTGGATCACTCTTCAAAAATGTATATGACCAAACAAATAGGTATGGCTTGGACTAAAACTAAATTTAATTGAATACAGTTGAATTTATTATTTTTTTTTCCTTCAGAATTTAATACTTTTTCCCTTCAGTCACATACAACTCGGTCATAACTTTTGGACCTGCTGAAGGAGTGGTTTGATTGCCCAATTTATAAGGTTTACTCTTTGGTGGAACACCCCTTAAACATTTTATTCTGCTAGTTGTTGCAATACTTCAGTGCTAATATTATCAAAGGTTCTAATCGGCTCTGCTCCCTTAATTCACGGATTTTATATTTCTAGAAATCTCCTTAGAAATGGACGAAGGAAACAGATTCAAATCTCTTGTCTCTCAACCAAATTCAGCCAGAAAAAGCGTTTGAACCGAAGAAGAATATCGCTTTTCAACTTGCATCTGATGTCTTGACCGTTAATCCTCTCTACTTAGTGCAAGGGTAAGGGAGAGAGAAACAACCCCACCGGTTTCCTAAAAATCCCTTGCATTCGGCACCACGGATCTCGCTCTAAAGCACCCGTTCACCTAGCCGACTTACAACGCCGTAGAACGTAGCCAAGAAGGAAAATTCGCCCTCCCTTCTTGCTGAACAGACGTCACATGTCTTATAAGGGGACGGCCACGGGGGGCGCGCTCTCAAAACAACCTATAGGAGCTGCCGCAAGTTGCGATTGACACTCGAGAGACGCAATGGGGGTCCAGTGGCCCTCGAAAGTGAACTTTGGGCAACTCTGTTTAGCCAATGAGGTCACTTAGGAGGCAGGACCGAGTGCTGTCTCCTGCTCCCCCTCCCCGCCCGCTCGGAGAGTGCAAACCTTAGATTGCGGTCTGGCGGAAAGATCTGCTTTCTTCGCTCTCGGTCTGCCGCTGCTGTGTGGTAGCTGTGCCTCGGCAGGGAGCTTTCGAGCCTAGAAGCGCCGAAGAGGAGGAGGAGGAGGAGGGTGGGGGAGGAAAGAAGCCGCGGCGGCAACAGCAGCTTCAGAAGCAAGCGCGAAGGAAGGACAGCAGCCACGCAGGGATGGATCACTATGACTCCCAGCAGACCAATGACTACATGCAGCCGGAGGATGACTGGGACAGGGATCTCCTCTTGGATCCAGCGTGGGAGAAGCAGCAGAGAAAGGTAAACCAGCATTTTATTTTTATTTTTGCTTTCGGGCCGAGCGGGGAGGGAAGGCGGGGCGAGGCAGACGCCTTGCCGGAGGCTGCCGGAGAACTCCCTCCGAACGGCGTGCTTTGGGAACCGTGCGGGCTGGATTCCGGAGCGGGCGCACATGTTCCCCTTGCCGTCGTTTCCCCTCTGCCCGCCTTTTCCCACCGAGCCTGTGGACCGCTGCTGGTTTGCAGGTTGCCTTTAGGGAGCCCCGAACGTAGTGGCGTTGACTTCGTGTTGGAAATCCGTCTTTCAATAGCGTAGCGTTATTTTACTTCTCTCCGTTTTCTGTTGGGGAACGAGAACGGGTGGTGGCCACTTTGGGCATTTGTCTCCACGGGAGATCTGCTCTTCCTTCCCCTTACCTCGAAGGTAAGGCCAGGCGTGGGAGAGTGCTAAGGATAACGACCGACTCCCCCTGTTTCTGCGGGGAAAGGTAATCGCAGAGCCTCGACTGAAGTTAGGAGGCTGACTCGGTACAATAATTATTTTTAGGAATAAAGCGTGGTGGTGCGATCAAGATTGGCTCTTGCAAAACCTGCATCAGCTTTTTTTTTTTTTTTAAAAAAAAAGCTTTTTAAATATTCCTGTTCCCAAATGCAGGCATGAGGCTGCTGGAGAAGGGAGCGGAGGTGACGTGCGAGGGGGAGGCGGGCTGCCGTGGGGGGAGATGTTGCTGAAATAATTCGATCTATCAGGAAATCGGAGGGGGAAGGTCAGTGGGAGCCGTTGTCTGCCCAAGCCAGCGGCAGCTCTGAAGTTGCTTTCCTCTCTACTGAAGCAACAGATGTTTCCCTTGCTAAAGTCGGGAGGCTGACTGGCAGGCTCTGCTGGCCCCTCCGGTGTTTCGCAATGCAACCGACAAAAGCCACCTTCCCGGAGGGGGAAGAGGGAAGTGGTTGCTTGCCGTTCAAGGCGCCGCTTTCGGAATGGTTTTGGGGCTGAGCTCTTGCACAGAAGCGAGGAAAGGGCGCAACAACGCGTGTCCTGGCCACAAAGTGCCATTGAAATGGCAATACTTTTTCCTCCAAATACTGTATGCATTTTAAAGCGGAGCCGAGGAGATCGATGTAAAGAACAGGCAGAAGGAGATAAAGCGAAAGCAGAGCTTGTAGCGAGTCACTTCCCCCCTCCCTTTCCTCCGTAAAACCCCTGGGGATATCTCTTCTCCTGGTCCCCCTTAGGAATTTGGTCTCTAAGTCTTCGGAAAACCGGCCTGGGCACATCCCTGTGATCGAGGATGCCCCGGCTGATGGGTGACATGACCCCGGTTTGGTGAAGCTAGGTCGGAGGAGCACCCATGCTCGCCCTGCCCCAGAGATAGTCCTTCACCAGCGGGATCAGTTTTGAATGGTGCGGTTTAGGGCTGGGCTTGTGCAAAACTCATGTCCAAAAATGGTAACATTCGTCCCATTTTTAAATTTAAGGAGGCGGGGGGAGGGAGGGAGGTTAGAAGGCTGCCTTCTTTTCCACCACCCCCCCATCACCAATAACCAAAGACATCCTGTATTAGCTCACTCTGGAATCCTAAGCTCTTAAACACTTCCCTTTAGTCATTTGTCAGTGAAGTGCGATTAGAAAAGGGGGAGGGAAGAGATTTGACAAAGTTGCCTCCTAGCCATGTGGCACATGGAGGTCAGCCTTTTTCTGACAGACTTGAGTTTCGTACCCCTTTTGTCATATAAGAGAACTTGGGGGGGGGGGGGGCTGGGAATGAAAGGAATACTTTATAGCGCTATTTTAAAAGAAAGCTTTCATTACAAGGAGCTCTGAATGGAGGTGGAAAAGTCCTGCTTGAAAAACATAGTAATTAAAGAATAGTCTGTTATTCCTCTTGTCTAATGATAAAAGGGAGGAGAGATAACTTTAAATGATGTGTTTTCAGTGGAAGCCAAGATAAGTAAAAACTCTCCTCACTGGATTTGCCTCTTAGCTTGACAAAGCTCCACAGACACAATGAAAGCAGTGGAATAAATCCCTAAATGTATTTATCTATAGTGAAAAAGGTTTGTGATACAGGAGTTTAAAAGGACAATGAAGAGAAGATTGGAAATTTAATTTCTTATCCATGTGGCAAGAATGTTAAACTGCAGATCCAGACAGTTATCTAGCGATCATAAAGACCTATTTTTTTAGTGTACCAATTAGTAAACTAAGTAAAATGAGAAATTCTATAGGTCATGTTCCTATAAGAAAAAGAATTTGTCCTTCATTGTCACATACATAATTTTATTTTGTTTAATGGATAACACTCTTATTTTCCAAATGGAATTTACAAAAAAAAAAAATCCAGTATTTAATAATAAGCTTTTAAAACTAATTTAAAAAACCTCTTTAAAAATATTATGAGACTGAAGGTTAAAACAGGAGTTTCTAAGGTGACAGAACTTCATTACTCTTAATGGGGAGATAAGCTTATATATTGAAAAATATTGCACAAGTAACCAGAAGAGGTCTGCAGCCCTACGTCTAAAAAGAAATGCTCAGAATTATCTTGTGTGGCAAAGATTTTGGAATCATTTTGGAAAAGCCATGCTAGAAAGTTGCTTAAATGTATGTTTCTGTCTTTTCCTAACATTTGAAGTAGTTATTTCCCTAAATGGTTCAAATAACATATGTGCACTTCTAATGTCAAGAACTATACTTGTACTATTAATAAAGGAGAATATTTGTAGCTCAGGATTGATATGAGGGGTTCTTGGTGCTCTCTGAGTTTGCTTATTTTCTTGCAGACATTTCATTACCCAAACTAGGTAACATCATCAGTGCTAGTCTCTCAGCATTGATGATGTTACCCTAGTTTGGGTAATGAAATGTCTGCAAGAAAACAAGCAAACTCAGAGAGCACCAAGAACCGCTTATGCTATGCTATGCTAATCTATGCTATACTATACGTACACTATATTATACTTATACCATATTGTTGGGGGCAATATTCTGACATTTGGAAACTACTCAGAGAGTGCTGTACCACACTTTGGAGCGGTATATAAGTCTAAGTGCTGTTGCCATACTGATGACCTCTGTAAATCTCACCCTCCTTTCAAAACTTCAGCCCCTGCATTGGAGATCTCCTAACCATTTTTGTGGGAAGGGGAGAGGAACAGCTCCTTACGGTTTTGGTTTTGTACTGATTTTTGTACGGTGACTTTGAGATAGTGGCTGATTTTAGCAGAATAGAAATAGTGGAGAGAAATGTAAGTAGAGAGTGAAGAACTATAGGTAGGTAGGTACTTGAGGAAGAAACGAGGGGAATGGTGGGACTGGGGAGGTGTCAAAGAAGGTAAATATTTGGAAGCAGGTCTGATTTTTGTACGTTTGAGTCCCTGCACTAATTTGGAAGGCCTAGCCCTAGGTGTAGCAATAAGTGATTGTATTTTGTCCTAAATGGTCTTTCTTTTTCTGTAATAGAATATAGATTTCTTTTATCTACTTTCAGCTACAATCCTTTGGCTTTATTTGTATAATCCAGTCAGCCATTAATTCAATCAGATCTCCATGTTAGTCACTGCAAGAGCACAAACTCATGCTAAAAGGAACAGACGTCACTCTTTGGGTATACAGCAGTGTTTCTCAACCTTGACAATTTTAAGGCATGTGGACTTCAACTCCCAGAATTCAACAGCCAGCATTGCTGGCTGTGGAATTCTGGGAGTTGAAGTCCACATGCCTTAAAATTGTCAAGGTTGAGAAACACTGCTGTATACAGAGACTTTGCCCAATTTCTCCAGTACATACATAAAGTTCTTGCTCCAGATCATCATCCTGGCAAATCTTTCTGATGTGATTGGCCCCTTCCTAGTTGGTCAGGCAGGTAGCAGTATTGCAGAAGGAATGGGAAGGGGAAAAAGCAGAGATAAAAACGGCTGTGTTCCAAGCCCAATTTACACTTTCAACATAATCTCAGTCTGGCTGCCTATTCTTGCTGTCATGCTTGCTTCCAGCAACATCTGTTTTGTCAGTCTCTACCAACATCAACTCCCTCCCTCAACACAGCCACTAAAGACAAGCTACAAACATTGTAAAGCCTCTCCACTCCCATCTGCTTTGGTCCTCACCCAAATCATCCTTTGTTAGCCCCTGAGAAGGAAAACAAGCTCATGAAGGAGTCAGTCTCCCAATATATTTTGGAGCCAAGTACCAATCCAGGGGGAAGACATAATTACTTTGAAATATTACAGACAAGTAGATTCCTCAGAAACCCCTTAAAAGTTTAGGTAAGAAAGCCTTTGATTACTAGAAAGGAAGACAGCCTACCCAATCCTCAATCCTCGCTGAGAGCAGAATATATTTCTGGTGACAGAAGGAAAGAGGGAACAAGAGAAACACACAAGTAGTCTTTCATCCAGGATACCCAGGCCTTGTAAAATACAAGGTAATAAATATCACACAAGTACCTTTATCACATAGTATTGTTTATAGAATGGCTTATTTATAATTGAGAGCTCATAGTATGTAGGCAAACAGAGAAGCACAATTTCTCATTAGGAATCATTGTTACTTGCAGGAAGAGTGTCTATAAGCAAATTGACAACTTATGTGCACACACATGCCCATGTGTGCACGCATATAAGATGTGAATTAGCTGATACTTACAGCCAATCAGTGTTAGGCATATTCAGTCAGTCGCTGCCAGAATTTGAGCAGTGAAATGTATAATGGTATATTTGGATTTTCCAGCTGCTTTATAAACCTTTTTTTTCCCTTCAAATATTAAGTAGGTCTGTGTGGGCACAGCTCGTAAGGGGAGAACATAACCAAATCATAGCTCTGCTTAACTTCGTAACTTGGTGATGTTAGCAGGTCCTACTAACCACCCTGATGGGCAACTACTGTATATAATGTGAATACAGTCTTTGCATATAGAATGCCTTCAATTTGAAATTAGGACTGTTCTAGTTTATTTACTCTTTGAATTTGTATTCCACCATTTCTTGGAAAGCTCAAGGGGATGTACATAAGGCAGGGGTAGGCAACCTTGGCTCTTTTATGACTCGTGGACTTCAACTCCCAGAATTCCTGAGCCAGGAATTGAAATCCACGAGTCATAAAAAACTCAAGGTTGCCTACTCCTGACATAAGGCCTCTCCTAATTTTATCCCAACCACAGACTTGTGAGGTAGGTTGATTGACAGGCAGTGATTGGCCCAAAGTCACCTTGTGAATTCTTGAGTAGGAGATTTGAAACTCTGCAGTTCTGTATAGCTGTCCCCATGAAATTAAGGCAGAATGAAAAAAGATGATCTGTAGTATAGGGAGTCCTCAATTTAGGACCACAATTGAGCATAGCATTTCTGTTGCTAAGCAAGGCAGTTGTTAACTGAGTTAACAGTTAATTTTTTGCCACAGTTGTTAGATGAATCACTGCAGTTGTTAAATGAATCATGCGGTTCTTAAGTGAATCTTTCTTCCCCCATTGACTTTGTTGGAAGCCAGGTGGGAAGCGCCCAAATTTTGATCATGTGGCCATGAAGAAACAGCAATATTGGTAAGTATGAAAAACGGTCATAGGTTATTTTTTTCAGTGCTGTTGTAACCCTGAATGGTCACTAAATGAATGATTAAGTCAAGGTCCATCTATATGACATGTTCCTTTGCATTTCCCAACCTTTATTTTTAAATGGCTTTATATTTTTCAGTAGATGCTTCTAAAGGCAGGTAACAAAAGAGAAGAAAATTAGTATTTTGTGTTGTCATAGAATGCAAAATAGTATAATAAAAGCAGCAAAACTGAAGTATGTATTAAAGTAAATTATTGCTTAAAGTTCAGCAAGTAAGTTTGTACCTGGTACTGAAGCATCAGCAGAAAATGGAAAGAGTCCACCTCCAAATATAAACCTAATTTTGGTCACACCTGCCTTCTTTCTAAAGCCAATAGTATTTATAGTGAGATCTGCATTACAGGCTGAGCAGGATGAAGTAAACACAAGTACTCTTTCAAAAGCTTTTGTTGTTATTATGCAGTTGTAAGTTATAACTGAAAATGTCACTCCTTCACATCCGACAGATTTAATGAAGATTATTTGATAACAAGCAAACTTGTTGCCTCTCACTGTACTGGGGTGGAATCAATTAAGTCCTTCTGTTGATGAAACTGCATGTATTGGCAGAATTAGGAATGAGCTTTCCTTTTTCCTCTACCACAAGGTCTGCCCTGCTCCATCTGCTCTCCTTTAGTCTACAAATTGGGGATTGAGAAAGCCAAATGAGAGGATTGAAACGGTGGAAACTTAACTTCACATTTCTGCTTGGATCAGCTTGGGGGACTGGTTGTCATCTTTCAATCTAGGCTACCTGCATCACAATAGATAGTTGTAGAAGGGAGAACATGCAGGCCAGCTTGTGCTCCTGAGGAGACAGAAGATAAAAGTGTAATAAGTGTGTCAATCAGTTTGAGGATGAGAGGCAAGAACCCCGCCCCATGAAGAGAATCAGCCTGGTCAGCATTACATTCAATCCACTATTTGTTCAGCACTTTTATCCATAAATAAGACCAGGGGTTTAATTTAGCAGTATATCTTGAGATGTCCCATAGCTCTGCATTTCATTAGGGATGACATAATTTTGGAATCCTTGGTTTTTCAGCATGCAAACAACCCTACATTTATGGATTCTCACCTATTGATTAGTTAAGAGCTGTGATGGCACAGTGGTTAGAATGCAGTATTGCAGGCTAATTATGCTGATTGTCAGCAGTTCGATATGCTGACTGTAAATTGCTTAGAGAGGGCTGTAAACAACTATGAAGCGGTATAAGTCTATACTATTGTTAATTGTTTGCTTCCTGTTCTCTCTCTCTCTCTCTCTCTCTCTCTCTCTCTCTCTCTCTCTTCCCCCCCCCCCCCCATAGTTATATGAAAAGGGCTGCCTAGCTCTATGTAGGATACTGGATATGGGAGATCTACCATATTTCAAAGAGTTGTTCAGGTTGAGTTCCTGGAAAAGTCTGATTTTTTTCCAGATGAGCAATATTTGCATGAGGAACTGTATATTGAATCTTTTAAAAGCTGCTTCTAGCATTAAAATTTAAAGAAAAGAAGAGAACATGATCAACAGGCCTGGTTCTGACTTTTGTACAGCCTTCCGTTTCTTACAGGAAGTTTGCTTTATGGGATTAATGTGTTTTTTTAAAAAAAATCCAAAATATTTTGCATGTTTCTGGGCTGAGCTGCTTGATCTTATTAGAGTAAACAGCAACATTTCCTTCCCAGTGTGCTGGAATATTACAACTCTCAGATTTCTCACAGGCAGATTATGCTGTGTAGGAATTCTGAGAGTTCTAGTTCAACATATTAGACGCCGCCATGATGCTAAAATACCCCTTGCAGGGTTTTAATAGGGTAATTGCTGTCTGTTGTGCTGTGAGGTTCAGAAGAAGATAAACTCATTTATGGTTTGGCTAAACATGGGTAGTGTAATCCATACAACAAAAATAATTAGCCCTTTTCATTGAGATAATACATGCAACCTCCCAAGTTGTCCTCTACACTTGCATATTCTCGACTGTGTGGGTCCCTTGAGGAATCATTTGTTTGAAGTGGTTACATTAGTCTGAGCAGAAAGAAATCCATTAGTTCAAAACAGTTAATGCTAATTCAATGTTCCTGCAACTTCCTTGTGCACCAGTTTGCACATAAATACATACTGTACCCACCAGTTGCTATATAAATCAATGATTTTAAAGAAAAACATTTTTACTCTCACAGGCCAGCTTAAAATCAGAGTATGTTATTACAGCTAGTCCTTGATTTACAACCACAATTGAGTCCAAAATTTATGTTGCTAAGTGAGACAATTGTTAAGTGAGTTTTGCCCCATTCTAAGACTTTTCTTGTCAAATTTATTAACTGGCTCACTGCAGTTCTTAAATTAGCCACACTATTGTTAAGTGAATCTGATTTCCCCATTGACTTTGCTTGTCAGAAGGTTGCAAAAGGTGATCGCGTCTCCAGGGTGCTGCAACCGTCATGAATGTGAGTCAGTTGTCAAGCTTCCAAATATAAATCACGTGACCATGGGGATGCTGCAGTGGTCATCAGTGTGAAAAATTGCTCATAAGTCACCTTTTTTCAGTTCTGTTGTAACTTTAAATGGTCACTAAATGAACTGTTGTAATTTGAGGACTACCTGTACTGTTTTTTTAAAGGAAAGTTTACAAGGAATGCATACACAACATACATATCATAAAGAGGAGGCAAAGAAGATAGGACATGTCTAGTTTAATGAAGAGAAGGACAAGAGATAGCAGTGTTCCAATATCTCAGGGGCTGCCACAAAGAAGAGGTAGTCAAGCTATTCTCCAAAGTGCCTGAGGGCAGGACAAGAAGCAGTGGATGGAAATTAATCAAGGAGAGAAGCAACCTAGAAATAAGGAGAAACTTCCAGACAGTTAGAACAATTAAACAGTGGAAAAACCTGCCTCCAGAAGCGGTGAATGCTCCAACACTGGAAGTTTTTAAGAAGAGACTGGACAGCCATTTGTCTGAAATGGTATAGGGTTTCCTGCCTGAGCAGGGGGTTGGACTAGATGACCTCCAAGGTCCCTTCCAATTCTGTTATTCTGTTCTGTTCTGAATGTAGAGTTTGGCTAGATTTCTGACTGAAATACTGATTTTGCAGGAGCTTTAGCCTCAAGAATACCCATTTTCTTTTTGTTTTGCTCAAGAAATGCATGTATCTTCATGTCCTTTGCATAAGCTTGTACCAGTATTCGGTTTCCCCTTGCTGCATTTGGAGTCCATAAGTTGTATGGTTCGTAGGTTGTATAGTAAGAAGATAACCTTGAATAAAGAATTCAAGAACTGTTAAGTGGCTGTCAACTTGGTCCTGGGAAAGAAAGGATAAGAAAGAAAATCAAGATAATTCTTCCTTGATTCTGTTTAGTACAGAGAATCCTTGACTTACAATAGTTCGTTTAGAGACCGCTCAAAGTTACAACATCACTGAAAGAAGTGACTTATGACCATTTTTCACACTTACACCCATTACAGCATCCCCATGGTCATGTGACCAAAATTCAGAGGCTTGGCAACTGATTCATATTTATGATGGTTACAGTGTCCCAGGGTCATGTGATCACTCTTTGAAACCTTCTGACAAGCACAGTCAATGGGGGAAGCCAGATTCACTTAACAGTGTTATTAATTTAACAAGTGCAATGATTCACTTAACAACTGAGGCAAGAAAGGTTGTAAAATGGGGCAAAACTCACTTAGGAAATGTCTCACTTAGCAACAGAAATTTTGGGCTCAATTTTGGTCATTAGTTGAGGACTACCTGTATAGGGATGAAGGGAAACTTTTTCAAGCTTTCCAGTTTTTATTATTACAAGTTATAACACGAGAATTCCAGGAGTCCTTTTAGAATGTTTCCTGACTTGGCCTCTCTTGAAGGGTTGATATAAGTAGATGAAATAATTTACTTGAACAGTGAGATAGATCAGTTAAAGCTGATATAGCGTAATTGTTCACAGTAATAGACCATCTATTATTGATAATAATAGACTAGGATGACCCAGTATGATTTTGTATCAAAATCAAATAGCATTCTCTGTCATTTATTCTATAAATTTCTTCTTTCAGATAATTCAGATATTTCAGGTATGTCCAATATATATATACATTGCTTACTGGTGTACACCGCTTAGAGAGTGCTTGCACTTAAAGCGGTATATAAGTCTCATAAATAAATAAATAAATAAATAAATAAATAAATAAATATTGCTTGACAAGTACCTTTATTTTAGGATTCAAATGAAGTCTATGGGGATTTTGTGGGTTCTTATCATTGCTTTTTCTAACTGGATCATTTTATTAATTAATTTAATTATTAATTGCTTATAATGTCACAATTATCAGTCCCATGGCAACATTGTATAGCATGTTTTTAATATTCATCATAAAATACTATATAAAAATGACCATTAATCTTGAAAAACAATAAAGCAAAAATTTAAATGGCAGCAATTCATATAACAATGACATCAATTTAAATTACATTTAAAGTGGCACTTTCTTATTCAGTGTTAAAGTTCTCTGGAAAATTTCCCTTTTAACTCATTTCTGGAAGGTCAACAAGGCTAGTCTAATTTTCAGGGAGAGTCCATTCCATAACAT